>NW_026294617.1:41454549-42062578 GCF_007827085.1 Peromyscus californicus insignis
CCATAGATACTACAAGCATATTCCTTACACTTGACTCAATCTTTCTTTTTTCACTTAATGAGGTGGTCTAGAGGTTGCTCCCTAGTCGTTTATAAAGATATCTATTCTCATTTCTGCCTGCCTGCTTCTCCATTGAGAGGCCGTGTCATGGCTTACTCATGTAACCCTCTGTTTATGGACATAGGCTTTTTTTCAGCCTCACTATGCCCTTTGTGCATATGCTTTGTTGTGTTTTAGTTATTTTATCTTTGGAAAAAATTTGAGGAGGAATTGCAGTATCAAAGGGTGAATGCGTATGCACTTTTGTACTGTATTGCTAAATTCCCCTCAAAGTATTTGAACCACCTTGCATTACCACTAAGAACAGACAACTCCCTGCACCTCCACAGCCTTTCCAGCAGCCTGTCAACAAATCTTTAGATTTTTGTCAATCTGTTAAGCAAGGAGTGTTATCTCAATGTAGTTTTAGCATTTCTCTTAAACTTTTTTTTAAATTAAAACATTCTGGAACATACTATAATCCAACTGATAACTAATGGTATTTTTCAGCACAGTAAGTAGACTGTTTTCAGTAATGAACATAGGATATTAAAGCCTTAGGGTAATAACGAGAGCATTAGTGTGAACTCACATGTTGCTCACAGGATAAGATGTGAGAAATCCATCACCGGGAGAGGGGGGAGGTTTGTCATTGTGAAAATGCCTTAGATTGATGTGCACTTGCATAAACCTAGATGGTGTAGCCTACTACACACCTAAGTGATATTGTAATGTAGATGATATTGGCTATTTCTCCTAGAGCCACGAACAAAACAGAATTAAGTAAGCATAAGAAAAAATAAGACACAGGAAATACATGATACCAGATGCTGCTGCCAGTGTAACATGGCATATGACTTTATAAGCTTTTGTTCTTTTTATTTTTTTATTTTTATTTTAAAGCCCAGGCTGGCCTCGAACTCGTGATCCTCCTGCCTCCGCCTCCTTCAGCAAATCCTATCGGCGTGCGCCACCACAACTGGCAAGCTTTTGTTCTTTAAGTAAAAGAAGTGTAATTTGGTGATAAACATATAAGAAGGAAATGCATGAACTGCTGACATAGTTTTGTCTCTGTCAAATGTTTCTTCTTACTGTTTTTGTACAGATGGCAGCACCTTAGGATTGTTTATAGCAATGTCACCACAAACACGAGTAAAGCATTGCTCTATGACCACATGGCCACTATAAAGTGGTTAGACACTAGGCATTGTTTAGTTTCATTATTTTTTATGAGACTGCCATCTTCTACGTTGTCTATTGTTGACCAAAAGTTCTATGGTGCACCACAGTGCAGTTTTGTGGGTAACATGTAACACAAGCAATCAAAAAAGGAATCTGGAAGTCAAAATTTTCTTGAAAGATTGCTGAATTCAGTAATGTGAGTTTAATTGAGTTATAGGTCTATAATAGGAATAATTATGCAATCAATTAAAAAAAACTTTAGAAGAGCCGGGCGGTGGTGGCGCACGCCTTTAATCCCAGCACTCGGGAGGCAGAGCCAGGCGGATCTCTGTGAGTTCGAGGCCAGCCTGGTCTCCAAAGCGAGTTCCAGGAAAGGCGCAAAGCTACACAGAGAAACCCTGTCTTGAAAAACCAAAAAAAAAAAAAACTTTAGAAGAATGTTTTAAAAATTATTTTTTTCATAATATATTGAGTATAAAGATCCAAAGAGAAGAATTTTAAATGGTTAGATTTTAATTATTTGAAAGATAAAACTTATCAGAACATAAAAGATACGCTGGGGTTATAGCTCAGTTGATACCTGGCATGCATGAGACACTGGGCCCATTCATTCCAAGTAACACATAACCTGGGTATGGTGGCCCACTCCTGCAATCCACCTTTCAAGAGGGGGCAACAAGAGTTAACTTTATCATCGACTACATCTTTAACTTAAGGCTACCTTGAGCTACACGAGACCTGTCTCAAAATAAAAAATAGAAAGCATAAAGAGTAATTACCTTTGTCTAATAGAATTGTTTCTTTAATTTTTGTAGTTTACCTCCTATAACTCATATCACATTTAAATAGTGAGACACAGAAGCCCATAAAAGGAGAAACGAAACAAGTGGCCTGAAATGTGCACCTAAAATACAATAGAGACATTGAACAAATTCATGGCTGACAAGTTTGTATCTAGTTAAACCTGGAATAAGTCAGCTTGTTGAATTATGGATTAAAATTCCATTTTAATTTTAACCATTCACACAGTTTAAATATTTCATGAATTTATTAGAAGGCTTTCATATCTGTAATAACACATAGTACATAGCTATTCTGAACATTAATACTTTAATTTTATTTAAAAAAATAAAACGTAGGGTCTGGAGAGATGGCTCAGGAGATGAAATAACGTTTTACTCTTGCCGAGAACTCAGGTTCAATTCCCGGCATCTACATGGTAGTTTACAGCCACCCATAACTTCGGTTCCAGAGGGTCTAACACCTTCTACTGACTTCCATGTGCACATGCAGGCACAACACTCATACACACAAAATAAATAAATCTAAAATAAAACATTAAAAAACATTTAAAAAAAACCCTAACTGTAGAACTTCTCAGCTTTCATTTCAAAAATAAAACCAGATGTACTTTCATTAGTCACTTATCTACTGTTTCCCTTGGAACACAGTACTCTGATTTGGATAGCTGCCCATGTTGTGTGATCTGTCAAATCTCAACTGAGCCCCTTCTGCTTGATAACCCTGCATTTATATTACAATAATTCCAATTACAAACATTTATTTGATTAAATTTGGAATGTCATTTCATAGATAGCCTTTTAAAAAAGGAGCATGCTTAAAAGACTTGCAGGGCTTTTGTGATGGAGCAGTCACTTGATGAACATCAGGAGTGACTCTTAAGATCTTAAACATGGCACTCATGAAAGGGTCTCAAATGTAAGAAAATGTAAAACCCCAGATAAATGCTCATAACCGACAATGGACAGTGCTGATGAAGCAGAGCATTGTGGATACAGCAACGCCTATCAGCATGATTGTTCTTTTATGTAATGAAATAGATAGCCGTAGGTGATAGCATATTTGGTGTAGATTGAGGTCAGAACATCGTTGACATCCAGGTTGACAGTGTGGCATCTGGTACCCTTTGTGGCACCTCAGGCTCCTCTGTTTGCTGATTAAACACCAGGAGGCCCTTCCATGGGAGAGAGCATTCTCTGCACACAGGCAGCAAGGACAAAGACCATTCTGATTTTAAGTGTATGCATAGGCGCCTGTCAGTGGTGTGTCCCTTTTAGATTCTCTTCGATGTGACAAATCACTCATTTCAGTCACTCTTACAGAGCCTCCTGTTCCGCTAGGCTCAGGGCTACACCACATTTTAGCCAGTGTCTGCCTTGTGGATGCTGGTATTGTGGGGCTGTAGAACAACCCTAGCATGTGTGCTGAGGCACCCCAAAGCCTAACACATGCCTGGAAATGGGAGTGTTTGGGTCACAGTAGAGGTCATGGGCTTAGAGGGCAATATGAGGTCAAAGGAGCGGAGGCTGGGTTTCTACTGTTGGTTGAGGAATTTCATACTTAGCATTTGTATAGGGGGCTAAATGTTTGTGTTGGAAAGAACTATGTAGAACCTGCTGTAGAGAGAAACAACCTATGGTGAGAGACTTGAGGCATCAGTAACATAGTCAACTGTGGTGGGGATATGATAAAACAGAAAGAGGAAGAACTGAAAAGGTGTTTAGGATGTGGATTCTTGAGGACTTGGTAGAAAGAGCAAAGCTTCATTTGCTTCCTAGGTTTTTGCTAACTATGGCTGGAGCTTCTGTAACATTGGAACTTAGTGAGGGAGAAAAGATTCCTGTATGGGACATGTTAAACATGGAAATGTGGCACATGATGAGGTGTCTAGTTGAAAGGTGTTTCCTTAATGCCAGTACTCAGGATGCAGAGGCAGGAAAATCTCTGTGAGTTCAGTTCGAGGCCAGCCTCGTCTACATAGTGAGTGAGTTCTAAGACATCCAGAGCTACATAGTGAGACCCTCTCCCAAAGAAACAAAACAAAAACAAACAAGCAAATAAAAAAAAGAAAGAAAGGAAACCGAGCTAAAGAATTCGTGAATGGCGCTGTAGAATTGAGTCACAAAGGTGGTTCCTATCACTGTGGATTTAAATAACTTATTAACCTTATAGCAGAGGTTTTTAAAGTGGTGATGATGAAACCATATACCTCCAAGGAAATGCATTTTTGAGTAATCCTGTGACTTGCCATTAGTAGATGGGGTCTGGGTGCAATTGGTAATAGTCCTGCACAAATGTGAATGCCTGCATTGAAATTTATAGATGAAGTACAAAGATGAATGTCAGCATTTTGACCCAGAAACACTTGAGGAGGCTGTGGTTGGAGTAAGTGAGCTAGGTAGTATAAGAACTACATAGTGGGTACTGCCTTCCGATCCTTTGGCCCTAGTGAATTTACTTCTCGATAGCATCTTTCTTGGTGCTATGGGCCTGCCAACTGTCTGCGTTCTAACTCATTGTTAAAAGTCTATATGGAGGGAAAGCTAGCCTCCTGTTGACTCTCTATGTGGTCTCTCCTAGAAAGAATGCCACTCTGTTTTCATAGGATGACTAGAGAAAAGTCTAGAAAGGTGTGGTACCAGGATGGCTCTGGGCCAGTCTGTGGACAGTCTTTGACTCTCAACCCTGGATCTACTTTCTTGCACCTTACCTGAGTGAATATCTTGCCTGTGTTTCAAATTTGTGAGATAACTTGACTCATGGTCCTTTTCTCTTTCAAGGATCAATGATGTTCTAAAAGCCTGATATGAAAAATGAAAATAGAAATATTTGATATATTCTTCAATTTAAAAAAATAGGTTTGTGTCATAAATAGAAACCACACATGGCATGTGCTTTGCCTGTTTGTTCCCCTTTAATTCTTGTTTGGGTGTCCATTTAGAATAATGTACATATAACATTGCTATATTAACGGTGTTATTGCTTTATGTCAATTTGCAGTAGAATATGTCCAGTTCTAATTAAGAATTTAAAATACTTCCCTATTAAAGGTTGATACTGTCAGCAAAGGAAATTCACTCATTTGCTGCTAAGTATTAGCCACCCATTTGTGGTCAGAAACTATAAGGTCTAAACAAAGGCTAATTGTGTTAGAAAGTTTTCTGCAAAATGAAAATTAGATGAGTCTTTGATGTTTTATATGTAATATATTTTTACCTCCAATTCTGTGCTTTCATTTTCAACATTATGTCATTGTGTGCAATTATTTGCATCCTATAAAAGAGGTAGTGGAAGAACTTTGTAAGTGGAAAAAGCTATTTCTTTTTTTCCCATTAAAGAAATTGAAACATCCGATTTCTTCGGAAAGCCATATGAAGCAAAAACTGTCTGTCTCCTGCAGCGTGCCGTCAGAATGCCCTTCAATATGCTTTTGTGTCCTGGGGAGATGATTTTTTCCTGGCATATAATGAGCAGCTGACCCCAACTCTTCTAGATCCCGCTTTGTTTAGGGAGTAAACTATGATAACAGTAAACACAGGAAACAATACTTACCTGATTTGCTTGTCCATTTAAATCAAGTTATATTAAAATTAAGATATCAAGGGACATTAAATACTATTGTTAAGTACACATGCCTTATGAAATTGCTTAATAGTACCAAAAATGGCGTTTTGTTCAAATAATGGCACAGCCTATGTGTACTCTGAAATATGTTTTCTATTTGGTATTAAAATTCTAAACTTTAGTGCATTAACCAAATAACAGTAAACCTCCCAAAGTCTTTAATGGCATTAATATTAGCATTTCACCCTTTTATCTGATTCATGCAGCTAACTTCTAAAAGAAAAGCACATTAAATGCAACTAGGCCAGAGAATACAGAACTCTTTAGATCAAGGAACCTGTTTAGTTTTTGCCCTGAAGTAATGGCTGTTCTGGAATTCCTTGTTAGCAAATGTTCCTTCTTTACTCAACATGTAATATAATTTACCAGGGATTCTTTGGAAAGGAAGCCCATTGCTCCGCTTGCCTTTAGTAAACAGATAAACTGTGTTTTCCTTTCCTTTTCTTTCCTAAAACCAATTTCTCCAGCAGACACTGCACAGACAGAAGCATAGAAGTCATTCATTCTTTGTGACCTTTATTGGCTTTTTCCCCACCTGGAGACAGCTGCCCAAGGAGTTTATTTGAAATTCTCTGCAAGCCTCTCACACCAATGTGTGGGAAGTGACAAAAGAAGAAATAGGTAGTCATCTCAAGCAGAAAAATAAGGGCTACTCAAGTCTCCATGGATGCAGTCCGTCTAGTTAAGAATTTGGAAACCGGGTGGAGAGCTGAGGGTTTGCAAAACTGGCCAGCAGATGCTGCTGAGTAGAAACGGGTAACTGGAAACACATACTCATTCTGAAATCCTGGTGAAGATGGTGTGGGCCATCAACTAGCAAACTCACTGGGACTGGGACGGGCACCAGCAGTGGTATTTTGGGCCAAGCTGGGTGCTCAGAAACTATTTCAGGCAACTCAAAAAGCTTAAATTGAAATTGGCAGTAAAAGAAGCCGAGAAATAGCCAGCCCTAAAGCCAGAATAATCCTCTTGAGGCCTGCTTACATTTAGTACTCTTTCCTCTGAAAAGGGCGGAAGTAGGGGAAGTTGAGGTGAAAGTATGAGTGATTGAAGATGGGAACTTCCTGAAAGACTAAGAAGTGCTCACACCTTGGACCCATCTTTGATTCTACATGATGCTCCTCTGGACCTCAATGACAAGGAAAAAAATAGGTGAACACCGGGATGGATGGCGCAGGCCCAGGTGTGGACTTAGGATCTTATGACAGTGGAGACTTGTCATTCTTCTCCTAGGGCACCTCTAGCCAGGTACCTGTGGACCCTTGACCTGCCCCCCCCTTTTTTGTCAAGTCATAATTAGCATAATATAGGTTTGATACCATTCTACAAACTTCAATAGTATTTATGTTCAAATATATTATTACTATTATCAGTATTTGCAGGTAGCAGCATGTTGAAAATTATAGTTCCTACACGTAACCCTCAAATTTCAAAGATACATTCATTTTAGTAAAATGTTAGGCAAGGGCTTATTGATTCTAAATTCTAAAAAGGTTTTCCTCCCCCCCCTTTCTACAATTAACCTTTTGTGAATTGTTTTGATAATTAAAAATTACATGCAAAGTCTTTAGGACAACACCATGTAAGCAATCATACAACAATTCCTTTTCAAATATTTTTAAATACTTTCAAACATTTATTTAGTAGTGTGGGAGGCATGTGTATGTGTGTGGGGGTGGGTATGCATGCCACAGCCTGTGTATGGAGGTCAGAGAACAACTTGTGTAAGGAGTCTCTTCTTTCCTTCAAGGGATGGACCTTAGGTACTCAGGTCACCAGTCTTGGAGGGAAGCATGCTTACCCATGGAGGTATCCTAAATATGTCTGGATTTTGTTTTTCCAGCTTTGTAAAAATATTATATATTTAATTGCCTCTGCTAGCATTGGTCCAGAACAAGGCTTAAAAGTAGGCTTAAACTAGAGTCATCTGGAAGAGAGAACCTTAACTGAGGAACTGCCTCCATAACATTGGCCTGTGAGCATATCTGTGGGATATTTTCTTGATTAATAATCTATATGGGAAGGCCCAGCCCACTGTGGTCAGGGCCACCCTAAGGCAGGGTTGTATAAGCAGTTCAAGTCATCCAAAAACAGTCCTTCATGGCCTCTGCTTCAGCTCCTGTCCACAGATTCCTGCCCTGATTTCCCTCAGTGATGGACTGTGATGTGGATGTGTAAGCCAATAAACCCTTTCCTTCCCCGAGTTGCTTTAGTCAGTATTTTATCACACCAACAGAGATCTGAACCTAGGAGAGTAGTGATGGGTCACAGCATATGATCAAAGCCAAAGCAAATGGAGGCTATTGTAATCATACAGGATACATTAACTAGGATTTAGTGGGCAACTAAAACCTGGTGTTTTCCATGTAAATGGTAAGGTCTTCTTCATACCAATGTTTGGCAAAGGCCCGGGCATGCTCCAGCTGCCAACTGGTCTGTTGCGATGACCTTTATGTGGGCATTTGGGACTATACCTCCCCTTCACCTTTATGCATTGCCTGCATAAGCCCATGAGTTCTGAGTTGTCACACAGAGATTTAAGTTCAGATAAAGATACCAGTTGGAGCCCACTACACTGTTAGCAATTTAGTTTCACCGAGACCAAGCTTAAACTGGAGGAGAAATCTGTGGAAAAAGAAACAATGGATGGGGTTTAGTTGCAGTATTTCATCTGCCTTCCATTTGCAGCTGTGGATTTTGAACCATTTCATGGACTTTTTTTTTTATTTGACTCCGCCAGTTGTGACTAAAGCAAGCAAGACCACCCAGTTTTTTTTGGCAATGGAAAAGATCTTAATGTAAACTTGATGGTCTAGCCAAGTTAAATCTAGCACTTGGTTTAAGCACAACAGGGATGGTGGGTAAATGAAGTTGCAAAGGCAAGCTGTTGTGAGTGTTCTAGTTGTTTGCTTCTAAACTGTTGTGTGTTCATTGTAAGCATCGAAGTGTGAGTTTTCCATATCTCAACACCAATAGTTTCTTCTGACTGGATCCTTTTAGAATACTATCAAGTACCATCATTTTCTGTTTCCAAGTAAAGATGTTGAGCCCAAACTAATTATGTGAATCTACTTAAACTCATTGCTTAAATTTTATTTTTAAAAAAAGTGAGGTTTTTGATTCTTCAGATGTGTTTACCCTGGACAACCTATCAAAAATAACACGTGTAGAAGGTAAGAATTTTATCTGGCCGGACCATGGTGGCACACGCTTGTAATCCCAGTACTTGGGAGGCAGAGGCAGACAGATCTCCGAGTTTGAGGCCAGCCTGATCTACAGAGCAAGTTCCAGGACAGCCAGGGCTATACAGAGAAAGCCTGTCTCGAAAAACGAAAGAGTTTAGTCTAAAGAACTGAAGTTCAGGGACTGGAGAGATGGCTCAGTGGTTGAAAGCAGCAGCTGCTCTTCCAAAGGACCGGGGTTCAATTCCCAGCACCCACATGGCAGCTCACAACTGTCTGTAACTCCAATTCCAGGGGATCTGACACTCTCACACAGACATACATGCAGGCAAAACACCAATCACTGCTCATAAAATAAAAATAAATTATTTTTTTGAAAAAAGAACTAAAGTTCCCTTTAGGGTTCAAGGGAACACACACACACACACACACACACACACACACACACACACACACACACGGAAAATCACTATGATTTGCTCTTTTTGGCATCCATCCTCCAGTGGAGAATTGTAAATGCTTTTCTTATATCTGAATGGCTTTGACCTCTTCAAATATGTAGACCTTACAAGCCAAGGCATTGTGTGCTCTGTGACATGCTGGTTTCATTACCCTGTTATATCTTCATGGCCACTGTAAGCAAGGGTGGTTGTCCATTGTCTTTACTAGAAACTGTCTCTGAATGTGGTCCTTCCCCATTGCAGTGCTATAGTATAATCTGAATATAAGCAAATAGATTGTACAAGTGTCTGGCAGTTTGTAGTTCACTGTATTAAAAAGGCATCTCAATAGCTTATGTTAAATTCCTTCAACTTCTTCACCACTGAGTGGAGGAAGAAAAGAAAAATGTATGTTTGGAAAGTGAGGACTTAATTCAGATTTATAATTTTCTGATACTCAGTATGAAAAATATATTTCCAAAATAAACTTTAGTAGAAAAGTTTGAAAGCCTCCCAGGATTTAAGTGAATGGATTCTTTAACTCTTAAGTTACCACTTATGTAAATATTGAGCAATCCGTGGTCAGATTTTATTTTAATTTTTTAAGATCTCAGCTTTGTGTAAAAATCTGTGAAAATACAATTTCCCTTAAAAATTTAAAGATTCTTTTTCTGTATTCTAGGAGGAGAGATGAATAATATCTTAAGTATCAACTCAGCATATTATTACCATTCTCTACAATTTTCCAGGATCTAGATTAAATCATTGTATGTCTAGGAGAATATTCTGAGTGGCTCATATGTTTAGCGAATGTCTTTAGGTATGGATCTTAACAGGGCCTTTATCTTCTCAGTGTTTTCTTTGGATTTCCAAAAGGTTTCGGGAAATGACTTGGGCTTCCAAAAAAACTTTGTGGAAAGGTTCCATGGAAATGTCAAGATTGGCTGAGATTGACCCTGTCACTTGTGGGGATTCAGACAAAGGTCTCCTTGTAACTAGCAAACTGCCTTTGTATTGGGAGTTCATTGGAATGTCTTTTCTGCAGAGGGGACCCATCTGGAGAAGCAGAACAGGGCACAATAGCAGTATTTGTGCTTGCCTGTGGAAGGACCCTGCTTCCCGTTCTCTGTGTCTTGTGTGCCTCTTGATGCACATTTGCTTATGCAGACACAGGTCTGCACTTGTGTGAGCATGTGGAGCCCCTGAAGAATATGCTGGAAATTGCCTTCCTCAACTCTCCATCCCACAACTTGAAATTTTACCTGACTGCATTTCATTGAAAAAACAAAACCAAACCATAAGTTATTACGGCACTAAATTACTTTATTAGATGTCTCTAACATTAAGTTAAAGGTCTTTTAGGAGTAATAATTTTTTTATATGCTGTCTGTCACAGATTTAGCTGTCTTGTCTTTAATTCTGGAACAACTGATACTTTGGGGCAAGTTTTAAGACGTTCTCATTCTGAGGGAAGGAATGGTTTGCCTCGGCTGTGTTAGACCCACCCCAGGATTTGAACCTTTCCCCTTTATCCTTTACCTTTTCCCTCCTTCTTGGCCAGTATCTATAGTTCTATAGAACTCCCTCTGTGATCAGAATGAAGTTGGCTTGCACTGCCATGGCACCCTTACTAATTTATTCATAGATTCACAGATTGAGAGCTCTCTCAGCACTGTTTTTGGACCAATTTTGGAATTGTTTTGGACAATTCTATTTGTTATGAACTATCCTTGAAAAATATTTCATTAAGATTCAAAACTCTCTTTCTGGGCATTGGTGCTGCACGCCTTTGATCCTAGCACTTGGGAGGGAGAGGGAGGTGGATTTCTGTGAATTCCAGGCCAGCCTGGTCTACAGAGCTAGTTCTAGGACAGCCAAGGCTACACAAAGATGCCCTGTCTCAAAAAAAAAAAAAAAATTAAATAAGTAAATGAAAAGATTCAAAACTCTCTCCTCTTACAAGTTGTTGAGCAAAACATATGAAGAAAAATTGCATTTTTTTTCTGTATTCTTTAGGGATGTACAGTGAAGAAACACTTGCCTTTGCCCGTTTTATTTAGCTTTTGTGGCATTAACTAATTCCCAACTTCACAGACTGGCTTTTGTTACTCATATCTCTTTTCCTGATAACAGAGGGAACAAGGAATCTCAATCTCATCCCTGAGTCTGTCACTTCCCCCTCTGCCTATCAGCCGTTGAGTGAGTTCTCCCTCAGTGAGAGCTGATATTTATCGGAATAACCACAGGATTAAAAGCCATGGCTTTTAGGTCTTTGCTGAGGCAGCATTATCACCAGCTCCCACTGAAGAATTCCAAATTACTGCTAGTGCCTGCCTTTGCTCAGCTGTAAATTCTTCCAGTGGAATGTGGTTCAGAAAGTGACCCTCACAGAGATGGGATACGCAAACTTTACCTAAGGCTCATGTATGTATTATGTTAGGGTCTGAAAGTGGCGGGAGCCTTGGGGATCTTTTAAAGAATATAGCTATATGTATCACTATAGTATTTTTAAAATTTGGGACAGATGAGCTTGAGGCAGTAAATAATCTCTTAATACAATGGTTCTCAACCTTCCTAATGCTGTGACCCTTTAATACAGGTTCTCATGTTGTGGTGACCACCCCCCACCACCACCACCACAAAATTGTTTCGTTACTACTTCATAACTAATTTTGCTACTGTTATGAATTGTAATATAAATATCTGATATGCAGGATATCTGAAACGTGACCCCTGTGAAAATATCGTTCGACCCCCAAAGGGATCGTAACCCACAAGTTGAGAACCACTGTCCTAATAGCAGATAACTCTGAAAATTATTTTCTGAGAGTGAACATCAAAGTTCTAAAAAGCAGGTGGAAAGGGTGCTTTGTAGGCAAGTCAGAGGGCTTTGCACTTTCTTCTAGGAAAATACAACATAATATTTTGATAATTTTAGTTAATGGGTTTCTTTGAAAAGACCTGGCATTGACTTGTGCACAAAGTCTGAATTCATGAAAATTTGCACCAGCCAGAACTGCTTTTGACCTAGTTGTGGGGCCTGCATTTCCCTTCGTGTGCTCCTCCTCAGGGGCTGGCTCAGCATTCTCCCATCTGGAGGAAGTTCCTCCATTTTACAACTCCAGGAACAGTAGTGTAGAGGCTCTGCCTTTGACCACTCAAAATGATAATTGTATGCATGAAAAATTCAGATTCTATTGTGGACGATGCAGTGAGAAGTCCCTAATAAAGCAGCTTCTGTTATAGCTTTCAGAGATGCACAGGCAGAGAGTGTATGCACAATGCTGGTGACTTTGCTTTTAATTCTATCAGATAGCCAGAGTTTTAAATGAAAAATAATACCAAGTATCCTTTTCTCCATTCTTCTACCCTCCAAATATGCTGGCACTTTCTATTCTTTTCTCTGTAAGAACTTAAAGAGATTATTTATTATTAGTGTGTGTGTGTGTGTGTGTGTGTGTGTGTGTGTGTGTGTGAGAGAGAGAGAGAGAGAGAGAGAGAGAGAGAGAGAGAGAGAGAGAGAGAGAGAGAGAGAGGATGCCATGGTGCATATCTGAATGTTAGCAGATAGCAGTTCTCTGTTCTCTCCTCCAGCTTTACATGGGCTGAGAGGAATTGAACTTAGATCATCAGGCCTGCATGGTTGGTGGCACATGCCTTTACCCACTGAGCTATCTCACGGGCCCCACTTTAGGAACTTGTCATGAATAGCTATACATTGCTAATAGTCATTTCTGTAGGTATAGGACTCTTTTAAGCATTATATCTTTTTCTTTCATAACGTATTTAGACGATGAGATTTTTTTTCTTAAGAATTATCTGTTTTTGCACCTACTATAGGCCCAGGCCCTAGAAATACAAGAGTAAACATAATAGACAGAATGCCCATTCTTGTGACTTGGTGAGATAAGCATGCATGGAACAGATGCCAGAGAGACAGGGAGCCCCTCAAAGCCAAGGCCACACAAAGAAACTCTGTCTCAAAAAACCGTGTGTGTGTGTGTGTGTGTGTGTGTGTGTGTGTGTGTGTGTGTATAATTTAAATAAAACCCAAAGCTGAGTAATGCTGCAGTTCAAAATACTAAACATATGTCTCGTTTGAATGCATAGTTTTTCAACTATTTCCCTGTCTCTGGAGGGTTTATACATTTTGAGGGTTTGGTATCAGGCAGTTGATACAGTTTAAGGAAAAGGCATCTGGCTTATTCAGGCTCACTAAAATCTCCTTTTACATCATGTCCTCAGGGAATGCTTAGTTTTGTTAAAATTTCTGTAAGTCAAGATTTCACTTTATTTTTAAAATACCCAGTTAACGTATTTGAAATTGGAAATGTAAATAGCAAAGTCAGCCAACCGTGTGGGTAGCACATCACTAGTTGGACAAAGACGGCACTCACCGCGGTTAGTTTAGGTCTCATAATAAATCACATGGCACACCTGAGTTCGTTTTATTTTGACCTTGCTTTGTGATTAACATTTTCCATGCACACATTCCCAGCTTTTTGAAGTTGAACAAGACAGCACCCTGTCTATATTAACAATTTCCCATTGTTAACGAAAGGCAACCTAAGGGGACAGGCTTATTGTAGCTGGTTTGAAGGCACAGTCCATCGTGGCTGGGAAGGCCTAGTAACATCCATGGCCGCAGGAGTCCATGTGAGGCTCCTCACATCTCAGTGGACCAGGCAGTAGAAAGAGGTGAATGCTGGCCCTTGGCTCTCTTTCTCCTTTTTGTTTTTTTATTCAGATGAAGACCCCAGCTCATGGAGTATAGTGTTATTCACGTTCAGTGTGGATCTCCTCTCCTAGTTAATCTTACCTAAAACCACTTTCACAGACACACCTTAGGATGTACCCCACGAATTACCAATCATGCTTATAGTCAAAACCAACCACCTACTATCATATCCTTAACTACGGTCCTTCTGATGAGCTGGTGACATGTTCATTGTAACTTTAGGTTTCAGTTGTGATTTCTGTTCCTTAAAACAGTCTCAGAGCAGCAGGCTGGAGTGCTGTCAAGTGTGTAGTATTCCACACAGCAACAAGACTGTGGTACACCTTGGTGAAAATGTGCACATTTGATAAATTTTCCCATGCTTCAAGTTGCATTTTTAATACTATTGGCATGAGTTCAATGTCAGAAAATCATCATATTTATGTAATTTTAGCTATAGGTACAGTCCTATTGGTGTTAGTTTATATTAAAGAATCAGATTACTATATATATATATATATATATATATATATATATATATAGGGTTAAAACACATTAAAAAAGTTATATGTTGATTATTTGATAATCCTGTGATTAGAGGCTTCTAGAAGCTTGACTCAGGATTCTACTTGCAGCTTAGTTAGTTCAGTATTCACTCATTCATTGTTCTTAGCAACTTTATGGACCATAAGTACTGTGGATATTAAGAACCAACAATAATGCTAAAACCAGAAATGTCCAACTACTTGCCTTTATTATTTTTTTTAGTCTTTCATTATATCCTAGGGCGAAATAGAAATAATTAGTTTAGATGTAATGAGAAGGGAAACAGTACCCTAGTGGTGAAGTAATTCAGGGCTGTTAAAATCTCTAATTAATTTTTAGATCCTTGTTTTAAACATTTTAAAGACTGACAATTAGAATGTTGCCAGTAGTGTCCTCACAGCTTAGCTTGGTGGCTAAATATGCCATGGGTCTGCCTAATTCCCAATTTCTGCTTGGCCATCTGTGCTGTGAGGACATGATGCCTGCCTTCGTGTGTCTCGGCATTCCTGTACATTGAGTTAAGGAAGATGAAAGTGGACCGACCTTTTCAGGTTTTGTGATAACTACCTAGTACATGGAAATCAGTCAACTAAACAAGGCCTTTGTCCATACCAGTGTTTACATATATTCTGAAGCCAAAACAGCCATTTGAGAAGTTGTTATTACAGCATAGTTTACATATCAGAATATAGCGTGTTCAGCCAGGTGCCATTAATATCGTTTCATATTTTAAGAAAATTTATCATCAAGGTTTTTGTGGACTCTTTGCCTCATTCCCTCGAAGATTGATTATGTTGCTGCCTTGGAGTTTTGCCAGAATGATATAAATAATTGGACTTAGCTTCTGATACAGTTTATTCTGGCTCAGATTATAAATATACATAGACAAGATTTTTCTACTGATAATAGTTCATCAAGGCCACATTAAAATTATGAAGAAATGGCCAGGCACACTTTTTCTTTCAGTTACTCCCATTTGTAATTGAACTGTAAATGTCCCCAATTAATTAGACTACATACAGTGCAATCAATTACTGAAAATTGCAAACTTCAAAGCCTTTCTAATGAAAGACAAATATCTTACAAGTATACATCTGTCAAAGTGTGATGGTAATTGTAGTAATTAATTCTTGTTCACGGTGAAAATAACACTTTAAACATTAGTGAAAGCTTAAGAGTCGTTGCTTTCATTTATGTTAATGTGAGAAACCCTTCAGGTGTGGGACAGATTTTGACATAGATGTCATTCTTTTCGATGAACAAGGTGTTACTTTTCTTTGTAACTAAACAGAAACCAGAAGTTGCAAATAAGCCTCTGTTTCTTTTCCAACACAGAACTGGTACTTACAGGTTTCTGCCAGGCAGAAGTAAAAGTCTAGTGAGTCCCTAATGACTGAACTTGCTTCTAAATTGGAGGCCTTGAAACAGATTTCCATAATCATTTCGGCTTCAATGGAAGTCCTTCACTAGCATGCCTTACATGCCCAGTCATGTGATGGTAATATGTCAGCCGCCATTTCTGTAGGTCAGTGAGTGGCATAGTGTGCTCAGTTCTTTTCACTTTATGTTTTCAAATCTTACCCTCACCTGTAGAGGAGATAGCTTCTTTAGTAGACGAGAAGCAGGGGTGGAAGTAACGATACCCAAGTATTAAGCCCAGCATTCAGAACCACATCTGAGTCAAGCTCTCTTTCTATAGGGAGACAGAGCCAGCTAGCTGGTCTCGTGGCTGAGGAAGTTAAGAAGGGTGTGGGATGGTGCTGTGTGGCAAGGGATCACCATACAGTAGGTTGTGAATTCAGCCTTGACCATCTTTGCCTTGGTGACCTCAGTATTGCTGTATATCCCAACATTTCAGGAAAATTGGGAAACCTGGATGTGTAGGTGCATTCTTCATTTTTAGTGGTGGGAGATAAATAAGTCCTCCTACATACACCTTGAGTCCTTCTGCCATGGGTTACTAGTCTGTTGTGTACTGTGCTGGTTTAAGGTAACCTGATAAGTAGGCAAAGCCTGTGCCAGTGTTCAGAGCCACATTCTTAAAGGTCCTTGATAGCCAGAGTTGGGAGTGGGGATATATCTTAAAGTATTAGGGTGAATTCTGCCATTGGAATTTAGAGAAATTAAGCATAAATACTTTCAAGCATGCTTATCTCTAATATTATATAATATGAGACATTAACAAAATACAACTGTATGATTTTTGGTGATAAAACTGCTTACCTTATTTCATTTGTCCTCTCAGCAAACATGGAATAGAGAACTTTGAGTAATACTTCTCAGGAAGATTTTATGTATCAGGTATACACATCTGCATCTATGTATGTATGTATGTATGTATGTATATCCACACTCACTTTTTTCTGATTATAATTGAGTTGGCCTATTAGGAACATAAAATAATTACAAAATACTGGAGTTTAGTGAATTAGAAAACACATGAATAAAACAGTGAGTGTGGAGGTGCATGAGTGTCATTGTCCCAGCACTCAAGAGGCTGAAGCAGGAAGATCCTCAGTTCCAGGTTGAAGTAGAAGGCAAAACCCTTCAATAAATAAATAAATACATGGATTAAAAAAAAATACCTGTGTGTAAACAACTGAAAAAAGATGATGATCAAGAGACCATTTTCATATTGAATCCCCAGGTCCTCAAAGGGGGCATCCTGCATATAATACTTTTATCCTCTGTTCTTCTAAAATGCTGAGTTCACTGTTCTGTGTCATGGAGTGGAGGGCAAGTTTGGGTTTTGAAAGTCGAGGGGAAAGGGAGACAGGTAGACATCCCTTTCTTCTTGTTTTCAGGCTTCTGTAGATACTGATGGCTTCGTGGTAGACCTCTGGCCCTGCAGTGCTGAGGGGATAGCTCTGTGGTCAGAACTGGCAGTCTGGATGCCGTGTAGGACAGACAGCAGCTGCTGCTGGAAAGAAGCAGGCATTTTGGCCCCTCTCCTTTTTAAAAAAAAAAAAATCTAAAACATGATTGTTTCATGGACTAGAGTGATGGCCTGGTGGTTAAAAGCACTTGCTATTCTCCCAGAGGACCGGAGGAGTTTGATTCCCAGCACCCACAGGGTGACTCACAACCCTCTGTAACTCCAATTCCAGGGTAATCTGATGCCCTCTTCTGGTCTCTTGCAGGCATTGCATGCACATGGTGCGTAGACATACATGCAGGCAAAACACCCATACACATAAAATATTGTTTCTCTTGGTCAATGCCTGCCTCTCAGCCCTGCAAAAAAAAAAAAAAAAAAAAAAAAAATCAATAAAAAAACTTAATAGTTTCATTGACTTCCCTCTTTTATGTCTTTTATTTTTTTTCTGGAAATCTTTAAATTAGCTTTGATAAAACGTTCTTCAAGGAATTAATTTACATAAACCTGGAGGTTTGTAAAAGAAAGCAACCTTTATGAAATTACATTTTACAGGATCTGAAGTCCTAGTTGAGACAACTGCTTTTCATTGCTCCTGTGTGGCCCAGATGAGGAGAGCACTCTCTGTAGTTGAACCAGGCTTTTAATCTTCTCCTCGAATCCCACAGAATAATATTCACAAGCATTCATTTGTTTTATCTTATCCTACTTTATTTGAGAAAGAAACCAGCGAGTGTTTCTTTTGCCTGGTTCTAATAGACTCTAAGGAGCACACTTAGAAATGGTATTGTTTAACAGTAAGATATATAAAAATCCACATGGAAAATAAAACACTATACAAGGTTTAGTTATCAGGTATAACTAAATGTGGAGAATGGTTAGTTCAAGTTCGTGCTGGCTTTGTTAGCACAAGTACCAAGATATTTTCAGAATCTTATGTTTGAGAGAGGGAAGAGCCACTGCAGCCTTAACACAGACTGGCAGGTACTGAATCTTACCATCCAGCCACCCAGTCATGTTCCCTGCCCCTTCCTTCAAACAGATAGGCCTACCTCCATCCCTCTGAAGAACTCTAGGGCAGCCTTCCCAGGTAAAGGACAAGTAGGTGGTTTCTTTGCTCTTTCTCCAGTTCTTACTACTAACTGGGGCCAGCTCTGCTCCAGTCGCAGAGAGTGATAATGGAAAGTGCACTGGGACTATGTTTGGGTGGAGAAGAGACCAAATGCAAAGTGTGTGTGTGTGTGTGTGTGTGTGTGTGTGTGTGTGTGTGTGTGTGTGTGTGTGTGTGCCTGCCACGTGAATGTGCGGAAGTCCAGACAAGCCTTTTCCAGTTTGTTAACATTAAGGTGTGAGTTGTAGAAACATCAGTGAAACTGGAGAATGGTGAATTGCTTACAAGTTGGTAAATGATCACCTCACTCTGGACCAAGCACTTTGTATCTTTGTGAATGATACACCCACCATGGCTGTATCATTCCCTGCTACGGCCCTCCTTAGCATCCTTATGAAGATAGGACTCCATGATGATTTAGATAGGTCCAGGCATTTAGACTGACCTAAATAAAGTGGCTAAGAGGGCTGAGTAGGAAGGAAGCCAGATAAGGTTTGTGTCCACAGGCCTCACTGGGTGGGTTGTGGTTAGAAACTGGTAGTTAGGAATTTGATTTGGAAACCTGGGTCATCCTGTTCTTCAAAGGGGAAAGAAGGTGTTGACTACAGAGAAGATTTTAGAAGGCAAGGTTTCAGGGGGACTTGGAAAGTGGGTCAGAGCAGAGTGGGGGACTGGGCTTAGCGCAGAGAGCCTGTTAGAGAATCTGTGTGCTTTGGGACCCAGGTTTAACGAGAGAAGTAAGAGAACGAAAGGGTTATATATTAAAGTGTTCACACAAAGGCAACATTCAGTTTTTATGACTTATAAAATGAGGGCAGGAAACAGGAACTATATATGTAAGAGTACCCACGCTATAGACATACCTCTAATGAAGGAGGTAAGCTATTTGCAATTCAAAAACTCACCATTGTTGAAGAAAGTTAAAGGTTACCAGGGCCTTGGTTATGCTCAAATGCTTCATAAGACTGGGATTTGAAAGAGATTTTATGAACATTTTAACACTTCTAGACTATGTTGCATCCACTGAAGCTCTCAGAAAGCCTGTGAGAAGGTATAGAAACAAACTTCCCCAACTTTCTATAAATGCCGCTGGTGTCAGGAAGGCGGTTGAGCTGAAGGCTGGAGGCTGTCTTAGGTTGAAGGGCTGTGCTTGCTGGAATGAGGCTGGCTTCCATAAGGACATCCAGTCTCCAGTTCTCGGGTGTGACAGGGCTTTTGGCTGACTTCTCTACAAACATGCTTGACATTCCCACATATCTCAGCATTGTGGCTGTGGGGAATGGCTTCAGATTGCATCCCGTGAGCCTCAAGGCACTTTCGTGTCTGCTAGCCTGGGTGTCAGGGAAGGCAAGCACCTGGGTTTGGGCCTCCTGACCCTGCCTCAAGCAGAACAGCTCTCCTTTATTGCTTGTCGTGGGACTTCGTTAGAGTCAGTCGCAAGGAGATGAAACACACTGCATTTGCCATCTGGGCAGCAGAAAGGAGACCTCTGTACATGAACAGAATTAGCTGACTTCAGCTCTTGTCCCTCTGCATTTCCTGGCCTCTTTACTAAAGCGCTTGCTCTGTTGAGAGAGTAATTGACGTACTATACAAATATCCCACTGCAGTTACATAACTCACAGTTTTTCTGTTGTAGTCACAGATTGCGCAACCATCACAATAACTTTTATCTTTTTTTCATTTCTCAGAAATGAGTGCTGGGCTCATTAACATGCGTTCTCCATTTGCCCCAAACTTCCCGAGCTCTGGGCAGCTTCTGCCTTCTTCTCTGTTGGGATATTTCATGTTAGCGAAGCCACACACTTGTGACTCTATAACTAGCTTCATCTACTAACATGATCTTTTCAAAGTCAGCCATGATGTGCACGAACCAGTACTTCATGTTTACTGCTGATAAATGTGTCTTATTTTACTTAACCATTTGAGAGTTCCTGGGTATTGGGCTGTTTCTTCTTCTGCTCCTGTAAATTCACTGCTGTGAACATTTGTGTGTTAAGTTTTTGTGTTTCAGGTTTTCATGCCTCTTGGGTCCGTTCCTCAGAGTGGAGTTTCTTGGGCTCATGGAAACTAACGTTTTGAAGCTCCCTCTTCCTTTTAGTGTGCACCACATGGATGCTGGTGACTGGTCTCCTTGGCTTCTCCTTTGCACTTTGGCTCAGCCTTGCCTGGCCCAGCATCCTGCCCTTCACCCTGCTGCTAAGAGGGTTATCATAGTAAAAACGTCAGAAACCTTGATGGTCCTGTTACTTTAGAAAGGAGCTGAAGTTGTTTAATACAACACTTGAGTACAGTCTAGGCCCAGGCTGCAATTATAAATTATCTTCTACTTACTTACCAGGTGTGCATACCCTTCTGTGTTAGGTGTTTCATTATTCAAGACAGAGGTCCATACATTTCTTCATGTTATAGATTTTTAAATTTCTTTTCAAATGTTTCAAAAGCCGTACATTTTAGGATCTCCTACAATAATTGTATGTTTCTGCTGATGCAACAAATGTGACATGCAAGGTTAAAAGTTGTGCTGGAGACCACTAGCAAACCTTGACATCCCCCATCACATTCCTGGGCACATGTGTGTCCTTGTCTTCGCTCATGCCACTCCGTCACCTCTCCCATCTCCTTCCTCCTGCAACCTTCTTGGTGGTCACTTAGTGTGGTATACTTCCTTTAGTGTCTGGCATAGAACATGGAAGAGAAAGCATTAGGCTCCGCCATGGCATGGGTACCTGTAGCAGGGCTCTGAGGAAGTACAAGAGAAAGAGCCCGCCTCCTACACAGGTGGGGAGTATTTCGGAATTTTCTTATACTATTGAATGCATACAACGGAGCCTGGTATATAGAAAGTGTCCAGTAAATAGTCCCTGAATGAGTAGGGGAGGGTGTCAGTTAGACTTTTCTCACAGACTTTCTTTTGGGCCACCAACCAGCTCCCAAATCATGACACAGAGACTTAACTGTTCGTTATGAATGCTCAGCTCTGTCTTATGTTTGTTCCACTAGCTCTTATAACTTTAATTTACCTGTTTTTCTTCATCTACATTTTGTCCGGGGCTTTTTACCTTTCTTTCATTCTGTATGCCCTTTTGTTGTCTGGCTGGCCCCAGGCATCTCCCTCTCTTTCTCCCTTGTTCTCTCTTCTCCCTCTCAAGCCTAGATTTCTCCTCCTACTTATTCTTTCTGCCCACCAGCCCCACCTATCCCTCCTATGCCTAGCTGTTGACCATTCAGCTTTTTATTAGACCAGTCAGGTGCCTTAGGCAGGCAAGTTGAAACAGCAACACATCTTTACATAATTAATTAAACAAATGCAGCACAAACAAATGTAACACACCTTTACATAATTAAACAAATGCAGCACAAACAATTGTAACACACCTTTACATAATTAAACACCTTTAGGGTGGAAGGATTATTTTGGCTCCTAGTTTCGGAGGCCATGTTTCATAGTCCTTGTCTCTGTTGATTCTGGAGGAGTAACATGGCTGTAGGAGTGTGGATTCTTAATCCCAGTGGGCAAAAAAATAAAAAAGAAGGAAAAATTCCAGGACCCGGTACAATCTTTAAAGTAGCCAAAGAGTGTAGTAACTGAGGGGTACAGTAACCAAGGGGCACAGTAACCAAGCCCACAGTAGCAAAGGGGCACAGTAACCAAGCCCACAGTAGCAAAGGGGTACAGTAACCAAGCTCAAGGTAACCAAGGGACTGAGGAACTAAGCCCTCGGGAACCAAGGGACACCAATGCAGAACATTAGGTATTAGGTGCTGGTGAGGGAATGGGTGGTGGTGGTAAAGGAAAGAATTCCAGATGAGTTAAATTCATCTGCTATTGCTGCTGTAACAGTTACCACAAGCTCAGTGATCCAAAACCACATTGAGATTTATTCCCTTATAGTTCTGAAGGTTAGATGTGTAAGTCAGTTTCATGGTCACTAAAACCATGGGGTCATAAAGATGGCATCTTCAGGAGGCTCTGGGGAGAACCAGTGTCCTTTCTTTTCCATCTTCTAGGGGCCATTCCATGGCTTATGACTCTTCTTCCTCTGAACCATCTGTGTAGCATCTTTTCCTCCTTCACGCCTTCTCCCCCTTGCTGACCTTCTGCCTGCCTCTTGTGAGGACTTTGGTGACTCCATGGGACCAACTGGGTTACCCAAGATAATTTTTTCCATCTCAATGTTCAGAATTATTTCTGCAGAGTTATTCTTACTTTGTGAAAATAACACACTCCACAGACATGGACATTGTCAGGGGCCATTACATACCCAACCATAAAGAGAAGAGTTAAGAATAAATGTAGCTTTTTTTGTCCTTGCCAAATATGAGAGAGAGAGTCAACTCTTGGAGACCCTCTCCATTGTCACATGACTTTTCCTCACAATGCTTCGGGGTCCAAGACCAGGAACCATAATCATTTCTAGGTTCAGAGGACAGTTGGTTTTCCATGGTCCTTTGTTTCCCTATCTATAACTTACAGTGGAGAGCCTACATAATAAGACCTGAAAAAGTCTGTGCTAGGTTCTTTTCTAGTTTTAACATTGATAAGTACCTGTTATGTTTTTAAAAGTTGCTGAGAAAGTGTAAAGTTGCAATTAAGCATGGATCTAGCGGATGGCAGGATTCTAGCACTTCTTTCTGCCCCAATTTAATTTCTAGAAATAGAGAGACTAGCCTTGCCATCCTTGAACTAAGTGGGCTGGAAAGGGAAGAGAGTTGGCAGGCATCATCTGAAAGACATGTGGGTTCATCTGGGAGGGGATAGTTTATTATACTTACCTGATAGTGTTTAATCCTGAGAACCACATGAGGTCAAACCATGATCATTCCATCTTATAAATGGGGAAATAGGGACAGCGAGACACTGAATAAGTTGCTAGGGTTTCACCAATCATAAAAGGGGCTGGGATTTGAGCCATGTGGTTTGGCTTTAAGGGACTGCACTCAGGACAGGGTAAGTAATTAGCCTTGCTGTATTGTAAGCAATGGGTCAACTGTGGCATTGGCCTATCCCTAGAAGCCTCTTCACTTGTAGGCATCCTGTTCAGTATACTCACACAGTAAGAGGTTCTGGGCATCAGCACCCAAGGGGAAGGAAAGTGTGATGGCTGGGAGGAGATAGCAGAATGGGTTTTAAGCTGGTGGCTTATATGTTCAGTAGTCACTGTCTCTTCCCGCCTCCTTTCCGGCAGGCTCTGCTGGGTTACTGGGTCTTCTCTTCCTGATTTGTTTCTTTCCTGTCTGGATTGCCAGTTGACTTCTGAGACTTGATGGCTGTGCTAGGCCTAGAGGCTGGTGACTCTGATGTCTGCACTCAGTTGCTTGTTGTGCTTCAATAAGAAGTGGAAATTTATTGTTTTTCCTAAATTGGGGCAAGAACTTGCTTTCTCCACAAATCCCATTTTTGTGGTGCTTCGCTAGCCTACCATAGCAGACGTCTAAAAAGGAGCATTGTTAACATCTTTGATGAACACTGAAGGAGAGGACTGGCTGTGTGGAATGGAATGGGCAAACAGGAGCTGACTGCCCCTTAAACAGGAGCAGGTCTGAAATGCAGGGAAGACTGGGAATTCTGTTTCCCTTTTGTGGACAGTATATTATTTTTCCTTCAAGTTTATAGCGTAGGAGCCTGAGCACAATGCTTAAAGTCTTGGCTCTTCAGGAAGATAGGTTTGGGCGTAAAACATGAAAACGTCAATGAACTAGACTTGGAGCTGATTTTACATGTTATTTTGTGCCTGTTGATTAAATTGTGATTTAAAATACTGTATACACACCCTCCCAAGGATCTGGATGTAGTGCTCCGAGAGAGTGTGTTTTTTTTCTATGCTGATTTTTATCCTACAATGACCAACGCATGATAGCAAAGAAGCCATTGGCATGAGGGGCCTTTTTGTTGTTGTTTTATTTCTTTGTTCCAGTCTGTTAGCAGTGTTTCCAGGCAGCAAACAACAATCTTCATTTGCCTAGTTTGCCTTTAATTTATACCCCAATTGTACCCATGAAAAGCTTCAGGCAACTTACAGTCCGTGACATGTATACAATAAGTCTGTTGAAGTGGGAAGTGGAAAACACAGCAGGAGTCTAGACAGCCAATAAGCCAAGCCCCCTCTCCCCAGGGAGTTGCCTTGAGTGAGGATTAAACACAGCAGTATCCTCCTAGGCAGCCAAGGCAAAAAGGTCACATTACTGTTTATGTGGTCATCACCCACTAAAAGGAGACAGCCCTTCTGAAGTCATAAACCTTTTCTAGGTTTGGGGTTTTTGAGGAATTTTCCTAGGAAGGAGTTGGAAGTCTTTGGGAAGAGCCTCACTCTTCATCGAAGATGCTGTGTAGGGAGATAAGGACAGTTTAGGAGGCTGGCCTGGCCACAGAGACAGAGCCTTTCAGCACTACTTCACTCCATGCCACCCCAGCCTCAGGACCCTCATATTTTACTATCGCAGTTATGCTACACCTGATGGGTGATTGCTTTGTATTGCTGGGTGTTATTGCTCTCCTTGGAAAGTGGCAATGGGGTAAGAGGAATAAAGTGCTAGTTTAAGTCATTTAGTGTGTTCTCGGAGCATTCGTTTCTTCTTAGGTCCTCAACCTTGCCTGAGCCAGGCGTGGTTGGTCTAAATCTTCATTGTCATATACACCTGTAGGAGCACGGCTTTAATTATGGTTATTAATGAGCAAAATCAGAAAGAACAACTTCCTGACAACCCAGAGCCACCCAGGCTTCCATCTCTGCTAAGGACATTTTAATAAGAGTGTTACCATGTGCTTTGTGTCCTTCTCACACTTGATCCTGTTTTCCAGAGGAAATTAGAATATGAATGAGTGGACTGAGTACCACAGAACACTAGGTGCAAGTGTGTACAAAAGTTACCATGGGAACCAACATTTTTGTGTCTACTTTCTCATAAAGAAGTTTCAGACGACAAGTACTTTGAGTTCTTACCTTTAAGTAAAAACTTAATGGCATTAAATTTCAAGGACTCTAAGTGTTGTTCTATTTATATGGTCTTGTGTATATATTCCTTTTAGAATATAAATCATCCCTGAACGTATGGACTAAGTTTGAGTTTTAGGGAGCTTCCTGGGACACCTGGGTTTTATTGTCTTCACCCCTCCTCTTCCAGCCCTCAGTCACACCTTTCTGTGGAGTTTGCAGCGGGGAGGAGAATTGCAAAGTGAACTTGTCTGTATGGACTTGAATTTAAACCTAAGCTTTGAGCTGTGTAGTGTAGTGTTAAGAAGCCCTTTGATCTGCACCTGGGAAATACTCTTGGTTTGCCTCTTTTTACCTCAGTCTTTTCTGTTTTCTTGCTACAGTGGAGCATGATAAAGATACCTAATAAAGACCTCTATGATGCATTCACACAATTCAGACACATCTTAAAATTTTTAGCTAAATTATCAGAATTCCTAGGGGGCTGGAGAGATGGCGTGGCAGTTGAAAGCACTTGCCATTTTTTCCAGGGGACCCTAGTTGGATTCCCAGTACCTACATCAGGCAGCTCACAACCACTGTGACTCCAGTTCCAGGGAATCTAACACTCTCTCTACCAATCATGGGCACCTGCATGCATGTGGCATACCCTCATACCTGTATGTGCATAAATTAAAATAAACTTTAAAAAAAGAATTTTTAGCAAACATTAGTCTAGAGATTTTAAAGGAGCAAGCAGTAGCTATTGAAATGGGAAGGCTGAGCTGGGAAATGACTCAGTCCTCAAACATGAGGACCTGAGTTCAGATACCTACCACTTATGTAAAAAGCTGGGAGTGGTGGTATTGGAAATATGCACCCATAATCCCAGAGCTGAGAGCTGGAGACTGAAGGTTCCTAGGACTTGCAGGCTAGCCAGTCTATCCACTGGGTGAGCTCCAGGTTCAACAAGAGATGCTGTCTCAAAAATACAGTGGAGAATGATAAAGCTACTCAATGTAGACCTTTGTGGGTGCATTCACATAAATACACTATACAAATGCAACACCTGCTTACCTATATGCATATTAAATAAATAAAATAAAATGAGAATGCAAGCTACTGGAACAAGGTTTTTTTTTTTGAGAACTTTTTCTTATTCTTAACCACTTTAAGTTTCAGCTTTATTCAGTTTTATTATCAGTCTAGATTCAAAAGAAAAAGCTGAAATAGAATGTAAGAAGATAGACAGAAACACACACACACACACACACACACACACACACACACACACACACACACACATACTCAAGCACCAGATGGGGGAAAAATGAGAAAAGTGAGTGTATATGTGTGTGTGTCTGTCTCTAGTGAGGGAAAACCTCTTTGGATCTTTTCCAGATCAGAATATATGATATTCTGATTGAGATGTGGCAGCCCCATATTTTTGTAGAACCAATATATTTCTTTCTCAGCTTTAGTCTGGTGGTGGACGTGATGTTTGTCTTTGATTTGGAGTGACTGATAATGGCTGCCTAGAGAGTAGGTTGTCTACGTGGGCAGAGTCCCTCAATACTTTAATGATGGCTGTTGTGGGTTGGTGGTGGCAATTCTTGCCATGTTTGCTGCCCTCAATCTGGTGTGTTAAATTGATACTTATCATTGGAACCAACATAATCATATATACCCAGGGATATTTAAAACATACACACACACACACACACACACACACACACACACACACACACACACACACACACCACTTATCCATAGCAGAATATAAATTCATTTTGATGGAGTACAGAGTGCTTCGATGGTGCGGTTAGAGTATTGAGGAACACATAGGTGTTGAAATATTTTCTGTTTAGAGAAGATACTTTATTATATAATAGCACCTTGAGTATGTGGAACCTGTCTGGTGTGTTCTGTGTTTTCATCCTGAATGACTATGATCCTGTCTGATGAGCCACTGTCACCGGATGAAAGTGACAGATAGCTTAGATTGACAGACAGCTCAGTGATGTGAAGAAGTCCAGGAGTAACTGGGTTTGCTTTAGGCAGATGGATGTGTAAGAAGGAAAAGTCCTTTAAAGGATGCCATTCCAAGGACACAAGACAGGGCTGATGATTGCCAGAGCTCCACTTGCTGTTCTTCCAGGGTTGGGCTGCTCAGCCTTGCTGGCACCCTTCCTAGACTGCTGAGGAATGGCTGGTTGGGCAGGTTATTCAGAAAGTACAGCTGGCACTGAAGAAACTTAGACTGCACTGGGTTTCACTGTGGCTCAGTTTGACATGACCGTAAAAGCTCCTGCTGGGAGTCTTGTGTCTTCGGTGGTGGGCAGAACTGCATCTAGTTTGTGTCTTTAGCGGTGGCCATAACTACATCTAGGTAGTTCTGAAAGCCCAACTTGCCACAGATAATAAATATGTGCTGACTTGATTTACTAGCGAGAAAAACGAGAAAGAGAACTTTCTATTTTTGCTTAGCATATTCTTAGTAAAACAACAATAAAGCAAGAAAAAGTAGATTTCATCTTTATAATAATGTCCAATTGAAAACAATAAATTATATTTATTCTCCATTTATATACTTACTAAACACTGACTGTCTCCAAAGTTCAAGTACCTAACTGCAGGTCTCGTGTATATAACAGTGAACACAGCAAAACAACACTTCCCCCTCTTGGACTTGAGTCATACAGAAGTAAATAGAGATTTTAAAATGTTTAGCTGTGATAACAGTAGGAAGAGTGAAGAACAGTAGAAGATTGTCTAATAAAGTCCCGAGACAAGGAGCATAACCAACCAGCCGTGTTGGAGAAGACTTCCTGTAGCATACGGAATGTAATCTGAGATATGAGTAGGGGTTCGCTGGGCGAAGGGAAGGGCTGCAAAGGACAAGGGGGAGAAAGGAATGGTTCCTGGGTAACTCCACAGGATACTGTGGGCCAGCACTCATGCTTTCTGGTCCAGGACTGTCTCCTGTTGTTGGCTACAATCCACTCCTGGAGGCTGAGCCTAGCGAGCATGGTGTTGTCTTCGTACATGTCCATGCTTAGGTCTCCTGGACAGGACTTTGCAGTCTTTGATTATGTAACAACCTTAGTCAACAGCTGTCCTTGGGAGGTAACAATTCTTTTTAGTCCCAGCTGTTCTTCTTCCTGGATGTGTGTGTTGTGGGCTGTCCGGGACTGTCAGGTAGGTGAGATGAGCCTTCACAGGAGGGCAGAGGCAGCAGATCACTGGTGTGACCACAGGCTGTGGATGCAGAAGGCCTCTTGTCTCTGGGTTCAAACTCAAGCTCAGGTGCTTAGAATTTTTACTTGTGCTCTATTAGTCTTGGTTTTCTTATCTTTAAAATGGGTCCAGTAGCTGTCTCATGAAGCAGGCATGAGGACTGAATGACATGGAGACGACATGGGAAGCGTGAAGCACTGAAGGGTTTGTTCCCCAACATCCACCAAAGCCTGCTGCCCTGTGCTAGACACTAGAGGATATTCTGAAAAGCAAATTTTAGGTCTGTGTTACGTGTTTTAATCTCTTCTGTAGATGGCTGGCCTTACTGTGTAGTCTTTCCAAAGGCTGTCATCTGCTGTGCCAGCTTCATTACCAGGTGACTTTCTTTTTTTATTAACTCTGTATATTATATATCATATATATATGATATATATAAAACTACTCCTGCTCTCCCCCCAACTCCTTTTGTATCCCCCCTCCCATTTATGGTCTCTAATTGTTGGTGTGTGTGTGTGTGTGTGTGTATCACAAAAGTATTCACATCTTCATTTAGCGTTGTGTCCAGGATTAGTCACTTTGGATTGGGCATCACCTATGTGGGTGTGCATCATTGGAGGAAACTAATTCCCTCCCCCTCAGCACCCATTGAGCATCTTTAGCTCATATAGGGATGGGGCCACGTGGGAAATTCCTGTCCATATGGGCATGTCAGCTGGTGTTAGTATTCTGGTCTTGTTCAAGAAACCTTATTGTTGAGATTTTATAGGCATGTCTTCCCTGTCATCCCTAGGGAAGACTACCTAGCAACAGGCTCCCTAGACCTTTGGATCCTCTTTCATATTCATAGGGACTGCCTTCCCCTTTCTAGAGCTCTCTCTCCTCACCATTTTCCGCAGCCCCTACCAAAGTCTCTTTCTGTTTTCCTGACTTCTTTGGATATTTCAGTTTATATACTCAAATCTAGAGATTTGGAGCTAAGGTCCACAAATTAGAGAGGACATATGGTGTTTGTTTTTCTGGGTTTGGGTGACCTCACTTGGTATAATAATTTTCAGTTCCATCCATTTACCTGCAAAGTTCATGATATCATTAAGAAGTCTATTGTTCAGTAATGGACTGCAGGCCATTGCTCCATCACACTCAGAGTGCTATTCTACCTATTCTCCCAGGGCAGAGGGAGCTAAAGCTTGCAGGCACTGCACATCCAAGGAGCTACTGTTTTACCCTTGAATTTGTTTCCTCCTCAGAAGTGTAGTGCCATCTATAAGAACACAACCTAGGAAGACTGAAGACTAGCTCCCGTGGTTCTGGGAAATGTCAAGCGACAGGTTACATACACACCAGGCTTTCTTCAAAACAGATTCTTTAGTTGAGTCCTTTGGAACTCCTGCCCACCGGAAGGCTGAGCTGTTGTCTTTGCTGGTCTGGCTGTTGGCCGGGGAACTCTCCTGAAAAGGCTGCAGTCTTTGGCAGCACTGGAGGAATTGACAAGAATGACGTGCTCTGGAGATGACTTGCTAACAGCCACATGGGCAGGCTACCTAGGGTTTCTGGTTAGGAAGGTGTTCAGAGGAGATCCCTTTGACCCCCTGATGTCTTTCATGGTGTAGACTGTCAGTGAGTGCTGTGAGTGTTGGTGGTGGGGGTGGCTCTTCTGCAGCTTGGTTACTTGTACAACAGTCTGGCTGGTGGTGCTGGTAAGGAGGGAAGAATGTGTTATTGTTGCAGTGGGAAGAAACTTCATAGGGCCAAAGTCCGAATTTCCATTTCAGAGCTGTCTGCCAGACTGCTTCTTAAACCTGGTCCAGTTTCATTCAGAACCTCAGCGCTTCTCCTTCGCCTCCATATTTGATTTGAATCACCAGCCTTCCTGGCTACTGAGACGACAGCTCCTTCTTCAGAAATATATTGGTCTTCTTGCAGCTTAGCTTGATTAGCAAAGTATGTAAATTTTCCAAATAACCAGCAGATCTTTTAATGTTCAAAGCTTTAAATTATGTCCTTATTATGCTAATACCAAAATAAAGGGTATATATCTTGGTTTATATTGTATTAAAGTAAGCCGCATTAATAGATATTTCATTAGTATCTTGTTTTTAATCCTGTACTTTGGCGAACTTTTTGAAGTAATAAAAGAAATTTTCTTTTTCATTAGGGAAAGCAGTTGTTTTTTGCTTCGGAGTTGCTTTCTTTAGGCTGTTTACAATTGCAAAAGGCAAGAAGCTATGAAGGAGCTTCACCTGTTAGATATTTATATCCTGGATTTACATGGTGATTACTTATGGTAGCTGCTTTTATCAGTTTTCTTTGAATATTTTCTTAAAACAGTTGGATTCAAATAAAGTATGCCTATTTGCATTTATATGAAATCAGCTAAAAATGACTGGGTCCTTGCCCTGCTGTGCCTAGAATTCCATTGCCTCTGATTTCTCACAGATGTGTGTTTTCAAGGGTCCACTAGACATCACCCAGGCAGAATGAATAGCTTCCTTACTGCTTCTCCTTCCTCCTGAGGCCCCTGTCTCTATTCAGAGTTTAATGAGCCACCTGCTCCGCATGTGGAACCAACCCTTTCCCGGAAACCCTCCCGTCTTCCTTGAGTTTCTCAATTCTGTTCGTTTTACCCCCAAGTCGTTGCCCAATCTGTGTCCCCCTCTGGATTGTCTCGAGTCCACCTTCCTGGCCTACTGGCCATCTGTCTTGTCACTGTTCTGTCCCACTTCTGTCTGTGATTGATGACTTACTGGTTCTGTTCTCTAGTACTTCTTGGGGTCACACACAGCCAAACCTCTGCAGTGTAGCTCCCATCTGCTCTGCAGGCTTCTCTGTCTGCTTTCTTATTCTGTGGCTTGCACTTGAGCCTCCTAAACTCCCCACTTCCTGAATGAGAGACCTTAGCCAAGTAGCTCTCTCTCCTCCACTTCCACTGTCCTGTTTTCAGGGATGACAGAGCAGCTCATGCCTCCTCCCCACCCAGGCTTATCTTGCAGTCAGTCACCCCACCTTCAGTTATCACTACCTCTGTCCTACTTAGCTGCAAAGTCAGGGATTCCTTCAACACCCCCCCCCTCTTTGAAAAGTTTCCGCACCCCATGAGCCTCTCTGCTGGCGACGACGACGCAGCAATCCAATTTCTTAATTCAAACTGAATTAAGAAAAAGCCCAAGTTTAATGGGTAAAACACTTGTGGGTGATTTTCCAGCCCTCAGAAAGGAGATGGGGAAGGGAGACCGAAAAACCACATGTCTGTTTTCTGGGGTGCAATTTAAATACCCTGTGGGAATGGTCTTGAGCATCTCTGGGGGAGGAGCAATATTTGGTTGGCTTTCTGAGACAGGGCAGGGTTTGGGGAAAGAGAGATGGGGTAGGGGAGTTGAGATGTAGCTTCTACCAGAACATTCCAGACTCTTTGGGTATGTGGGTGCTGGGCCTGAGATGGAGCTTCCCTTCAAACACCTTTCTTGGTGGCTGGTTTGCTAGAGCAGCCCGCAGAATGCAGGAAGGCATTTTTCTTATCATCACTAGCTCGTTAAGAAGGAAAGGACTTCAGGAGAGCCAAATGAAGAGATACTTAGTGCCAGAGATGGGGCAGGTGACGCTCCATACCCTCTCCTGGCGTGCTGCTCACCCAGCACTGCAGCGCCTAGGGACCTCTCTGAAGCCTGTTGTTTAAGGGTGTTGTAAAGACGTTATTGTATAGGCATTCTAGACCATAGGTAAATGAACCTGAAGTTCAGCTTCCTGCATTCCTTGGAGGTGAGGAGAGAGGGCCTGAGAGTCCCAACTGTATAAAGGTGGCTTGGTTTTTCTAGTTGTTAGCCTGCATCCTGAACCTACCTAGGCTTCCCCAACCTCCAAGTGCCTCCTCAGCATATGAAAGAAGTATATTGGTATGGAGATCCCAACGGTTTTAAGAGCCCTGTTAAAAAACTAGGACTGAAAACCAAGTCTTGCTCTTTTAAGCTTTTAAGCTTTTTAAGCTTTTAGGCTTTTGAGCAGCAGTTCAGCTGAGATCCATTTGGGTGAGGACTCAGAGGCTTCCAGTTTGAGGAAACAAGATCAGCTGAGAAGTTGGCAAGGCTCTTTTAGAGTTTTCTAAAACAACTAATTTTAGGACAAACTAGAAAGCACAAGCCGTCTCATTTCATCTACAGACCAGATGCCATTATGGAGGACAGCAAACTCTCTGCTGTCTTCACTGGAATGAAAATATCCTGTGGGAAAGAATGAATAAATTCAGTTTGTTCTGAGACTGCAACTGTTCCATGAGACAGAGCTTGCCAGCACCGGACTGGACTAAGAGAGCGCACTAGCACCAGTTGGACTAAGAGCTGCTCCCTAAGACAAAAAGTCCATCAGCATTGACTAGACCAAGAGTTCTCACTGGATCAAGAGTATCAGTCAGACCAAGAGAGGCTCTCTCAGACACAGACACCACTTTCACCAAGTGGAGAAAGAGATGGGTAGACACCAGTGCAAAACTACAGTAACAACATAAAAACCAGTATGCTCCATCCATCAGAACCTACATCAGCAAGACCTGAACATCGCAACACAGAAGAAACAGAAGATATCCACCATAAAAATGACTTTAAGAAGATATTAGAGATCTTAAAAGAGGAAATGAAAAATTTCCTTAAAAAAATCGAGGAAAATTCAAACAAAAAATGGGAAGAAATCAGTAAATTCCTTGAAAGCCAAGAGAAAGCAATTAAATAAGTGAGGGAAACAGTTCAAGATTTCAAAACTGAAATGGAGTCAATAAAGAAGACACAAACTGAGGTAATGCTGGAAGTGGAAAATCTGAATAAACGAACAGGAACTACAGATGCAAGTATAACCAACAGAATGCAAGAGATGGAAGAGCGGATCTCTGGCATTGAAGATATGGTAGAGGAAATAGATTCATCAGTCAAAGAAAACACTAAAGCCAACAAAGTCATGACCTAAAATGTCCAGGAAATTTGGGACACCATGAAAAGACCAAACCTAAGAATAATAGGGATAGAAGAAGGAGAAGAATACCAACTCAAAGGCACAGAAAATATATTCAACAAAATCATAGAAGAAAACTTTCCCAACCTAAAGAAGGAAATGCCTATAAAAATACAAGAAGGTTACAGAACACCAAATAGACTGGATCCAAAAAAAATGTCCCCTCACCACATAATAATTAAACCACTAAACATACAGAATAAAGAAAAAATATTAAGAGCTGCAAAGGAAAAAGGCCAAGTAACATATAAAGGCAGACCCATAAGAATAACACCTGATTTCTCAATGGAGACTCTAAAAGCCAGAAGGTCCTGGACAGACATTATGCAGATACTAAGAGGCCATGGATGCCAACCCAGACTATTATACCCAGCAAAACTCTCAATCAACATAGACGGAGTAAAAAAAATATTCCATGATAAAACCAGATTTAAACAATATCTCTCCACAAATCCAGCCCTACAGAAAGCAATTGAAGGAAAAATCCAATCTAAGGAAGTTAGATACACCCATGAAAACACAGGCAATAGATAGTCCCATACAAACAAATACCAAAGAAGGGAAACATACAACACTACCACCAAAAAATAACAGGAATTAACAATAACTGGTCATTAATATCTATCAATATCAATGGTCTCAATTCACCCATAAAAAGACACAGACTAACAGAATGGATACTAAAACAAGATCCATCTATTTGCTGCATACAAGAAACACACCTCAACTTCAAAGACAGACACCACCTCAGAATAAAAGGCTGGGAAAAGACTTTCCAATCAAATGGATTTAAGAAGCAAGCTCGTGTAGCTATCCTAATATCTAATAAAATAGACTTCAAACTAAAATCAATTGAAAGAGATCAGGAAGGACACTGCGTATTTATCACAGGGAAAATCTGACAAGATGAAGTCTCAATTCTGAATATTTATGCCCCAAATACAAGGGCACCAACATTTGTAAAAGAAACATTACTAAAGCTTAAATCGCACATCAAACCCCATACACTAGTAGTGGGAGATTTCAACACACCACTCTCACCAAAAGACAGATCTACCAGACAGAAACTTAACAGAGAAATAAGGGAACTAACAGACATTATGACTCAAATAGACTTAATAGATATCTACAGAATATTCCACCCTAACACAAATGAATATACCTTCTTCTCAGTACCCCATGGAACCTTTGATAAAATCGACTGCATGTTTGGTCACAAAGCAAATCTCAACAGACACAAAAAAATTGAAATAACCCCCTATGTCTTATCAGACCACATGGCTTAAAGTTAGATTTCAACAACAACAAAAATTACAGAAAGCCTACAATCTCATGGAAACTGAATAATGCCCAATTGAATCACCAATGGGTCAAGGAAGAAATAAAGAAAGAAATTAAAGATTTCCTAGAATTCGATGAAAATGAATGTACAACATACCCAAACTTATGGGACACCATGAAAGCAGTGCTAAGAGGAAAATTCATAGCTCTAATGCCCATATAAAGAAGTTGGAGAAATCTCACACTAGTGACTTAACAGCACAACTGAAAGCTCTAGAACAAGAAGAAGCAAACTCACCGAGGAGAAACAGATGCCAAGAAATAATCAAATTGAGGGCTGAAATCAATAAAATAGAAATAAAGAGAACAATACAAAGAATCAATGAAACAAAGAGTTGGTTCTTTGAGAAAATCAACAAGATAGATAAGCCCTTATCCAAATTAACCAAAAAGCAGAGAGAGAGAGCATTCAAGTTAACAAAACCAGAAATGAAAAGGGGGACATAACAATATACAATGAGGAAATCCAGAGAATCATCAGGTCATGCTTCAAAAACCTGTACTCCACAAAATTGGAAAATCTGAAAGAAATGAACGATTTTCTGGATAGGTACCCCATACCAAAGTTAAATCAAGACCAGATAAACTGTTTAAATAGACCAATAACCACTAAGGAAATAGAAACGGTCATTAAAAGTCTCCCAACCAAAGAAGCCCAGGACCAGATGGTTTCAATGCAGAATTCTACCAGATTTTCAAAGAAGAGCTAATACCAATACTCTTCAAATTGTTCCACACCATAGAAACAGAAAGAACATTACCAAATTCTTTTTATGAGGCTACAGTTACCCTGATACCCAAACCACACAAAGATGCAACAAAGAAAGAGAATTACAGACCAATCTCCCTCATGAACATTGATGCAAAAATACTCAACAAAATACTGGCTAAATGAATCCAGGAACAAATCAAAAAAATTATTCACCATGACCAAGTAGGCTTCATCCCAGGGATGCAAGGATGGTTCAACATATGAAAATCTGTCAATGTAATATGCCATATAAACAAACTGAAAGAAAAAAAACCACATGATCATCTCATTGGATGCTGAAAAAGCCTTTGACAAAATCCAACACCCCTTCATGATAAAGTTTCTAGAGAGATCAGGAATACAAGGAACATACCTAAACATAATAAAGGCAATTTACAGCAAGCCAGCAGCCAACATCAAATTAAACGGAGAGAAACTCAAAACAGTTCCACTAAAATCAGGAACAAGACAAGGCTGTCCACTCTCCCCATACTTATTCAATATAGTACTTGAAGTTCTAGCTAGAGCAATAAGACAACAAAAGGAGATCAAGTGGATACAAATAGGAAAGGAAGAAGTCAAACTTTCATTATTTGCAGACGATATGATAGTATACATAAGTGACCCCAAAAATTCTACAAGGGAACTAACTCCTACAACTGATAAACTCCTTCAGTAAGGTGGCAGGATACAAGATTAACTCAAAAAAATCAGTAGCCCTCCTATACACAAATGAAAAAGGGGCTGAGAAAGAAATCAGAGAAACATCACCCTTTACAGTAGCCACAAATAATATAAAATACCTTGGGGTACCTCTTACTAAGCAAGTGAAAGACCTGGATGATAAGAACTTTAAGTCTCTGAAGAAAGAAATTGAAGAAGATATCAGAAAATGGAAAGATCTCCCATGTTCATGGATAGGTAGAATCAACATAGTAAAAATGGCAATCTTACCAAAAGCAATATACAGATTCAATGCAATCTACATCAAAATCCCAACACAATACTTCGCAGACTTGGAAAGAACAATGCTTAACTTTATATGGAAAAACAAAAAACCTAGGATAGCTAAAAGAATCCTGTATAATAAAACAACCTCTGGAGGCATCATGATCCCTGATCTCAAGCTTTACTATAGAGCTATAGTAATAAAAACAGCTTGATACTGGCATAAAAACCGACATGTGGACCAATGGAATCAAATTGAAGACCTTGACATTAATCCACAAACCTGTGAACATATGATTTTCGACAAAGAAGCCAAAATTGTACCACGGAAAAAAGAAAGCATCTTCAACAAATGGTGCTGGCATAACTGGATGTCAACATGTAAAAGATTGCAAATAGATCCATATCTGTCACCATGCACCTGAAGTCCAAGTGGATCAAAGTCCTCAACATAAATTCAGTTACACTGAACTTGATAGAAGAGAAAGTAGGAAGTAGTCTGGAACAAATTGGCACAGGAGACCACTTCCTAAATATAACACCAGTAGCCAGACACTGAGAGCGACAATTAATAAATGGGACCTCCTGAAACTGAGAAGCTTTTGTAGAGCAAAGGACATGTTCAATAAGACCAAACGACAGCCTACAGAATGGGCAAAGATCTTCACCAACCCCACATTGGACAGTGGGCTGATCTCCAAAATATATAAAGAACTCAAAAAGCTAGACATCAAAATACTGAACAATCCAATTAAAAAATGGGCTACAGAGCTTAACAGAGAATTCTCAACAGAAGAATCTCAAATGGCTGAAAGGCATTTAAGGAATTGCTCAGCATCCTTAGTCATCAGGGAAATGCAAATCAAAACAACTCTGAGATACCATCTTACACCTGTCAGAATGGCTAAGATCAAAAACACTGAAGGCAGCTTATGTTGGAGAGGATGTGGAGCAAGGGGAACACTCCTCCACTGTTGGTGGGAATGCAAACTTGTACAGTCACTCTGGAAATCAGTATGGCGGTTTCTCAGAAAATTGGGAATAAGTCTTCCTCAAGACCCAGTTATACCACTCTTGGGCATATACCCAAGGAATGCTCAATCTTACCACAAGGACACATGCTCAACTATGTTCATATCAGCATTATTCGTAATAGCAAGAACCTGGAAATAACCTAGATGCCCCTCAACTGAAGAATGGATAAAGAAAATATGGCACATATACACAATGGAGTATTACTCAGCAGTAAAAAACAATGGTATTATGAAATTTGCAGGCAAATGGATGGAACTAGAAAATATCATCTTGAGTGAGGTAACCCAGACTCAGAAGGACAAACATAGTATGTACTCACTTATAAGTGGATACTAAATGTGAGGGAAGGGATGGCCAGACTGCAACCCACAACTCCAGAGAAGCTAGCTAACAGGGAAAGACCCTAAGAGGGACACATGGATGGCCCTGTGAAGGAGAAGTGGATGAGATCTACATGAGTGGACTGGGTGTGGACTAGGTGGCAGAGGGCAAGGAGTGGGGGATGAGAACATAGGGAAATGGGAGGGTCAAGCTAGAACAGGGACAGAATGGGAGGGCAGGGAGGAAGATACCATGATAGATGAGGACATCATGGAAATAGAAAGAGGCAGGGTGCTGGGGAGGCTCACAGGAATCAACCACAAGGTTGACCCCCACCTTGGTCTATTGTCAGTGGTCCTGAGGGTGCCTGGACCGGTCTACTCTGGTGACCAGCCTAGCAAATAACCTAGCTGTTATCATAGAGTCTTTGTCCAGTGACTGATGGAGGCAGATACAGAGATCCACGGCCTGGCACCAGGCTGAGCTCTGGGAATCCAATTGATGAGAGAGAGGAGACATATTGCATGCGAGAGATGTCGAGATTGTGATGGGAGGATGTGCAGAGAAGACCGGCCACACTAGTAGAAGCCCATGAACTGTGGCTGCGGAGCCTCTGGATACGGAAGATGGTTGTTTGGCTCGAACTGTTTGAGGGGCACCCAGGCAGGGGATCGGGATCTGTCCCTGGTCTATGGGCAGGCTTCTGGAACCTGGTGCCTGTGGTGTGACACCTTGCACAGACTTGGTGCAGTGGGAAGGGGTTTGGACCTGCCTAGACTCAGTGTGCTGGGTTCTGCTGACTCTCCATGGGAGACCTCGATTTGGGGGATGTGGGGATGCAGGGTGGCTTGGGAAAGAGGGCTGGGGGATGGGAGGAGGGAGGAGGGGGATCTGTGGATAGTATGTGGAGTGAGTAGAAATTTTCTTAATAAAGAAAAAAAGAAAAGAAAACCAAGTCTTTATTTTTCTTTATTCTACCACACCTCTGATTTATTGTAATTGCCCCCATGCTTCCTATCAGCCACTGCTGTGAGTGTTGAGAGGGGAAGGTTTTTTTTTTTTACTCAGCTTTCATTTAGTGAGTTAATTTCCCCTGGCATATAACCCATATGCTTCTGTACCTGTTCTTGGTAGTACATGGTCATGTCTTGGTGTACACTCTTACTATTGAATTCGAGTCTCCCAGTTCATACCCACAAAGATTTGAAAGCAGAGATTCAAGCAGATGGTTATATGTAACTATTCAGTCATGGTGGCCTAAGGAACCATCAACAGTGATTGTCCAACCAGTGGTTATACTCGTGCGTGTAAAGTGTGTGTGTAATGACTAAATCAGGCAACCCTAAATTACTGTTCCATCTGTCTCATATACAAGATTTGATTACTCTGAATTGCAGCCTAATTAAGTTGTGGACATATTAAATATGTGCATATTAATGTATTTGAGATAACATTTTTATTTTGCAAAGGCATGTGAGATTGAGTTCTTTTCAGAGTCATTTTGTCAGCATTCACTGGGTGCTTTGCGTGTGTTCATTTCCTCCTCTTGTCTGTTTTGGGGACTGGGCCTCACTGTGTTTCAGAGGCTGGCCTAGAATCTGCTACGCAGTCTAGGTTATACTTGCACTCTTGATTTCCTGCCTCTACTACCCAGTGCAGGGGTTACAAACATGCATGGCCCTACTTCTGTAAGTGGCAAGACACTCTGTAAGCCTGGCCTTCCCTCCTCCATTGGGGAGGCCTCTTAAGATATAGGAATACCTGCTTATTTTTAAAATGTCCCCAAAGACAGAAAAATATCCAGGATTATCAGTGTTTTAAGATCAAAGGCTTAAAGCAATAATGTCTATAATAGATTTAAATTCAGACAAAAATTTCAATGCTTTTTCTTTGTAGGGGGGTTGTTTTTATTTAAATACTGTGTAGTGTTATTATTTTTAAGCCCTCTATGAGGATAATTGTTGTTTCTTAAAGTTTAAAGAAGTATAAATGCTTTTCCTTTTCTTTTTTTCCAGATTCTTTACAGAGTTAGAAGCAAGACATCAGAATAACATCTTCATAGACGATATAAGTGACATTGTAGAAAAACACACGGCATCCACATTTGATCCCTATGTGAAATACTGCACCAATGAAGTCTACCAACAGAGAACGCTACAGAAGTTGTTGTAAGTAGGTTTTGGTCATCTAACCTACATTTGATTAAAGCTCATTGATAAGAGATTAATTACTCATAGACATAGACATGCCTCCTAGTAGACTGTTTCCTCTTGAGTGATGTGTGTAAGAGGGTTACTTTTCGAGTCTGGAGAGATTTCTCTCTTAAGCAGTTAGAAAATTAAAGTATGCTGAAGTCCTGCCCGCCCCCCCTTAGTTGTCCAGAGACTTGACTCATCCTAACTCAACCTCCCACTTTTCTAAGCAAGTAAGTGGCCGTTAAGTGGTTTGCCAGAGGCCAAGAGGGGGTTCTTAAGTGGACCAGAACGAGACACTAGGATCCAGGGTTTCCCTTACTATTCTAACCTTTGTAAGCTGTTTACAAGAATTGTAGGATCCACCTCCCCATCCCTGGGTAGATAGGGATGAGTTGCTGCTGGAGGGTTTAAAAGAACAGAAGAAAAAGACAAGCTTGAAGATTTTAATTATGCCACAATTAGGAGCCATACATTCTGTTTGCCTCCACACTTCTTTCCTTTTTAGATTATTGAGAGTTACAGAAGAATCAACAATTCTTGAGCAGTTTATACACTTTTATTTTCAGAGGCCCCAGTTGTCATAAGTAGCTATTTTATATTATTGTTGTCCACCCTAAACCCAGTTTGGGACTTCCTGGCTATTGTTATTCTCACTTTTTCTTGAGTAGTGACGTTTATGGAGCCTCTGGTCAGTCCAGGCTAGGTGTGAGATCTTTGAAGAGGCTTAGGGAATGGTAACAACGTGTTAGGAGAATGGGGACCTCGGGACCAAAACATCGAGATTAATATATGGAAAAAAACGCTACTTTCCAGAGGAAGACTGGAAACTTCCCCCACCTGGGTTTCTTGTGACGAACATCATGGGTGAGAACAGCTCTTCAGATACAAACTTGGGAGAAGCTGCTATTAATTACACCAATGTCCTACAAAAGAACCATGCCCCTGGAGGCTCAACACTTTCCCTCTCGCCCACTGCAACCTTGGGAGCACTTTTCCTTTCTTAGTAAGCTGTTTGTGTTTCTGTTTATAAGCATATATCCAGCCTGGAATCAGGTGCCCTCTGAACTCATCCTTGGCTCAGCACTTCTAAGCGTGCTTACCCTGACACTGTGGGCTGACCTCTTTGCCATTCAGCTCCTTGTCAGCTGCCATTGCAAAAGGCAAGATTCTCTGTCTTCCTCTTCCCTAGCTCTGTCCCCCAGGTACCTGCCAAGATCTCCACTTGCCTACCCCTGATATTTTTCTCTCAAACTAACAACTGCCCTTGAACTTCCTTCCAAGTCTACTTTTAAATTATTTTATTAGTGAGACTAATAACCCAAAGGCGGCCTCAGTTTTCCTGATAACAATGATTGTTCCCAACTTGGTAAGGAGGGCTGATAATGCTGTCTCCCTGCCACATCCCTATGTCCTGCTTCATGGGTAGGGCAGAAACTCCGGCTGGCATCTTTCATGTGAAGAAGGGCCCACTTGCACTTGGGGGATTTCAAAGCCTGATAAGTCTGTTGTTGTGGCCTCTCAGGGATTGCAGGGTATTTAGCCCAATACCTGGCTTCTACCCACTTGATGCCAAAAATGTCTCCAGATTGGTCTGGCCGGTCTCTTTCCTTTACCCCACACCTGGCTAGGGACCTGTAGCTGAACATACACGTTCATGCTTGGAAGCAAAGCCCTGAATTAAGGAGGATGTTGCTCTCCATCTTGTTTTTCAGGATTTTAAAAAATATGTGACTAGTTACTGCTATGTATTATGTGACTCTCAAAAATAGATTTTTGTCTAGATTACCTTAATCAAAGCATTATGGGAGGGAGCTTTCCCATGGAAATTAGTGTTTGTGTCTTTAGGGGCATTCAAGGTTGGGGCATTAACTTCCCACTTCAGCAGCATGTTAGAAACCCCAGAAATCTTCAAAGCCCAGTCAGCAAAGAGGCTCAAGTCCACCCCAGATTTCTTAGTCAGAACCCTTTGGGCATGGGAGGAGCCTGAGACCTGTGTGGCTTAAATGTGCAACCTACATGAAGCTTCTTTTTAATTTCCTAAAAATCCTTTTAAAACTTTTGAGGATAGGATATTTAAAAGTAATCAGTGTGAGAAAATAAAAATAAGACATTTCTGTGTAATTTCTCTTAATTTGATATTCTGGATGTTTCACACTTTATTTTTAGTGGACTTGAACCACATCATCTAATTTTCAAATCACATTTTTTTTTATATAAAATGGTCATTATGGCCACTGTCCTTCCCAGTTCTGAAGAGTCCAGAACTGAACTGTTCTGAAACCCCATTGGAAGAGGGCTGTGAATGCTGCAGACTTCCATAGGAGCAAAGTGAGGCGAGAAATGGGTGGGACTGAGGGTCAGGAAACTTCAATTTGACTTCATTCTGTTGTTTTTGCTAAGTTGTGGCAAGTTATAATCCTTGTGAGCACCATTCTCTTGGAATCCCTACCTCAGCCCCCTTTAAGGTTCTACAGACAGCTCCACTGAGATTCTGCATGAGTATCTGGCAACACTACATGGATATATGCCAATATCATGGCCATTTTCAACTCAGTGGGAGATGAAGAGAAATATTCTGGCTTGTGTGGCCAGAGGGTTTCCTGGCTAGACGTGTCTGTAATCCTAGGACTCAGGAGGACTTCAAGCTGGAGGCCAGCCTGAAGAGCGTCACCCTCCAAAAACCTACAACCCTCAAACAATGAAGCAAACACAAACAAACAAAAAAAGTTTTCTTTGTTAGAAAGAGGATGTTTGGAAAGGTCAAACATCTCTTGAAAATCTTACCTCAGTGATATTTCTTTCTTGGGTCTGCCCAGGACCAGAACAGTGGTATGAAGCATGATTATTGTGCTGGTGGAGTGTGTTTATACATGATCAAGTATGGGATCTGATCTGTTTATGCTAACTCATAGTTGACATGCTTTCTGTTATAATACTGTGTCATCTTGTTTATATCCCAATTTTACAAATATCTAGTTCATACTTTTTTATTATTAATACTGTTATGGGGCACCACATCTTATTTTTAATCATTAAATATAAAAGGCAAAAAAGTCACTGGTGTTTCCCAATGTATTATGATTTATGTTGGTCTTATATTAAGAATCATTGGTAATGTGGGAATTGACCTCAGTATTTGGCAATGTGTTTTTGTTTGCTTTTGAGCTTGCAAAGGAAATATTTTGAAGCCTTTTTTTTTTTTTTTCCTGCTTTTCTCCCCACAGAGCCACCAACCCCTCCTTTAAGGAAGTATTGTCACGGATTGAGTCTCATGAAGACTGCAGGAACTTACCCATGATCTCTTTCCTCATTCTCCCCATGCAGAGAGTGACTCGCCTTCCCCTGCTGATGGATGTAAGGCAGGATTTGATGGCTTTGTCCTCTGGATATTAGCCGCTACAAATCTGAATAATTAATATACTGTTATTCTGCTTAATTTGATGGATGCATATTCTTTTATAAAACCCCTTAATTGAGAAGATGTTATTCAGTTGGAAAGTCTGTCTATGTTTGAGATCACTGGAGTTTATTGTTAGTTACTTGTGTGGTCACTCTGGTGAAACTTGCTTACATTACCCACTTGTTTTTCTTTTTGGAATGGGAATAATATTAGCTTTTTGAGGTCAAGAGGCTGGGATTCCATTTCTGCCTGAGCCACTAAGCATGAGACCTTGGACAAGTCACTTTGTTTTAGATCCCTTGTGTCTTGAACACTTCAAGATGCTTTGGGCCCAATTTCTCCTGATGTGTGATAAGGTATAAACTAGTCTCGACCATGCACTGTGTAAAGTGGGGAAAAAAAGCCCAGCATCCTTTTGGTATTAGGTGACAGTCATAACATCAGGTGAAAGTTTGACTTTGAATAATGGCAAGGCATGCTGAGGGGAAGGGAAGGAGACCATCTGGCCTGTGATAGGGCCTGCTTAGCCAGTGGGCAGATAGTGTGTCTTTTGCTCTAACTAGGACAGTTTGTCACAGATGTACTTTAAAATTGGGTCGTTATATTGGCACCGTATCAGTTTTTATGTATTTGATCCTACAGACCAAAACACAGGATGAAAATTTATCAGAGATACGTAATCGAGTAAAATTGCAAAAATAGGTTCCTTTTTCCATATTCCACTGGGAAGTGCTGAGATGCTCTCAAACAAAAGTGAAAGTGCATATGATGGTCACTTTTACTCTGTCACAGTTGTGTGACAGCGTTCTCAGCTATTTCAGAGTTCTAATTCATAAGCCCTTCCTTGGTCCTCTCTTAGTCACCGCAGCCTACTGTTTTTACTCCCATAATTTAGGAAAATTTTTCCCCCGCATAAACATAGTCACAGCTGGTTAACACTGAGAAATGCATGGCTAGCAATGCCAGTGCCTTGTAGTATCACCGAATTTAATTAATAGTATCTACTAATACAACCTCAGCACCCCTAGGAGAAATAGTCTTGTAAGTTGTCTATGTGGTTCATTATTGGCCCAATGAATAACTTAGAGTTTCGAAAAATCTGATTGGTTTTTTAGATCAATATTTATCCTATCTAAAGATAGAATGCATTAATAATTAATTAAGCGAAATCAAATTTGGAGACCAGAATGGTATTCCTGTTTCTAGCACACCATACTGCACAATGTTGGATATTTATGGCGTGGCTACATAGTGGGTTCTTTATGTTTTTGTATCATAATCCTGCCTGAGATTCTGAGTGAAGCTGTAGTCTTTCTTCTCGGATAATTAATGTATGCACACAGTTTTATGTACATTTTTATCATATAGATTCCAGTGAAGGATGTCTGCCCTCATGGAAACAAACCAGTATTTTTTACTATTGCTTTTATATCCCTTAAAGGGTATAAAAATTGATTTTGGAATCATGAACAGAGTTTTAAAAGTGCAATAGAACAGAATATGAAGTATTTGATATGTACATGGCTTATCATGTGATTAAATATTGTTTCTAAAAGCCTTGCCTAATGTATGTGTACATCAGAAGTGGTTGTAGTATAAATGCATTCTTTATAATAGGTCAAAATTTTGAAAGGAAGAATCGCTAGTATAAACCCCCAGATGATGAACTCTACACTTCTGTCCTGCAACAGTCCCACTGCCAGACTTCCAGGTTCACAGAGTGCGTTCATTGGTAGCTAAGGCACAGGGGCCTGCTAGTTCTTAACCATGTTCTGCCCTGCCTGATGCCCGTTGTCCTCATCTGTCTCCCACATGTGAGAACCCAGGCAGAATCCAGCACTGTCTCTTAAGTTTCACTTCATTAGGAAATTTACTTAAATCTGTTGAAGTGGATGGACGTTTTAAAACAATTCCATTGGTTCCCTGAGCTTTCAAAGTTATATGTACAAGCTGAGTGTTCCTTACTAAGAATGCTTACAGTAAGATGTGTTTTACATTTTGAATACTTTTGGAATATTTTCATATGTATAATGAGGTGTCATGGGAATGGGGCCCAAGACTAAACATGAAATTCATTTGTGTTTCAAGCATAACTTGTATACATATTGTAAAGGCAGTTGTATGTATCTAATAATATCGTGCATGAAACAAGTTTCTTGGTATGGAGTTTTCCATTTGTGGTGTTCTGACAATCAAAAAGGTTTGCATTTTTAAAGATTTAGGATTTCAGATTTTCATATTTCATACATTCACATTTCAGCTCATCTTTAATTGGTCATCGGAGTTGGGACTCTTGTTGGTAGACAGCCATATGCCAGGCACTTAGATAGGATGTGTTCATCACTTAACTCTTGGAACAGGGATGGGGAGGTGGCTCTGGAGAGTACCTGTTCAACATGGGCAAGGCCAGGTTGGATTCCTGAACAGGGAACAAAACGAGGCAAAGCACCAGCCTCTTGCAATAGCCTGTGTTGTATCTGGCATTGCTGCAGTTTATGGAGAAGGAAAACGACACTTATCTATGGCCAGTCACTTGCCACGGTTAAGTAGCTAATAGAAGGCAGGTCTGAGATTTGCCACCCGACCTACTGACCTCTGAAGTCTTCTCTCTGCTTTAGCTGGATTCATTTCAGCTTTATGTATTTAAAGAATATTTTCTAGTTCTGTTAGTTGCATTTTGATATCCTCATCCCCAATATTGTGTCCAAAAATAGTGCTTTGTATGAATAAGAGAAAATGGCTGAATAGTAATTTATTTTGCTTCATGTAACAAACCAATTGGTTTTACTTCTTTTCCTTCTTAGACTATATGTCAGAAAACACCTAAGGACTCTCCGAAGTATGAAGTCTGCAAAAGGGCCTTGAAGGAAGTAAGCAAGGTAACTGTTTACCATGATAGAAAACATGTAGAAAGCTCGGAAGAATCTAGCAGGTCTGTGCTTGCTAAAAAGACTAAGATTCACACAGCCATATTCAAATACATTGCTATGTAGGCTGTTTCAGACTGGTTTTGTGTTATGTGCTCATCCACATCTCATTTTGCCTGGTGTGTTAATAATAGCTGTTTGTTGATTCTCACTTTCAACAAATATTTATTGAACATAAACCACTATACCAGGAATAATACTGGCCTCTGAATATTTGGTGACAAAGCAGGTGTGGTTATTGCATTAATGGTATGTGCACAATAAAGAGAAAGACATACATTAAATAGAATTCCACTAAAGGGTGGTGAGTGATATGGGAGGCAAGTACAGAGTGATGTTTTAATGGATTTACAGCAAAAATAACTGTGAGCCAGGAGGTGGAAGGAGTGTCTTGGGTGTGTAGAGACCCAAATGTAGGTGTTGGAGAATTTGAAGAACTCATTGAGAGAGGGACAGAGGGGAAGGAAGGGAGGGAGGGAGGGAAAGAAGAAAGGAAGGAGGGAAAGAAGGACGGAAAGAGGAAGGGAGGGAGGGAGGACATGGGAGGAGCCTGTTACACATATTAGGGAGTTGGGGGCTATAATCAACGATGATGATGAAGCTATGAATTTATGTAAGAAGATGGAAAGAAAATGTGTGTGTGTGTGTGTGTGTGTGTGTGTGTGTGTGTGTGTGTGTGTGTGTGTGTGTATAAATGTATATGTACAATAGGATTGTGTAGCTGGAGTTTTCCTGCCTGGCCCACAGTCAGGACAAATCTCTCTCACCCACCAGTCCCAAGCCGCTCAAACCCGATCAAGTAAACACAGAGACTTATATTGGTTACAAACTGTATGGCCGTGGCAGGCTTCTTGCTAACTGTTCTTACAGCTTAAATTAATCCATTTCTATTAATCTATACCTTGCCACGTGGCTTGTGGCTTACCGGTACTTTACATCTTCCTTGTCCTGATGGCGGCTGGCAGTGTCTCCCTCACCCAGCTTCTTGTTCTCTCCATTCTCCTCTCTTAGTCCCGCCTATACTTCCTGCCTAGCCACTGCCAATCAGTGATTTATTCATTGACCAATCAGCAACACATTTGACATATAGACCATCCCACATCACTTCCCCTTTTCTTTTCTTAAAAAGGAAGGTTTTAACCTTTACACATCTCCAAAGTCAGCTTGGTATAGTTGGGAATTTGGGCGTAGTTTCTCTTACTACTTCCTGCTGGAGGGGGGCGCTGTATCTTCTGGGGAAACAAAGAAAATTTTAGGATCATGGAGTAGTCCGTGAGGCTGTATCATCTGAGCCAGTTGTCTTGAAACGGTTCTGGATGTTGGATCATCTGGGCCATGGTGTCATCGGAGACCTTTCAGGGGGTCTTGGCTGGTCAAACCTGATGTATCTTACTCTGGAACAAATCCATAGCCTCTGGCTTTCTGTGGAAACAAAAGAGACTCTTTTCCAAAGCAACATATCCTTACATCCAAATTTTGAAGTCAAAGTATCTTTAAAATATACGTACTGGTTTAACTCAGCTTCCTTTACAATCAAACATCTCTCTGTAGTTAAGAATCCCAAAGACAACACAATCCAGACTCTCTGTGTAATAGTCATCTCTATGTGGCTTATTTTTTATATTAATTTGACTGTCTCTTTAAAGACTTTATTTTTTAAAACCATGTATTTGTTTCTATACTGTATATATCACCTTTTTTTGTCTCTTTCAAACCTACGTATATTTTACACACATTTTAAACTATTACATCTGAATCTGTCTTATTGTAAACCTGTTGCTTTAAATTGCAGCCTTCTAAGCCTGAAACGGCACTGTGGCTGCTGGCTCCGCCCACTTTAGCTTCCCAACATGGCGGTTACCGCCAGCTCTGGGAACCATCAAGTCTCAGAAATAGTGGGTCTACGCTTTTATCAAAGCAGTGTGTAGCCCAGAAACCTCTTTTTTTGTTTTGTACTAACAAAGGCTAAATCCACAATGTAGCTTAATGTGCCACTTGCAGAGGCCTCATTCCCGCCATATGGCGGCAGGTCGAGCGCGCACGCCAGCAACCCGCCAGTAGCTCAAACCGGCAGCTGCCGCTCATTTGAGAGAGACAATTAGGAAGCTGTTTTTAGCTCCGTTTTAGAATCTTTTTTCTCAGGTTTTAGGTGGAAACTCTTGCCACCACGTTGGGCGCCATTTGTAGCTGGAGTTTTCCTGCCTGGCCCACAGTCAGGACAAATCTCTCTCACCCACCAGTCCCAAGCCGCTCAAACCCGATCAAGTAAACACAGAGACTTATATTGGTTACAAACTGTATGGCCGTGGCAGGCTTCTTGCTAACTGTTCTTACAGCTTAAATTAATCCATTTCTATTAATCTATACCTTGCCACGTGGCTTGTGGCTTACCGGTACTTTACATCTTCCTTGGGCAGTGTCTCCCTCACCCAGCTTCTTGTTCTCTCCATTCTCCTCTCTTAGTCCCGCCTATACTTCCTGCCTAGCCACTGCCAATCAGTGATTTATTCATTGACCAATCAGCAACACATTTGACATATAGACCATCCCACATCAGGATTGGAATTAGTGAGTACTTTGAAGGAAGGTGTCAAGGAAATATAATCCTTGATTAGGAAACTGAGTCATTTTCTCTTTTTATTACTATGGAAAGACAAATTCTATTCTAAATATGTAATGCAGATCCTATAAAACTTGTGTTCTGGATGAGAGCTCAGGGGAGAGACACAAATTGGAGACCTGGGTTCGGGAACACTCAGCATAGGTGATATTCGAGTTTGAAGTGTGAAGAGCTTTACCTAGGATAAGGATGCAGAATAGTAAGTCCAGAAGCCCATGGTTAAAAAACAACAACAACAACAATAAAAAAAACCAGGGAACACCAATATGGAGTCTTATTTGGATGAGAGTAACCAGCACAGGCGACGTAAAAACAAATGAGACATGCCAGAGTAAAACAAAATAGAACGGCCTAGAAAATGGCTAAGCAGTTAGATCATGGGCGCTCCTGAGAGAGAAAGAGATGAGTATGACTTAGCAGCCATTTGCAGGGTTCATCCTCATTGAAATATGTTGAGCAATGACTGGGGTGTGCAGCAGTGCAATCAGCTGCCCCTGGTGGCTAGCTCCTTCAGGAATCAGGCCTGGCATGGAAAGAGAAAGAGTTGTGGCTAAAAGGGAAGTAATATTTCTTTAAAGATAGAAAAATGTATGTTTAGTTGCTGTTAGGCACATGGTAACTGAGAAGGCAGAAAAAGGGATGGTCCCCCATGTGGGTAGCATATGAGCAGGGCACAGATGAGTGGAGACTGCGGGTCCCAGAAACTTCCTAGTGACCTCCTTTTGCTTGCTTCCTGCACAAATGGGAAAGATCTTCACTCCACTTTATTATAAAGAACTATTTCTTTTATCGACTTTAAATACATTCATTATCTTACTTATCTTTGAAAGCCAGTTTGCAAAATTTAGGGTTAGTCCAGTAATCCAAATATACACTAAGTGTTCATCAAAGGACCATGAATCCATTTCTTTGCAGATAATCCAGTATTTCTGATTGAACAGAGCTACCCTTAGCTGGGTGTTCTTGAAGAATTACCTAGAATTCCCTCTTCCAGCATCTCTTTGTGGTCCCATGCTTTACGTGTAACACTGTGTTTAGATTTTTGCCTTTGAAGTTGGTAGCCTGCTTCCTGCTATCTGGTCTGGGAGAGAGGAGCTGTAGCTTGCCCTGAGGTGGAATGGGGTTCTCATAGGTAAAGATGAAGCTAGGCAGAGGACAGGAGCAGAATAGATGGAGACCTAGAGTTTGTGATGAAACCCCATGTAGTGACTGTGGAGCCACAGAGGAAACAGCCCTGAAACTCTTCAGAGTCCTTTACCCAACCCCCAACCCCCATTGTTCACTCCTGGTCGCACGCTCCATATCTGAGCACCGTGTCCCAGTTGGGTGGCGCTGTGTGTTCTGTATCAGAAATGCGTTCCCGGGACTCCTAGAGAGTAGATGATTTTCAGGGAGAGATCTGAAGTTGAAAATGAGGTTTCTTGGGGAGAAGGGGCCACAGAAGGTAAAGTAAAGTGAGGTGTCTCTTCCTGTTTCTTCACCCTGCTGTGCTGTGTTCCAGTTGGTGCGGCTGTGCAATGAAGGAGCCCGGAAGATGGAAAGGACGGAGATGATGTACACCATTAATTCCCAGCTGGAATTCAAAATCAAGGTAGCCTTCTGTCCGTGTTTGTTGTGTTACTGCTGCTTACATCTTACCGAAACAGAGAAAGCTGAGTCTAACGAGGTAAACCGGAATTAGCTTTTCAAAGAAGGACTATCAGTTGAAAAGAGCAGCTGACAGAGGACTTCCCAGATGCCTAGGGGAGTCTCCAGGCTTCTCTCCAGGCCATGACAGTGTGGCTTTTCCCAGGACATCACCAAACAGTTAAACTAGTTGAAGCTGATAGTTGATAAAGGAGAGTCCTCAAGCATTGTCAGTAGGTCCTGCCAAATAATGGTATCCCCCGGGCTGGACCAGGATGTTCTAAACCAAGTAAGAAACCACTTTGTTTTTGCAGAAAAGATAGTTAACGGACCGTTTTTTTTTTTTTTTTTTTTTTTTTTTTTTTTTTTTTTTTTTAAGCATGTTTTCTCATACAACTCTTTTTTGCACCCATGCCCCCTGCTACTGCTTGTCTGATACTGCTCGTGAGCTGATAATCAGGATGCGCAGACAAGCAGAAAGTGACAGTGAATGGCAAACCTGGGTCATGGCTCATTCTTTGTTTGGAGTTCATAATGAATAAGCTTACGACTGTAATTCTATTGTTATATAACACACGAATTTAAGGCAATTTAAAATGGCCATGTATTTTTCCTAGCGAAACTTTCTAACTTACACAGTAGTTTCCTGGCGATCAACAGGTCATGGTATTCTGTAGAAGGCACAGTCTCTGCCATGGTACAGAGTTTGGGAACCGCTGAAAGGGGACAGCCACAGCCTCTTATTGTATAAGCAAAGAAAACAAACCCCAGAGAAGAGCTGTCAACAAAGTCACTCAACCAGTGGTAGTCAACATCACGATGAGTGTGAAATCAGGCTAAGGGCCGAGGCGTCCTGAGTGATGGGTGGTATAAACCCTTCCATTGTAAGACCCTGACTGCCGTCATCTAAATGCAGATTCATAATTCATAAAACAGATTACTGACTAATTCAGATTACTTAGAAATGTCATTTAGCACAACTTACAGCCTTATAAGTTGGATAATAAGACAAATACCTTATTGTCTTGGTGGATAATAAACATTTTTATTCAGTTCATTTTAAAGATGAGAAAATTAGAAGTTCAAAGAAGTTGAGTGACTTGTCCCAGAATTATGCACACAATCCGGTGTGCTTGGTTAAGATAACACCTGCGGTGTAATGAAGGTCTTAATGAAGGTCTTCCAACATAGAACAAATCTAGAAGTCATGAAGGGAAAACAGTGCCTAGTTCATTAGGTAAAAATGTATAAAGCTATAAACCTTTCGTTATAGAGGAATAATAAAGCCAGACAATAGAGGCAGCTTACAGAAGGGGAAGAAGTAGCTGCAACCTTGTTCATCCAGTATTCATACCGTATCTCACATGAAAACAGTGTCGAGGAAAGGAGAGAGGGGACACACTGGAAGTGACAAGTTAGAGAGCCACTGCCAGTGTGGGTATGGCAAATGATGATTAAGGTTTTTAAATATGACTTTTCATTCAGAAAGAAATTGCTAATGGGCATTAGGATCCCAAGCAATCCAGAAGTGTGAGAAGATGTTGTATTGGTGAAGTTATGGGATCAGCATTTTGCAGGCTGCTGGTAGAAATGATTGTCACAGTCCCGGAGCATACTGTCAGATTTACAAAGCTAGTTATTATAAACCAGCGATTCTGCTTCTGGGAGTTTATTCTGTAATGGTGAATATAAAGATTATATAACTATTCACGTAGCATTTGTTTTAGCAGAGGAACAGAAACAATCCAGCTATTTATCATAGAGGATTGATTACATCAACATGAAGCAGAATAGAACTACTCAACTTTGGGGGAAACAAAAGATGATTGAAGTTTTAGGTACCTATGAAAGTTATCATATATATCATTAAGGTTTTTTTTAAGTTGTTAAAAAAAAGTGTTTTTTTGCCAAAGAAATTTCTGGAGAGGCAATGGAAAGATCTAGCATCTCCTATTTCATGTAGAGGCAGGAGTCAGTGTGTGGGAACTGGGTGGGTGAGAAAGAGCGGGAATAGGAGGCTTTTCACACAATACTTCACATCATATTTTTGTTTTCAAAGGAAGAAGACATTCTGAAAGCTACTCTCAATTTTGGGTAAATAAGTGAAATTTTACTATTTCCTAGTGGAATACAGGGACTCCAAAAATCAATCTACTTTAAAACAACAAAGCAATGAAAAACTCGTTACCTAGTTCCTAAACAAAGAATTGTCATAGGCTGGCATATATGGTGGAACACCTTCCTAACTGTCCTTTGTTCGGACTCAGGATTGATGAGCAATGGCAGGACAGCCTTGTACTTCCAGCAGGTGCAACAGTCGGGACCTAACCTGACACGTGTGTGTTTGTAGCAATTCCTAAGCACACTGGTCAGAGTTATCGTAAGCAGTCATTTCTCTATTGCCCTACAGGGCTCTGCTGTACCAGTTAGAAAATTGTGTGATTCAATTTTTAGGAGCTGGAAACCCAGAACTCTCCTTAAAAGCTAGTATGCAAAGCTCTGGTTTAGCCATAAGCTTTCTTCTTCCTTGTTGAATTTGTACATAGCTGATGAACAACCTTCTAATAAAAGCCCTTTATAAAGTTGGAAAAGTATGAAACCCTTTCTCAGCTTCTTCATTTCCTCCTTAATATCCTCAGTTTCCTTTAGCCATTTTTAATCATTCTTCACTTAACAGGATGACATCTGCTGTGCCGTGTTACCATGCCTGTGTTCTGTGTGTCTAAGAGCTTTTGCCTCTTTTATGGATATGTATGTTGTTAAATCACATTTTTGGCAATATGAATTTCTAGTAACTTTATTTTGTTTTTGAAAAAAAGAAAGAACTCGAAAGGGTACAAATTATCCTGTGGTTTTGAGAGTTTTCCAGTTGGCTTGTACACAACTGAACAGAGGAAAAGGAGAATGTAATTCCTTGGATGTAGTCTTTTGTGTGAGACTGAGGGGTTCCTTAGAAGAACTCCGCTTTCATAGCCAGAAAGTGGAATGAGTGAGGTTTTCAGGGATGTGTTTACACAGTGGAAACTCCATAAACTTAAAAACAGGTGCTCACAAGAAAATGGCTGAGTAGATTTCTGGAGACAAAACATACGTTTTGTGGGGTTTTTTTCTTCTTGAAAAATCCTTTGGTGGCTCATAAAGTGAACACAGACTTTTAGATGTCTTGTGGTAACTACAGGTATCTACAGATTTCCATATGTCTCTATTCTTTGAGATATTTACAATAACTGATAGATTTCACCACTAAGTTTTTTTTTTAAATTTTAAGTGACTCCAGTTTTCTTTTGTAGTTCAGAGTTAATAGAAGAGTCATAATTTTGTGACCCAATAACATTTTCTTGTGGTTTCAGTTTTGTATGGACAAGCTAATAAGTTTTTATGTTGAAAAATAAATCTGTATTTTCTCCTGGAGAATGTGCCACATCCAATTGCATTTTGCCACTATTTGCCTATAAAATAATGATTTTGTGCCTTTTGATTATAATGTCTTACTGGTCTTCACTTGGATGTGGGCACTGAGTTTTCCTCTCTTTCTAGCCTTTTCCCCTCGTCTCCTCTTCCCGGTGGTTGGTGAAAAGAGGGGAGTTGACAGCCTACGTGGAAGACACGGTGCTGTTCTCCAAGAGGATGTCCAAACAACAAGTCTACTTCTTCCTCTTCAACGATGTGCTTATTATCACTAAGAAGAAGAGGTGAGCTGGTCACGTGTTGCCTGTTAGGGCACCATCCCCCGAAAGCCTGAGTGGTAGATGTGTAGATCCTAAGTGCTGAGTCACAGTCACATCTGTCCTTCACTGTCTCTAAGTACAAGTGCAGTTAAGAGATCATTGTGAATCTCGTAATCCCAGCCACCCTCTCCTGAGCTTTTACCGGGTACAAGCCAGTGCTCTGGGTGTCTGATGGATCCACATCACTCAGTTCTCCTGCCAAGCCTGAGGAAGCTGCACTCTATCAAAATAAATGGTTAAGGACATGCTAGGGGCAACTCGGGTGTGCCTTGGGACTTAGTTTAAAATATGTTCTTAATGGTTATTCACCTAAGAAATGTGCCACTGAATGGCAAGGTATTGAGTGTGCTTCCCTTCCTGGGAGATGAAGTACCTCAACTGATTGGTAAGTGGTTTTTTCTCCTTCTGCTTTTCTGTTCTGCAATTGATGTCCTTTAAGGAGATGACCAGGAGGAATACCATACAAACCTTATCTTTAAAGTTTTTGTTTTCTCAAACAGTTCCCATTCCCAGGACGGACACACACACACACACACACACACACACACACACACACACACACACTCCTTATCTCTGCCTTTCTCCAGGGAACAGTCTCTGTCACATGTATCACATGATGACATTACTCACGTACAGCTACGTTTCCTTTTGGTATAAGATACATTTTACATCTTTGTTAGACTATAGACTGGAAATAAAAATGGAAAACTGTGGGTCATTTCCATATATGAAGGAAATGGGATGAACTGATGGCATACGATAGAATGGGTGGTTCAGAGAGTAAAATTTCAACAGTAGAAATAGACTTTCTATGAAAATATTAAATAAATGTCCAAATTTATCATGGGATATTTATTCTAATACTAGTTCTGAGTTGCTGACTATGTTGACTGATGAGTCAAAACTAAACAAAACAGAGATTGAGCTTCTTATTTAATCAGACTATATTATGAATTTTTCAGTTGTATACTATCTTAGGATTTCTATTGCTGTGAAGAGACCACAGCAACTCTTACAAAGGAAGACATTTAATTAAGGTGGCAGCTTCCAGTTCAGAGGTTCAGCTCGTTATCATGGCAGGGAGCATGGGGGTGTGCAGGCAGACATGGTGCTGTAGAAGTAGCTGAGAGTCCTACATCTTGCAGGCAACAGGAAGTGGTCTGTGTCTCATGGGGTGATATCTTGAGCATATATGAGACCTCAAAGCCTACCCCTACAGTGACACACTTCCTCCAATAAGTCCATACCTACTCCAACAAAGCCACACCTCCTAATAGTACCACTCCCTGTGAGCTTATGGGGGCCAATTATATTCAAACTACCACATATATACCTAGGACAGGAACTTTGATGGTCTACCCCCAAAAGCAAGTCCAGGAGGAAAGGGTTTATTTTATTTTACATTTCCACATAATTGTTTACCACAGAGAAAAGTCAGGGCAGGGACCTTGAGGCAGGAGCTGATGCAGAGGCCATGGAGGAGTGCTGCTTACTGGCTAGGCCAAGGCTTACTTATACCACCCAGTACTACCTGCCCAGGAATGGCACTCACTGCCTGTCATAGGGTGGACCCACCAACATTAATTGTTAATCAAGAAAATGCCCCCACAAGCTTGTCTACAGGCCAGTCGGGGAGAGCCGTTTTCTTAGGTGAGCTTCCCTCTTCCCAAAGGCCTAGCAAGCACATCATGTTTTCTTGACTTTTATAGATTTTTTTTTTCTCAGAGTCATGGGGGTTTTAGACAGTTTCTCTAGTTAGCTGAGGCTAGCCTGAAGCTCACTGTGTAGCCAGGTTGGCCTCTGTCCATCACTTCTGCCTTGGCTTATTTAATGCTGGGATTACCCTGTGTACTACCATGCTTGGCTTTCAACATAAGGTAAGTTTTAGGGAGCACAATTATGTCCTTTCAAGTGTCAGAACTCTTGGTTTCTAACATTTTCCAGCTGTCTCTGTGGACTCAGAGTTTGAACTAATCGTTTGAGTTGAGTGATAAAATAATGATTGACAATACCGTGCCAATATTAAATATTAGAATCATTTTGACTGTGTTGACTGACAAATTGATAGAAGTTATCATCTTTAGATATAGTTCTAAAACCAGGGTAGTGCAGCTTTATTCTTGAACCTGCACAGAACTAGTCAATAAATACAGAATTAAGGCAGATGTTATTTTACTTAGCTGATTTTGCTCTTCACAGGTGGCTTTGCCATTTTATTTCATGTTTATCCAGCTATGCCAAATTCATGTGCTCAAATAGTTTTTTGAAATTGTAATCTCAATGTCAGAAAGAGCAAGGAATATATTCCCAGTGGAGAGGGCAACCTGAGCACCTAATTAACTTTCGTCAAGACTGGTATTTTCTTGCCCCATCCCTAAGTTCATCATGTGTCTAATGTCCTCTCAGCTGAGGAAATACCATCAGAGACTGCTTGTTCATGACGTGAGTCTGTGGGAAAGAGGCTTGATAAACAGGCAGGGTTTGAAATGTACAGTATGTACTGCTGTATTTACACAGTAGCTTCAAGGAGGCAACTGCAGATGCCTGGCATGCCAGAGGCAGCAGCGAAGGAGATAGAGCCCCTTTGAGGCAGGCAGTAATTCAGACGTGTCTACAAGGGAGAGATAAGGGATCGTTATCTGTGCCAGCTCTCGAGGGCTGATCCAACCACCCACGGACGGACTGAAATTATAAGGTTTAGGCAAGGAGCTTAGCTGCTGGGATTCCAGTAGTTTTTAGCATAAGGAGACTGGCTTTCTTTCCAGCTACTGAGAGTGACTCCATGGGAGGACCGTTATTCTTCCTCCTCCAGTCCAAACTGGCAATAGATTGTACTGTACACATTTCCTAGTTGCCTGAGTGTGTGGCCCTTCAGCATAGAGCTGGTGTTTGCAGAGCAGGGCTTGGCAGTTAGCCCCATGGGGTTGTCTTCAAAGACAGTAGTGTTTTTTTTCTTTTTCTTTGTTTTTATTTTTTCTGGTTTTTTTTACTTTTTTATTTATTTATTTATCTGTTTATCTATCTATCTATCTATCTGTTTATTTATTTATTTATTTTTTTTTTGGTTTTTCGAGACAGGGTTTCTCTGTGTAGCTTTGTGCCTTTCCTGGAACTTGCTTTGTAGACCAGGCTGGCCTCGAACTCACAGAGATCCACCTGCCTCTGCCTCCCAAGTACTGGGATTAATTTTTTTTTTTTTACTTTTTTAGATTAGAAGAAAACAAATTTTTTTTATCAGATCTAAGTTGCTTGTTAGTCATTTTGTTAATAGTTTATTCTGCTCTATAAAATGTCAAAGGGATGCATCTAACTTGACTGCTTTTGCTGAAAAAGTGAATTCTTTGGTGTTTGAAGCTGTGACTGGAAGCCACCTGGGTCCCACTAGATCCTGACCTCAGCAGTGTTGCTGTGGGGCCTGTGCGTCTTTACTGCGGGGTGGCCTTGTGATGTAGTGTTAAGCAGTATCTCTGGTCTCTTTCCACCATTTGCTAACAACACCCCTTCCCAGTGTGATAACAAAACCATCTCCAGGAGTTTTCACCTGCCTCCCTGCGTGAAAGCCACTTCAGAACAACCCCAGACCCTAAGCCAGCTTTGCTTCCTGAGCACCACTGGTGCATGTCAGTGCATGCCTTGGCACAGCAGTAACAGTAATACTGTATTAAACACGTGATAGGGTACCAGACAGTAGTGGATTAGTGTGTCCTCACACATAGTAGCTGACATGTGCCAGTGATAACACAATAAGCTGGCTCTTGACTCTACACACATGTGCAGCCTTATGGAGTTAAGTATGATTGGTCCTATTTCCTAAGACCTTCGTTGGTTAGAACTCCCCAAGTTTGTGAGGCAGTTTACGGTCTTTTCATTTAGTGCCTTGTATATGCCTGGTCTTTTCTCCTAATTCTATCTGAAGCAGAGAGCAGATGCAGTGTCCCTGGATGGGTCTCTTTACAGCTGCTGTATTATAGTTCTACAGAGTCCTTAGTTCTTAGGGGTCTGGAAGGACCAGCCCCGCCCCTTCCAGCGCCCAATGGCTCCAAACATTCTTTCCAGTCTACCTGTGTTTCCATATGACCTGCTTCTCTGCTATGCCTCTGTGTGTCTCTGAGTCCCCCACCTCTTATCACTCAGTTCTTGGATGCATAGCCTACTTCAGTACACCATGACTTGATTACATCTGCAAAGGCTTTATCTCTAAATAAGGCAACTTTCAAAATGCCGGGAGTTAGGACTCCATCCTTGCGGGGTGTTTATCCACCAACCCCACAGTTCCCCAGAGTTTTCTTGAGTGTGAGCAGCAGGAAATATTAGAAAGATTTAGATTGTGGAGATAAACATATAGAAAATACAGGATAGCCTTGAGAGGGCCTGGAACCTTTTCCAACAGGCCCTGTCTCTGCCCCAGTGTATTTATAGAGACACCAAAGGGTGGAGCAAAAGACCTCCCCCGAGCACAGCCAAGTGCAGACCATCTCAGACACCTGCACTCAGGCCTGTGGTCTAATCATCCTCTCTATGCAGACCTGCTGGGTAAAGCCACTAGGAACCTGAAAACGGGTTCCCATACATCCTTCTTCTTTGCAGCATACAATCCGACCCACTGACTCCTGGCCACTTACCATCACCTTACTTAAACATAGTTAAGAAATGTGCAGTAATGGCCTAAGGTAGTTCTGGGACCACATGTTTCTTTTACACCAAATCACTCCATTTTTTAGAATAGTTTTCAGAATGTTGTCATGGTCATGTGATTTAGACGTCTCTGTTTGGTGGTTTCACAGATTTCTCTCATATTCAGATTTTTCTCTACAATCTAAATCTTTCTAGTTTGAGGCCAGCCTGGGCTACAGAGTGAGTTCCAGGAAAGGCACCAAAGCTACATAAAGAAACCTTGTCTCAAAAAACCAAATAAAATAAAAATGTGATATATGAAGGTTATAGGCAAATATGCGACTTTGTAAGGAGGGATGTAATTTATTCACAGGTTTGAGAGTTCCTGGAACCAGTCCCCTCAGTTAGTAAAGAACAACCCAACTGCGCATTTTTTTTATTTTCGTGGTGTAACTCCAATGATGGTAAGCCTAAACCGGAGCAGGGGTGATTCCTATAATCTGGGGTAACCTTGTTAGCCATGTGAGAGGCTGTCTGCTTGCTCTCTGATCGTGCTGCATCCTGATCACTGCAGGTAGGAAGCTCTAGCAAGGGGCTCACAGCTCATTGAGCTGCATGCCTCTTCTTAGTCAAGGATGATAGGCATTGCAAGTGCTGGGCTGTGGAATCCGACCATCCGGCAGTCTCTGGCCACCCTCTTTGGTGGCAGTTAATCACAACAGATGCTTTTCCTGCTGGCGAATAAGATCCTCACTTCTCCCCTTTGTTATTCTCCGGACAATGGATAGGAAGTGTGGGGCATGTTTGTTAGTCTTGAGAGCTATTTTGAGGAATTGAATAAGAAAGGTTATTTGAAATCAGTCTCAGTGTAAATATTGCCTCTTTGCTAGTCAGAGCTCTGGGCAAATTGTGAATCTTGTGATTGAGTATTTAATTTGAATTCTGCTTATTAGTTCGCTTGTCCATTTGCAGGGTATATGTAATTATCAGGCCTTTAAAAAATTCTCAGGCAGTTTCAATGGATGCTGTTCTATTAGAAAAACAAAAAATGATAGCTAACTTTTGGTATGATCTAGGAGTGATTATAAGGCCTGTACATGACAAGGAGCTAATCCACATATAATCTCACCTAATCCCCACAACAACCCGGTGCCTTGGTACTGTTACCATCATTGTACAGATGAGTGCAGTGAAGCATGGAAGGATTGGGACCCTGTCCTCGTTCACAAAGGAGGTATGGATGGGTTACCTCTAAGCAGGCCTTTGGAGTCATTTCTGCCATCTTCCTGCTGTGCTGAAACGCATTCCTTCCGAAAAGTCCACAAAATTACTTGTTAGATGTGTCCTGAGCCACACTTTACACACGAAATCAGTCCCCATCGGGTAGATCAGTTGGTTTTGTTTTGTTTTGTTTTTTTCATCCCTTAACTGGAAGTAAATTCCAGCATTATTCAATGTCCTCTGTCTCAGCAGTGTTTGACTGGAGTATTTTAATGCCAGTTAAGCACAAAAGCAAGTGTAGGGATTTTGAAATCGTGCTACTGAATGAGCCAGGGGAACAAGTTGAAATCTGCAGAGGAAGATCTCTTGTACAAGCCCTGGAGGACAACACAAAGAAGTTCTTTTCATTAATTGCAGTCTTGTATGCTCCTGGCCTCAGCACTCCTGGGACAGTGGCAGAACCATGCCATCCCTATGAGAACATCAGGTAGCTATGGAAGAATGGTTCTGAAGAATGCCTGGGAAATGTCATGGAAGGCATTAGGAGACAGAGCGTTTCAGAACGCCACAGGTGCATGCCACCACTGACTTCGGTGCTGACAGCCAGCAGAATAATGCCAACGCCCGAGCACTGTATTTCATGGGCTGCTGGACCATAGTGACCTTGGGGACCATTTCCCTAGCCCATGAGTGCTGGTCTGAGGAAGCACAGGCAACTGCTGGCTCAGGAGACATTTGTCTTTGTGCTCAAGTGTTGTTAGTTTGATTTTTAGGGCAGAGGCTGTATGAATGTTTTAGACAAAACCTATGGAAAAGGCATACTGAATAGGTTAAAAAAAAAAAAAAAAAAAAACCCTTGCCACTACCCTGAGGATACATGCTGGGAGTCAGTGTGATGTTTTAGATAAATCTCTGTAACACCTCTTTCTCTTAATTTAACTTCTTTATAAAAAGGAAAATTGGAAGTGTTGCTTAGGTTTCCATCAGTCATCCTTGGTCCATGTAATAGAGTTCTTAGGACAGTATGTGAAGTATGCAAGCCTTCTCCTGGTGCTAAAAACAGCAGGGAAGCTGCTCTTTGTGGTTTAACCCTTGGCTTTCCCTGCCAACACTTCTTTCCTTCACCCCATGGATCCATCTTGGTCAAGCATGATTTCTCCTTTTCTGACCAACAAAAGCAAGTATCTAGGATGATAGCTAATCAGGGTCCAAGTGAGACTCCTCCACAAGGTCGGTGCATATTTGAAAGTCTCTGTCTTAAGACAGGGCAGGCCTGACTTACCTTGTCAATCCACCATTCGCTTGTCAGGACTCCTAACAACCTGGACATACCAAATCTAAGGATTCAGCTCGCCTTAAGGAATGAGATTTGAATGCAAAATTTTAAGCAATGTCAGATGTTTCTCTAAATCTCCCAAAATTATTTATTGGTTATCAATTCCTCACGTTTGAAAAAAACCACCTGTATCATACATTAAATCCCTAAATGTGTTTAAATCAGTTTATGAACTCATCCGTCTATTTTTCTAGTCCATCTGTCAACTCCTACCCAGTCCTGGTCCTTGAACTACTGTAGATTTATAAATGTCTTAGCATGTCCAAGGGCCAGTTCATTCTTGTCTTGTTTTGTGTAGTCTGCATGTCTATTTTCCCACATGATTTAAAATAATGCATCTAACCCCTCTACTCAATCAACTCTCCCCACAAAACCATTTTGGGGTTTGCATTTAGATTGATTGGATTAAGATCATAAGTTACATTAGAAAGAACAGATACCTTTATTATATTAAGGTTGTCTTCATATAGAAAATTCTGATAAGCTTCCTCATAAATATTTTGAGATTTTCTGATGTTGTAAATGAGATGGGTTCAATTATATTTAATATTAAACTTTATTACATTTGTCTATTTGTGTGTGTGTGTGTGTGTGTGTGTGTGTGTGTGTGTGTGTGTGTGTAGTACCACAGCATGTGTGTAGAATGTAGAGACCAAAAGACATCTTGTAGGATTCAGTTTCCCCCTACTACCACAGACTTGGGTACCAAACTCATGTCCTCAGAGCAACTCTTACCCCTGAGTCCATCTCACTGGCCCTCATTGATCATATTATTTAACTGGATATCATTAATATATAGGAGAGATATTATTTGGAGTTCTTTTTCTCAGTCATTATACTGAATTCATGGTCACTTTGTGGTTATATTTCAGCTAGTGATGTAGTCTATAGACTAACTACAGCAGTTAGTGGAACAGAGAAGACATCCCATTACCTCCTGGTTGATTGAGCCACACACACTTAGCCATCCACAGACACCTGGAGTGAGAATACTGATAGTCTGCACATCTATGCACTTATGATTTAAACCATATTTTCTTTCTACTTTTACTTTGAAAGAGGTCAAATGTGCAGAAAGTCATCACATACTAACAGACTCATTGCCCAGACTTGCCACAGTACTTAACATTAGACACTTTCTTCTTAAACCAAAAAGAAACCCCAAATTGGACAGGATTATAGGTCAACATCCTTTTATCCTCATGCTGGCCTTCTCCTTCCCAAACTGACTGGGCCGAAATGGCTGATTATTTCTGTGCTCAGTGCTGCAGATTTTCGAGTATCTCTGTCATTTGGGATATTTCAAACATGAATTTGTTGTATGTGGTCTTTAAATGTTTTTCTGATTTAAAAGAAATAATATTCAAATAAATAAATTTCCATTATGAGAAGTGTCCCAACCTTTGTGGAAATTAAGGGACAGGAAGTAAAAGTGCTCCATAATGATTCACCTAATAAAGGGAAGGCCAAGGGTGGAGCTCATCATTGGTTCAGTGCTGACCTAACTTGTGCGCAGCCCCTGGATCCATTCCCAGCACCACAAAAAAAGCCAAAAGGATCTCTTTATGATCAGGCTTATGTCATAATGTCGTATCACCACAGCGATGTGTGACGTACATTCAGGCATTGCCTACATGTCTGAACACAGCCTTCTTTCCAGAAGGGAAAATAACTGTGATAGGTGTTTAGCATCATATCCTGTTCTCTGTGGATAGTTATTTTGTGGTTGTTTAAGATAATAATTTAAAGAAGGAGAGTGTGGCTAGAGGTTACTAGGACTTCCAGTGGGTTTCAACGGGGAGACTCATTGTTGTTTAAGACACAGCAGCAGAGCTCTGTGGACTTGATTGGGTCCCTGCACCTGAGCGGAGGCTGCCTGCACAGAACTGGGGGCCTGAACAGCTGCAAGTGCAGAGCTCGTGTGGCACAATGGAAGGAAGTCGCCGTGTAAACTCGTTCAAGCAAGGAAAGGTGGCTTTTCCATTTGCCTTTTTCTGAGCAATTCAACTTCCTAATTACATGAGCCAAATTGTTCCAGAAACTGTGTCAACCATATGTTTGTTAAATGATGGAGACAAACATGGGGAAGTCTGATTAGAGTCAACTTCCCTGAGGAAAGGGAATTTCTTTCCCGCTCCATTCAGCCTTTGGGGACCTGAGGGAGCGGAAGCGGAAGCCTGGACTAGAAGTGCCTGGTAGTAGGCTCCCTTCTTCCTTCTCCAGAACACACTGTGGTCAGTTGTCCTTCTGAACTGGGGAGAAATTGCAGGTGCTGACTGACGGAAGAATGAGTTTCATGCAATACTCAGCAGATTCAGAGGCAGAGGAGTCATGGCCCTTATTCTGAACCTTTGCAAGATTAAATATCTGTATGTGAGTGTATGAGAGAACATACTGTTGTTTGAATGTTAGATGGTCTTTTAATAAAAAACCCAGAGCCAGATATCAGAGTGAAAGCTGAAAGATCAGAGAAACTGAACGGCCAGCCACTAGTTCTTACCTCTACGAAATCCTCAGCCTAAAGAGAGTGAGTTCCTGTTTCCTCATGCCTTATATACCTTTCTCTGCCCTGCCATATTACTTCCTGGGATGAAAGGTGTGTGTGCTTCCCAAGCAAAGGCATGAGATCTCAAGTGCTGGGCTTAAAGGTGTGTGCCACCACTGCCTGACCTCTATGTCTAATCTAGTGGCTGGCTGTATCCCCTGATCCTCAGACAAGTTTATTAGGCTGCACAATATATCACCACAGCATACCAGAAGTATCTTCCAAGAGTGAGCAAGCTGGCCTTTAATCCCAGCTTTTGGGAGGCAGAGGCAGGCAGATCTCTGTGAGTTTGAAGCCAGCCTGGTCTACAAAGCATGTTCCAGAACAGCCAGGGCTACACAGAGAAACCTTGTCTCAAAAATCACACACACCAAAAAAAAAAAAAAAAAAAAAAAAGAAAGAAAGAAAGAAAGGAAAATGAGCCAGCCATTCTGCAGTTTTTGTTTCTCTGGGTTTGAAGGTAACTAACCAATTTAATTTCACTACTGTTACATGATACCAAGTATTTTTCATATGAAGCCCACATTTAAAAAGTAGTCAAGTGTTAGGTTCTATATTATTATATAATGAAAAAGTTTACTATCTAGATAACAGTGATTCTTGGATGGGTGACCAAAAGTCACTTAAAAGACAGAAAACATCTTTCTTGGAGACTGCTTTGGTTCTAGATATCCAAACGAAGCTAAGTTCTCCATTCAGACAAACACCGGAGGTGAAGTTCCATAGCTGTGAATAGGATGACCGGGTTTACCATGCAAAGTGGACATTTGAAGGGCTAACTGTTCTCAACTGGGTCAAGCAACTGCCTTAGCTTGTGGTCGGCGGCGGCATTGTATTTGTTCCTTAAATGAACAATTAATGAACATTTTTCAGATGTATCTGCTTCTGCCGGGCGGTGGTGGCACACGCCTTTTTCCCAGCACTCAGGAGGCAGAGGCAGGTGGATCTCTGTGAGTTTGAGGCCAGCCTGAGCTACAGAGTGAGATCCAGGAAAGGGGCAAAGCTATACAGAGAAACCCTGTTTCAAAAAAAAAAAAAAAATGTATCTGCTTCTGGCTTTGATGATTCCTAAGACATAACCGTCCTCTGGCCGCCCTTCCGGGAAGATGTGGTTCCCTGCCCACAGCCAGTTTGCCCATTGCCTCCTTCTTACCTTGAGCCAGTGGGATCTGTGCTTTTGTACTTCGGGTCCCTGGGAAAGGTGTTTAACTTTCTAGTAGTGGATGGTTGTTGGCTTTTGAAATACCAAAGCTTTTCTGTTCTTTTTAAATAAATATCTTTAAAAAAACTCAAAGCATTGATGAAATGAAATTTGATAGCTGGAGTTTTTTTAATATTTAGGTAAACACTGGAAGATATGAATTCTAAAACTGAAGAGGCATAAAGACTAAGCATTAGAGCTTACATTTGTCTCCTGGGAACTCAGTCCTTGAGTTCTGTCTTATCAGGGGCAACCTAACAAGCAAAACTACCTGAAGCTGGAGGTGCAGGAGCTTAGAATCCTTTACTACCTGGTTTTTGTTACTGTTATTGAGATGTTGCTTTCGTTTTAATTTTTTTTTTGTCTTAGTGGGGTCTCTTTCTGACCCTCTGACCCTCCCTCTGTGTGTGTGTGTGTGTGTGTGTGTGTGTGTGTGTGTGTGTGTGTGTGTGTGTGTGTGTGCGTGCGTGCGCGCGCGCGCGCATGCATGCACATCCTGACTCCCAGGCTGTTAGATTTATGTCTGAGATGTCCTGACACTGTAAACATTTTCTGCCCTGCTAACAATTGATTTCTTTGTTTCTAGTAAACAAGATTCTTTAAAGATACAACCATGTTCCATTGTAAGGTGTTCTGTCCTGCCTTCTTCCTTTGACCATAATGTGAAAACATCCTTATGTTCCTGGGTGTAGCAGCCCCAGTTCTTGCCATGGGAACTTTCAGTGAATACAGACATGACCCTAACAACAGATTTGGTCTGAAGGTTGTTTTCTGAGTGGAGAATCTATCAAACTAAACTTCAAAAAAAGACTGTAACGTTTTCCAAGGACAGTTACTAGGCAGAATGTTTACTACTGAATAAAGAAGGCCCTAGAACTTTTGAACAAAATGTTTTTTTTTCTAAAACCTCTAGTATATTTGGACACAAGGATTTTCTTTCAGCTCTTCTAAGTTCATATATTTATATTTGCTATTAAGTGAGAGAATGTCATTGTTCTTAGAGTATATTAGAATTTATTGTAGGATTATCTGTTTACTTAGCAGTTCAGCTGAGGTTTATCTACAAGAATGGAAGAGAACAGAAGGCTGTATATAGGTAGATTTGGAATTTGCCAAGCAAGTGCAGCCAAGGTAGATGAGCTTGTAAATGATTTTATCTAGGTACAAGGAATCCAGGCTGGGTAATTTGACATGCATGACGGTGGGGGTGTGAGGAATTAATCAACAAAGGAAAAGGTCATAGAGTCAATGAGTAGGAACTGGTATGTTAAATAACTTTGGGGGATGAGGATTTGGTGAGCTAGAACGATGGGTGCCAGGTAGAGCACAGTGTGTCTCGGCTAATATTGGAATGGATGAGAGGCTGTGTTTGATGGTGATGATAAGCATGGGTAGGTGGCTGAGACCGCGGCCACTGGAGACATTAAAGAACCGAGAGAAACCACAGCAAGAGAAGTTGTTCATGTAATGCAAAGAAGAAAGTCGTGCTGGATAGAAACAATAAGCTTGGGAGTCACTGGGAGACTCTGAAGTCTGTGATTAGAACAGAGATGAATAGCATGAGCTCCAAAGTCTAGGCCTTCTTTGGAGCAGGAAGTGATCATTTTCTGGAAGTGAACAGAGCCATTGGGGGGATGGGGACAGCATCCTCTAGAGAGAGACCACGATTCTGTTAGAAGAAACAACGTAATGGATTAGAAGGTGGAGGAAGGTTCAGAAGTTGAGGCCTCAGGCTTTCCTAAACTCCCTAAGGAAGGGCCCTCCAGACGGGCACAGTGGGAGGCATTCAGGAACAAGTTGTCCTGAGAGGGAATTAGCCTTGCTCACAGTGTGAGGGTGGATAAGCAAGGATGGGGACACAGCAGGATTAAGTCTGGTGGCTTCTGAAATAGGAGGCCATAATGTGGGAGAAGATAGACATGGCCTTTTGCCAGAGCAAGCAGACCTCCTCAGGGGTTCTGCTGTATAAGCAGATCCCTGAGGTTCAGTTTCTACAAGCAGACCTCTAGGGTGTTCCTTCCATCCTCTGCTGTGGTCCTTTGGTGGGGGAGGGGGTAAGCCTTGAGCTACCTGAGCATGGGTAGGTGTTTACAGCTTCCTCTTCATTCTGGGGTGGAGGTGGGTGTAAAAGCTGGGGGATGCACCATTCACCAGTCACAATGCATGCAAGTCTCACTGATTCCAACAGTTCCAGCATAGTGGCAAATGTAGCCTAGGAAGCTCTGTATTGGGTTCATTATCCAACACTTCATCTTTTCAATGCTCTAACCTTGGTGTATTGTCCCTAAAACGGCAGTGTAAGTCTCACGGTGTTGCCGCTTAGATACTTGGGTGTTTGGTTGAAATTTCTCATAGTTTGGATTCAAGAAGTGCCCAACTTTGATTTGTGCTGATGTTTAAGTCCATGTAAGAAATGATCTGTGTTTTCAAAAACATAGTGCTCTTTTATCTGAGAATGTACTTTAGTGTGCTATGTACATAGTGTTGGTGTTTCCCTAGATAAAATTCAGATTCCAGTTCATGTTATAAAGCAGTTCATTCTTTCCTTCCTTCGGATGTCTTGCCTACTTCTCAAAAAAAAAAAAAAAATGTGACTTGCTCTCTGACAGTGTCACAGTCATAGCTGCTGATTAACATATTCTTTCCCCCTCTCTTTTAGTGAAGAAAGTTACAACGTCAATGATTATTCCTTGAGGGATCAGCTGTTGGTGGAATCCTGTGACAATGAAGAGCTTAATTCTTCTCCAGGGAAGAACACTTCCACAATGCTTTACTCAAGACAGAGCTCTGCCACTCACCTCTTTACTCTGACTGTCCTCAGCAACCATGCCAATGAGAAGGTGGACATGCTGCTTGGGGCTGAGACCCAGTAAGTGAACACGGGGAAAAGGGTCAGAGTTACCTAACCTCCCTCTGCTTCACCCCTCTGCTCTTCCTCTCTACAGACAGTGGCTGCTCTTTATTTCTGTTGCTGTGTACCTACTGTGTGCTGAGGACAGCATCCAGGTGCTTTTAGCGGATATAATCACCTCAGTATTTCTAGGGAGGGATCTTGCTATTTGGGCCCTGTAAGTCCTAATGAATGCATTTTAGTTGAATTTTTCATTAAACAAAAAATTATTTAAATACTGACATTTTCATAAACGAAAACATTAGGATGAAGCTGTTTTTCTTATTCCTGCAGGTTCATTTGGAATATTCTGTAGCTTTACATCATCTGTCCTTGACTTTCTGTAGCCCTTGAGACACTGTTTCTAATGCTAAAAGCTGGGACACACCACTTAGCATTTCACATGGACGCCTTGTGGTTGCTATACCTTATAGCCCTGAAAAAGGGCTCATCTCCTTTAGGCAAAATAATGGAATGGTGGTGACTCTAAGCAAACGCTGCTTTCTTCGGTATTGAATTTGAAGTAATTTCTGAATCATCTGCCTTCAGTCAAACAGAGCACAAGGACTCTCAGAGACATACTTGACTTAGGAAAGCATTTCCTGGTCCCTCTTTCCAGCCAGTCTCTGAAAGCAGAACAGACATTCTGCATGCACCGGTGGCTTCATTCCTGCTTAGTGTGCAGGCCACTCTCACACTGAATGCGGGGATTAGGGCTTCATTTGCAAGTCTACCTTGGAGATTTGGTTCATTTTGACATTGCTGACCAATCTGTTTGGAAACAAGAAGCCACTTGGATATCATCATGGACCAAGTACTATGTTGGTCAGGGAACAGAGCAATGGAAGAAAAGGAATTCCCTAAATCTGTGTCCTCTCAGGACCTTGTATGTTTCCTACCATCATCTGTTAGCATTCACATGTAGAGTGGTTCAAATAGATGCACAGATAGTAGTGAGTGGCAGCCCCAAGCTTAGTTAAGACTTTATGTAAAGGTATTTTCTTACAGAAGTCTTTTTCTAAGGTCCTGCAGTTCTTCCCCGGGAGCTGTAGAAAAGCCTGTGAGAGCTGCCAGCACTGCCTTCCGTGGCTGCTGCTTTTGAGAGCATCCTTGGGGTTGTGCTTCTAGACTCGAGCACCGGACGCACCCAGGGCCAGGCTTGAGGAAAGGCATCTATCTCTTCAACCCTAGAAGTCCTTGGGTAGCAGAGGCAGAGCTAGGCTTCCTTTGTGTGAGGGAACCTCTTTAAAAAATGGAATTGATAGGCTGGATTTTGTGTAACTTTAAGAAAAGCTTAAACTCTTTGGGGGTTAATACTTGTCCAGACATTCCGGAAAACTCATGGAAATGCCCCCTCTGTACTTAGGAATGCAGAAAGGGTTGCTTCTGCTAGTGTTTTCCTCTTTTATTCAGTTGGCTCTTCATTCAGGCTTTGCCAGTGTACTACAGAGCTTTTCCTGACTGGCTCATCCATAATTTATGAAATCTCCATCTCTTGTTTCATAAATATTCCAAGGCAATGTCCTGCTCTTTTCATACCAAGACTGTAGAATCTGTTCTGCCCCCTCGCCTTTGATTTGCCTTGGGCTGAATAGTTGCCCATTTTCTTAGCCAGGCATGTTCTCAGAATATTTAGTTATGTCACCCATAAACCCATGAGTATGACTCATATTCGTAGTTCTTTCATTAATAGCAGGAGAACATTTCAGAAGGGACAAGGGGGTAGAAGTTTCTCTTTGGGAACAGAAGGAGTGACTGTCATTCTTCTCTGGCCTCAATTACAGCTGAGAAATAAATGACTAGACGGGGTTGGAGAGATGGTTCAGTGGTTAGAGCATTTGCGGTTCATGTGGAGATCCTGGGTTCACTTACCAGCACCAACATGATGACTTACAACCATCATTAAGGGATCTAGAGTGCCCTCTTCTGGTCTCTGTGGGTACCAGACATGTTTGCAGTGTTCATACTTATGCACAAGCAAAACATTTGAACACATAATGTAAAAATAATAATTCTTAAGATAAATAAATGGACAGATGCTGGCAAGATACAAAATAGCACTGGTAGAGATAAAAATAAATGACTCCCAAATGCGCTTTCCTTAAAACACACGTACACTCTCACAATTAGTTCTTTAAACGTCTAGCAAATTGTTCCATGCTGCGAGTGGACATTTTTAGACTAGTCATGAGTTACTGGCCTTTCTGTTTTGTCTTATTTTAAACTTATACTTGGAAACATAAAAGCTGAACATACTAATTGAGTACTATAAAATGTACACATTATGATCTGTTTAAATCAACTTAAATATATTTATCTCGTAAAAACACTTAGCAGTTCTTTATGGTGTGGGCTATCTGGTTTTGAATAATCAGTTCTGGTCAGCTTAAGGAGTGTTCTTTGCATCTGAGATTTGTGAAATATTGGTTGGATTTGTGGGCCGACAAATGGGTTCTCATCCAGAACCCACCAGTGGCCAATAGTTCAGCAGGGTGGGCAATGCCCCATTAGCCCCTTTTCTATCCGTAATTGTGGACAGGTTGAGCCTTGTGCAAGCCCAGTGAAAGCAACCACAGCTGCTATGAGTACATGCTTACAGTGGCTGAGTCGTGTCTAGAAGATTCCATTTTGTAGTTCTTCTCCGCCCTGTCATCTGGCTCTTATGTTCTTTCCATCACCTCTACCTCAGTATTTTCTGAGCCCTAAAGGGGGTGGTATAAATGTCCCATTTAGGGCTGTACATTCAACTATCCCTTACCCAAGCAACCAAACGCCTCTGCATTCATGAAAGTTTGCTGTAAAGAGAAGCTTCTCTAAGGATGAGAGCAAAATTTGTCTATGGGTATAAACATATGTGTTTAGAAGGCAGTTTGACTCATGTCAGTATAAACATCAGTAGTAAGTTGCCTCTTATGGCCTATGTTTTCCCCAGTTATGGGTTTTTGTTTGGGCTCATAGTATGAACCATGAATTTCCTCTTGTGGAACAGGCCCAAATGCAATCATAGAACATTGGTTGCCCCTATAATGGTTGTACCATTATTGTAGCAGTGGGCACTTCTTGCCTAGTGGTTGGTATTCTTGTTCAGAGGGTTCAAAGTTGATGCCCTTTCTTTCCCAGCAGTCTATAGAGCGTTCTCTGGCATTATGAAAGCTAGCCATCAGGGAAGAAGTTTTCTGCTCAGTTCTGCCTTTCTCTATATGTTGCAATCAAGATACATGTTGTCTTTAGTAATAGTGTCTTATCATCCAGTTCTGGTGGGTGACCAGGAAGAATAGCAAGAACCTGCATTATTTGGGGTCCCTTGGGACCAAAAACTCACAGGAGGGATTCCCCATGTGATACTGGGATACCTGTTTAATAATCATTGCTTCTAGGAGCAGAATTATCTAGCTAAGACGGATATCTCCCTTCTAACTCCTACTTATTTTAATTTACACTTTTAATTTGCTTATAAAAATGTAAATTTCCATATTGCTGTTTCCTACACTCTTCACTTTAGCTACCCTTCCTCATGCTTTCATTTTCCCAACCTCTACCCCACCTCTTTCCCCATCACTGCTCTGTTGTCCTGCTAACTAATCTCCTGCCCCTTAAGATGTCCTGCTCCCCATTGGCCCCTTCCTAGTTTCCTGACACCTAAAGAATTGCTGCTAGAGCAACTCCCCCACCCTCTGTCAATTCCTTCTGCTTTTCAACCTTTGTTCTTAAGAACGCTGCTGACCATTCTGTAGGATGTACATCTAGTAGTGTATATGCTATTATATCTGTTTGGCTGTCATAAACCTTAAGTCATTGTACTGTGTTGTTCCAATCTTAGATGGTCTTTTAATAAAAAACCTAGAGCCAAATATCAGGGTGAAAGCTGAAAGATCAGAGAAGCAGAACAGCCAGCCCCTAGTTCTTACTCCCCGAAATCCTCAGCCTAAAGAGAGTGAGTTCCTGTTTCCTCACACCTTATATACCTTTCTCTGCACTTCCTGGGATTAAAGGCATGTGTCCTTCCCAAGCAAAGGCATGAGATCTCAAGTGCTGGGATTAAAGGTGTGTGCCACCACTGCCTGACCTCTGTGTCTAATCTAGTGACTGGTTCTGTCCTCTGATCCTCAGGCAAGTTTATCAGGGTACATAATATATCCCCCGCAGTACTGCTAATCAGACAAGAGTCTGAAAAATATGAAGAGTGGCTCTTCTTGAAAAGACAAGGGAAGAATGTTTTACTGTCATATCTTTTCCCTCTAGACTTTAGAATGTGGGAGATGGAGAGTCCCCTTTGTCTGCTTTCATTGAAATGAAGCACAGACAGCTGCAGCTCCCAAAGGCAGCAGACTGTAGCAAGTGATGTCCTTGGCTTCCTGCATTTCCAGTAGAATTTGGATGTCCTTTAGGTCCGGTGTATGTATGGGTGAGACATCTAGTATCTGTTTAGTGAGAGGTACAAGCTTCCTTAATCTATTACATGTAACTGTAGAATAGAATCATCATAAAGCATGCTCAAAGATCCTTCTTTGCATTTCTTTCACAGAGAAAGCTGGGAGTCTAACTAATGTGGCTGGTGCTGTCAGCCATCCAGACCACCCGGTGCTGGGCCACTGACAAAGAGGAATTGTTTGCAGGGAGCTTTGCACTCTTCCTGCTTCAGTAATTATTTAATTACAACAGGAAGTAAAAGGGTGGAATAAAATTGTAAATGGTATCTTGGAGTCAGTCATATTCGTCCTTCCTTTAGGAAAATCACAATATTAAGTAGACAGTCTATAAGGGAAAAAATATATTTCAGGTTACAATATTTTTTTTCCTCCTTGAATCTAGATTCTAGGTCCAAACATGATCTTTCACATTTGAATAGTACTTCTCAAAAAACCTGTTCCTTTTCTAAGTCAAATTATAGCCATGTTTAGTAAAGATACCATTAGTAAACAAACAAGATTATTTCAAGTAGAAATGGACCCAACATTTTTTAAAGATGTACTTCTTTTTATTTTATGTGCATTGGTGTTTTGCCTGCATGTTTGTGTGAGGGTGCCAGATCCCTTGGAACTGGAGTTACAGACAGCTGTGAGCTGCCATGTGGGTGCTGGGAATTGAACCCGGGTCTTTTGGAAGAGCAGCCAGTGCTCTTAACCACTGAGCCATGTCTCCAGCCCCATGGGCAGAACATTTTTAATAGCACACCACAATGCCACATGCCCTTATTGGGTGGAGGACCAAAATAAGGAAGCCTTCATTTGATACTCTGAGCAGGTGGCACTTATATTGAACACTGTCATATCAGAGGAAGCATATTAACAACTTCACAGCCAGTCCTGACTTTCGGTGTGTATGTGTGTGGGGGGGTGTATCTGTGTCTGGGTGTGTCAGAATTGTAAATCTGAATTAATATCTCTCACTTTCTAAATAATCACTTCTAAAAATGTTGAAAAAATAAGACTGCCCTTCAATACTTGTTTATTTTGAGACAAGTTCACTATGCAGCCCATGCTAGCCTGAATCCTGTGGTGCTCCCTAATGAGCCAAAGTGCTAGGATTGCTGGCAGTGCTGAGGATGCAATGTGCTGTCCTTTTAGAGCCTTCCTTTTTAATACCAATCTAGCCTTTAGTAGGCACAGTGAGAAATTGGAGTGCCTGCTACCCGGTAGGGATAGGACAAGGTGCTTGGCTGCTAACAACCCTATGAGGAAACTCATGGCACTTTAATAGTGCTGGAAACTGTCATGGCATCTTATAGAGCTGGAAACGGTCATGGCAACTGATAGTGCCACAAATACAAAACTGGGTGGTAATGGAAGGATTGTTGGGTCTCTTCTCCACTTCGTCTTCTTTCTCCACTGGGGCCACATGTGGTGTAAGAAGAGTCTTTCTCCAGTGCATTGCCCAGTTTGGGGTTTGAATATGATCCATTCTGTCTGCTCCATTGTATTAAGGGCTGTAAACAGCAAAGAACCCTGTTTTGTCCACTCACTCTGTACACCAAGCCGAATGCAGAGCCTGTGCGCTCAGTGAAAGTTGGCTGGAGGAAGGGTTAGTTGTGCTGTGGAATTTGATACTCCATAGGTATGAATTTGCATTAGCCCAGCATTTCCTACTCAATTACTCTGAGCAGAGGGAAAAGTCTGAACTGCATGTGTGGTAGGTTGCATATTCCTCTTGTTTCATATTGTCACTGAAGAGACTAGATGAGGGTGAGCCATGGGCTTTAATAATCATTTTCCTGTCTTTAGGATTCTGTCTTAAATCGAGTGCTCTGCGCCGGCCTTAGAGATACGGTCCTTCCAGTTTTCTGGTGGGGCCAGCTCCTTGGCAAGGAACTTAAAGCCCCAGGGGAAGTGGTGTGGTTTGACAGCTTCTAAGAGTGGGTGGGACTGGCTCAATGGGAACATTTTCAAGAAACAGCTCCATTCAGCAAGGGCAACAACAAGTGTCTTGTTCTGTCCTCTAGAGTCTCAGCAAGGGGCCACACTGTCTACAGGATGCCATTAGTATCCAGACAGCATGGCACGGGAGGGAATGATTTCATCTGGACTGCTCAACTCAGTGGCAGGGGACAGCTGCTGGATCTGGAGATTGGCCTTGCCTGGGAAGTCCTGTGTAAAAGATTGAGTTCCAAAGTGCTCCGGGAAGGCAGCAGTTTGTGCAGGATAAGACACAGGGGGGAAACCTGTCACGCCTTTGGTACCACAAGGAGACACAGATACTGAGCTCTGGGGATGGCTCTTGGGGAACCAGTCATCTTCTGCTAGACATTAGTTTTCAGTTGGCATTGTACTTTGGAAATTCCAGTTGAGCCTGTGGCATAATAAGGATCTTTTCCCATCAACAGCAGAATTCGAAGTATTTACTTAGGAACTGGTTTAAAGAAAGTTGTATATTACTTATTCCTTATAAAGCATTTTGCTTTGTATGAGAGACAAAGTTTTCAAAAGCCAGATGGTATCATCAGCTTCTAATAATTGTACACATTACTGCCTGAAGCCTCGTCTCCTTCATTCTCTGTGTGTGGATGTAGACATGCACATGCCAGTGTGTGGGGGTCAGAGGACAATCCCTGGTGGTAATCCCTCGTGTCTGAGCTAGGACTTTAGTGCCATTGTGTACCCCAGGATAGATGGCCCCAAAGCTTCCTGACATGCTGGTGTCTATGCCTCCCATGTCCCTGTAGGAGAGCTTGGATTATAGGTACTCACAGGACAGCATTCAGCTTTTAATGGGTTCTGGGGATCCAGGCGCATGCATGGCAAGAGCTATACCCCCTGATTTACTCTTTTTTTAAAAAAAAAATGGTTTGAGCATACCCATTTCACCCTAGCTGCCTAGCCTATTTATTTTACTTCTAAGCATGTATCAATTTATTTATCTTTGGCTTTTTGAGTCAGTCTCATTGTATTGCTTAGAGTGACCTTTAACTTTTGACAGTTTTCTGTATATTTAAGAATGAGACCTGATTCCTGCCCTGCCAGAGTTTATGATCTGGTTATAGAAGCAAACAACTTGATAAATGATCAAGGTTCAGTGTGTGATTAGTAATTTGATTCTCTTGTAAGCAGCTGCTTACCGAGCCCCTGTCTGGAGATAATCCAGTTAACCAGGCAGCCCCACTGCCTGCTTTACCGAAATGGCTGAGTGTGTGGGAGGGAAAGGATCCTGCTTTACAGGCTTGCCTTCCAGGTGAAATTGATCCTTTGAACTGCTAAACTTCAGACCAGACGTGTGCTAAATATTCTTGTGATGTAATGTGCTGGTATAATCAGCTCTTCATTAAATGTCCAACTGTCATATGAGAAGTCCCATTTAACCAATAAGGAGCCAGATTTATATTTGCTTGAAAATGACTTCTCTTCTGCATTTTTAAAAATCACTCCTTCCCCTGTTTCAAAGGCCAGTCTTCTACCCTCCGGGATCCCTTATGTTTTGGGAATGGATTTACACTGGTTATCTGGGATAAACTACTTAGCGTCTAGGAGACAAATCTGAATTGCACCTGCTCTCTGTGTTTAGGAGTGAGCGAGCCCGCTGGATCACAGCCCTGGGACAGAGCAGTGGGAAGCAGCCACCAGATCGAACCAGTAAGTTTTCAAGAGAGGTAGCTACCCTGGAACGCGGAGGGGTTCTGCCCTCTGCTGGCCGGCATGGTTACTGACTGGTCACGCTACCTTCATCTCTACCTGCTTTAAGGCTCCTCCCAGATGCAGTGGTTAGATAAACATGAAAAATCACTGCTTAGCCTTCCTGAGTCTGTTTCTTCATCCGTGAGACAGAGATGTCGGGTTAACCGTGGGTTATTGTGAGGAGTACAATAAATTATAGAGGGTGAAACCCTGCTTGAATCATACAGTGTTTACACTTAGCTGTTACTAATGGGTTTGAATAGACGTAGAAAAGTGAGGGTGTGTTTGATTTTTATTGTGTTGAGGAAAAGACTTGCTGTGTAGCTCTGCCTGGCCTGGCTTCACACTAGTCCAGACTGGCATTGAACTCAGGCTTCTGCCTCAGCTTCCCCAATGCTAGGATGACAGGGTGGGACCACCATGTTTGATTACAAGTTTTTGGTCTAAAGAAAATTACATTTTTTCCTGATCCTTTTTAGTGTAAGTGACAATGTCAAAAAAATGTACTTTATTCTTCTGGTGCCCTGTTCTGCGTATTCTTTCATTGTAATGCTCTGTTTCTGGATGGCCAGTTGGAGGACTGAAGAATGAGGGTTGTAAACGTGGTTTTCTGGAGCTAATGATCACAGCTTTTAGAGTCAAAGCAAAAGTGGTTGGTGGGACATTAAATTTTATAATAAAAACAAATAATGAAGCCATGCCAGTCAGTTCTGCTGAAGTTGTGTTATTTGTTGCAAATCAGCATTTTGGGGCACTCCGAATTAGTCTGGCAAGCATTTGGTTGGAGCTCCCACTTTTTCTAAGCTTTTTCACAGCCTTTATGCCCGGTTGCTGGTAGGACAACAGCACTGTGGTTAGAGATCTGGGTACTGCAGATGTTATCAGTTTTAGGGTCTTGACCTATCTATCACCTGCTCTCATGCCTCAGTGTCCCCAACATGCAATGGCTATTGGCAGTTCCAATGTGTAATACAGTGAATGACTCCTGATCAAGGCTATTGCTGAGCATATTCATGCATCATAAGAGCCCTCTTGAAGCCAACTTTTAAAATTCTAAAGTTCATAACCAAGCATGAGGCTTCTTAAAGTAACTTCCCCATAGGAGCCCGGCTCAGTCTGCCAGTGCCAGTCCTGGAACCACAGAGCTGAGTAAGTGAATGCATACTGCTGCTTTGTACAAGTTCTGTTCTTCAGACTCTGGAAGCTCAGTGTGTCCCCTTTCCTCCACAGCACTGACCCAGGTGGAAATCATTAGATCTTTTACTGCCAAGCAGCCAGATGAACTCTCCCTACAGGTGGCAGATGTGGTCCTCATTTACCAGCGTGTTGGCGACGGTGAGTAGGATTCTTCTCATAGGCACTGGTGGACTGGCACTCACAGAGCCTCAGGGCCACTGAGTTTAATTTTGTCATCAACACCTGTATTCCATATCCTGACACACAGACTTCAGCTCCTCCATCCAATCCTTAAACCATGTTCCTGGTAATTCATGCCCCAAACCAGAAGCTTCTCAGAGCCCTAATGATGCTTCAGAGCGATCCATTTGAACCCCCTCCCCAACTCCCCCATGCATCCTGTTTTCTCTCTGTTTACTTTTGAAGCATGATGCCGTCACCATGAAGCTTCCTTCTCTTCCCCATCCTGCAATCATGTAGTTCTCACTCCAAAGGCTTTCGGCCCTGCTCCTTATGTTCAAAGAATTCCCTTTCCAAGCCCAGGCAGTTCACACCCTCTCAGCCCCCAGCCAGTTCACACCCTCTCAGACCCTCCCTTCAGAGCTTTTGCTCCTATTCAATCTCTGGTGCATCATCACTCACCCTCTCTTGAAACCTGGTCCTATTTCACTTCAAGTATTTTGACCTTCACAGGAATGTGTTGCACTAAAGTTTCTTCTTGCCTATTATCTATGGTAACCCAACCCACAGAAGACAGCTACCACTGAATGGGCATCTCTTCTTCAGGGTGAGCTGGCACAGTAAGATTCCTCCAGACATATCTTGCCTGATGCAACCTGGTTTTTCTTGCAGGATGGTATGAAGGGGAACGACTTCGAGATGGAGAAAGGGGCTGGTTTCCAATGGAATGTGCAAAGGAGATAACATGCCAAGCTACTATTGATAAGAACGTGGAGAGGATGGGACGTTTGTTAGGACTGGAAACCAATGTGTGACCTCGCAGATGGCCAACAGAACAGGGGCTAGTGTTCCTGTTATCACAGTCTGCTTAATTAAAACAGTGGAAACACATGCCTGTAAGCTTGCCAAGTTGTTCTGTACCCTCAGAAGAACAGCTACCAGATGCAGTTAGTCCACAAAGCTCAGTTTTTGCATAATGACGCTCCTGAGAACCTCTTTGAGTCCACTGAACAGTCTATTTCAGGGATAGCAACAGTCTTCGGCTCCTTCCACTTCCTGTTCTGTAAGATACTGTGTTTGGGCTTCTCTGTCCTCAGCTCACTTAGAACCTTGCTCTTCCCCCTTAATTTTCTCCTTTGTATGGTCCCACAGCATCAGCAAGTTTGTCTGTAAGGAGTGTCCACTTTGTAAATACTTTTTGTGTCTTAGTCTAATGCTGTTAATTCCAAAAGGAACTAACAAGAGTTCAGTAGGTGAGCTGTCATGTTTTGTAAACCTCTTTCTACGAAAGGGAAATTGACACTTGAACTTTGCTACCATTTTCCTCATTAGAAGGAAGGTGAGGAGCCACCCAGTGAGGATTTTTAAAAATCCATCTCATTCAATATTGGTCTGAGATAACTTTAGCTTAATAAACCTAAGCTACTAAAATGACATAGGCTTTACACTTCACATATGTGAGGACATCCGGAAGACAGGATATTATGGGTCAACTGCTGAAGAGCTGACGTAAGACTGCTTTGCCTTCAGTAATACATGGTTCCTGACCGTTCTACTTGTTTTCAAGTAGAAAGTGGCTGGAACACACGTTAGCAATCTTAAGGAAGAGAAAATTAAGCTTAGACAGTATCAAGATGCCAACAAGGTACTTGCTTGAAATATTTTGACCTTAACAGGAATTCATTGCACTCAATACCCGATGGCTTGGTTTGGAGTCTCTTTTAGCTATGAGTTCCTATAGGACTTTATTCTCCACTCGTACAAAGAGACAACATAGTATACTAAAGTTCATTAAGCAGTGGTGAAGTTTTAAAAGATTTACAGGAAAAATTATTTTCATTTGGTAACTATAACCCCTCTCTATTCTGTTCAAGTAAAATCTAAATATACATTATGGGAGGGCTCAGATCTTTGTCCTAGGTCTATGCTCCTGTCTATACAGCGCCTAAGCCATATGGTTCCAGAAGTCCAGTGTGTAGGTGTGCTTGGCTTACACCGTGCAACCCATCCACCTCAGCAGTAAGCCAGAATAGAGATTCCAGGGGCTTTCTCCCCTTTGAGTTGCTTTCCTTTTGCCTGTTTATGTATTCCTTCCAAAAGACATTCCAGGCCCCGCGTTCTCTGAGGTATAAGTAGGTGAATGAAGCAATAGCAGTGGCCCACAGCAAGAGATGTCTCAAGAGTATAAAACAGGAAGTCTCTCTCTCTCCTCTTCAATAGTGTCACAAACTTTTTAGAAAAAATGTTAACAAATTATAGTTTAATCTAATGTCATGTTTTACTTAGGACAAAAGGTGTTGCTTGCAAGAGAATCATTTTGTATTATTTTTGCTAATACCGATTTGGAGCTATAGCATAACACTATGGATCCTGTGAATTAATTTATAAGTGTTAAACAGTGTGGAAATGTATGTCTCCTTTAAGTCAAGCAGCTGAACACTGTTATTAAAGTGTCCCTGTATAGCAGGTATTTAACAGTCACAGTGTTTCATTTCAACTGTGATTGTTTTTAACACACTTTTTTTTAAAACCTACTTTTTTTTTAAATACCTTCTTTGAAATGTACAGTAACTTCACGCCTGCAAAACAGAAATGTTACTTTCATTCCAATAAATTGAACCTGCTTGTCCACTTTCAACAAAGCTTGTGAATTTATAAAGATTTTATAGATACTTGTCTTTCTGTGCTGGTGTGATTTAATTTACTCATGGTGTGACATTTATGGTTTGGGGGATTTGTGGTTCAGAGATGTACTGAGAAGGCATTTATAGCTAGCATTACAAAAGATTCATCTTGTCTTTTGGGTATGTGTTGGCATCAGCTATCCTAGCGAACAGGCGCTTTTGAGAATTGGGTCCTACTGGTTTTGTGCTTATGGAATTGTATCATCTAGTAAATCATGGTAGAAAAAATCCAAACCCTTCTATGTAACTTTCCCATTACTACGTAAGATTGCTACAACGTGAGTGCCTTGAAGCCATACTCACTCCGTGTCTGTGTAGAATTTCCCACTGGAAAGGCCGAAGTCCTGGGTATGTGGATACTAGGGTTCTCTTGTCTCTGAGGCTGCAACAGCCACACAATCCTTCTATCTTCAAGGCAGCAATAGAACGCCGATTTCTGGTACTTGGAATTTAACTCCCTGTTCTGCGCTCTGAGGAAGGAAACTCTTCTTTAAAGGACTCATGATTAAATTAGGCTCATGGAATGATTTCCTCAATGGTTAACTCAAAATTAACTTTTTTTTTTTAAGTAGGCAAATAAATGTTTCAGAATTAACTAATTTTAGCCCTTGGTTAGATCTAACATTTCCTTGACTGTGCAACATAAAATAATACATGATGTGAAAAACAGGGAGGTGGAAGTTAGCAGAACCATCTTAAAATTCTGCCTCCATTACCCACCATAAAACCTTCAAATGCTAGGTCCTTCCAGCTTTCTTGTAGCTGAAGTATATCATGTGATAGCAAATACCCATGAGATCTGTCTGTACCCCAGTTCAGCAGTCGAAGTCATCTTTATTATATTTCTACTCAAGCTTTTGTTAGATGAAGAGATAGGTATGGCATTTCCAGTAAGGAGCAAAATACAACATCCTCTGCTCCATTTCTCGGGAGCATTAGGAAGGCGCGGAGACGCTGAGCCACCTTGATCTGCAGTTTAAGAATGCAGGTCAGAGTGTAGTATGTGTCATAACAACTTCTGTGGACGTCCCTCAGGGGCTTATTCTGGAGTGGGAATATGAGCCTAAAAGACTCAAGAGCTATGCTCCCTCGACTCTAATACATTTATGTCCTAGCAGAGAGAAACCAAAACCTCACTGGTGCAAACACCAACTGAACTCAGTTATTTGTACCAGCAAGTGTTCGTAGGTTCAGCAGAGACTCAGAAACATGGCACTGTGACAGAAATAACCAAGCCAGGGACTCTGGATGCTAGAGTCATCAGGCCACAACAGTATTCGTAAACATTATTTCACAGAAGTAATGCCACACTTTAAAATGGAAACGATCTAGTAACTACAGAAATTTAACAGAAAGAAAAACAAGTAGAAATTATATAGTTGACCATCAGATTACACAGTTACCAAGATCCCAGGGAATTGGAAGAGAGGCTAGAAGAAAGTGTACAGGAATCATGGAGGCAATGGTCATGGAGATTCTAAGGGTTTAAATGGAGTCCTAGAGAAGGGACAGGAAGGGAGTACTGCCGTGTGTGTGTGTGTGTGTGTGTGTGTGTGTGTGTGTGTGTGTGTGTGTGTGTGTGTGTGTGTATGGACACGTGTGTACAAGGTGATCCCACCAGTCTAGGAAGGAAGCTGCACTAGGGAGAGTGATCTTGGCTAAAGGGGATCCTTCCAGCCAAGCACACGTCCTGAACAGACAGATAAAAGGAGTTTTATCAACTGATAAACACTCTTAGCACCTACATGAATAAAGACTGTAGGCCAGAATGTCACAGCATTCAGAATGTATACATCAGCATTAGATAAGTGACCTTTATGATAAAAAAGGTCTGCCTAAAGATAATGCCTGAATTTCAATGAAGGCTGAATTTAGTCAAGAGAATAAAATTTAAATATAAATCTCCTAATGATGCGGTCTCAAAACATAAAAATTAGAGAAATATAAATCCACATTATAGTATAAATTACACCAACATATCTTAGTATTTTATTAGAGAAGGATCCACACAAGCACAGACTTAATGACAATATAACATCCTGCAAAAATTTCAGTATATGCTTTCAAGTGGCATTGCATTTGATTCTTAGACCCAAATGTAAAATGTAAAGCTCTTTTAAATTCTTCAGATGTCATAGAAGAAACATTAGGTGAGTTTGGTTTTTGGTGATAAATCCCCCCACTCCCCAGAGCTCAGGGAACCCCATGGAAGAGAAGGCAGCAAGTGTCTAAAAAGCCATAGGGGATAGAGGATATAAAGAAAACAAGCTCTCTAAATCAACAGGAATAAAGCTCTTAGGAACTCAAGAGACTGAAGCAGCATGCACAGGTCTGCACCGGGTTCTCATATAAACTTCCAGTTTAATATTTTGGTGAGATTCTGAGAATTCGAACCAGTGGGTATCTGATTCTTGTGCCTTCTCCTGGGTTTTCTGTTGGTTTGTCTTGTCCAACTTTGATGTGATTTTTATCTTGTATTTTATTGTTTTCTTTTTAAGAAATGAATGAATGAATGAATGAATTTATTCTGTTTGGGGGGTGGTTTATTCTGTTATCTATTTGGGGGGATATTGGTATACTGGTGTTTCGTTTTGTTTTTTGAGAAAGAACTTAAAGTTAGGTGGGTGTGGAGGGGGAGAGGATCTGGAAGGTTTTGGGAGGGGAAGAATATGATCAAAATATATTTAACATTAAAAATGGCTTAAATAAAACTATATCATCTGATATATAGATATATATCTGATATATATCAGATGATACAGTTTTATTAATATATATATAAGGAACTCTTAAACTTTAACTCAAAGATCAGAAATAATTTCAGCTCTAAACAATGGCAAAGATCTGGATAGCTCACCCGAGTTCAAATAGAACATAAGCCTATGAATGTCAGAGCTGCAGACTAAATATGGTCAGGCACACGAAACGGCTAAAAAGAGGGCAGCATGGTTATGTGAACCTATAATCCCAATCTCAGCACTGGAGAAGCTGATGGACATGGATCTCTCCGAGTTCAAGGTCCCTAATAACCCCAAACAAAAGATGAGAAAATATAAACAGGAACTCGTACTGCTGGTGAAAATGCAGTAACCTCCTGGGAAGGCAGTTTGGCAGTTTCTGACAGAACTAAATATCCCTACCATATGATCCTACAATCACAGGCCTTGGGTTTTATCCAAGTGAGTTGAAAACCTGTCCATACACATAAAAATGTGTATAAAGGTTTATAGCAGCTGTTTTCATAATCACCAAAACTTGATGGGTCAGTAGGTGGACAAGCTACGCACCCATCCATTTTTATCTTAAAATCAGAGGAAAACAATTGGCTTCTAAGAATAACCCAAAATAAAGAGAAAAGGCTGTTCTAAGAGGCTGACTGGAAGCCATGGCAAAGAATAAGCAAAGAAATATGGAAAATATAGTTAACCCTTGAACGCCACTTCTGGATAGTTTTATGTCAACTTGACACTACCTAGAGTCATCTGAAAGAAGGGAACCTCAGTTGAGAAAATGCTACTGTGAGATCAAGCTATAGGGCATTTTCTTAATTAGTGATTGATGGGGGAGGCCCCAGCCCACGGTGGATGGCACCATACCTGGGCTGCTGGTTCTGGGCTCTATAAGAAAGCAGGCTGCACAAGCCATAAGGCGCAAGGCAGTAAGCACCTCCCCTTCTTGGCCTCTGCATCAGCTCCTGCCTCCAGGATCCTGCCCTGTGAGTTCCTGCTCTGACTTCCTTCAGTGATGGACTACAAGGTGGAATCACAAGCAAAATAAACCCTTTCCTCCCAGACTTGCTTTTGGTCATGGTGTTTCATCACAGCAATAGTAAACCTAACTAAGACCACCATGGTACAGCCTCTCCAGTTGAAAAGTGAAGTGTTAATACCCTCAATCCTTAACCACTAATGTTCTAGGTGTTCTGGAAGCAAGCTCATACAAGAGCAACCAGAAGTAACTGCCACGTTGCTATAAGATAGCATACTATACTAGCATGATCCTACTAGCCTTAGATTTAATGCTTACATTTCTCTGTACTCTTGAAATCTTAGTCTTGGTAAATCTTAGTTTTGGCAAATTTTAACTTTTATAATAGATTTGTACACATTTTGATAATTATGTACATCTATTTTATGCATCGACATACCTTTTATGAAACTTTCAATAGTTATAGGTCATAAAATGTGCAACCTTTTCAAATCAAATCTTCTTGATCCCCTGCCCTCCAAGACGGGTCAGTGAATTCATCAAATTCTTCATACCCATGTTGTTCAAGGGTCAGCAATACAAGAAGAATGCTTAGAAAAATTCCCCCAAAACTCTACTACACTAAAGCTCTATGGAATGACTCACCTATCCAGGCTTTGTTTTCAAGAAAGACAGCACTCATTCTATCTTAAACCTAACTTGAAAATTACTGACATGAATTAAATTTAAGAACGAGAAAGTCACAATTTAAAAGATGTCCCCTCATTCAGCAGGAATGGCTGGATGTCATTCACAGTTCACACTGATTGTGTGATGCTTCCCAAACAGTTGCTCTCATGATGTTCTCAATACCCAGTTTTATTCTCATGCCCTACCATTCACCTCACGGTTGGTGCCATTTTCTCCTGGCACTTGCTTTCCATATGAAAAGCAGCACATTGGACCATTTTCAAGGTCAAGAAACAGCATACCTATCCAGAGTGACTGATTTTCTCCCAAGACAGGAATACTTTTAAACCAAATCATTTGACATGAGGTGAAGAATCAAAACACTCTATGTGTAAGTCAATTAGGCAAAGAAGCAACTGAGCACATGGAAAGATGCTCATCGCTAATCATAGAAGCAAAAATAAAACAAAACACTTAACTGAATGTTAAAAATCAAACGAAAAACCAATGGAAATTATCAAGTACAAACAAGCCATTAGGCAGGCAAAAGTGGCGCAGTCACTCGAGGAAAGTCTGGTAGTTTCTTAAAGACACACTGTACCAGGTGGCTGGAGAGAGGACTCAGTCATCTGAGTAAGGGTTAACTGACAGAAGACTTGAGTTCAGTTCCCAGCATCCACAAGGCAGCTCACAATGCCTGTAGTTTCAGCTCCAGGGGATCCAATGCTTTCTTTTGCATATATGTGATACATATAAACTTACACAGGCATATATACACACGAATCAAACTAAAAATCTTAAAAAAAAAAAAAAAGACATACTTTACCATCTAATGGAATGATCTGAATCCAAGATATTTACACAGGAAGTGAAAACATGGAACCATATGACAACTGTACACATTTAAAGCAGCTTTATTCATTAACAGCAAAAATGCTGAAAATATGTAAAATGTCCATCAAGTGGTAAATGAATACAATGACATAACCATAAGAGAATACTAAACAATAAAAATTACTAATATGTACAGTAAGTATATACATTATCTCAGTGCTTTATATTAAGTGAAAAGGGCTGGTCATGTAGATTGTGTGAATTCATTACTGGAAATTCTAGAAAAGACAAAACTATTGATAAAAAGCTGATCACTGGGTGCCACAGGGTAGAAGCGAGGCAAGGGCAATTTTGCCTGCAAAAGCAACAAGAGAAAATTTTAGGTTGATGGGAATGTTCTACATCAAGATGGTGGTGTTAGCTACATGATTTTATACAGTAGATAAAATACACTGAAACTACTCTTAAATTGGCTAATTATATATAATACCTTAAAGCTTCAAGAAGGTATGGGAATATATCAAAAACTAACAATGGAAACATGATTTACTTTGCTGGACACATTTTCAAATATTGGCAAGATATTTTTTTAAAAAATCAGAATAAAATGCTGTTTAACAAATAGGATGATTACAAATATATGGATATACAACATAATTATAGTTACTTAATAAATACAAACTCAGTGTTGAGAATGAGAAGAAATGTGCCACCATTTACTTAGTCTGGGTGCACGGATACTGAAATAATTTTAAAGTAGATTTTGTTTTACAAATGCAGTAAAATATAGTTTGCAATTAATTCACTTAAAATTATCTAGCTTTTTTTTTCCAGGGCAGTTACTTAGGAAGGTATCATACATATGTACTTAATGCTCTTAAAGCATTATGCAGTGATATATTTCATTTCTCCTCATAAGTTTGTTTCAGTGTTTTTTCCAACTTATTCTCTGTTGTGCAAAGGGATAAAAGACACAGGCTTTCATTCTTGATGACCTATTTTTTAAGAACACCACAAAAGTCATTTTGAGGCTTGGAATGCACTTTCCAGTTAGCAGTCCTAGTTTGTAATCAAAAGAAGCAAAATCTTCAGAGCACCTGCAATTCACCCTCCACCCTATTTAGCTTTGGCAGAGACATCAAGAGGCGGTGGCAATACCACACTTATCTTTGTGAACTGCTCATCTATAAACAGTTCTGAAATATGCTTTCATTGCTGTGGAGAATAAATACTTGCTTGAAACACACCTTGACTTTAGGGTCAAAACTAATAGCTATAGTACTGTAACACCACTATCACTATAAGAGCTCAGGGACAGTTTTGGTGAGACAATCCAAAAGAACAAAATTAAAATGCAATACAATCAAATCTCTACACAGTGCCAGGTGACATACACTCTGACATGGGAGCAGTAGCTGAACCAGTGCAGTCAGCAAATCCATGGCCATATTATGCATATAACCTGATCATCTCACTAAACGAGGGAAATAAGACCAAACCTGATTATCTTACAACGAGAAAACCAACATCATTAAGCTAGAGTTAATGACTTGAACAAGGAACCAAGAAAAAGAGTCAAAACACTAAAAAACCAACAGCTCTAACCAGCCTGAAATTAGCCATGTTTTGTCTCACTCCACTAAGAGTGTAAAGAAGCAGAAAAATGGTGTAGTATAGGCTGGAGATGTGGCTCAGTAATCCAGCACTTTTGTCTAGCATGTGTGAAGCCCTTGGCTCAACCATCTCCAGAATCTTCTGTACAAAAGTTAAATGGTAAAATAGATTAATAAATGTTAAAAAATATTTCATGGACAAATAGTAACAAAGACTATGTGAGAACTATATGCATCAGACACTAGTCTATGGTCTTTTACACACATATTACCATGTTTAATCCTCACAACCTTTACCTGCCCTTCAGATAAGGAAAAGAGGCTGAGCTGAGACAGAACCTCTGCCATCACATCCAGACATGTGCTCAGTTGCTACACTATGCTACACAGGGCAGCAAGTTGGTATAAGAACACATTTAAAAAGTTAAAAAATGAAACAAAAATAACACTAAATGAGCCAAGTGATAGGTCGAACTCTAGAAAACAAACCAAGAAGTTAGCTGAGATTTACACATTGTACATTTTATTAAATACTGAGCTTTATTACAACAAATTTACTTGTAATAGAAGTTCATTTTTAAAAATGTGGTTGTATTCAAATTCTTACTTCACACTGCTTTTTGGCCAAACATTCTATTCTTACTGTCTAGAGACAGTCACTATGGACAGAAAATTAATTTTGCATAATGGCATAAAGGGATTTGTCAATGTTACAACACTTAATATATGGAAGAAGAATACTCCCGAAGTGTGGACATATCTACAATAGAGTATATGATCAGAGAGCATACTGCTTTTCCCAGTGTCTTTATAGACGACACTGTTTAATCATGCACATTAACTCTTTACTACCCACTTAAAGTTTCTATCTTACACACAACAGCGATTCAGAACCCAAGGCTTGACATTTTGCCAAAAACTAAAAAAGAGAAAAAAAAGAGAGAGAAACATGAACATCAGGATGAGTTTTAGGCCATCACAGAAAGCTGTCAGCTATAATATCCCTCCTGTGACCGTGGTGGCAAGTTCCTTGGAACGGCCTTTTCCTGTGTTTTGATTAAGTCTAGAATAGCTGACAGTACCGCACAGTCTCTGGACTTAGTATCATTCCAGTCTACAGGATGAGGGCATTCGATCTTCTCTTGCAGAAGGATATCCAGTTCCTTTCTTAGCCCCTAAGGTTGAAGGAAGCAGACAGGCTCATCAGGGAAGATGGATTTTTAGACAATATCAAAGACAAATGTTACTGTAGCATGACAAGGATTTTTATAAGCTATTAGAAAGAAAGGCAAAATATCTATAGAACAACCAACTAAATGTATGGTTAAAAGATTCAAACTTTCATCCTTAAAAGTCTTTGGAAGAGTATATTACTACATCAAAAAGAACTGAGAAAACTAAAATTGGTCAACACTACTGGCTCTTTTGCAAGAGAGCAAGAAACAGTCTTTTTAAAAACATTTATTTATCTTGAGGACCACATGATGTGTGCCATGGACTGTGTATGGAGGTCAGAGAACAATTTTCATTAGTCAGTTACATACTTCTACCATGTGTGCATCAAGGACAATGTTTCAGGCTCGGCTGCGATCTGCTTTACATGCTGGGCCATCTGGTGGCCCCCAAGATCACATACTCACTTGCATGCAAACTTACAGACAACCATTCACATTAGTCACCTTAACAAGATGGGCAATTCTTTCTGGAGACTGAAACACAATCCATTCATCTACAGCAATAACTTCCTGACCATTATCTTTCTGGATGGAAATATCTCCCCCAAAGAACAACAGGCAGTATGGTGAAACTTCTGTACAGTCGTACAAGTAAATCTGTAAAGAGCGTTAACGTAAATAGGTGCATGAGGGAGCAGGAAAGGACTACTACCATACCAATTCAACATCACAAGCATTGATCAGCTTCTTTCCAAAATAGGTATTAACTTGCTAAAGTGATTTTGAAGATTAATTTTGAAGAAGTAACATTTTAAGTAAACCATTCTTAATTCCTTGAGATTTTATTTTTTTGTTCTAAAGCATATGATTTCCCTTGAACATTTTCTGAATGTCAAAACTAATGAATAAAGCTAAAAATATTTATTTCTATATCAACATATAAACATAGAACCCACTTACTATTCTGATCACTACTAAGCCTATTAACTTATTATATAGATGGATATATTATCATGCCAACAAATCTTTACATAATGCACACTCCTGACAGCACTTTTTGAAAGCAGGCTCTAAAGAAAAACCACATAAATCAAATAACTGATATACTTCATGAAAATGTACAAAAAGTACATTACTCATAGAAAAAAAGCTATAATTTATCTTGGAAAAAATAGAATTTTGAAAGTAGAAAATTATAAACCTGTAACACTGACATTCAGACTTACAACTATGTTAAATGTTCACTTACACTGCTTGTCCTCATCTTCAGGTGATAGATAAGCCAGTTATAGTGGAAGTCTGTTTGCTCCACATTGACAGACTTAGGATGAATAGAAACCAGACCATCAGACTTTGTGTGAACTTTTACCCTTTAAAAAAGTTATAATACAGTTCATAAGTGTCTTAAGGGATTTTTCCCTCATTACTACAAAAAATTACTTTAAAAAAATAATAGGTAGCTTAGTAAAAAAATCTAACAAAGGAAGCAATCTTTAAAAATGTACCACACATGAATTTAGTATAAGTCTACAATATATACAACTCAAAATCAGCTCCTGGGGAAAGTAGAATTTTATAAAGGGCAGGTGAAAGTACATGAGCAAAATATGAATATCCTATATCATAACAATGAATCCCCCTTACAGTTTTAATAATTTAATACAGCAGACAGGTGACAGACTGTTCCTTAATGGTGTTAGTATACAGTACACAATGAAGAATAAAGAAAGCATGAGAAATGATTAGGAAGGAGCTTGTTCGAAGAGTCTACATTTTACTATGACCATCACCATGATGACCATCACCCTCAAGTTATACAGTAACTGTGAAATAATCAACTAAAAACTTCCAGTGACTAACTGTATCCCCAGAAGACCACAAAATTAAAAATTAAAATTTTGTTCAAAAGAGACTTTTGATAAAACTGATTTTTAAAATTTCTTTTAGATTTACTTTATGTGCCTGAGTGCTTTGCCTGAATGTATGTATGTGCAGCACTTGTGTGCTTGGTGCCCACAGAGGCCAGAGGAGGGCACTGGATCCCCTAAGACTGGAGTTACAGAGTTTTGAGTGGCCATGTGGGTGGTGGGAATAGAACCTGGATCCCATGGAAGAGCAGACAGTGCTCTTAACTGCTGAGCCACCTCTTCAGTCCCTTTAAAATGTTTTTAAATGCCTTCCATTCACTCAAATTTCTCAATTTCAAAAATAGATATATTTGGAATTAATACATCTTGGCAGTTTATTCTTTAAATTCTTAGGGGGCTTTCTCATTACAGTGGTTTATTTTGTGTGGGGCAGGAGTGCATGTGTGACAGTAAGGTGACAACTAGGATAGGACCATTCTCTCCCATCAAGATGTTAGTTTCAGGGAGGGGTATTGTGGAATATTATTTTAAGATCTGTTACATTTGTTTATACTGTGGAACATTTGTTTAGTGATACAAAGATGTGTGGCATTCTCTAATCTTTCATTTGTTTAACTCTGTGAAGCTGTGTTACTTTGCCTGTCTAAAACATTTGATTGGTCTAATAAAGATCTGAACAACCAATAGCTTGGCAGGAAAGACTAAGTGGGGCTGGCAGGCAGAGAGAATAAATAGGAGAGATCTGGGGAAAAAGGTTCAAGGAAAAAGAAGGAGCAAGAAAAGGACGAGGGGAAGACATAAGGGGCCAGCTACCCAGCCTCACAACCAGCAACCGAGTAAGTAAGGAAAAAAGATATACAGAAATAGAAAAGGGTAAAAGCCCAGAGGCACAAGATAGATGGGATAATTTAAGAAAAGATGCTAGAAATATGTCAAGCTAAGGGCACCACAGTTTGAGAATCACAGCCCTAGAACAGTATCCTAATGATGGTCATTTTTGGCAGTCTATATTTTCCATTTTTATAATCACAAGATACCCAGCATTTTCATTTACATTAATCCTAATTTTTCACATGTTACTACACAGTTTTAAACCACAACTTTCCCACTGCTACTAGACACCTAGTCTATTTGCTACACACCTGTTAAAAAGTATCTGTAATCAATTCCTTAGGATAAACTCAAATTAAAATCTGAATTTAATCAATGAACTGAGCTGATCCAATGACTATTTCACTGAACATCTTCCAAAGGGTAACAACAATTCAATACCCCTTGGCCTCTTCTGACTCTCAGTACCCTCACCAGAGTATACCATGAAGCAGGAAAATTCCTGTTATTTCCAACTGGTACTAAGGCTATGTGGACATAGATTCCACTTCTCCAAAAATGAAACTACAATTTTATTCAAATAGCTGTAACAAAAATATCCTTTTTTACAAGGAAAAGGAAAACATGTACATATAAACAAAATCTATTCCAGTCAATTTCTCCTTAGGCATTTCTTCTCATACTGCTCGGTCAGCCTTGAATGTTTACAGAAGTTCCACGTTTTACTAACCTGTTTTGTAAATGGGTGATCATATGAGTGACTAAATCTGTGTGTGAGGAACAGTTCCCTATGCTCAATAATTCCTATGCATCTATGACATGCCAAGAATCCAGCAACAAGAGTGAGAATACATTTCTATTAGAGGGTTCCAAAGCTGAAGGAAGAGCTGCAAGTAGTTCATAACAATCTTCAATGCTTACATTTTTCTTTTTTTACCCAAATTTAGTCGGATTTTAGCAACTTTGGGATATAAACCAGCACAGATGACAGCTTTAATTATCTTCTCATTATCTATTGGGAGTAGGAAAGTAGAGGGGGGAAAAAAGCAAAATATTTAGACAGTGGTCCATTATTGGCAAGTGATTTACACTGTGTGTGTGTGTGTGTGTGTGTGTGTGTGTGTGTGTGTGTGTGTATGTGTGTTTTGCTTTGCTTTGCTTTACCTGAATTTATATTAGCTTTAGGATCTTTGGGACTTCTGCTGCTTACAAATCCAGCTCCAAGAAGATGCTCAGCAAATTGTCCCTTCATATTATGCAGCATCTAGAGGGTAATGGTAACAAATAGCTAGAAACCCTTCACACACAAAGCCTATAAATCATAAGCAACTCAATTTAGCTTCTCCTGCTTTACAGAAACACTAGTATAAAAATGTGATACGTTTAAGACAAGATTTATTTTTAGCTATGTGTGTGTGTACATTTCGTGTGAGTCCAAGTGCCTGTGGAGGCCTGAAGGCTTGAGGTCACTTACAGCTAGAGTTACAGGCAGTTAAGAGCCACCAACACACATGTGCTGGGAACCAACTTGGGTCCTCTGCAGTAAGAGCTTTTAACTGCTGAGCTATCTCTGCAGCTCAGCTCTTAAATGTGACCATTTAAGGAGGGAATTAGTAAATCACAAAACTGTAAATAAATTTTACTAGAACATAACTATATTCTACTGTCTATTCTTTTTGATTGTTTTTGTACTCTAATAACAGAGCTGAATGCTTTTTAAAATACATAGCCTGCAAGTCTAAACTATTATTTGGTGGGGGAAAAAAAAATGCAAAAAATAATGAATAAAAGGGGAAAAAACCCCACTAATGTTTAAATTAATTAATCCATTTTGTAAGACACATGAGTTTTGGAATTGCTCTTAACAAGCAGAAACAACAACAACAAAACAATTACCAAGATCAACTACTGTTAACATACTGACACAGGAGTATTTTCCTTAAGAAAAACCATGAGTTAAGCAGAAATGATGGGTGGCTCAGTACAGAGAAGAAAAAAAAAAATGTTCCTTACCTCAGTTATCTTCATAATCATTAATATTATAGACACTTACTATGTATACACACCAACAGAAGAATCAGAAAGAAGCATAGCTTAAGATGAGATCTATTGTGTTTTGTTTCTTACTTTTGCCTACTAGGTTTTTGAAGCAGAATTTCATATAGCCCAGGTTGGCCTCATACTATGTGGCTGAGGCTGGCCCTGAATTCCTGATCCTCTTCCTGTCTTCACCTCCTGAGTGGTAGGATTACAGGCATGTCATACAACTTCCACCTTAAGATCAGCCTTTAGAATTAGAAGCTGTTTTTCGCCAAGCATTATGATACAGGTCTGTAATCTAAGCCACTTGGGAGACCAAGAAAGAAGTAAGTGCACCAGGACGGCCTGGGCTGCAAGCAAGACTGTCTTAAAAACAAGTTTTTATAAAGTGGAACTAACTTTAGTTCAAATTAAAGAAGTTCCATAGAAATGAAAATGAATCTGTTTTTTACAACCACAGAAATGTTTTCTAATGAATTCTTTCAAGTTTAACAAAGAGATTGTAATACATAAAATTAGCTACATGCAAATGTTTCTTTTGACAAAAGGTACAACTTGGGTTTCTCCAGGTTAATTCTTCTAAATGAGTCTGATAACCACCACCTCCTGGTCATTATGGCATTGTCATTTTAGGGAAACCATCTCTACATACAGTCCTCATGTGTAGTTCCCTCACTACCTTGTGCTCCTTTTATATCTAAACAATTTCAGCATGCACTGTCAATCATGGGGCATGCTAGCTCCACAGTTGAAATCTTCACTGACTCCTTGTCAGTGACTGTTTTCAGGAACTCAAGAGAACAGCATTTCTTGAGTGCTCATCATCTGTCACACACTTGACACATGTCTCAACTTGGATTTAGCCATCTTTCTACAATACAGTACATTTAATTTTTCCATTTCAGAGAACTGTCATTGATACATGTCTGGGTAAGTCTCCACTACACATGATACCTATACAGTAATACTCACTGCACTAATGAATCAGTCTTGTCCTTAACTTTTATCTATCACTTGAACTTTGTGTTTTTTAGCTGCACTCATATTCTGAAACCCTAAAGCTTTCCTTTATGCAAATAATTTGCTTTCTAGGAGTCTGTTTTGTTGTGCTCTTTGATCTTCAATTTGGTTTCTTAGCAGCCCTAAAATTTGCTCTTACTGCTTGCTTTTCTTTTCTTCCTTTCACTGAATGGATAATCTTTTCAGTAACCCTATATATACTATGAAATAGTTGCTAAGGTATTTCTATTGAAATATATCCTTTGTATTTTTTTCTGTAGCATCTTTCTGAGTTGTCCTGTCTCTTTTCACTCTGCTGACGACTGGGCATTTTTTAAATCAGAACGTTAATTTCTCGACACACACATACTCTGTATGTAGTTAATTTTACTACAGATATGAATGGACAAAATATCTGCATATATCCTAATCTAGTATACATAATTAGTGCAAATCTTTCAGTGTTACCTGCAGTGTGTTTGGAGACAGAAAATATTCCCAGCAGTAGTCTTTTTCATATCTGAAACCACGTCGCTTAGCTTCTTCCCAACCCTATTGGACAAAGAAATGACGAAACTCACTTATATGGCTCTCTATACCAAAGACTACTTAGCAGTTTCCATCTCCATTTTATTAACAGTTTAATTCACTGATGTCCCATATTTTCTGTGAAAACGTCATAGAACTTTAACTTTTGACAAAAAAACCTAAGCTCCTTACAATCCCAATATGTAACACTGCTACTGATGTACAAATCAGTATAAGTTATACAAATATATTGTGAATTTTACACAAAATCCACTGTATATCAAGTATTCATCAAAAAAGAGTATTAGTAAATAAATTTCAATGTTAGCATACATTTTCAATTTCAAAAACATGGTTTTCTTAACTAGAATAATAAAAGGGGGGTAGGGCTGGAACAATGGCTCAGCAGTTAAGAACACTGGCAGTTCTTCCAGAAGTTCAATTCCCAGCAACCACATGGTGGCTCACAACCATCTATAATGGGATCTGATGCCCTCTTCTGGCACGTAGGCATATGTGCAGATAGAGCACTCATACACACAAAATAAATAAATAAATAAATAAATGGATAAACAAATAAATAAAAATATAAATAAATAAAGGAGGAAGAAAAGGAAGGGAGGAAGGAAGGAAGGAAGGAAGGGAGGGAGGGAGGGAGGGAGGGAGGGAGAGAGGGAGAGAGGGAGAGAGAGAGAGAGAGAGAGAGAGAGAGAGAGAGAGAGAGAGAGAGGAGGGTGGCCAGCAAGATGCTTAATAGGTAAGTCCCTTCATCCAAGTTTGACAACCAGAGTTAGATCCCTTGATCCCTATATTGTGAAAGGGGAGATCAAACTCACACAAACTGTTCTGACTGCCCCATATGAATGCTGTGACATGTGTACCAACATTACACTCCCCCAACAAAAATAAAAAAAAAAACTAAAAAAAGAAAAGGAAACAAAGAAAGAGATAGATTGAATGAGTTCTGGCCGAGCCAGATCCTGCAAATCCTTTATGAGAATCTAATTGGGTGAGCCCTGCTGTGGGATGTCTTTCTGTGTGCTGTGAATATGTGTTGCTATAATTGGTTAATAAAGAAGCTGCTCTGGTCTATGGCAAGTCAGGTTAGAGCCAGGCAGGAAATCCAAGAGAGAGACAGGAAGAAGAAAGGCAAAGGCAGATGAAATGCAGCCTGTCACCCAAGGAACAACATGCCAGCAGACCAGTAACACCACGGTCACATGGCAACTTACAGATTAATAGAAATAGGTTAATTTAAGATGAAAGAGCTAGCTAGCAAGAATTCTTAGTCATAGATCATACAGTTTGTAATTAATATTAAGCCTCTGAGTGATTATTTTATAAGCAGCTTTGGGACTATGGGTAAGATAGATTTGTCCAGACCCCAGGCCGGGCAGGACACAGGAAATCTTTCTACTACAGAGCCCATCTGACCTTGTCCCCCATATACCCTTCTCAATCCCCTAGATTGAGCACAGGTGCCAAACCCAGTACCTTGGCCTGTTTGGCCACCACTCTTTGTGTGGCCTCCCAACCTCTAGACTCCAGCCACCATCAACCTTCAGGCTCCATACAGACCCCGTATCTTGTGCCAGGGTCTAGTCTGTGAGTCTACCCAATTCTTTCCTCCATGCACCCTCTCTGACCCCCAAGATCTACACGAGAACTCCAGGCTTGGGTTGGAATGCAACATCCTGTACTCCATCCTTGTTTCCTGTTGTCAACCTGACTTCATTCCACCTAAGCCATATCTAAGCGTTAGGCCCCAGCTAGCCTTCACATCCTGTTTATTGCCCCAACATGCTCTGCCCATATCAGACACATTCAACAAGAGTCCACACACCTATATCACATGACAAAAATTACAAACAATATGAAAGATCAAGGCAGTATCTTGCCCCACAAATCCACTAGTCTTATTTGCCCATGAGAATTACCTACATGAACCCCAGAACACAGAATTTAAAAGAACAATCACAAATATCAAAGAACTAAAGGGGCTTAAAGAAGATACAAGGAAAGAGCTCAATGAACATAAAGAGAATAAATACCTGAGTGACTAAGAAAACAGAAACATAAGGCTGATGGAAATGACAAAGACAATCCAGGACTTAAAATCAGTATTCAATAAAGAGATAGAAACATTAACTCGGGCTGAAATGAAGGTAAAATTGAAAACCCAATAACCCAACCAGCAAATTCAAAGGAAAGCCTTACAAGTAGAATGAATCAAGGAGAAAACAGAATATAGGGCAAGAAGATAAAGTAGGATCTACACCAAATAAACAAGGTATATGAAAAAAATTTTAAAAAGCACAAGAAAGGAACATGCAGGAAATGTGTGACACCTTAAAAAGATCAAACTTTGGAATTATAGGAAAGGATGAGGAAGAAGAATCCCAGGTCAGCTGCAAAGACCAGATCCTCAGCAAGATCATAGAAAAAACTTCCCCAAACTAAGGAGAGACACACCCACACAGATTCAACAAGCACACAGAACACCAAACAGACAAGATTAGAAAAGAAAATCCCTAAAACATATCATAGTTAAAACACTAAGTATGCAGAACAAGGCAAGTGTATCAAAAGCAGCAGGAGAAAAAAAAATGGAATCCATATATAAAGGAAAACCCATCAGAATAACAGTTGTTTTCTCAGTGGAAACTTTGAAAGTCAAACAAGTCTGGAGCAATACAGTCCAAGTTCTGAAAGATTAAGACAGCAAATTTAAGCTAGTACACCCAGCAAAGCTAATCACCATGGTTGAAGAAGGAAAAACTTTCTACAACACAAACAGCCTAAGAAAAAAATGATACTAAGCAGACAAACCAAAGAAAATACAGGAAGCACTCTGAGGAGAGAAGTAAGCGCAGTCAAGAGAAATCACTGAAGCAGAAAATACTATCAAGGCCATAGCATCATCAAAACCAACTGTAATCAACACATACCTTTCAATAATAACCTTAAATATTGAGCCATACTACTAGAATTAAAGACACAGACTAATCCACAATAGCAGATGATTTCAATAACCCACTTTCCCCAATAGATAGGTCATTTGGACAAAAAAAACTAAGCAAAGCAACATCAGAATTAAGTAATGGATTGAACAGAAAGAATATTCCACTCAAACACTATAGAATGCACATTCTACTTAGCAGCACATGGAAGCTTCTCTAAAACAGACCACGTCCTAGGACACCAAACAAATCTTAACAAACTCAGAAATACTGAAATAACTACATGTATCCTATCTGACCACAATGTAATCAAATTTAAAAATCAACTCAAACTAATCTCTAATAAACAGACAAACTCATGAAGATCAAACAAATCATGACTGAATGATGAATGGGTCAAAGAATCAAAAATTTCCTAGAATTAAATGAAAATGAAAACACAATATAACAAAATTTCTGGGCATGTGAAAAGCAGTCTTACAAGAAAAAATTGCAGCTCTAAGTGCATACTTTAAAAAAATCTGAGCACAATCAAGTGACCTGATAAAACACAAAATTTGAAAAAATAAGAACCAAACCCAGCCGGGCGGTGGTGGCGCACGCCTTTAATCCCAGCACTCGGGAGGCAGAGCCAGGCGGATCTCTGTGAGTTCGAGGCCAGCTTGGGCTACCAAGTGAGTTCCAGGAAAGGCGCAAAGCTACACAGAGAAACCCTGTCTCGAAAAACCAAAAAAAAAAAAAAAAAAGAAAAAGAATCAAACCCAGTTAATGCCAAGAAAAAAAAGAATCAGAGCCAATATTATAATGAAGTAGTAACAAAGAATCAACAAATCTAAGAGGTGGCTTAATAAATAAAATTAAACGATCCTTAGCCCAACTATCAAAGAAAGCAAGGACAAAAATCAGAATCAGAAATGAAGAAAGAAGCATTACAAAGGACAACAAAGAAAGTCAGAATATATAAAGAAATGTGTCAGAAACCTGACTCCACCAAATGGAAAGTCTGAAAAAAATAAAGCATTTCAAGATCCAACCAAGCCACCAAAATTAAAGCCTAAGAGCTCAACAACTTAAAACAGATCCGTGACAAATGAGGATATATAAAAACAGTAAAAAAGCCTTCTAATGAAAAAGGTTGAGACCACAATGGATTCACAGCAGAATTCTACTAGACTTCTAAAGAAAACCTCCAGCCCCCTTAAACTATTAACAATATAGAAACACAGTGACCACCCCAAACTCCTTCTGTAGAGCCAGTTTCACACTAATACTCAAACCAGGTAAAGACTCAACAACAACAAAGAAAACTACAGGTCAATATCCCTGATGAACACAGACTCAAAAATACTCAGTAAAATACTTCCAAGCAAAATAAAGACATACATCGAAAAGATTATACACTATGACCAAGTTGGCTTTATCCCTGAAATACAGGGACCATCCAACATATATAAGTCAATAAATATAATAAACTGTAAGCTGGGTGGTGGTGGCGCACGCCTTTAATCCCAGCACTGGGAGGCAGAGGCAAGCAGATCATTGTGAGTTCAAGGCTAGCCTGGTCTAACAGTTTTCCTGTCTCGAAAAACCAAAAAAAAAAAAAAAAATTGGACTTAGTGATAAAAAGTCACACGGTCATTTCAACAGATCAGAAAGAGCTTTTAACAAAATCCAACAAATGTAGGACGAGAGGAAACATACCTCACCATAATATAATCTATATGAGAAACCCATAGCTAACATCACCCTAAATTGAGACTTTAAGCAATCCCACCAAAATTAGGAGTAAGACAGGGTCTATTATCCTTACTCCTCACTTCTCAATACTGTGCTCCAATCACTAGCTACAGCAATAAACAAAAAGAAAATTAAAGGGATACAAATAGAGCAATAAGTCAAATTATCCCTATTTGTAATGACAGGATATTATGCATAACTGTTTCCAAAAATTATGCCAGGAAGCTTCTGGAAATAATCAAGTTCAACAATGTGGCAGGATAAAGAAGAATCAATAAGCAAAAAACCAGTAACTTTTCAGTAACTTTCCTATACACAGCAACAAACACTCAGAGAAAGAGATCATGGACACACTTCTATTCCCAACAGAATCCAAGAAAATAAAATACCTAGGAATAATCCTAACCAAGGAGGTGAAGGACCTCTACAATGAAGTCTTTATATCTCCAAAGAAAGAGAAAGACTAGAAAATGGAAACACATCCTGTGCTCATAGATTATTAGAATTAACATTGTGAAAATTACCATTCTACCAAAAATTCTTTTTACACATTCAATGTAATCCCAACTACAATACCTATCTCACTCAACATTAAAAAAAAAAAATCATATGGAGCCATAAAAGACCCTACATAGCTGAAACAAGCCTGAGCAAAAAAGAACAATGCCAGAGGGATTACAATTCCAGGTCTTATAGATATTTTACAGAGCCATAATAATTAAATATGGTACTGACACAAAAGCAGACATGTAGACCAAAGGAACAAAATCGAAGGCCCAAATATGAGTACATATAACTTCTGCCATTTAATATTTGACAGAGATGCCAAAAGCATAAGCTGGAGAAAAGAAAGCATCCTCAACAAATGGTGCAGAGAAACCAGACTGGATATTCACAGGCAGAAGAATGAAATTAGACCTGTATCTATCACCTTGCACAAAATCTAACTCTAAATGGATCAAAGAGCTAAATGTGAAACCTGAAACATTGAACCTGCTAGAAGAAAACATAGGCATCCTACAGGACACAGGTGTTGGAAAGGACTTTCTGAACAGGACTTATTTGTCCAGGAATTGAGGCCAACAATTGACAAGTGGGACATCATAAAGTTACAAATTACAATTTAAAAATATGTGTGGTATACTTAATTGAAGTATTCATAAAAAAGGATGGTAAAATAACAGTAATAACAACAGTCAGAAAGTCATAAGGAATCCTGTTATCTAAAACTACATATAATATATGTAAGCCCGTGTAAACATATACATGTACAGTTTAAATAAAATTTCTCATCTGGGAAAACAAATGTTTTCCTCAAGAGCCATAGTCTAACAAAAACCCCAACACCCAGCTGAAGAAATGACCCTTAAGAGTTGTTGGTTAAGGTTGTCCAAGAGACTTAGACAGGCTACTGCTGGGTGGCCCCTAGAGGTTGAAGGTAAGCCCTATTACTAAAGTCAACCATGGACTTTGGACACAGAACCCAGGAGACTACAGCTGGTTTTGGCCTGAAAGCCTCCTCCCTGAGGGCTAGTTTTCACAGTACCACAAAGCACTATGCAAGTTTCCAAGGGAGAGAAGCAACCAATAATTCTGTCCAGCTATGATGCCTATGAACTAAAACAATGAACAGCATGGCACATATCCCTAAAGTTCCAACAGTGGCATGCATATCTTGGCAGTAACTAACGCTGTCTAATTGGACTTCATGCCTGATCAACAAGAGGGAAAACACGCCTGCTACTGGAAATCAAATCAGTGTAGTCATGGATCCTGGAGGAGAACCTACGACTACCTCTCCAACATAATTTCCAACTACATTCTAAAGAAGTATAGGTCTCAACAAAGAAATGTCTCTTGTAACAAGAGACCATTACAGAAAACCACAGGCAGAAAACAAAGGATGGTGTGCTGCCCAATCCTAACTGATAAATCCATAACACAATACCTGCACCCCAGGCTAAGAGATCACAGCAGAAGAGGGAGAAAGATTCTAAGCGCCATAACAACAGGAAATCTGATGTGAGATTTCATCTCCTAGAAATGTCAGAGAAGCTATACCCATGAAGTCTCATCAACAAGGCTTCTTAAATAAGAACTGAACATGGACAACACCGATAGACTAACATGGAAGGGTAAATCTCACAGGTCCTCAACCCTAGACAAAGAACTACAGGGAACGAAGGAATGCTGAGAGGAGAAATAGTCCTCCCCAGTAAAGTCCCCAAATTGGATATCCAATACAAGTGGTCAGCCCTAAAAACCATACATAAAAAACATATATACAAGCAACATTATATGACCTGAGGTATTTACACAGACACACACACACACATACGATACACATAATATATATATATAATGTACATAATTTTGTTATTCTATCAAAAGGCTGTATCACTGACTGTAAGAGTAGAATATTAATACACAGACTGTCATGAAGCTAAGACACAGGGAGCGTTATATATGAAAAACAAGATAATGTGGTCATCTGTTTCAGTCTTACTTTTTATATAAGTCTTTCCCCAAAAGATAAGGATGAGCTCTTGTATAAGAGAGAAAGTTCATTTTTATAAAATGGTCACCAAATTTGAACCATTTATCAGCCATTTATTCCTGAGATATAAATATGGTCACTTGAAAGTATTTCAAAACATGCTCCTGAATAATCTATGAACAGACCAAGGTTTTTTCTTACCTCAAATGCATTCACAACTGTCAGGTGATCACTTCTAGTTTCCTTTGCCAATTCCTTTCTTCTTGCATCTGCAATCTTTTCTTTTCCCTAAAAAAGTAACAGTTGTAGCTTAAATTTTTCTGAGATTATAATAATGATGGGTATTTTATTGAAAATCTAATGAAAAACACATGTGAACAGTTAACTAATTACAGCATTAAAAATGCCCAGCCTTGTCTGTGTCTTTCTTACCAGTGGAATGACAAAGGGATCTTTAAAGCTGAGACTGGCAGCAATAGTGAGCACTGGATCCAAGCAACAGAATAAAGCTCCAAAAAGAATCATTTTTCCAATATGTGGCTCAACAGGTAATCGGGCTAAATGGACGCCAAGAGGTGTCAATTCTTCTTGTTTATCCAAAGCACTCTGAAAGGATAGAATTTGCTCTTACAGTAGGCCTGGCAAAGCACTCCACTAAAAGCTACTATAGTTAGATGTAAACATACAGGCCACTAATCACTCTCTTAAGTCCCAAATGCCCCAAGCATTGTTTTAGATGCCTTCAACAAAAAACTAAATTCTAATGTCAGCAAAGGCTAGTGACTTATTCAAACAAATACAATTAATCTACAACTTGGAAATGTTATGTTGGAAATAATGAAAATCACCTGTGGTAAAACAGTTAAGAAAAGACAACAAGTAGGTGAAATACACAGTCCCTACAATCTAGTTTAGGTGCTATAATGCAAAAAGAGGTAAGGGGCATACATGGAAATGACTTCTGTTCCAATTCCCTGGGTAATCTGGTTCAAATGAGGACAGCTAGAAAAGTATCTTGAAGACACCAAGGAAATATAAGGACACGGTTGGATAATTTACTGGGCTATTTTAAGCAGTTTATTAGTTTAAAAAGCCTATCTCAGTGCTACAAAATCCAAATTCTTAAAAATTATCTACATGGATAGCTTCCATAAAACATGCCTCTGGCACCCTCCAACCTAGCACTAACCAACAAGACATTGCAGATAAACAAAACTGTTCTTTCTCTCCATGGTCCAGTACAGTACAGAGAGGTGCTGTAAAGCATATGTGTGAGGACAACTGAGGTAATGAATTTCTAACTGACTCATAATGTAAATCACCACACACAGCTGCAAACAACAGATGTTCTCATCTCCTGTGCTTCTTTTACTACTCTGGGCATCAATTCATGGCCATTCCTGGACCTCTCAACATGGTTCTATGGAGGAACGACTGTCACTACAGATACTTAAGAGTTTCTCAGAGCATAAAAAGGAAACAACAAAACCAGAAAATCTATGGAAATGTTATAATGGTGAGTGACAGTTCAAAAATTGTTACAGCATCATGGAGATAAAACATTTGTTTATATATATTTCAAAATGTAAGGGTTGCCTCTGTCAAATGTCTATACTACAATTAAACTACTTAAATTTGACAAGAGAACATTATGGTAATCAGAAAGAGTAAAATAAGCCAACCTAGTTCAAGAATACGTATGTGAAGACCACTAAAGAAAAACTTCACAAGATTTCATGTAATTTTAAATCAGTCTTGCAATGAACAAAACTCATGAAGACTTGTATCTTAAAAACACAAGAAAAGTGTCATCAAATCTGACAACGCTCTACTCTGGAATAATAAAAGCTTTTAAGTAGCCAGTGTACATGCTATAACACGCTAAATACAAGTTATACTTTTTTTTAAAAAAGAATCAAATTTACCAGTTCCATTAGGTGCTTTATGGAGAGAGCAATACTGCCTCATTTGATGGTGGATCCATTAATCTACTCAGAAAATAAGCAATTCCACCTAGCCTTAAAATCTGTGGAGACAAATATAATTAAGTATGAATCAAAAAGACATAAAAACATGAACTCAAAAGCTTATTAACACTTTCTAAGAGCAAATTAACTAGTGAGGAAAGTTATCAGATTAAAAAAATCTCAACAAGTTGACTACTGATTACCTTAGAAATAGGGTTAGTTGAGCATATATATACACACACAAGGTATAACATTTGAAGATATAACAACAGCTAGCCAGACCTGACAGTAAGGACTATAATACCATCTACTCAGAAGGCTGAGGCAAGATGATCAAGGTCAGCTTGAGCCAATTACTGAGACCATCTCAAAGCCAAAAAAAGAAGAGGGGGGGGGCTATGAGAATGCAGTTAGTTAAGTGGTAGACAGCTTGCTTTTAATCCTCTGAACCACAAAAGTTAAGTAACAGTACTGACTACTATATGTCCAACACTGTTTTAAGAATTTTGTACAGGAATTTTAAGTTAAGAAAAATCTGCTTAATGAAGCAGAACAAAGTTTCCAGGTAGGAAGTGAGAATCAAACACAGGTACCTTGATCCTAACAGTAACAACTGTTCAATATACATCAGAAGAAAGTTTCAGTAGTTTCCTCACACAAGCAGAATGAAGTTCATCAAACAGTCCCTTTTCCTGGGGTCATACTATACTTTCTCCTATTAAAAATTCTGAAAACTATAATACCATCCTCCATTTAGTTCGTTAGTTCTCCCAACTAATATACCTTTATTTGCAAACAAAGTTCTTCCAAAGGAGTTCTCAAAATTTCTGGTAATTGGTAGTCATCTAGAAGACTTGCTCTAAGGCCATTATACAGATGATAACAATGACCAGGCTGAACTCTTAAAAGAAAAAGAGAAAAAAAGCATTAACAAGAGCATGACTTTTAGAATGCCAAAGAAAGAACAGAAAGGGAAAGTACCCAGTACCCATTTCTCACAAGCCTGTTACACACATAATTATTATTCCATGTCTGTGAAACCCTATTTCCTTCCTATCTATTTGGACAGACCCTAAACCCAATGTCCAAATTTTACTTTTGTTTTTGTAGTTCTGGTTTCTTTCCTGTTTTAAACATTTTTTTCTTTCAATTAACATATTAATAATTTTAAGTACAGTGTAATACATTTGAATATATATGTGCATTAATTAGATCAGTCTATTTGTATATCCTTACTTTGTTATATAAGCCTCCAAGCACCTCTCTTGGTCCTGGTAAAGTACGTACTATATTACTCTGAAGGAGAGCTGTCCTTCAGTACTATAGAATGCCAGAACACACTCCCATGTCTTTGGCAGCGTTTTAGAAAGCAATGAAAGACAATCGTGTCCACAATTCAGTTCCCTATGTCTGAAATTCCTGACCTTGCTCAAATTGCAGCAATCTACTCTGGTCAGAGTTAGAGTTGTAACAATCAATACACCTTATAAGCATACTTTATAACAAACTCTGCTCTAAGCTAACCTGCATTTATTAATTAAAGAACATATTTAAATGTACTCTACTTAGTGAGCTCTCAGACATTGGAAACTCTTTTATGTTTATAATTTAATGCCACAACTAACAACAGAATTAATTCATGTATTTCTAAACAAAATAATATTTCAAAAGATCTGGCCACTGTAGAATAAAAGTTCTAAAATTTTCAGGTTTTTGGTTGTTCGCTTTTTTTTTTTTTTTTTTTTTTTGCCTAAGTCTACAAAGATTCAGTATCTATTATCTAACATTTCTCTAGTGTTACAGAACTAATACTATCTATCACCTCACAGAAACTAACCATATTTCCAGAAGGGACCATATGATATAGTAGCTTGTTTGCTTATTTTCTGGTCTCTAAAATAACCATCAATCTACTCAGGCTTTGTGAAGTATCAACTTCACAAGAACCTGTCTAGAAATTAGGTTAAAGAGGGACAAACTGTAAAGGTTGTAGTAGCAAGCAAGAAAGAGCTTTATAGATTCAGCACACATTTAAAACATAGGGAAGATATAAGGTCCAATAAAGTTCTTTACCTTTCCATGTCTAACATGAGTCCATATATAAGAGTGGTGACTTTTTTAATTTATTTATTTTTACCTTTAAGAGGTAAAGGAAAAACTCTTTTGCAACACCAGACATGACATTGTCACTAATATAATAGAAGTATGAATCAAAAGAAAGCAGTTAGCACAACTATGTGTAAAGGTCAAGACAAATACTGTTCTTATCACTGAACAGATTTCTTATTACCACATCAATGGAGAAAAAGTACTTCCCTTGTGCTTTTACTGGTGATGGTCAGAAACAGTACTGCTGAAAAAGACATTGACTAGAAACCCAACTGTGGAGCCAGGCTACTTCTGTCTCTGCTATGTGCAAAACTCTGGGACTCTGAGTTAATTTAATTTCTCTATTAACTCAATTCTCTTATTCTTAAAACACATAGTTGATACCTCAGCTATGAGGTAAGAATTAAGCATATAGCCGGGCGGTGGTGGCGCACGCCTTTAATCCCAGCACTCGGGAGGCAGAGCCAGGCGGATCTCTGTGAGTTCGAGGCCAGCCTGGTCTCCAAAGCGAGTTCCAGGAAAGGCGCAAAGCTACACAGAGAAACCCTGTCTCGAAAAACCAAAAAAAAAAAAAAAAAAAAAAAAAAAAAAGAATTAAGCATATAAAGCACTCAGAAGAGGAGGTGGCATTCGGCTATTATTAAATAATACATACTTTAAGAAGCAAAACTGTAAGTAATGTAACTAATACAGCTTATTAATTTTAATTAACTAGAGTAGGATGTTGGAGAAAAATTCAGAAAATAAAAAACTGGGCAGATAATTTCCAAAAAAAGTATGAATAAAACTATTTTCTTATTTAAAAAATGTGTTGTTGTAATAGGCAGACATGGGAAAGTACAAGTGCAAAGTACACTGAGATCCCATCTCACCTCTTCATAGCTATTATCAAGAAAACAGATGTTAGTGGAGATGTGGGCAAAAGGAGCACTTAGGATACTTATGGTGGTAATGTAAACTGGTAAACTTACCAAGCAAATCAATATGAAGAGTTCTCAAAAAACTACTACACACACATCCAAAGGAATCTAAGTCAGCATACAACAGAGGTACTCAAATAGCCTACTGAGTGCTGCTTTAATCACAATAGCCAAGTTACACAATCAGACTAACTGCCCCCACAGAGGAGTTGATAAAGAAAACATGGTACACATATACACAATAGAATTTTATCCGTTGTAAAGATGAAATTATGATACCTGCAGGAAAATGTTGTCAGCCACTCAGAAAGGCAAATGCCAACTGTTCTCTCCTATGTAGAATCTATGTGTAAACTCATATATACCTGAGTTAGACAGATGATGGTTGGATAAACAGGTGGATGGTCATATAAAAATATAAAAGGGATGAAGAGTGGGAAGGAAGATAGTTAAATGCAGGAGGCATGAGGTACAGAGAAGAGGGTGTATGTTACATGGAAGAGGGACTATCTGAGTAAAGGAAAAGGATAAGGGGGAAGTATAATCATACAAATGTATAAAAATTTTAACAAACTTAAAAAAAAATTTATACTAATTATTTTATATGTCAATTAAAAATCAAATACTGACAGCCCAAAAAGTGTTTTAAGTTCAATATAGCATATAAGGTAACTCTCCTAATATTTCTATATTACAGCAATACAATTTGCTCACTATTTTTCCCATGTTCTCAAGGCCCTGGACAGTTTCCATCTTACCTTCCTGCTCTTCCTTTCCTCTGTTTGGCATTAGCTTTACTGACCCACTCAGCAGACATGGTACTGATGTTGTTCTGTGTGTCAAAGTGTGTCTCTTTAATTTTTCCTCCATCTATTACATAAACCACATCATCTATGGTGATGCTGTTTGGAAAATAGATACATAAAATAGTTTAAGTACATCTAACTTATACCAAGCCTACAGATGAGTTTTTAGTATTTTTTAAATTTATTTAAAATACTTTTTACTGGATCAAATGGATTTTAGTAGTTCAGGACTTTCACTACACTTCCCACATTCTTCAGTTTTACAGTAGTCAAGCACCTAACAGTAGGCAGCGTCAGTATGTAAGCTGAAGTAAAATGATTCAATTACATGTTACATTCTCATGTCCCGCAGCCATCTTCGTAGCATTTCCACTACCTTATGACCAGCTCTGAGAGCTCTAAAGGGATGGTTTAACAACAACTTCTATAAAATAATTTATTTCAGCAACTGAGCTGTAAGTATCTCCAAAAGAGCATTAGAAATGTTTAAGGCTGCATGTAATTAATTCTAAAATAATACTAACTCTAATTGAAGACAGACAAAAGGACTACATCAGCTTCCATGATTCTTTAGAGTTTTTAAAAACTTCTTAAAAGTCTACTTTGAAAAAAAAACAAAAAACAGTAGAAGAGCTTTAAAAGAGAGAAAAACTATAGTTTATATTTGCCACCCATGACTAATGTCAAAAAGTGACCTTTTTTTAAGGGATTACAAAGTACCTTACAGAGCACAAAGGTTTAACTATGTTAATAATGTATGGGACTCAAAACTGATATAATCACCAATAGCTGATAGTTAAAATAGTTTTTACCTAGTCTCTGCAATGTTGGTAGCAATTACTATTTTCCGAACGCCGGGAGGAGTTTTTTTAAATACCTGTAAGAATAAATACATCAAAGTACACTAATTTCTGACATACTTTTACAACGTTATTTCTTGAGATATTTTGATCATTTTTAGCATTTGTTTATTTAGTAATACATGTGTTTTGTTTATAAGTCTATTATTAGCATACACATTTTCAACATAGTGAAATTCTCCTTTGGTAAATCAGCTCCCACAGATGTTACAAGTGTATCACAAACAAGAGGCAAACAGTCACTCCAACTTTAAGCACATCCTTAACAAAAGTTGGTGAGTATAAAGTGAAGGAAAACAGCTTTAATCAAGTACAGGATTTACAGAGCTAAACAAAGAAATATCAACCAACAAGGCAGAAACCCTGCCCTCAAAATGGATGTCAAGTGCTGCAGCATGGTAGACTAGCTTGAGATTAGACTGGAGTAAAATATCCTCTTCAAATGCCAAATCCTACAAATAATGCTACCCCTACCACAGTGGAAAGAAGAGAAGCTGTCAAGTACCTCTGCTGTAATGCATACACACACCCAAAAGAACGCATTTATCCTTTTGCAAAAGAGAGCAACCAGTAAATAGTAGGCACATATTGTCTAGCAAATGTATGCATATTCTACTAGATTAGGGTGTCAAAGATGGAAGAACCTCCACATTAGATACACTTTTACCTATTCTTCAATAACAAGTTCATTCTTCCCCATTCTCTTCCACTACATAGCATTCTTTTTCTTATACAAAAGGCTGAATCTTCCATCAAAGTATCATTAAACAGATTGAAAGAGTCATAGTATTATCTTATTAAAAAAATTAGAAAACTGGAAGGGAAAAAAGATAGATTCTGATTCACTTCACTTCATTCTACTAAGGTCTGAAGACACTGGAGTATCAGAAACTATTATTCTCACTAAGGAAAGTCTGGATCTGACAGAGCCGGAACAGTTGTAATATATTATTGGTAAAACAGGAAATCTCCTGTTACTATACTAATTGTGATAAGTCAAAATCTCAAACACCATGTCTCAAACTATGTCACAGTAATTTCTAGGTTGGTTTTTTTTAGTGGTATTTACATACTTTTTTCTTTGATTAAGGAAATCTAAACAAGTTACTGATGAAACCATTCTTTACACATTCCTAACACTAACAAAACTAATCTGATTGGTAATTTATCCTAGTTAAGTTTTTGTAAACCATTCTCCAAAGAAATGATTCTTTATAAGGTATTTTTTAACATGGATCACAACTTTAAAGTGTTTTTTTTAAAGATAAATAACATATAATACAGTTAAGTCTGTGAAAACATATAGATAGTGTAAATTTTATCATCTGGGATGACAATGCTCCCCCCCCACTCCAAGAGCCATAGACTATCTAATGAAAACTTCAACATCAGATATTAGAAAACTCCTTTTTGTTTTGAGTTGCTGGTCAGATCAGAGCTGTCTAAGAGACTCCCTGACACACACACCAAACACAGGCTATTGCTATTGCCCTTGGCTGTCTCTCAAAGACTGAAGTTCCTATTGCTGAAGACACACGTACTTCAGACACATAACCCAGAAGATTACAGCTTGTTCGGACCTGAAAGCCTCCTCCTTGACAACTACCTTTCTCAGTACCAGAAGGCACCATCAAGCTTCCAAGGGAGGAAAGAAACCAATAGTTCTTCCCAGCTATGATGCTTATAAAACTGAAATAGTGACCAGTGTGGCATACCTTGGTAGTAACCAACAAACAGCACTCTAAATGGACTTAATGACTGATCAGCAATAGGTAAAGCATGCCTGCTACTGGAAACCTAACCTAGCCAAATATCCAGAAAGAGTGAGGTCATGGATCTTGGAAGAAAAGCTACAACTACCACCTTATTAAACCAGTATAATTCTGAACTACATTCTAAATATTTACCCTTTTACCCACAGGTAAATATAGGATATGTTGCTATTTTGTTTGTTCTTTAACAAATAAAGCTTGCCTGAAGATCAGAGTGTGGAGCTAGCCACTAGTTAGCCATAGAGGCCAGGCAATGGTGGTACATACCTTTAATCCCTGCAATTGGGATCTCACACTTTTAATTCCAGCACTAGGGAGGTGTGGATAGGAAGTGATACGGCTGGGTGGAAAGAGGAATATAAGGCAGGAGGAGACAGGAGCTCAATGCATTTAGTCTGAGTATTTGTGAAGACAGGATCTTGCCTCCCTTTCAGGCTGAGGATTCGGTAGAGGTAAGAAATGTCTCTAGTAGCTGGCTGCTCTCCTTCTCTGATCTTTCAGCTTTCACCATGATATCTGACTCTGGGTTTTTATTATTAAGACCAATTAGGATTTGTGTTACAATATGCCTCACTACTCATCAAAGAAACATTTATTTGCAACAGAGACTGTTACCAAAAGCCACAACCAATGAAAAGGGAGAGAACAAGAGACTGTGTATTACATAGTCCCAACTGTTCCATCTACAAGGCAACTCTTGTACCAAAGGCTCAGAGGGCATAGCAGAAGATGAGATGGAAAGATTGTAAGAGCCAAAGGAACGGAAAGTTTGCTGTGAAATTTCATCTCCTAGAAATGTCAGAGAAGCTACATCTATCAAGTCTCATCATCATGACTGCCCAAACAAGACCTGATCAAGGACAACATCAACAGATAGGCTAACATCGAAAGGGGAAAGGCCTCAACCCTGGAAAGAGAACTACACTAGGCACCTAAGGAATGCTGAGTGCAGGAGAAATAGCCTTCCTCAGGGAAGAGCACACCAGTTGATTAACCAATACCAAGCAGTCAGCTCTAAAAATCACAGACATATAAGCAACACTATAGGGACTCAGCTGGTCATATTTATATATTTAAGAATGTATGTACAAACATACAAGAAGGGTTGGAGGAAGGAAAGGGAGGGGGGAAGCAATGTAAGTACATTTTAATTTCAAAAAATTAACAAAACACAGTAAGTAGTTGTAAAGTTTGCTCAATCTGAGACTGAAAACAAATTTAAGAACATACCTGTGTTTGGTTTACTGTAGGCATCAGTGAATGTAAAGGTATAATAAGAAACTTATCTGAAAATTAAAAAGTAAATTAAATTAAAGCTCCATTAAACACATATGGCACATGTGCAGAACAATAAATTCAGCTGCTGAATCACACAGTTCTTAATTTATATTTCTACATACAGTCAATCTGAGTTTTTCTACAATAGTTTTCTGAGAGCTCCAATGAGTTCCAGTTAACATTTTACTGTTAATCTATTTTATATTGATTGCTTATTCTTTTCAAGATAAAAACAATTTTTTTCTATTAATATGTATACGTCTCTCTGTGTATATATGCCACACATATGGGTGCCTGTGAAGGCCAGAAGACTAAGCTGGGTGCCCTGGAACTGGAGTTACAGGCAGCTGTCAGCCACCTGATATAGAGTGGTAGGAACTGAACTCGGATCCTCTGGAAGAGCAGCAAGCATTCTTAACCACTGAGCCCTTGCCCAAATTCTTAGAATTCTCGGTGGTGGGAGTCATCTTTCTAAATCACACCCATAAAAGGCCACTAACTCCATCTGGACTATTAATAAAACCTCCAATGAGAGGGGGGAAAATTGCAAGTCCCTAAATGCCAATATTTTAATTTTAAAGCTCAATCTTACTAAGGAAGTTCAGAGAAGGGGTAAAATAATACTCTCATAAAGCTAAAAGCTTCACAAGCCGGGTGGTCGTGGCATATGCCTTTAATCCCAGCACTTGGGAGGCAGAGCCAGGCGGATCTCTCTGAGTTGGAGGCCAGCCTGGTCTACAGAGCGAGATCTAGGACCAAAACTACACAGAGAAACCTTGTCTTGAAAAACCAAAAAAACCAAAACCAAAACCAAACAAAAACCTAAAAAGCTTCACAATGTGTGTCCCATCTCTTATGACTCAGAACTTCTAGAAAACATTCAACTTAAAGTAAAAAAACCCAACAGGCCTTAGACTGTCAAAATCCTAGCGCCATTAGTAACTATTTCTTCAAATTAAAAAGGGAGAGAGGATACACATACTACATGAATTCAAGCAGCTATCTTGGAATTATAATACATTTATTTAATACCTGATTTAAACATCACTTGTGACATCAAGAGATCATGTAAAGTGCTGATATTGTCCCAGCCTGGTAGAAAGACCAGTATTGCACCATCCTATATAGACAGGAAATCACTATTAAAAGGACCACGTCAATAATCACAACATCAATAATTACTGACAATCAATTCTATGCACATTAAGTCCTCACTAAAAATAAAGTCGCTTTGAATTTCAGTTACTATTTAAATGAATACAGAGCCCACTAAAAACTCAAGATTTAAAATCCAGAGATAATTTGTTTAGTCTTTTCTTTATATAAGTTAAATGCCTAAATATGGTATTTTGAGATTTCCTTCCAGTCCACTTCTCAAAAAACATTTAGGAAAGTGAGTTTTTCATGGCTTTGATATGTTAATAAAATTAAAAACTGTATTACTTGAAGAAAAACTAAACAAAACTAACCTCTTCTTCCAAAACAATGTATCGAATAAGGGCAGCAATCAAATTCAGATCAACTTTATCATCATCCATCCTTTCCAAAACATCTACGGTACTTGCAGAGTATCTACCAAGATTACACAGAAAGTCATGAAATGCTTGGTAAGTTTTCTGTGGCTTAATCACGTATAAAACCTTAAAGTTAACTCAGTCTGCATATGACCAAACAATCTATAAATAAGAGAAAATTAAAACTATTGAGATGGTAAATAACAGGTAAGCCAAATCAGCATGTTGAGTTGGAATGAGATTCTCTCCCTTCAAGCACATTCTCAGTTCAGTCATCCAGCCACTGTGTTCTTGCCTCAAGTTCACACTTACCTTGTCCGCAGCTCCTTTATATAAACTGGCCAGCGTTCTTTATAGATTGCCTCTTTTTCTTCTTTTTCTTGTCTATTTACATGACCCTGCATGAAACCCCTCTTGAACTGGGATCTATGTTCTTTTTGTTCTGGAACATATCTAAAATAAAAAAGTATTATGTATCTTCCCACATTTCAAACGGTATGGCTTTAAGTATACCTGATTTTTTACATTGGAGATTTCAAGCCAGATTCTAAAGAGTATCTTCACTATACTTTCCAGCAAATGCTGCCCAAAATATTAACTTACTTTAAGTGTTAATATCTAAAATTTCACATTTAAGATAAAAAGTACTCCCTACTAAAGCATATGAGATCTATATGCCATCTAAACAATCTAAATGAGAAATGATTTCTGAGCTGGGCAGTGGTGGTGCACACCTCTGCCTCCCAGCACTCAGGAGGCAGAGGCAGAGGCAGGCAGATCTCTGTAAGTTCAGCCTGGTCTCCAAAGCAAGTTCCAGGAAAGGCGCAAAGCTGCACAGAGAAACCCTGTCTCGAAAAACCAAAAAAAAAGAAAAATGATTTCTAAGTTAACTTAGATCTTCAATTTTAAGTTTGCTCCAAAATAAATTTTTTTTATACAAGGTCCAAAGTAAGACTTAATGATGGCTTAAGAGAGTAACTTGGACTTACTTTGAAAGTTTTTCCAAACCAAACTGCAAATAAGATCCCTTGTAGAGCCTATAAAATAAGACTCCTAAATGTTAGCAGTATGATTTCAACCCAAGGATTTGAATTAGTAACTCCAGGAGTATCAGATTCATCCTAGAAACTGCACAATTCTGCTGTCACAGTTACAGTGAAGGGGAGCCCCAGAAGTAGCATTTACATTGTATGTGTCCCGACTCATGCTATAGTGACACCATGGTGCTATGGTGAGTTTTCAAAACAGAGGAAGTACATGTGTCCAAGAATTATTCACTTGTATTGTGAGCTCTAAGAAACAAAGGGTGGAAAGAGGCAAAGTGAAGCTAAGCTACTTTAACCCCAAAGGCTCTCAGAGTTCAGAGGATAGCTTTTAGATGGAATGGGGAGGGTGAGTGGAGTCAGATGGAAATCATGTCACAGCTCCACCACTAACTAGCTGTGGTCTTGCAGAAGGTATTAACCTTCTAGGCTTTAGTCACACACTTGCACAGTCCATATTCTTACCATATTACTAGCACAAGAATCTAAAAAGTTATTATGTGCCTGGCATATAGTAAATACCAAAATGTGGAAATCATCTTTCCTATTCAGTACCAGTGGCCAGAGTCTCCCTAAGTCTTTAATACATAAAAGGCACCAACTTGAGGTATGAGAACGTGAGACTGACAAAGATCCTGACTAGAAGCATAAGCAGAGAGCTGGTTCCCTTTCCAGTGACGTCAAACAATCAGAGGTAAGCTTCAACTACCCCGTAGTCACTCACAGTACAGTCACAACCCTCCACATCCTGTCTTATTCTTCACCTAGCCATTGTATTTCTTCCCTCCAATTTTCCTGCTGTGCTTCCTTCTCAAGGAGGGAGGCAGCCGGGGTTTCTGACAAAAATCTCTACCCAAAAGACCATCCTCCTTCAGCTCCCCACATCCTGAAGCTAAGCAGGGGATGGGGACTGCATGAAAACCTTCTTCTTGTTGCACCAGTCCCCTTTCCTAGAGTCCCTCCATCTTTTGCTGTCTTCCAGCAAGCATAAGAAAGCAATTCATTATGAAATGTAGATTGCCAATACTTCATCATTTTAACATTGTCAAGCTGTTTGTTGTGTATTATCTTACAAAGTACGTGCTTAATACAGCATGATAGAAAGTAGACAGAGGGCTGGAGAGATGGCTCAGCGGTTAAGAATACTGGCTGCATTTCCAGAGGTCCTGAGTTCAAGTCCCAGCAACCACAAGGTGGCTCACAACCATCTAGAGTAGGATCTGATGCCCTCTTCTGGCATAAAGGCAAACATTTAGATAAGAGCATTCATAAACATTGAATTAAAAAAAAAAAAAAGATGCCTAAAAAAAAAGAAAGTAAGTAAGTAGAGAGCAAGGAATTGAAAGTAGAATTAAATGCATAAAAAGTTTATGGCCAACTATAAAACCGAAACACAGACCACTGTGTTCTGTCTCTCCTTTAGAACATTCCTTTCTCCCTCTAGAATATACTCTCCTTCCTTCCTACCAACTTTCACTATTTCCCTGATCTGTCTAATCTACTCACAATATGGCATCTCATTTCTTACACATTACTTCCCAGACTTTATATAATAGCTTTACCCCGTCAAGACACAAAATGAAAGGGTGTACGTACACCAAGTCTTCCCCTTTTCTTTAATGTAAAGTACAGGTTTAATGTATGTGTTAAATAAATGTCTAGCCAAGATTTAGCTGACTCCTCTCCATGTAAAATAAACTGTAGATCTTTGCTCTTTCTTTCCACTAACAATTTTAGTTTTAATTAACAAGTGGGCTATAAAGTCTTCAAAAAATTTACAAATGTTTCTACATCTGTCATTTGCTTATTTATTCATGTGTGTATTATAAGCTAGGCACTGTGATGTACAAGTTACCAAGATGAGTAAGACAAAATCCTTGACTTTAAAAACTTAAAAATCTTCTGCAAGGGGCAAATACACGCTATAGTCATGACAGCGTACACAAGTGTTATAAAGTGGGAGACATGAGGAAAGGGATTTTCTTACTTAGGGGTTTACAGATAAAATTACAAAGAAAGTGTCAAATGGGATCTGAAAGAAGCAGCACATACTAAAATAAAAGGCCATGAAGAGAGGCCTCGAGTGGATGACAGTAGTACATTCAGTAAACTACAGGAGACATCACATGGAAATACTACTAAAGAGAGCCAAACGGTAAAGGGCTGTGGGCTGAGGAAGCATTTGGGAGCCTGGGCTTTTCTCGCCTTTTCGCATTAATGAACACATACAATTTTGTTCAGCTTGCTGAACACTGCTGGCAGCTTCAAGGCTGGTACTGGTTCTCAGTCAGTACTGAGAGGCAATGAAAGGTACACTAGTGGAGGCACTCTGGTATACAACCTGCTCAGACTTTTTCAGAGAAGTTTCAAGTGCAAAGATGTCTCTTGGGGGGAGGAAGAATTCACATGATAAGATTTGTGAAGAACAAGTAGAAAGTATCCTAACACCCAAATGAAAGTCCAACAGAGCTGACAGTAAACCACTTGTACAGAATGAGAAGACATCAGGGTAAGGCTCACAGAAGCTGGCTGTGTCAGGGAGGAGGTACAAAATATGTCATTCAGCACACAAAGTAAGTTATTAGCATGCAGCTTGATAAGGACTATCCTTTCAGATTTACAGTCTAGAAGACTAGGTAGAAGACTATCATTAAGCATAAGATATACCTGGCAAGACACATTGTTTGTTTTCCTTGTGCTGGTGGAAAGCTGGCAGTAAACAAATGTAAGATAATGGTTTTGGCTTGAAAACTCTGGATGTAAGGTGTCTTATGGGAATGCTCCTGGTTAAAGAACTGATTTAGAGTTTAGAAGTGCTATAGTCTCGAAGCTACAGTAATCAGACAAGAGAAAAGATACAACTATGGTCAGACAAACAGACAAGATTATACAATGAAATATTAAAAACTGGAAATAATTGGGCATGGTATCAGATACCTTTAATCCCAGCACTGAAGAGGTAAAGGCAAGACAATCTGAGTTCAAGGCTAGCCTGGTCCACATGGTGAATTCCAGGCTAGCCAAGGCTATCTAATAAGATCCTGTTTAAAAGAAACAAACAACAACAAACCACCTGGGACAAGCACAAGAACCGTAGTAGGAAGCCTTGTTTAAAAGACGGGCAGCAATAGAAGCTAGAAAAGAATGGAACCAGATTGGGGAACAGAAGAGAGGGTCAGGCAGTACAGATAGATAACCAGACCTTGCTGACCAAGGATCTCTAAAAACACCAGTTCCTGGCTACCTACCCATACTTGGAAATATCATTAAGTAAAATAGAGGATGAAGGACAAATCTGGATTTTTTAAGACATCAAGTTATTTTCATTTGCAGCCAAGTTTAGTAATCCATGATAAATGGATTTAAGAGGATTCTGTCAATGATGAATTATAAGAATAAATCTGACATGAGAAAAGTGATATATTAGTATTTTTTTAACTGATTTTACTGCCTAATGTTTACCTTATTTTTTCAATGATATCTTCCAAAAGATATTCCACAACTGGAAAAGTAAAACCAGGTATATGTATCATTGGACAGTTACCTATAATGGTAGATAAAAACATAATCATGACTTTGTATTCAATGTTCAAAATTAAAAATCAACACATTACAACTAAGAAAGTACAATATTCTTAACCCAAGGAACAGTTCTGCACTACATCTTCTACTTTTCCCACTCGACTTAAAAAAAGAAAGAAAAAATCTAGTTTTAATAGATATTTTACTTCTACAAGCTGTATAAAATGCTCATAATTCTAAAAAATAACACTGAATACTAAACAGAGCCATTTTAGGTTTAACTCAAAATATATTTAAAAAATCTATTACCCAAGATTGAAAACTGATGAGTCCTAGTTTTACTGACAAACTAAATAAAAAAGCATTATTCTTTGTGGCACAGAGAACGGGGGTTTATAGAAAGTTAAAACAGGAATGAATTAACTATTAAACTGTTTCCATATTAAGCTTACTAACAGATTATCTCTGCCACTGAAGTGCTATTTGTCTCGCATAACAAGTAAATCAAGCGTACAATAAACAAACACCAAGAAGCACCAGAGGTCAGAGGGCCTGAGCTACTGTCCCTGCACTGTATCTCACCTGCATAAAATTGAGTTATTCATACCAAGTCTAGGTGCCTTATTAACAATCAGAAAGACAATACCTTTCCCAACTATATCATAATGCTAAGAATGAACTGGGATGTATTTTATAGGCATTTTTAAAAACTGAAAATAATTAAGTATGCTGATACCATATTTCAATTTCTTATCCTTCCCCCAAATATTTGTTATTATTATAAGGAGGAAAGACACTGAAGAGTAATTCTACAGAATATACTTTTCCAAGCAGTCAAATCTAGTTTCAGAATCTTTGTTAATTATGCAATGATAATCCCTGTTAATTATACAACCTTGGATAAGTTATTTAACAGTTCTGAGGCTGCACTGTCATTTACAAAACTGAAGCAATACCAGTACATTTTACAAGAAATAGTGAAGACAGACTTCTAACTACTACTCAGCACACTGAAATCACTAAGTGAGCACTGATATCATTAGCAAACTGTCAACCTAGCCTGTGGCAGTACATAAATGCTACAGAAGATCTGCATGCACAGCAAAAAAAAAAGGTTATAAAAAATTTTCATTCCTGTGGTTTGATTTCAATGATGCTATCTCACTGTCTGGTGATAACACTAAGAAACTAGCTATCTGCAAAGTGGGAGAGAAATGATGCTACCATTTAAAAAACAGGCTTGGGCCTTTTATCTAGGAAACTAGAAAACACAGTTAAAATACAATAAATTAGTAGATATTCAATTTTATTATATCCAGTAGTGTGTGTGTGTGTGTGTGTGTGTGTGTGTGTGTGTGTGTGTGTGTGTGTGTGTACTGGTTTTCTGATACCTGTTCTAGCATAATTATCAAATTTTACTCACCAAAATATTCTGAAAATTTCTCAGCATTCAACGTTGCACTCATTAGTATTACTTTCAGGTCAGATCGAAAATTGAGAAGATCTTTAATAACAGTCATTAAAACATCTGACTGTAGATTCCTTTCATGAATTTCATCAAGCACAATATGGCTAACACTGGACAAACGCCTAGAAGACAAGTGTGAAATGTGTGACTGAGCTGAAAACTGAAAACAACCCTTTTAACAACACAGTCCTGTTTAATACTTACATCTTTGGCTATGTGTGAAGTGTCTGTGTTTATGTAACTGTGGGGAGGGGTGAGAAAGTCTCCTATAGCCAAGACTGGACTTGAATTTCTGAGCCTCCTGCTTTCATCTCTCAGATGCTGGGGTTACAAGCTTAAGCTAGCATACTCAGTTCCTTGCTAATACTTTTTATTTCTTTACTGAAAAATACTCACGAGTCTGACTGGAGCCACTGAAGAATGATTCCTGTTGTGCAATATAAGATAGAACCCTGTTTCCTTGGCAACCGACTGTGAACAAAGATACAAGTTATTAATTCTTGGTTTTCTTCTCTAAGAAAGTACTGAGTTCCACTAAAGTTTGAGAAAAATCTTTATATTTTTTTTTAGTTATAACAGCATCTACCACAATGAAGTAATAGGAAATACTACCCTTAAGTTTACTTTGATATTAAAATTTTTTTCTTTTTTACAGATATAACCTTTAACATTCAAAGATTGAATGAACTTATGGACCTTAAGTTTCTAGTTTGGTAAACAGAATTCTCTGCATTTAAACAGATCAAGCAACTTGAGTCCTAGGAAAGGACCAAAAAAATTCAGCAGAGAAAGATAATAGAGTTAATGACATACATATCAATAAATAGAATCTATCAAACAGTAGACAAGTGGTATCAAAAGGTATAAGACACCAGTTCATTTAACTGGAATAATGATCCACTATTAAAACACTATTTCTAATCATTCCTTAATGTGAAAGCACATGTTTAAAATGGTACTTTCAGGGTTCAAACATGAGTTTATGATAGCAAGCCAACTAATACTGAAACTGCTTTAAACATTAATTCTAGGGGAGCTCATTTTCTAATCTTCTACCACCTACAAGGAACAGGTTCTTTACTTCTCAATTAATTCTGTTCGCTTGTCCTTCAAAAACTCATGAAAGGGCCTGTGGACCTTGCCTTCAAGCCTGTGGACCCTAATTCAACCCCCAAGATCTATATGGAAGATAGAACTGACTCCTGCAAGTTGTCGTCTCTCTCTCACATACACACACACACACACACACACACACACACACACACACACACACACACAAATAAATATAATTTAAAATATGTAAAGTGTCAATTCTAATAACAAGAATCAACATAAAAGAGGGGGGAAAAACGCATCCAACGTTTCACTAAAATCTACCTGTATACAAAAAGAGAACCAAAGTGAACACTGTTTACCTCTGGAGACGAATCTGGTATCCAGTGCTATTACCATTGCCACAAGACTCGGCCCTTTCTGCAGCTACTCTCTCAGCAACCTTTAATTGAAAACACAGTGGTAAATAAAATACAAATTTCTTCAGACAAATGCACTTAACTGTCATGAAAATCTGAAGTTGTTAAAAAGTATTTGAGGCCAGGCAATGGTGGCGCACACCTTTAATCCCAGCACTGGGGAGGCAGAGTCAGGTGGATCTCTGTGAGTTCGAGGCCAGCCTGGTCTACAGAGTGAGATCCAGGAAAGGGCACCAAAGCTACACAGAGAAACCCTGTCTCGGAAAAATAAATTATTATAAAAATTAAAAAGTATTTGACTTTGAAATGATGTTAGAAACTAGACCCGTAGTAATGTCTGACATACCTAAGACCATGTGGTGTTTTCTTTGAGCATGGCATACTACCAGCTTTTTTTGTTTATTTCTCATTTATCTGTAGAAAAACCTTTAAGACCAAATTCTTTCTCAGTTCATCACTATTTCCAAAACATCTTTTCCTGAGATTCTCTGACTACTTTCTTTTAGAATTGTCTACAATAGTTGGAGACCACAGTCCAAACTTGAAAATTGTAATTTGAAATAAAGAACACATTGATAATTTCTATTTATTCTTCTATTTATCGTTCTTTTATGTGTAGCTGAGACTGGTGTCTAACTCCTGGTCCTTAGCTGGTTGTTTTCGAAGGCTGAAGTGAAATTTAATTAGAATCACTGCTGACTTCTATCACTTCCTGCAATGTTGGGCTAACAGATTATCTATGCTAAACCACTAGGACAACAAAAGGGACATCTGAAACAATGTTTTATTTTCACGTTAATGCTTCCTCTGAGGAGCTTCATTCAAAACTCGGTCAATAGAACTATAGCTTCAAATAAGAAACAAGGCTTCCCATTTCACCACTATTCATGTCTTTAAACGCTGAGGGAACAGACCACTGAATGAACACTGAGTAAGCCTAATGGTAGAAGTTAAAGCAGCTTTGAAGAAGACTGTTTCAGCATCTCGTCAGTTCTAAAAACATTTTATTGGCTTTTCAGTTTTTAGATTTGTATTGGAACTAATTTGAGTTCGTGAGCATCTACTATTGATGAAGGAGACGTCAGCCATTCTTTAAGTATTCATTATCAAGTATTTGCCAACTAAGCATCTGCTCTCCTAAGGACAATTCCTAAGTATAATAAAGAATCATTGCAAACCTTAAAAGCCAGTTAAGTTCAATCACAATTCCTTAGAGGAGAGAGAATGTTCACAAGTGAGGGTGCACTTACTGAAATAGCGCTAATTCTTCTTGGTTGCGTACACACGATTCTGCAGGCAGAGCCTTTTCCTCTCTCAATGTAGTCATCCAAGATGAACTGCGTGACCTGAGTGGTTTTGCCGCAGCCGGTTTCACCACTGACTACTGTTACCTGATGGTTATTGATTAAATTTACCAGCTCCTAGTTCAAAAGAGAAAATAAGTGAAGAACAGCATATACTGACTTAAGTCTCAAAAAAATACTTAAAGTTCTCTCCAACTGAAGGTAAGTAAAGACAAATTAAATAGAAAATTATGTATCTAGGAAAATCTTAGAGGAAATAACATTTTAAAAATTTTAGGTACATACTAATATTTTTCATACTAACAATTCACTGTATCAACAAAACCATCCCCCTGCTACTTCAAGAATGTTAGATATTCTAATATAAAACGTACATTTAAATTTTTCCTATCTAGTCTAACAATGTATATCATGAGAATATGTTTCAAGTTTAAACACTAAAACAGCTGGTAAACATTTGATCCTCAAAACCCAGGGCTTCTGCATCTGCAGAACTAAAACACAGATGAAAAGTTTTTGAAGAAGCTACTATACCTATACTGAACTTGTCATAATTCCCTAAACAATACAGTGCATAACTATACTGCATTTACATATAGAGGTATTGTGGGTAATCTAGAGACGATTTAAACTATACAGAAGAACGTATATAGCTTATAAGAAAATATAACACAATTTTATATAAAGTACTTGAACATCTGAGGGTTGTGGTACCCAAATAAAATCCTCACAGATACTGAGACTATGCTCAGTACTGGAATGTAATTCATTCATTCAACCAATAATTCCTGGTTGCCAATGTATCAGCAGGTGTTGTTCCAAGTTAAGAGATACAGAATAGCCGGACGGTGGTGGCGTACTCCTTTAATCCCAGCACTCGGGAGGCAGAGCCAGGCGGATCTCTGTGAGTTCGAGGCCAGCCTGGGCTACCAAGTGAGTTCCAGGAGAGGCGCAAAGCTACACAGAGAAACCCTGTCTCGAAAAACCAAAAAAAAAAAAAAAAAAAAAAAAGAGATACAGAACAAACTAAAGAGACCCTGAACTCAGGAACTTACATTAGACTAGGAGGGGACACACAGAGAAGTCAGATGGCAATAAGTGCTATGAAAAGCAAAGAAAAAGAAATAAGGTTGGGAGGACAGAGCCAGATAAAGGACTGTGCTATTCTACATAGGAGATGTGTGATGAAATGGGACCAATCCATTAAAACACTATTCTTTTTTTTTTTTTTTTTTTGGTTTTTCGAGACAGGGTTTCTCTGTGTAGCTTTGCGCCTCTCCTGGAACTCACTTGGTAGCCCAGGCTGGCCTCGAACTCACAGAGATCCGCCTGGCTCTGCCTCCCGAGTGCTGGGATTAAAGGCGTGCGCCACCACCGCCCGGCTAAAACACTATTCTTGGTAGTTCCTCAATTTTAATTCAAGAGCTTGGTCTTGAGCTAAGAGCAATACAATCTTCCAGATACATATATGGAAATTCTACTTTTTAAACTCCAAAGAATTTAACAGTCTTTGGAAAAAAATATCGGAAAACTGCTTCATATCTTTTTAAGAACTCTAAAGCATTCAGTTAACTTCTCTAGGGGAGAAAGTTCAGTAACTTTTATTTCTTCTCAATGTGGAGCTTCTTTTAAAAAAATATGGCTAACTTTTGTACAAATCAAATTCAAAAGCACAAAGCATTTTTTACCTTTTGCATTCCATATGAAGGCAGCTTTTTTCTGAAACACTGAAATTTAAACAAAAACCATTCTCAGAATAAACATCATCAAATTATAATCAGAATAGATTATAGGTAAAAGTGTCAGACAAATATTTTCATTATTTATAGTGTATATGAAATACCATGACTTAAACAAAATTAATTACAAAATATTTACTAGAGGTTAGTTTTACATTTACTTCAAGGTTAGAAAATGTTATGTGACCCATCACCTAGTAATATAGTAACAACCTATAAATTCTTGTATCACTTTATTCTCTTTCTATCCTATATGGTCATCATAGATGATTTCTACATCATTCTTTCCCCTATTCATTCATACACTGTTTACTAATGCAATAGGCACTAGAGCAGATCCAATGATTATAGAAAATTTAGTATTTCATTTCAGAATTGTAATTTTTATTAGTCAATTTCTGGGCATCAACACCTCATGGGTTTTATTTCATAGGGTTGCCACAGAGTTCACTGATAAGTCTTCATATATATATATATATATGTAACAGTTTTTAATACACAGAGCTTGACAAATTTACAATTTGGTAGATAGCAAGTGGAATATCAAAAAGAACAAATTATTTGATTGATGTGAATTTTCTTAACTATTCTGGAATCCTATACTCATACTAAGAAGTACTAGAATTTATATTCAATTAGATACATCCTATAACATGAAAAAATCTTCAGCAGTATAGAAACAAGGCAGTTTTAACATCCTTCTTATTGAAAAACAACTTTTAATTTAAAAACTAGTATTAAAACATACAAATTAAAACTGGAACTGTTCTAAGTAATCAAGGACATTATTACCATACTTGTGGTAAGGTTATATTTTTTCAATACCATAAATAAGACAGTCAATGTATTGGATTAACATGAGCTTAGGGTTAGAAGTTATAAAGCCACTACATATTTCTTAAAAATTTCTTTTACAACTTTTAATTACTTAAAAATTATTTCATGGGCTGGAGAGATGGCTCAGGGGTTAAGAACACTGGCTGCTCTTCCAAAGGTCCTGAGTTCAATTCCCAGCAACCACATGGTGGCTCACAACCATCTGTAATGAGATCTGGCGCCCTCTTCTGGCCTGCAGGAATATGTGCAGTCAGAACACTGTATACACAATAAATAAATAAATCTTAAAAAAAAAATTATTTCATAATATCAAAAAATACTAATACACAATGTCATCAAATGCCACCCTAATGTATAAACTATTACACTGCCTTGCAAACTATGATGCACAGTCCCTTTCGATGAATGTGCTTCAGATTCAGAAACCCTGTTTCAGAAATTAAGACAGAAGAAGAAATCCAATGTCCATCAACATCTGTCTTCTGCAAGTGCATGCCTGTATACAACACACACACACACACACACACACACACACACACACACACACACACACTGCATCACCAAGAAGTATTAAACTGGTTTTTAGGGGTAAGGTTTGAAAGATGACTCAGCTATTAAGAAAGCTTCTTGCTCTTCCAGAGGACCTAAATTCAGTTTGAAGCACCCAGATTGTTGACCAGCTACCTGTCACTCCAACTCAAGAGAATACAATGCCCTCTTTTAGCCTCCATGGGCACCTGCACTCACAAGCACATTAACTGCACCACCTCTGCTGCTGCTTCCTCCACCACCACATAAGCACACACACGCACTCTCTCTCTCTAATAAATAATAAATCTTCACGACATTTTTTAGAACAGGAAGATTTCTCCTATTAATAAATACTGAGAAATACTCCAATACTGATAAAGTGCTTGCCTTGCCAGAATGAGGACCTGAGTTTAATCCCCAAAACCAACATTTGAAACAAGAGCCAGCTGTGGTGTGTTAGCATTAGGGAAGAAAGAACAGGCAAATCACTGGGCTTACTGACCAGCCAACCTAGATTACTTGATGAACTCCAAAAGAGTGGGAGATCCTTTTTCAAAAAACAAACAAAACATCCAAGGTGGGCGATTTCTAAGGACTGACACCTCTGGCTTCCATATTTACATATCTGCTCCCCCCCACACCAACTAAAAAGCTGAATTTTAAATATAACTAAATTTTAATAGAAATTAATATATCATATGTACTACAACATTTATTAGTGACTGGGAAAGAGGAAGATTATTTTTTTTAGGCTAGAACCTATCTGAATTTTGTGCCTTATAGAAGCAGAGAGAGTAACCGATTTTTGTTCATAATGTAAAAGTTCTTTCAGCCAAAAGATTCTGAATTAATTCACCTTGTTAAGTCTCACCAGTGTCCAAATCATATTGCTCTTCATGGGCATCAAACAGCTACGCAATTTGGACCCTGGATAACCTCAGCTAACCTACTCTAATAGGAAAGTCAACCTTGATCAATGCAGTCAATGGGCTAATACTTTCTCACAGATTTGATAGTGTGCCTTCTCAAAAATAGCAATATATATTTATAAGATATGGACCCCAGAATACCCTTGATATTTCTCTAAATATGTATGTATGCACATTTGAAGATTTTATCACATCTACATCTAGAACACCCATAAATCATACAATTTTACATTTTGACTGAAGGGAGGGACTTTAGTTTGTCTGACACAAATGATAATTCGTACAACCTTAGTCTCGTTGCAGCAGTATACTTAAATGCTGGTAAACATAAAATGGATCAGCTAGCTTTTAAAAACTTAAATTTTATCATCTATAAAAGGAAGGAGTTGCCGGGCGGTGGTGGCGCACGCCTTTAATCCCAGCACTCGGGAGGCAGAGCCAGGCGGATCTCTGTGAGTTCGAGGCCAGCCTGGTCTACCAAGTGAGTTCCAGGAAAGGCGCAAAGCTACACAGAGAAACCCTGTCTCGAAAAACCAAAAAAAAAAAAAAAAAAAAAAAAAAAAAAGGAAGGAGTCCTAAGCTGAAAGAAACTTCACAATTTTATTTGTTTGGACTCAGGATTTGTCACTAGGCTGGCCTAGAAAAATGGGTTCCCAATGGCATTAGCATTCTCAACACATATGCATCTGTGAATAAGATACAACACCATAGGTTGTATGGAATTTCCACCCTGCTTTTCTCTGCCACCAAAGAAAGTCCTCCCACAGAGGTGTCTTGTTGAGTAATCACACTCAACCGTACCAAGCACTTAACTTTCAACCACAAACCCACTTCTGTGGTGATATATTGTGTACCCTAATAAAATTTGCCTGAAGATCAGAGAACACAACAAGCCACTACACTAAACACAGATGCCAGGCAGTGGTGACACACACATTTAATCCTAGCACTCAGGAGGTGGAGATCCTTCTGAATCTCTGAGTTCAAATCCACCCTCAGTCTTAGGAGAGAAACAGAGCCAGGCAGTGGTGGCACACCACTTGGGAATCACACGCCTTTAATGCCAGCGCTAAGAAGGAAGTGATATGGCTGGATGGAAAAGGTATAGAAGGCGCGAGGAGACAGGAAAGAGCCCTTTCCGGCTGGAGCTCCTTCACCTGAAGCTTTCTTCAGCTCAAGCCTTTTCAGGCTGAGGAGTCCTAGAGGTAAGAGGTGGATGTGGCTTGTTCCTTTGTCTCTCTGATCTGTCAGCATTAACCTCAATATTTGGCTCCAGGTTTTTTATTAAAAGATCTATTAGATTTCAAGCTACACACTTCTCTCAAGGGAGGGATGAAAATGACTGATTCTCCACCATTTGCTTTCTATTACCTGCATCTCTATATACCGAGGGTCCGTTTTTTTCTTTTGTAAATCTTCCAATAATTGCTGGTCTAAGCCTACATTTGGCTCATTTTCTTGCAATAAGTACTCAGAATCTCGGTCAATGTATGATTTGTCTGTGATCCTAAATATCTTTTTTTCTTGGTTCAGCGATTTCTTTTCCTGGTTGTCCAATTTCTTCTCTGAGTTAATTTTTTTCTCCTTAGACACTTCAGTACCATACCTATAAGCACACAACAAAGAGCAAAAGGACCAGATGAAGAGCTAATCAGGGCCTGGAACAAAACAAGGCATTATATTCTCCAAATACTTCAAAATCTCCAACACTAAAGCAATACAATGCAATTATGAAATATCCTTAGATTCTTATAACACATTCAGACTTTTCCCTATTTTTACATGAATTATCACCAGAAAATTAATTCCCTGAGGTACTTTAATTAAAACCCACACAATTATCATTCATCCTTTGCAGTCATTTCTACTGTTTTGCTTTTCATGTCAAGGATTTAGTTTATTTTACAACTTTTTTCTGCCTGCTGTCCTTTCTGAGATGTAAATGGAAACCTACATTGCACAGTCCCCAAAATACTTCTAATTTTCCTTATAAATAATATGGTTTTTGAAACCTTCTGAAACAGCAGCAGTTTAACTTTATATACACCTGCCCCATATGGGAACAGAAAATGACAGGTAGGAAACACAAGTAACAATATCTCACACCCAATAACCACTCCTGACATTTACGAAATATGCTATCTGAAATTTTCCTTTTTCATAGAGTCAGGTATAGTGGCACACACCTTTAATCCCAGCACTCAGGAGGAAGAGGCAGGCAATCTCTGAGTTCAAGGCTACCCTGGTCTACAGAGTGAGTTCCAGGCAGCCAGGGGCCACACAGAAAAAATCCTGTCTCAAAAAAATAAAATAAATGTTTTCTTTCTTCAAATCTATCGCGACACACTTAAAAAGACTCTTGAAGACTAAATTTAACTTAGTGAAAAGACTAAAGATAGCTTTGTCTTTTTTTGTTTTTGCTTTGTCTAGCCAATGCTATAACAAAATTTTTTACTCTTTGCATTCTTTATGAGAACATTTTTTTTTTTTATTTTACCCATGATCCTCAGGAGCAAACCAGGATATCTGTGCTTCTGAATCTTTATCATTCTTAGCTTGGACAGAATTCAGCAGCTGCACAATTTGCTCTTCTCGCCGTTCATCCATGTGGACTACAGCTCTCTATTTTGTCAAAAAGAAAAATTGTATCTGTTAATACAAACATGCATACATTACATCTAAAATGAAAAATTAAGGAAAGTAATATTATATTCAAATACATATAAGAAAGTCACAGTTACCCACACTTACCTCTAACCTAATCTCACTTCCTAGGTCAAATTCATGGCAACATTTTTGTGTGCCCTTCTAGATCTTTTTGCTTAACACATGTCTATAAAATCAGCTCTAAAGATGGCCAGCAAGGAGAGCATGTTTGTCTTATGCTCTCAGGTCCCAAACAGAAAATAAGTGGTCATTAACGCCCAATTTCTTCACCAAGCATACAAAGTAAAAGCATCCCTTCAATTTCCCCACCCCTAAAGTGAATGTTCTAGTTTTCTTTCTTCCCAACAAACCTGCTGGCAAATGCTCCACTTCTTCATCCTTCCATTTCTTGACACCCATCTCCAGAGTTGGCTTTCATAAGATCCTTATGACACCCATGCATTGCCTGCCACTATCAATCTATATACTCTTCTTCCCACCTCTAGATATTCCACCTTTGATTTTTTTTTTCCCCAGCCTTCTCTTCCTCCAATTCTCAGTGATGCACATTTTACAGACCAGTAGCACAGCATCATTTGGAAGCCTGTTAGCCAAGTAGACTCTCTCAGGCCCCATCTCAGTCACACACTTTAACAAGGTATCAGGTGAATCCCATGCATATTCAAGTTTGAGAAACACCACATGTGGACTTCAGAACTAGGCGTTCTTTTCATTATGTACCCTCACTTCAATAATATCCATGGGCCCTTGCACTACCAAATGCTAACTCTATTCAGATTTCTCTAGGTCAGTGGTTCTCAACCCATGTGTCACGACCTCTTGGAGTCAAAAAACCCTTTCACAGAGGTCATCCAAGACCATCAAAAAACACACAAATATTTATATTACGATTCCTAACAGTAACAAAATTAGTTATGAAGTAGCAACGAAAATAATTTTATGGTTGGGGTCACCACAACATGAGGAACTGTGTTAAAGGGTCAAAGCATTAGGAAGGTTGAGAACCACTGCTCCACATTATCAGAGCCATCCTGAAATCCTCACTTAAATGCCCAATATCAAACTCTATCTTTTAGGATTCTTTCATTTGAATAAACAGTCCATATTCTCTATATAATAACACTGTATTCTGTCTATGGCACCTAATACACTTATCTCTGTAAATTAGGTACTACATATTATGAACACAGTGACTAAGATACCAGCTCATAAAAATTAAGTTTTCCATACATATCTGTTGAAAGAACAATGAGGCTCCATTGCAGTACTTTCATTTTGTATGCAGAAGACTTTTCTTTTTAATGTAAAAGCAATGGAAATTTAGAGTACAACCATAACAAGCTGAAAGTGGTGAAAGGAAGAATTACACAACTGGAAATAATTTAAAGAGCAGAAATAAAATATGTTAATGAAGACCATGATGCTATCAGACTCAGAGCTTCAGCTCAGAATGATCAACTCAAGGAGGTATGTTAAACCCATATTCCCATGATTCCCAGAAAAGAGCAATGAGCATGGCTTCAGTGACCAAGTTGGGAAGTAAAGAACAAAACGATCTAAAGATCCTTTTAAGAGAGAAAACATGGGGCAGGGGTGGGGGTGGGGTGGGGTGGGGTGCACTATAATTCAAAGAGTAGTTTAGAGGCTATGGAAAGAAAACAAATACTGGGTTGGACCCATAATTGTTGTAGAGATAAGCAAGAAAGCAGAGCAAATAGATTTGCCAAAACGAATGAGAAAAGTCAATGTTCAATTCCACCCGGCAATTGAATAAATGGCACTGACATTTGCTAAAATGGAAATTTGGGGATGCGGTTGGAGTTGAGTTCCACTAATAAAAGCCCAGCCCTGAGGTACGCACACATGAAATCCCAGCACTTGGGTCAACCTGCACTATATAGCATTAATATCCAGTGCACAAGTTAAGTGCACCCTTTACATATATAAGGAAAAAAAGTAACTTTCACTTATTGAACTTACTTGTTTAGGTGTTTCTTTCCCCCTATTAAATTGCAAAGGTGTTCAGCTCCCCATAGCAGCATTCAAAATCACGTAAGAAAAAGGGTCAAAAAAAAAGCTTTTTTTTCCAAAAAGAACGTAATAAAGTATTAAGATAAATTTAAAAAGCACCCAAGAAAGCTTCTATGAAAGTGAGATGGTTAAGGGGAAAATGAATAAAATGGGTTATGTTTTAATTACCTATCTATTTAATTACCTACCTATCTATTATAAAAGGCACTTTTCATTAAGTCACTAAAATGCCATCCCAAATGCTTCTGTGCAATGATTTATTTAAATTTCATTAGAACAGAGATCTTCACGGTACAAATCAAACTGACAATCCCCTGATGAGATTGACCAAATACTGCCCTACAGAATCTTCTTTCCAGGACGTTAAGTTTCCGTCTTAAAGAGGAGCTACTAATCAACAGAAAATTCAGATACAGGAACGAAAGGGAGGAGGAAAAAGACAAGCATGTTACTCACTTTAACGCTAATACCATTAGCTCAACTACTTTTTTCTCAAAGATCTCCATTTTATGACAGAGCGCGGCTGCTTTTGTTGGCTGCTCCAGGCAAAGAACTTAAAAGTGGCAGTAAGTTTTCTAAAGGAAATGATGGCATCCCTCATACAGTCTGCTTCGGCTGGAATCTGAATTCAGCATTCATCCCCCGTCCTCAAGTCCTTAAGCAGGGCATGCACCGGGGCTGCAGCAGTGATGGCTTGGGTTAGGAAGCGCAGCCCGTCGAGCAACCGGACACCCGTTACCGGAGGCTCGGCAGAGGCTGCACCTAGCTCAAAGCAAACGCCAGCCAAGGGTCAGGGTCGGCGGGGGCAACGGGCAAACACGTCCCACCTCGACCTCCATACCTCCTGCCTCTCGGCCTCCTTGTTCTTCTGCGTCTGCTTCTTGGCGTACCACAGGCCGATCTCGCGACCCTTGAGGTGTCCGGGATGCCGTCCCCGGCCACCGCGGCCGCCTCCGCCTCCTCCTCCGCCGCCCGGGCCCCGGCTCCCTCCGCCGCCGCCGCCGCCAGAGCCCTGGCCGGAGCCTCGCGGCCCCGCGTCGCGGCTCCAGCTCTGATGGTAGTCGTAGCTCATTGTCCCGGCAAGAGCACCAGCACGAGCCAAACGCCACCGCTGAAAATGGCGTCCGGGCCCGGAAGCGGGCGCACATTCGCGTCTGCTTTGCTTCCGGCGCCCAGCGCGAGAGGGCGGGCCGTTGAGTGTCACAAGCAGGCATTTCCGGTGACGTCACGAGCGGATGAGGCAGAGTGTGTGGCGCACGTTCAAGTTTTGTGTACTGGTTCTCCAAGGATGCTTAGATGCGGGAAGGGCGAGGAGGGGACGGCAGCGTTTTTAACTTACCCTGAAAAAGTGTAGAAGTTTGAGTGGACTTTCGTTCCTTTGGTAAAACATAGAATTTGTTTGCAAAGCCGTTTATAGTAAATACATACCTAACAAAATCATGGGCCAATGTGTACTCTCCTCAAAGACCGAAGAAGTTCGTCATCTGTCTTAGAAACTGCCTGGCACCTCTTTCAGTCATATAAGTATACACGCGAATCTGCCTTCTTTAAAGAACCTTCATTACCGGAACTGGGGTGTCAGCTTAGTTGGTAAGAGTGTTTGCTTGGCATGAAGGAAGCCCTGGTTTCAATCCAAAACACAATATAAATGGTGTTGTGATGCAGACCTGTAGTCTCAGCAATCAGGAGGTGGAAACAAAGGGATCAGAAGTTTAATGTCATCCTTGACTGCATAATGAATTTGAGGCCAGCCTAGGATACCTGTGTCTAATAATGAGTAATAATTATGGTCATTATTTACTATCTTACCTATAGCATAAAATAAGCATATGTCTTTGGAGTCAAGGCAGAACTCTTGAGAAATGTAAATCACCGTTGAAGATTCACAAGTTGATTTGAAGCCATATGCTGCTTATTAACAAGGCTAGTCAGTGCTTTGTGCCACCTATTACAAAGTAATAAAGTAATTGAGCCATGAGGTCTTAATTATCACCAAAGATTCTCGAATTTGTTTAGACCTTTGAGTTAAAGGTGACAGAGATACTTGGCCAAAAACAAAAACCACAAAATGGCAGACATATATGAGTTTTTAATTGCTTGGTTGTTTTCTTTGAAGGGAAGAATATGCACACACACACAGAGAGAGAGAGAGAGAGAGAGAGAGAGAGAGAGAGAGAGAGAGAGAGAGAGAGAGAGAGAGAGAAACAAGAGACTTAACTTAGAAAGAGAAATGCTATACTAACAGGAAGTAATACAGAATAATCCACTGTAGACTAAAAGTTTTTTGAATAACTGCATTTGAGTTCCTGAAATCTTTTATTATGAAAAGGCAGAACCTCCCAAATTTCATCCCCCAAAATGTGGTTGTTTGTCTGTGTTCTGCATGGTACTTAAATCATCTCTTTGTTCATTGTACGTATGTTCTGTGGGCCCCAGCTTCCCAATTCAAGTTTGTAACCCCATCCGAGGTCATGTAACTGAATGTCAGGGCTGTGAAAACTTTGGCAGCAAAGAAAGTTTTCTGATCCTGCAACACTTAAAAAGTTAATTTGAAGCCAGGTGATGGTGGTGCACGCCTTTAATCCCAGCACTCGGGAGGCAGAGGCAGGTGGATCTCTGTGAGTTCGAGGCCAGCCTAAGCTACAAAGTGAGTTCCAGGAAAGGACCAAAGCTACACAGAGAAACCCTGTTGAGTTCCAGGAAAGGTGCAAAGCTACATAGAAAGACCCTGTCTCGAAAAAACAAAAACAAAACAAAATTAATTTGAAATCAAGCATGTAATTAAGGCAAGGTGTTTTTGTTACACCAGCCCATGTTACATTATGCAGCTTCACTGTAGCTTTGATTTGGAACATCAACTTGCACACACTGTGATGTGCATACAATCACTATGCACTGTAGCAAACATTATCTGAAATACCTGGGTTCAGTCAAGATTATTGTATGCTATGAACTGTAGTGTTCTTAAAATACATAAAAGTAAGCTGCTATATAGAAAAATGATGGTTTAATTGTGGAAAAACAATACTTGCTATTTTCATTCCTTAGCATTAATCATTATATAACATGCTATATATTATATAGCAAATTATTATATCTTTGGACTGTAATGTGCTAGAATGTTTGATTTTTAAAATTTCTGTTTAAATTGCCAATCTGAGTTTCATAAAAAAATAATTAGATGAATTTGGCTTGGGATGACACAGTTTCCAACAATTTTGGAAATAATTCTAAATACACTTCTGTCATCTTGTACTGTGTATTTATGTGAAATAGTGTTCATAAAGTCAAAACATTGATAACTCTAGAAAACACTGAAAATGCTGTACATCTGGCAGTGAAGCTTTATTTATGTAAAAGTAAACTAGCACACCTATCTCATCTGTACACATACTTGATTTTGTCATTAATAAATGGTAAAAGTATATTATTGCAGAAAATTGGCTGTTTTGTCTTGTTTTCTTTTTCTTTTTCTTTTTTTTTCTAGACAGCATTTCTCGGTGTAGTTTTGGTACCTGTCCTGAATCTCACTCTGTAGACCAGGCTGGCCTCAAACTCACAGAGATCCGCCTGCCTCTGCCTCCCAAGTGCTGGGATTAAAGGCATGTGCCACCACTGCCCAGCTTGTCTTGTTTTCTTGAGACAATGTCTCATATAACCCAGACCTGTCTGGAACTTGCCACAGAGCCAGAGAATGACTTTGAGCTCTTGATCCTCCTGCCCTTACCTACCAACATGCACTACTATGCCCAAATCAAGGAATTGTTTTAAGATAAAGTTCTTTATTATTTCTTAGTGGTGTTCCATTTGTTTACCTACTCTGTATACCTACATACCCAAAATTACAAAAAACATTTCCTGAGCAGAAAAGGATTGTGAGTGGAAAAGGTTTAAGAGGCTGTGCAGCAAGCTTCCTGTCCTTTACTTCCTGTGTCTCTTAGTTCATCAGAACAGGTATGATGGCTTTGCAGTGTTTGTGTTCAAGCAGCCATTATTTAACTTGATAAGGACTCCTTCCCATAATTATTACCATAGTAATTGTGGTAATAATACATACAAAAAGGAAGACTTGAAGTGTTTAATTTAAAAGAAATGGTGAAGGTCCTTTTTATAAGAAAATTATTTGCAGAGATTTCTAAGATAAATGATAAATATGAATCTATGTAAAATTGTAAAGAAGTAAAAACAACCATGTTAATTTTGCTGTTGTACTTCAAGTTGCATAAGTTACATACACAATACAAGATAAGCTCTTCATTAAGATGAAAAAGGCATCACATATAAATAAGGAAGACAGGAACAGAAAACACATTCTGATTGACCAGAATGTAATGTGCCAAAAGCACTGAGCCACCCTTTCCTTGTCTTCGTTAGAAAGGTGGGCACAGTGGGGGAAGCTATTCTGACAAAAGAAGGAAAGAAGAAAGGGCGAAACACATTCACATAAAAAATAATTACACTTTTATCTATGTAGTGTGTGTGTACATGAGTGGAAGTCAGAGGACAACCTGGAGTCAGTTCTCTCCTTCCATCATGTGGAGTCAGGAGATGGAACTCATGTTGTCAGTCTTGGCAACAAACACGTTTATCCATTGAGCCATGTCACCAGTCCCCACATTCACATACTTTTAGAAGATTTTGTTGGTTATTGATAGTAATCTCTTACTGGGCCTAGTTTATTAATTAAACTTTATTATGGAACATTTGAGTGGGAAATGACAGTTTATAAAGGTTCAGTGATATCTGGGGTGCCAGGCATTCATGGATATTGTAGAACATATCACACACAGATAAGGGAGCACAATGGTCAACATCTCAAATTCTACCTACCTCCTCAAGTCACTTTTTTCCCCTCTAAGTTTTTATGTGATGCAATTATGTGTGTCTTTGATATTGCTTATCCATTTTGTCACTTTAATCTGTATGTCCTCAAATACTGAACAAAGAAGATTAAGAAATATTTTCCTTTTGAATAACTATGAGATGTTACAGAAAAACATAATTAGTAATAAGTAAAATTTGGAATCCAGACTACTGGGTGTGAGAAAGACTGTTATAGTGCTATGCTTTCAACAGCTTACAATACTATCCTTCTCAAATGCTGTCTTTACTGTTCACAGGCTAGAACATGAATGCATAAACATTGTGTTCAAAATGGCAATATTTGGTGCCTGCTTTCACAAACATCTAACCTCCCCATCCTTTACTCTACTCACTAATTAGAATGTAGCAAGAGTGAGCCACACAGAATCACAGAATATAGTAATAATGGACACTACGTAGTTTAGTTGGTATCAAGAAATCTGGTATGCTCCATAGTCTTTGTATCAACATACTGACCTATTTGCAGGGTGATATGAAGGCCTGGAAGTAGGTCTTATTTTTAGCGTTCTTGAAAATCAGAATCCTTAATTTTCTTCTTTCAGGTCATTATGAGATTTTACTCTGTTATGCTTTTCCTCCTTTTTAAAGATAAGGTGTTATGCAAGAGATCTGGAACATATGTTACTGTAGAAAATAGTCCTTGCATGTGTGTTCTACTTCTAAAAGTTGCTGGTTTGATATCATATTTGGGCTTATTAATAAAATCTATGCTAGTGAATCCTTGACTATCAGAGTCTGGTGAATGTGTCCAGCTAATTCAACCTTGTTTCAGCAACTGGTGTTCTGATGGCTGCCATTCCTTGTTAGCTTATTGGCAGAAATTTCACTTGACTTCAGCCGTATGGATACTTGGCTCCATCCCAGTAATCCCTGTGCCACCAACCAGCATCTATTGCCTCTTTATTTCCTGTGTGCTATAGAGGAGCGTTTCTGAACTGTTTAAGAGTTGAGGGAAGTTTTGTAGTGTTGTTACAATTTGTACTGGGGAGTTTTGTGTCAAGTTGATTCAAGCTAGAGTCATTTGGGAAGTGGGAACCTCAACTGAGAAAATACCCTCTTCAGATTGGCCAGAAGGCAAGACTGTGAGGCATTTTCTTGATTGATTATTGATGTGAGAAGATCCAGCCCATTGTGGGTGGTGCCATCCCTGGGTTGGTGATCCCGAGTGCTATAAGAAAATAGGCTGGTTTATTCCTAATAGCAAGAAACTGGAAACAACCTAGATGTCTCTCATCTGAAGAATGGATAAAGGAAATGTGATACATTTATACAATGGAATATTACTCAGCTGTTAAAAAAACAATGACATCAGAAAATTGCTGGCAAATGGATGGAACTAGAAAAGATCATCCTGAGTGAAGTAACCCAGATCCAGAAAGACAAACACGGTACGTACTCATTCATAAATAAATATTAGCTATAATGTAAAGGGAGACCATGCTGCAAACCACAGACCCAGAGAAGCTAAGTAACAAGGAGAGGTAAAGGGAGGATGCATGAAGCTCGCTGTAAAAGGGAAACAGAATGGACATTGCCAGTGGTTTGGAGGAGGGATCAGGAAGGGGAAACAGGGATAGGAATAGTAGGGATCAGGTAGGGGAGGATAAGGGAGAGAGTACTTGGAGAGACAACTGGAATCTGGAAACATCTCTGGGATGAGCTAGACACCTAGAGTAATAGAAACTCCCAGGAACCTATGAAGGTGACCCTAGCTAAGACTCCTAGCATTAGTGGATCTGAAGCCTGAACCAGCCATCTCCTATAACCAGGCAAGACTTCCAGTGGAGGGATTGGGACACCTACCCAGCCACAAAGCCTTCAGTCTGCAATTTGTCCTGCCTACAAGATGTGCTGGGGTAAAGATGGCACAGAAATGGTCAGAGTGACCAACTGATGACTGGTACAGTTGGAGATCCTATACTCTGAGAGGGAGCACCCTACTTAGGGTCAGGACCCAGAAGTGGGACCTCTGAGACCTTGTATAGAACCCAACATGAATGGCAAAAAAAATCAATGAAATGACTCCTAAGGATATTCTGCTATACTCACAGATTGGTGCCTAACCCAACTGTCATCAGAAAGGCTTAACCCAGCAGCTGATGGAAACGGATGCAGAGACCCACAGCCAAACATTAGATTGAGCTCAGGAAATTCTGCAGAAGACAGGAAGAAAGGACTATAGGACCCAGTAGTGTCAAGGGCACCATAAGAAAACCCACAGAACCAACTAACCTGGGCTTGTAGGGGCTCATAGTGACTGAACCAACAACCAGGGAGCCTGCATGGGACTGACCTAGGTTCTCTGCATATATGTTACAGTTGTGTAACTTGATCTTCCTGAGGGACTCCTAGCAGTGAGAGTGGGAGATGTCTCTGACTGTTGCCTGATTTTGGGACCCATTCCTCCTTCCCAATTGCCTCATCTAACCTTAGTGGAACTGTGAGAGAGGCTTCAGGGGAGGAAGGCAGAGGGCTTTTACCTCAGGTGTATTTTGTTCCCTGGATTGTTCTTGGATGTGATATCATGTTTCCTGTGACAAACATTGACATTCAACTTCTAAAACATGTTTCTTCTTATTGGCTGTCAGAACATAGCTATAGAACCCAATCTGGTCAGTGTCCCTCTGCCTTGCTTTTGAGCTTTCCCAGATACAATCTATAGTATGTGTCAGGCAATTGTGTTTAAATTGGTCTGTCATGAGAACATTCTGGGAAAGGGCTGCTCTGTTAATATTTAGTATGTATTTACAGACATTTATTTACATGTGTTTCTGATCATGTGTCTCTGATCCTGTTTTTCTGAACTCAAACAACCTTCATGGATCGTTACTTTCTTCATTACATTCACGTATGAAAGTACACTGAAACTGAAGTAAGGTTGTCTACAGCATTAGACTGTAGTCTGCCCATTCTTTCGGGTCCTCAGATTCCAGGTCTTGCAGACAGAGCTACATAAGTCAACAGAAGTTGACAGTATCTGTCATCTGAACAGCTGTGCAGTTATGGCTACAATTTGTTTCATGGAAAAAAAAGGCCGATTAAAATCAGCCAAGGATATTTATGGTGTTGGGGTGTGGGGAGTCACTGTTCTTTGGGGATGTAGTTGCTGCTATTGCCCATGCACTAATAGATGTACCCACATCCATGTACATAGAGGTAGCAACAACTGGACTCAGTGGATTTTTGTTTTTAAAGAAGACATAAAAATGGGAGGTGATGTATTGAGGAGGATCCGAGGAGAGTGGGATGGGGAAATTGGAGGTGGTTATGAAGAAGACTTGCTATGCCCATGCATGAAATTTTCAAATAATTAATTATAATTTTTTAAAAGTAGGATGAAAATTAAAACAGAAAAAAATACATAAGGAGAATCAGCCAGGGGAACAGATGAACAGAGCAAACTCCAGGAAAAGTTCCAAGTGTGGAACTTTTATTGTGCTTTTCCCATGGAGTCATGGACAGCATTCCTTTTCTATATGTGACAACGTGCACACAGGGAAAGCTCATTTGAATGCTTGTTGGGGCCCCACCATAGGAAGAAGAGAGTCGGGTCTGATAGGCTGTTCAGGTGACAGATACACGTTTCTGATCCCTCAGGTGGCCAAGTTGATGTGAGAAGACCCAAAAGCTCTCACTACTAACCAGTTTGTTACTGTCTGGTTTGTTCGGGACCTTCGAAGAGGGAGGTAGTGAGCTATAAGTAATAGAAGATATCTATGCATCATGTGAGTGTCTGATGAACTGCGGGAACTGACAGTAATTCAGAGAATCTTCGGAATGTAAAATTGGTGTTGGGGGTAAGGCAATGTTGTGTGGACTCTATCTACTAATTTTATACTTGGCTTAAATTGTCATATGTATACTTGTATATGTGTTTTGTTTTATTTGTAGTTTTAATCCCATGTACTTAGAAAATTTTATAGTATATAATAGTCACCAATTATAATGAAAAAATGAATAAAATATGCTGAAAGATGTGAGTCAGAGAAAATCTGCTTATGAAATCTGATATCAGAGAATTTTATCAGAAGAGCTTCAAAATAATGCACAACCAAGTTCCCTTTGTGCTCTGAGAAATACAACATGCCTTAAAATGAATTACCTCAATCAAGACCAGCTGTCAGAAGTATTAGGGATTATATAGCATGTGTTTAAATTATTTAATTTTTACAGGCACTGTATGTCTGCAGTTGGTAGGAGTCACCACCAGATGGTGACACTAACAATGAACCAGTTTTTATCTTCAGGTGTATCTGTTTATAGACAGATAAGCTATGTCTAATTTACTGTTCATTAATAATGAGAATTGTATAACTTTATCTTACAAGAATAAGTTAAGACATTTAAATATAGTATAAAATACCAAGATACTTCCTGTGTCAAAAGAGGGTTTCATGATTACAATCACTCTAAAGAGTAAATAAACTTGAGTAGATCTGTGTAATTAAACCTTCCCCCTCCTCACAAGGATTTGGAGGTGATATTTATGCTTCTGCAAGACCAAATTTGTGTTTTTTCATCAATTCAACACAGATGGCTCAGAATACTGTGTCACAATTTATTTGTTAATTTAATTTAATTTAATGTGTATGGGTGTTTCGCCTGTATGTACGGCTCTGCACCATGTGCCTGCAGTGTCTGAAAAAGTCAAAAGTCAGTATCAGATCCTCTGGAACTAGATGTGGGTGCTGAGTATCCAACCCAGGTCTCTGCAAAAGTAGCCAATGCTCTCAATAGCTGAGCCGTCTCTCCAACCCATGTGTTACACATTTTTAACATAATCCCTGTTAGCCTTTTAAATTGTCTCAGATAATTAATCCCAGTTCTCTTTAACACAGAGAACGTTTTAAATTATATCCCCTGTATAGCCTAAGAACCAAGAGTAGTTAAGTAAGAATATACTTTATTTTTTACTTTTTGGTTCTTCTAGCCTAGGCTTATCCAGTGGGGAAAAAAATGGAAGATAGTCAGAAATCTGGATATTATTGTCTTCTAATCTCTTAAACCTTAATTTCCATCATCTCATTAAAGGCCTTCCATTCTGTCAAAAAGGGTTTATTTACATTCAAATCTTTATCATGTTCTTTTTTAAGTTTCCTTACAGCCAGAATTGCATTTAAGATAGCCGTATCACTTTCTTAAGAAAATGAGACATCTAGATTTGCCAAAAAAACGATCTTTTACGAAGCACCATTAGAATGTTCGGTTTGATCTTGCTTGCTTGCTTCCTCCCCTCCTTTCCTTCTTTCTTATTCTTTTCTTTTGGAGATGTAGGTCTCGTTATGTAGCTCAGGCTGGCCTGGAACTTGCTCTGTAGACCAGACTGGCCTAGAATTCTGCCTGCCTCTTATATTTTGGGATTAAAGGTGTACATCACCACACCCAGCTTGATTTGTCCTTTTTATGAAAACTTCTTTGCACACAGGATCTCCTGTATACAAGGTCGGCCTCAAACACGAGGAAGTAGATAATGACCTTGAACTCCTGGTGCATACTTGGAAAGACTCTGCCAACCCAGCTTCATGCTAAGCAGATTTGCCCAACTACCATTGTGCTCAATAACTCTCCACTTTGGTGAAGAATGTTTTTTATATATATATATATATATATATATATATATATATATATATATATATATATATATATATGTTGCTAGAGTTTTCCTGCCTGGCCCACAGTCAGGACAAATCTCTGACACCCGCCAGTCCCACAGTCATTCAGACCCAACCAAATAAACACAGAGACTTATATTGGTTACAAACTGTATGGCCATGGCAGGCTTCTTGCTAACTGTTCTTACAGCTTAAATTAATCCATTTCTATTAATCTATACCTTGCCACGTGGGTTGTGGCTTACCGGTACTTTACATCTTCCTTATCCTGATGGCGGCTGGCAGTGTCCCCCCACCCAGCTTCCTGTTCTCTCAATTCTCCTCTCTGTTAGTCCCGCCTATACTTCCTGCCTGGCCACTGCCAATCAGTGATTTATTCATTGACCAATCAGCAACACATTTGACATACAGACCATCCCACAGCATATATATATATATATATATATATATATATATATATATATATATATATATATAATGAGAATTCCTATAAGTTTAAATTTATATGCTATGCCTTATTATAGGTTTGCTTTTAAAAACATTAATAGTGACATTACCTTTTCTTAAATTTAGATAATGAGATATTGAGTAGTTATGAGAGATGGAAAAATTTCATTGAGGTCATTTATTAGAATTTTATTGTTGTTCTTGCAATATTTTATGTTTGTTTTTAGGCAGGATCTTGCTTGGTAGTCTAGGTGCCTGAAACTCACTGTAGAGTCCAGGCTTGCTCAAACTTGCATCTCTCCTCTGGTTTCTCCCAAGTGCTGGAAATTTAGGCATGAGCCATCACAACTACCATTTATTTATGCATTCATTGATTTATTTATTTACTTATTTTGAGGTACTCATTTTCAAAGTGTCTTTTCTTGATGACAAATACTCTCTGGAGAACATAACAATGTAAAAGCTCATGTGAAATAATTTTAAGAGTTTTGACTCAGTATAATGAAGCAGAAACCAAAATGAACTGTTCTAAATATAATTAATTTAATCTGTGAATAACATATATGCCTGCAATACAGGTATACACAATCTAAGAATACATGAAACAACAATGACTTTTGTAAATAAATATCTAGGCAACATATTTGGTATGTTTATAGAAAAATTAAAATAAAATAATTTTAAAAGAACAGAGTTTTTGAAATATACATTATTGGTGTTCTGATAAAGTATTTAAAAAATTAATCTTGTCATGTATTCATTGCAATCACTTAATGAAATACATATTGAATTGGTTCATTGTTTGAGATAATACATTGTCTTTAGGGAAGAAATCTTAAGGTTCTTAATTCTAGAAATAATATTTGAAGTAAATTTTTTAGGCTTCAAGAATGCAAAGCAAATCTTAGAAATCTTCAGCACAGGAGCAGATTCTTTTGTTAGACTCAGTGGTTTTCTTCTTTAGCCAGAAACTTGTTACCCTAGTGTGGTGTACCTCTCAGGACTTAATGTGACAGGATTATCTCCCAATCTCCATTTAAAGAAACAGAGTAGTTGTTGGATGGTGATATGGTTATAGCTTGTTATAATTTGGACCCTGCAGGTTAATGTCAAGAGTCATAGTTCCCCAGGAAAGTACTTTTAGAAGAGGGGAACATGGAGGTGGGGCCTAGTGGGATGTCTTTATGCCATGGACACATGTTCTAGAAGGGGTTATGGAACACCGTGGTCTCTTTTATTTGCTCACATAAGATGAGAGGTTTTGTTCTGCCCTGTACTCATTCCACCATGTGCCACCTTGCCACAGCCACAGAAGCAACAGAGTAGACAGATCATGATTGTTGTTTTTTGTTTTGTTTTGTTTTTTACTCTTTTTACTCTTTGGGGGGCTTGCCATCCAGCTCTTAAGTAATCACACATGGAGAGTTACTATTACTTATGAATGTCTGACCTTAGCTTGGCTTGTTTTTAGCCAACTTTTCTTAACTTAAATTATCCCGTCTATCTTTTGCCTTTGGGCTTTTACCTTTCTATATGCCTTTTTTTCATTTGTTTGTTTGTTTTGTTTTGTTTTGATACAGGGTTTCTCTGTGTAAGAGCCCTAACTGTCCTGGAACTAGCTTTGTGGAGCAGGCTGGCTATCTGCCTTTTTTTTACTTCTGACTCTGTGACTTGCTGTGTAGCTGGGTGGCTGGCAGCTGGAGTCCTCCTCTCTTTCTCCTTCTTTTCTTGCTCCTTGATCTTCTCTTTCCAGATTTCTCCTATTTATACACTCTGCCTGCCAGTCCTGCCTATCCCTTCTCCTGCCTTGCTATTGACTATTCAGCTCTTTATTAGACCAACCGGGTGTTTTAGAGAGACAAAGTAACAAAGCTTCACAGAGTTAAAAAATGCAACATAAAAGAATGCAACACACCTTTGCATCATTAAACAAACGCTCCACAGTATAAACAAATGTAACACATTTTCAATTAAAATTCTACATCACATGAATCCAAATAAAGCATATCCCAGGTATTTGTTAGAGGGAGAGAAATCTAACAACAAGTTTTTTCCAGAGAGGTTTGAGTTAAAGATTACTTCTAATGCCACTTGCAATATACCAAGTATTTAAGAGTGATCTTGACACACTGAAAAGGGAAAGATATATTCAAGAGAGACAAACAGAACCACTCACTAAACTACTTGAATTTTATAATAACAAATGAAATAACAGTAGACTAGGGCTATACATATTTCTAAATTTCCATGTTAGAAGCTAATTACACAAAAACAAACTTCCTAGACCACTGAAAGGCTAAAGCAGTCACTGAAATAAGCTTGTTTGGCTAGACTAGGCAAATATGTATTCAAATACAACTCAGAGTTTTGGTACAATTTTTTTTTCCATTTCCACAACATCTCTTTTCCCTCTTGCAGTAAAAAGCAGCATGTGTGCAGAAACTCATGCATGAAAACAGTGTGTTCTTTTCATAAATGGCAAAATATTAGCAAACTAGGTCAAGATTTGGTTTAGAAAGGTTTTAGAAACCAGACACAAAGTTGCTCAATCACCACAGTGTATGATCTTTAAGTAGTACATGAAATGCACTTTATGTATGCATTATGGCAAGTCAACCCCCAAAAATAATAACCAGGAAAGCTTATGTAGGCCTATGATTAGAAGGAAGAGGGAAATGAGTCTTAGCACTAGAGCAAGTTTTGCAGTCCAAGGTTGCAGAGCTGTTCTGGCCCTGTTCGACCCGGCACTCCCTAACTACCCTCGCTTTCTGCTTCCCTTTTCCTGTAGGCTTTGTTTAACAACTGGATCTCTTCCTGGTAACCTTCTCTGTCCTGACGCTGCCGCTTACTGTTCTGTCTGTGTGCTTCCACAGTGTCTGGGATGGAGATGTTGATATCGCCATCAGGATCACTTGTGGGTAAGAAGAGGGAGTATGAGGCAGTTTCTCCTAAATCGCATGAGACGAATCTGTTTTCCTTCCTTGAGTAGCGCAAAGAAGGAGACCTGACTTTGGTGGAGGACTGGCTGATGTTGCTGATAATTGACACAGTGTCCAAAGCCTCATCATTGTCACAAATTTCAAGAACCTCCAAGTGTATTTTCACGCTGGTGTCTGCAAATGTAGAGGGAGACTCCTCTGAGTTTGGTTCATGGCCAACACTTTTTGATCGATAGACTTCTATTTTCTTAGAGGCAGGGGTTATCTTTTGTCCTTCTGCACTGACCTCATAAGTAGAAAGAGAGAGAGTTTTCCCGGTAGGTGCTTGGAGAGACACGGTTCCCTGGAATGCACATAAGGGAATAGCCAGCCCACTGGAACGCTGGGGACAGAAACAAAATGGTTATATTATTGAAATCGACACATAGAAATTCATTTTACACAACAAAATGGTAAGCTTTGTACTTTGGATCCATTTTCCCTGAAACTACTTACAGATAATGAGATTCTGCTTCTATAGCTGAGTTTCTCCCAAGTCACATATACCTAAAGAAGTGCAGTAACTTAAGAGAAGGCAAGAGATATTTCCAGATTTGAAAGAGAAATGAGTGTACTGATAGGAAGCAATAAGATGATGTTCCTTTCAAGTGTAGAATTTGGGCATAAATTAAATGCATATTTACAATGTGGAATTGCTTTTATATTTCTGCTACATATTCATTTACATTTAAAAGCATACATAGATAGTAGGAAATGTAGATGTTATCAGCATGCAGTGTTTCTTCTCATTAGTGTTCCTAACAGAGAAAATGGTATTTGCAAAGCTATGATGCAAATTAAGTGTAGAGGATATTTCAGCTGTTAGTTCCTAAGAGGAACCAAATGTCACCAGTTAGTTTACTTTTCCATCAAGAAGACAGTCATTAAGGTAAACCCAATTATAGAGAACTCCATGGCTCTGGAAATAGCCTCCCCAAAGTTTAAACCTCTTTTTATGAAGCTGCATTGAGAGATACTTAAGAAATAAAAAAGAAAATAAAACTGATTCTTATAAAAGTCTATAATCTTTATTGCACTTTCATACTTTCTACTGACCCCTTTTCTGCTTACATGTTAGTGATGAAAGAACATGGTAATATATAAATACTCAGAGTTCTCTACAACAGATCACATCAGCATTATCTGGAAACTTGTAACTCTACCCTGGAGCTAACCAAGGGAAAACTCACTTAATAAGGCCCATGTTGAATCTACTGTATGATAAAGTTTGAAATGCATTGCTCTAATTAAAACATGTTCTAGTCCATAAAAAATAAGAGGAGGGGTGTAGATATAACCAACCGTCTTATTAAATAAGAAACACAGAACCAATGCAAAGAACAAAGCCAAGAGATCAGAGCTAAGAGCCTTACCCGTCTGCTGCAGCTAGCCTCTTCAGCCAAGAGAGACCTACTTCTTGAGTGTTTGTCTTATATAGACTTTCTGTTCTGCCTTCTCATTGGTTGTAAACCCAACCACATGACCGCCTCGTCACTGCCTGTTTGTACAGACCTCCAGATCTTCTATGGTTGGTATTGAGATTAAAGGCGTGTGTCTCCAATGCTGGCTGTATCCTTGACTACACAGAGATCTACCTAGCGCCACCAATGCCTAGCTCTGCTATGGCTTGCTATTAGCTCTGACCCCCAAGCAACTTTATTTATTAACATACAAATAAAATCACATTTCAGTACAAATAAAATAGCACCAGTTAGAAATGGCGCCCAACATTTTGGCAATAGTTTCCACCTAAAACCTGAGAAAAAAGATTCTAAAATGGAGCTAAAAACAGTTCCTAGCTGTCTCTTTCAAGTTAGCGGCAGCCTGCGTGTTTGAGCTACTATGGCGGGTTCCTGGCATGTGCGCTCTACCTGCAGTTTGTCGGGAATGAGGCCTCTGCAAGTGGCACATTAAGCTGCGTGGTGAATTTAGCCTTTGCTAGTACAAAACAAAAAAAAGAGGTTTCTGGGCTGCAAGCTGCTTTGATAGAAGCATAGACCCACTATTTCTGAGAGTTGATGGCTCCCAGAGCTGGCGGAAAACGTACCACTACCATGTTGGGAAGCTGAAGTGGGCAGAGCCAGTAGCGACAGTGCCATTTCAGGCTTAGAAGGCTGCAGTTTAAAGCAATAGGCTCAAGGTAATATAAAAAACAAGCCACGTAAAGATGGCTGCCACACAGAGAATCTGGATTATGTTCTCTTTGATATTCATAACTGAAGAAAAACATTTGATTGCAAAAGCCGTTGAGTTATGCCAAAATGTATATTTTAAAGGTACCTTGACTTCAAAATTTAGATGTAAGGATATGTTGATTTGGAAAAGAGTCTCTGCTTTTGTTTCCACAGAAAGCCAGAGGCTATGGATTTGTTCCAGATTAAGATACATCAGGTTTGACCAGTCAAGACTCCCTGAAAGGTCTCTGATGACACCATGGCCCAGATGATCCAACATCCAGAACCATTTCAAGGCAACTGGCTCAGAAGATACACCCTCATGGACTACTCCATAATCCTAAAATTTTCTTTATCTCCCCATAAGATACAGCTCCCCCTTCCAGCAGGAAGTAGTAAGAGAAGCTACACCCAAATTCCCAAATATACCAAGCTGGCTTTGGAGATGTGTAAAGGTTAAAACCTTCCTTTTAAAAAAAAAAAAAAGAAAGAAAGAAAAGGGGAAGTGCTGTGGGATGGTCTGTATGTCAAATGCTCTGATTGGTCAATAAATAAAACACTGATTGGCCAGTGACCAGGCAGGAAGTATAGGCGGGACTAACAGAGAGGAGAATTGAGAGAAAAGGAAGGTGGGAGGAGTCACTGCCAGCCACCGCCATGACAAGCAGCATGTGAAGATGCCGGTAAGCCACAAGCCACATGGCAAGGTATAGATTTATGGAACTGGATTAATTTAAGCTATAAGAACAGTTAGCAAGAAGCCTGCCATGGCCATACAGTTTGTAAGCAATATAAGTCTCTGTGTTTACTTGGTCGGGTCTGAGCGGCTGTGGGACTGGCGGGTGTCAGAGATTTGTCCTGACTGTGGGCAAGGCAGGAAAACTCTAGTTACAGAAAGGGTTAATTGGCAGATACTTTTATACATTCACCTATGACTGAAAGAAGTCTTGAGTTAACTTGCCGGATTACTGGGTTTGCCTATATGTGCTTTACTAGTTCAAGATGATCAAACTTCCTAGTTTTCCTGAGCTCATCTCAGTTATAGCATTGAAAATCCCACATCTAAGGGGAATTTTCATTTCCAGGAAAATTGTTATGAGGGAATGAGGCCTGGACATTAGGCATCTGGTCCCAATGAGAATAAGTAGAGGGAGCCCAGGACTGGATTCCCACTCTTGGAGAATGATATAGATTCTCTTCAAATCTCAGCAAAATATTTCAAATAGCTTAGTATTTTTCAGTGTTTTTTTAATATTCAATTTTTGATCTTGTGAGTGTTTGCTTGCACATGAGTATGTACACCATATGAATGTCTGGTATCTGAATAGGCCAGAAGAGGGTGTCAGATCCTCTAGAACTAGCATTACACCTGGTGTGAGCTTTGTGGGTGCTAGGAACTGTACTCTACTCCTCTGTAAGAACAGCAAGTGTTCCTAACAAATGAGCTAACTCTCTAGCCCATAGTTAAAGAATTTTTAATGAGAATGAACAATAAACTTTATGGGAACTGTGTTCTGATTTTTAGTTTATTTTTAATTAATACATTTTGTTCTTTAACAATTTCATACATACATATAATGTATTTTGTGACTTTCCCTCTCTCTTTCTTCCTTCCCAACTTTGCTAGTCTCTTTTATTCTGCACAAATCTCTTTCCCATATTCATGACTTTTGTTTTGTGTCCTGCAGAGTTGAGGGCCATCTGTGTGACTGTGGGTTTGGAACTATTCATTCAGTGGGTACACAATTGTATACAATGCCACATTGTTACAGTTAGTAACTGTAACAATCTGTTACACATCTGTTAGTTGCCGGTAGTTCAGTAAGTGGTAGACCCCAAAGCCCCTGACATTGGAGTTGTTTAATACTCCATTTTTCCTTGAATTTAAGGATCATGAAAAATAAAGCCTGGGCTATGTGAGATACGTCTAAGTTACTCCTTTTGGAGAGATCTTGAATTCTGTTTCTGCATAAGGGTACCTGGGATGCTAACTTCAGGGATCTGCACTCTAGTGGGCCAAGGATCTTGAAAAGTTGCACTATAGAGTTTAGCTATCTATGGAGGCAAAGAACTTCCTCAACTCTACAGGTATGCTATTGGTCAAAGTAGAAAAGGAAGCAGGGCACACTTTGGGTCTATTAGAATGTTGTTTTAATAGTGGCAATTTTCCGCAAAGGGAAAACAGCTTTTATTTCTCTACCTATTCAGTAAACATTTTGGTAAATGTACACTCTGTACAAGAATCAAGCTGACATTGAGAGTACAGCTCTCCTCTCTTCAGTCCCAAGATCTTTAAAGTGTTTAAGCTAGAACGGAGTGAAGAAATGAATATTTCACTCTAACTGTTGTAATTGACATAGGAACCAAGTGCTCTAGGGTTCAAGGAGTAACTACTTCTGATGGGGATAGTTTATATAGGGATGGCATTTCAGATTAGTCTTAAAAGTTAAGAACATCTTTATATATTTAAAATTCTTTCTTTTTTCTAATGTAAAATAGCATTAGATTAAACCAGATTAGTTTTTCATATACACATTGTTTTCCATATGATAACAAAGAAAGTTTGTTGTATCACACCAAAACTAAGCTGCATCCACTCTTTGCAGTGACATCAGCATTAGTGCTATCATCCTTGTTATCAAGCCTTGCAATTTTTTTATCTTGGAAAATCATGAGTTAAACGTTCATCCTATCCACATTGATGCCCGGGTTCTGGGTCACCAACTGTGGCCATGGTGGCAACTAAGGGTTGTGCCATGGCCTAGGCCATGACAATCTGGGTGGACTATACTGCCACCAGTAACCATGGTATTGACAAGCCCAAGCTGCTGCCAAAGGCCATGTCCAGGTCTATGGCCCTACTATAGCCAGGGTGTGTGTTGATGTCCATGGTGCCTGTTATCATTGGGGGTCATGTGGATGCCCTGGTTGGGACCCCCACCTGGAGTTTAGATGGGGCCCTAGGGCTATCCTGCAGCTGGGGAAATGCCGACCCGAGTGACCTGAGCTGCCACCTGGGACCATGGTGACATCCGACCCCGGGCTGCTGCTGAGGGCATGTCTGAGTCTGTGGTCCTCCCACAGTCAGGTTCTATGTTGGTATCTGTAGCCTGTGATGCCACCAAAAACCCGGATGCCCAGGGTCTAGGCCATAACCTGTGGCCATGTTGGTGCCCAAGGACTGTGCTGCCTCTGTGACAACACTGGTCTAGGTGGTCTGCACTGACACCTGGAGCCAAGGTGTCATCTAGGCCAGGGCTGCTGCTGCTGAAGGTCATGTCTTGGTCCGTGGCCATATCTCAGTCAGGGTCTGCATTGATATCCATGGCTCCTGGTGCCATCAAGGGCAGTGTGCTGGGGGGTCTGGTCCATCACTTGGGACCACATTGGTTTCTTAGGGCCACACTGCTGTGGGGTGATGCCAATCCATGGTGACATCCAGGCCCAGGCTGCTGCTGCTGAGGACTAAATCTAGGTCCGTGGTCTTACCATAGCCAGGGTATGTATTGATGTCTGTGGCCCATGGTGACACCAAAGGCCACATGGATGCCCAGGGTCTAGGCCACAACCTGTGGTTCCAGTGGCCAGGACCCATCAACTCAGCTACCACACAGACCCACATCCTGGGCCTTCCATTGGCCCACCCTAACATGTACCACATGTAAGACTTGCTGGAGAGCCTAAAGGGACTGGTCCTGCAGAACGTTAGCCACAGGATCTCCATAACTTGAGGCACTAACAGGATGTCTGAGAGGAGTTTCGGTGAGAGTCCAGTGATGATGGTGTGCCAGAGGACCTGAACCAGACCAATGACTCATTGCAATGAACATTTTGTGGGTGGGGCTGATTGGACAAAAAGGCTGACACTCTGAAGCACCCAATGCTACTAGGATGCATGAAGAGGTGTTGGAAAGACAGAGAAGGGAGGTGTTTTTGTGTGTGTTTTGTTTTGTTTTTAATTGATTTTTGGGAGGGGAGTTCTCTGTGGGGATGTTGCAGGGGTCAGAGGAGGATATGGAGGGGCTGGGAGGTGAGTGGTATTGGGGTGCATGATGTAAAATTTCCAAAGAACCAATAAAGAATTATGTTTAAAAAATAATAAGTAAATAAATAAAAAATTGAAGTTCATCCAAAAATCTCCCTATCCTGAAAAAAATGTTTTTCTTATCAAAGACAGAGATTTATGAATTTTTACTACAAAATTGCCTAAAGCATTACACAGTCAGGAAATCTGACTGTCAGGGCTGGGGAGATGGTTCAGTGGTAAAGTTTGTTGTGTAAGTATGAAGAATTGACTTCTGACCCCCCCAGTACTCAAGTAAAAAGCTGTGTGTGGTAACATGCATCTGTTACCTCAGCTTTGGGGGGATAGAGACAGGAGGATTCCTGGGGCTCACTGGAATTGAACCAAAATGGTGAGTCTAAGTGAAAGACCCTGTCTCAAGCAATAAACATGGACAGCAATTGAGGAAGGCATCTCGAGGTTAATCTCTGGCCTCCACACACACCTGCGTGTGTGAGTGTACCCTCACAAGCACACGGACACATAGGCATACCCAGAAGCACACACACAAAAAACATTCTGAATGTTGTCCAATAATGTGAATTGTAAACATGGCTTTCTTTCTTCCTTCTGTATTCTAAGAAGTAGCTCACCTGAAAGCTGAATTCCCTTACATTATGATTTATTATAAGAAAAATGGTCTACCTTATTAGTTTGATAAATCAGTTCTAAGGTTTTGTTCTTTGACATTTTACATGTACGAACAAAATGCTGTGTAGTATACAAACAGAAAACAAAAAAAAGTCATGAGAAAATTGAGTTAACAAACAGATAAAATTGGTATAGACTTGCCTATCAAAAGAGACAGTGAACTATGTCTTCTTTTGCAAAAATGCTACCACTGATAGCAGTTCATATAAAGCAGATGAGGGACTGATGGCTCAGCAGGTAAAGGCATTAGCCAAGCAGGCCTGGTGACCTGTGTTTGGTCCCTGGAACCAAAGTAGTGGAAGGAAAAAACACAGTCCTCCTTAAGTTATCCTCTGACTTCCATACACAAGCCATGCTGTAAGTGCATGCCACCCAACCTCCAAAGTCAGTACATAAAAGTTAAAGAGATTAAGAACACTTGCTGCTCTCGAAGAGGACCCGGGTTTGGTACATGGAGGTTCAAAAATACCTTTAACTGCAGTTCCAGGGGCTCTAACACTTTCTTCTGGCCTTCACAGGTACCAGTGATACATTTGGTATGTATGCATACATGCATGAAAACACTCATCCGCATGAAATAAAAATAAATCTTCAAAAATGTTTAAAGTGAACGAGATTGGGAGCTTTTCTTCATTTGCTTTGACAGGTCCACATACTGCAGATGTCTAAAGCTTCCCCACATGAATGGCACCACCAAATGAACAGTCGTTACTGAGTTAGCAGAGGATAGCTCATTCAAACTAGCATTTGAGAATTACGTATTGCTAGAGTCTGGCTAAATATGAAGACTGATTTTTTTCTGAAATAGCAAACAAAGTACTGGGTTATTAAAAGAATTTTTTCAAACATGCCCATTTTAATGGGTAGTCTACATTCAAGAGCTACAGGAGCAAAAGCAGAGATGGGAGCAAAAGCCAACCTGAGTAATGTGCAAAGAACCTGGATAGGATTTCACAAACAAACAAACAAACAAACAAACAAAAAAAAAGACGCACTGGTGACCAGAACACACATGGCAAGATGCTCAGCATCACTCATACAGGACCACAAATCAAAACTCCAATGAGATTCCACTCAATACTCATTGGGGGCTACTATGAAAGAACAGACGAGCACATTATTGAGGAGGATGCATTAAAAAATGGAAACCTATTCTTTGTGTGAAAGTAAAACAATGCAGATGCCATGGAAAACAGAACAATTTCTCCAAAAGTAAAAAATAACTAGAATTATCACATATTAAGTATATGAATATTGATGAGCAGACATCATTTAAAGATAACTAAGGTGGTATATTTTGCGTATATTTTATAGATATGGTTTAAAATCAAGCTTACCTTGGCAGCATACCTTCCTGCCCATGCCTCCCTTGGGCTAGGTTTACAGGTGTAAGTCAACTTTGAGTTTGCTGTACTTTATTTGTACTCCTTTAAGTAAAATCATAAAAAATCTGGCATCATTGATAGAATTATTTGTTCTCTTTAGAAAGGATTTGTGTATTGTTTAAGTTAGAGAAAACAGTTCCAGGCTAAAGAAAATTGAATCTTGAACAAAGAACTTTGATATTGAAAGAGATAGAAAAGAGGAACCGACAGATTCGATAAAATCACAACAATTTGTCTACCGCTATTGACAGAATAGAGAACAAGGACTAAGTGAGTCACAAATACGAGTGAAGAGTAGGCTGGCTGGTCCCCAACAGTGGAGCAAAGATGTTCCCATACTTAAAGAGCCCACAAACCACAAAGCTGCTCAGTCTCCAAAGCAAGTACAGCAACTCAGGGCTTTCATGGGGAAAGGACACTTAGCCTAGGTTCAAGCAAGGGAAAGAGAGACTCTAGAACCTTCCCAAAGGAGGACTACATCTTCAAAGATGGTGGGAATCTCTGGCATTGATGATTCAGCACTGCTCTAAAGGTCTTAGCTGGGTGGCGATCCAGAGAAACAAGTATAAGCACTAAGCAAGAAGAAACAAGAACAAGCAGCTGATGGGTGCAAGTGTTTCCCACCTAGAAATTCTAGAGAAAAAAATTAAGAGAGAACTAACGACAGAATCCAGTAAGGTGGACAAATCTAAGTAAAACTAAGAACCTGGTAGCTGTTGCCAATCTAAACATGTTTTTAAAAGCTCCCATTCTAGAGTCTGGAGAAATGACTCAGTGGTTAAGAGCACTTGCTGTTCTTACAGAGGACCCAGGTTTGGTTCCCAACATCTGCATAGTGGCCCACAACTATCTATAACTCCAGTTCCAGGGGACCTGATTTGATGGCATCTTCTGGCCTCCATGGATGGGCACCAGGCATGTACATGGAGCGCAGACATACATCAAGCCAAACGTTCAGACATATAAATCCTTTAAAACACCCTTTAAAGTAAAGAAGCTCTGTGAGCTCTGTTGTGAAACCTAATAAGACAACACTGCTATAATAAAAAACAGCAAAGACCAACAGAAGACAAGAAAAGTAATATTTTCTTTGGGGAAGATGTATTACCAATCCAATCATTTTCTTATATTTATTGATTTATATATCTTTAAAATGAAAATCCAAATGAAATTATCCTTCGTAATGTGAACATTTCATACGCTTGTGGGTAAGCAAGAAAATAGGGAAACATGCTAGTGTGGTAAATTTCCAAATATTAAAGCTATAGTAATTCATCCTAATGTTCATGGACAGTCAGGAAACCAGATACAGTATCTGGTGAAGATGCCACTTCAAAATAAGTGAGGTAGCTGGGCCTGGTGACACAGATCTGTAATCTCAGCATTCAGAAGGTAGAGGAAGGAAGGTCTTGACTATGAGGCCAGTCTGGGTAACAAAGCAAGACCCTGGCTCAAAACAGCTACAGACTAGCAGCAGCAATAATGAAATGTGGGGTACTTACATTTTAAAAGCAAAATAGTATGATTTTCCAGTATGTATTTTTGTGTTTTGACAGTGTTGTGTAAGTGGTGCCAGTTGTAAATGCATGGGAAGATCTTCTCAGCATTTTCTTTGATAAAACTGAAATGTATGGGACTTAATTAGACATCAACTGTATTGCATGATCAGAGTAATCTATTGAAATAACCTGGGACTATTCATTTCATAGTCTGTGCTTTCTTTCCATTTTAAAGTTAACGAATTAGCATTTGCCTGGGAATAATGATAGCCCATTACTGCAGTATACTTGGGAGTGTGGGTGGCTGGGAGGTTTTGTTTTGTTTTGTTTAATTTAGAAATGAAAAGCATTTCTGAACCTCACAAATACTTCAGGAGAAGAGAGCCTGCCATGTAAACACATTAGCACAAATAATCTTCCGTGATAATTGATTCAAACTTGATGACCTTGGGTATAGTGAATGCCTTTTATTTTTGCACAGTAAGCTGCTAGGTGAATTCGGGGTGAAATTATAATATAAAAAGAGTGTCTCTAGGTGATTATCCTAACAAGGTGAACTTTCTGTTGCTTGTCTGAATTATTCAGCTTAAGCAAGGCATATTACAGCAGGAAGGCTCAACACTTTACCCAAGGCCACAGTCTCTGAATTGGAGGCTGGAATGTATCGTTACCCCCATGAATATTCAAAGTGATTGGCAAATTTAATAATTTTTTTTAAATTTCATTCTGATGACCTTTCAGTGACTTTTGGCCTTTAACAGTATATACATTGAGGAGCGTAAGTCGAGCAAGACTTAGAGCAGTTGGGGAAGATGGAATAGACAGACCAGGAAGGAAGCAAAAACCAAAGAAAAAAAGAAAATCATGAGGAAATTAAAATCTTTAAAATTTGCTTTTGGAAAATTCAGTCATCATAAAGGTTACATATTTTCACACATTCAGCTCTTCAAATCCTTTGTCCCACCATGTCCTTTTTGTATAATTAGTGAACCTAAGTATGATGACACACAAGAACTGACCAAAACAAGGAAAAGTTAGGAAAAGAAGATAAAGACCTTTCATAAAAGACTTTCATGTGAAAAAATGTGTGGCAAAGTCTGAACCTCCAGCCTGTGCCTTATGTCATTTCTTTTTCTTTTAATTTGATGTCTATGTGTGTGGCTGTGTGGCATAGGCAGGTTCATTTGTCTATGTGGGTACATGTGCAGGCCAGAGGTGGGTGGACCTTTCTCAAATCACTTTTCCATTTTTTTTTTTTTGAGACAGGATTGAAGCCTCACCATTTTGGCTACATTGGCTGGCCACAGGAATCATGCCTCAGAACACTGGGGATGACAAATGCCATTGTGTACAGCTTTTTGTGTGGGTTCTGGGTTTCCATACTCAGGTTTCAGGCTTGCACAGCAAGAATTTTTAACCACTGAGCCTTCTCCTTATCCAAGGCCTTTTCCACTGGTGAAAGTCTAACCATGAAGACTGATGTTCACTACGACAAAAACTGATCCTGCTGAGCTCAAGCCACATTTCCCGGTGGGTACTTTCAGCTCCACACTTAATATTTGTGTTAATCTGATAAAATGAAGGCCCTAGTTATCCAAAACATACAGATAATGTCATTGAGCTGTGGGACATAGCACAAGTAAGTGCAAATCACAGTCAAATCCAAGTCCAAGATCACCTGTGTCACGCCTTTTCTTCTCAGCTTCTGCTGCTCCAAGACATAGTGGAACATGTGACTGCCTATTTCCTTGTAGCCCTGACATAAATCAAACTAACATTTCACTCTCCTAATTTGGGCATAATCTACAGTGTTCTAGGGAAACATGGAGGGAAAAAGGATTTCTTCATGTTAGGAACTAACAGAGTATTTAGAGAAGCAACTTTAACACAAAGGTTTTTAAATGGGGCTTACAGGGATTGATTATTTAATAGGGATAAAATGGGAAAATGTGTTCTAGGGGTGTAACAAACAGGTGGGAGCACAGGGTCATGAGCAGAAGAAACTGAGCTGACAGAGGTTACATTCAGGGCTGATAGCCCTGAACACCAAGGTGAGCTTTTTAGTTTTGTGCCCTATAGGCAAGGAGGAAATTCTGATTTTATTTCTACCACTATGAAGGAAAAGAGAATGAAGATATGGAGAATATCTACTGTGCAGACACAGTACCTGGCTCCTTATGGGTGAAATTTAATTTAGGATAACCATGAAAATAGTGAAATAATTAACATCAAGATCTGAGGAGCTCAATCAACTTGCCCAGGCGACATAGGAAGGTGGGATTGCACTCTAAACTCAGTTCAGATTCCAGATCCTCTCCACTTTGCTACTTAGGTCTAGGAAGATACCCAAGAAGCCTGTGAAAGGCGGATTGAAAGAAGTTGAGTGAGGTGCCAGGGAAAACAAACAGGAGGTGTTTTTTTTTTTTTTTGGTTTTTCGAGACAGGGTTTCTCTGTGTAGCTTTGCGCCTTTCCTGGAACTCACTTGGTAGTCCAGGCTGGCCTCGAACTCACAGAGATCCGCCTGGCTCTGCCTCCCAAGTGCTGGGATTAAAGGCGTGCGCCACCACCGCCCGGCTGGAGGTGTTTTTAAATCATATGTGCAAGGGAAAGAGGACCTGAACTTGAGTGCTCATGCAGGAAGTGGCAGACAAGGGACTGAAGGATACAGAGATACTTCCAAGACAAAACTTGCAGTTCTGTGGATGCTTATACTGAAGTTCTGCTGCCCAGTCATGCACACCTGGCTTTGAACCCAGTGGAGTCACAATCTCTGTAACCTTCACTTCTCTGCCTGTTAGACTTGCCATTTGAAAACACAAACATTACATAAATTAGTTCACAGGAAGTGATGGGTAGGATGCTTCACATATAGGAAGTGCCTCCTGTATACTGGCCATTGAGGGACATAGAGTGGAGTCCAAGATGTTTTGGAGGTTTCTGTCCTCTGTGTCCCTTATCAAGACTTGAGAAATGGAGCTTAGGAAGATGTAGATAGTTTAATGGTTCTTCTACATTTTATCTCCATATGAGACTCTTCCCTCACAGTATTCTGTGTGGAGGAACTAAATAAGCCAGTTAGAAAGCGAGAGAATGACTAGTGGATTAAAAGTAATTTTATGCAATGTCTTTTTGAAATATCAGCTATAATGGGATGAATAGATAGAAACAGATGAATAAAAAAAATACACACCATACAAAAACAAGGAAAAACAAGAGTGGCTGTATTAATAGTGAAAAGTATATGCTTTGGGGCTAGAGAGGTGGTTCCATGGTTAAGAGTGCTTAATGCTTTTGTAGAGGACCTACTTTCAGTTCCCAGCATCTATGTGGTTGCTCACAACTCTCAGTACCTCTAGTTCTGGGATTTCTAATGTCCTCTTTTGGCCTCCAAAGCTCTTGTATTCATGTGATATGCATACACACATATAGGAACAGACATATACCTATAAATAATGAATCTTTAAGAAAAAAGCAAGTATAGACTTTGGAGTGAAGAAAACTTCCAGTGACAGGAAAGAGTATTCCATGGTGACAAAGGGATCAATCCACCAAGAAGACATAGCAGTCCCAAAATGTCCACAGCAAACCACAGAGCAGTGCAATGCGTGAAGCAAGACTGATAACACAGGAAGAAAAAGTTCTCCATACAGCTGGAGATGTCAACACTGTATCAGCAACTGAGAACTGAGCCGGAAATCATCAAGAATAAGAAAGCACATCATCAATCAATGGAATCTAATCAATCTGTAGAAGATTTAAAGAAAGTTCCATCCATCAATAGCAGAATACATATTTTCTTCCAATGTTAGTGCATTTAGTATGAAAATAATATCTAGATCATAGAACAATATAGTGATAAGGTTTTTATGAAAATATTTTTTGAATTCCCCCCCTCCAGACAACTTTTGGTAGACCTCCCAGCAAAATTGATAATGCTCCTTAAGATCTTTTAAGACTAAGCACTTAACTGGCTCTCCTATTGTGTGCTCAGCCTGTTTAAATTTAACCTACCTTTAAGAGAACAATGTAGCCAACATGACTTGGATTTCCCATACAATCAAGCTTTTAAACCTAAGATAAATGCATAGCTTTTATCTTAAATTATGTACTCCTCTTTGACCCTGACCCAGAATAATGTATGTATGTGCTATGGTAATTATTAGCTGAAACAGTCAGCAGGTTGAAGCAATTTTAAAGCAAATATCCACCATAAGTGTTACAAACAACATAGATATAGCTTAATAACATCTGCTTGCAGGGTTGTCTGCTATTCTGAGTCAGATGGGGTTGTAGGGTCCAGAAATGGTGAAGGAGAACCCAGACTCAAATAGTACATAAAAGCAAAGAGTGTTTATTAATATTCCACCATGCATGCGGGGTCAGCACCTGTACAAAATGGCGATGCCCTTGAGAGGAGTATGCAGGCTCCTTTTAAGCACAGCTAGAGGAACTTCAGGCATGGTTAGGTCATCTCAAACATAATTGGTTAAGGAAGCAGCAGTTACGTTAGTATACTTTTAATTGGCTGAGTTTTTATCTTTGGACATACTTGAGTAAGTTTCAAGGGGGTTGCAGGAACTGTCCTGAAGACACTGTAGGGCTGACTCAGGCCTTGTTCATGCTCTCCCCTTCGTCCCTGAATGTAATTTGTTGATAAATGGCCCTTTGTTGGGAGAGACACCTGTTTGTCCCTCTCAGAGAACTGAAACCTAAATTCAGTTGTAAAAGTGGGAAAGTTTAAACCCTTCAGGATTAGTAAAGTTTCTTCCATTGTAAAACTCTACTAAGGATTTCTGTAAAGAATTCCTCATCCCTTTCCGATGCTATGTTTTCTGTGCTATTAAATAAAAACAGAGCAAAGTCCTTCTCATGGACAGACACGGGGATAGGCACAGATTCAGACATGCAGAGACAGGCACAAGGACAGAACAGAATTACACAACAGAGAGCTCACAGGTAGCTCGGTTACCATGAACTGTAGACTGATCAGGGCATAGGTAGATTAGAGAACTGAAACATGGGCTCACTCTTGGTCAAATTAATCCAAGAGGAAGTGGCTTTGTTTTCATTTCTTAATGTGATATGGACGCATTTTAGTACTCTCTGAGATTATCTTTAATTTGTTACATGACTCAAAAGAAACTGAAATACATTAAAAAGAATGAAATTATATAGAATATTGTTCTCTCTGTGGAATCAGGGTAACCAGAATACAATAAGAACATTTCCAAACTCTTAAAAACTAAGTAAACACTATGAGATGGTCCATGACTCAAAGAAGAATGTTGAGGGAAATAAAAGCACATTGAGCTGAATTAAAATAAATCAGCATATCAGAATCTGTGCTAAAGCCGCACTGGGAGGAATTGAAAGCACTAAATCCATGTATTAGAATACAGAAGCAATCTTGAGTCTAAGCTTTTACCAAGATTTATGTTTAGAAAAGCAAAAACAAAATATGTCAAAGCAGCAATGAAGGAGAAAATAAGAGAACAGAAATCATGTAAATGAAAGCAATAGAGAAAAACCAATGCAAGAATGTTGGTTTTTAACAGACCGATAACATTGACAAACTCTAGGAGCACTGACAAAGGAAAAGGAGAAGATACAGATGACCTGCATCAGAAAGGAAGAGGCGATGACCATGGATGCTGGGAAGATGATGAGCCATGATATACAAATCACACAGTTGAATTCAACAACTTAAATGAAACGTACTGACTCCCTGAAAGCACAAAAATTACCACAGCGCATCTAAAATCAAACAGGGATTGTAATTCACTGAAACTACCAAAGCATTTGAAACCATAATTTGAAAATACCAAAGGAGAAATAGCCTAAGGCCTAGATAGTTTCACTGGAGAAATCTACCAGCTTAGAGTTGAACTAATAAAAATCCACTTTCTTGAAGGAACTAAAGAGTAAGGGAACACTTTATTTCAAAGACTTGATTTTCTCTAATACCCAAATTATGTTGCTAGTATCAGAAAACCTTAAAGATTGATAGCACTCATAAATACAGATATAAATATCTTGAACAAATATTTATAAGTAGAATTCAGCCATCAATAAAATAATTACACATTATGGCTAAGTGACATTTCCTACAGAAATGTCAGGCTGGTTTAGAACTCAAAAACTGATTAATGTGATCTACCACAGCTAAGACAGAAAAATTCCATGATTGTGCTGGCTAGTTTTATGTCAAACTGACACAAACTAAAGTCATCTGAGAAGAGGGAGCCTCAATTGAGAAAATTCCTGCATAAGATCAGGATAGGGGAGTTCTCAACCCATTGTGGGTGGTGCCACCACTGGGCACGGTCATGGGTTCTATAAGAAAGTCGCCTGAGCAAGCCACAAGGAGCAAGCTGGTAAGTAGCACCTCTCCATGGCCTCTGCATCAGCTCCTGCCTCCAGGTTCCAGCCCTCCTTGAGTTCCTGTCCTGACTTCCTTTAGTGATATACTACCATGTGAAAGTGTAAGTCAAATCAACCCTTTTCTCCACAACTTGACTTTTGGTCATGATGTTTCATTGCAACTATAGAAACCCTAACTAAAACAATGATCATATTAACTGATGCAGAAAAAAAAATCAGGTTTCAAAATCAAATATTCATTTATGATTAAACAATATGAAAGGAGGGATGAAAGAAACTCTCCTCACTTTGGTAGAGTACCAATCAGAGCTGTGTAGCTCAGTGCATTCAATAGAGAAAGGCACTCTTCTTCCAAGAGCTGGAGCAAGGTAAGGACAAAGGTGCTTACTGTTCTGCTCAGCACAATTTTAGCACAGCTTAAAGTGAAGAAAGAGAAACAAAAATGATATGATCAGAAAGGAAGACATAAAACTGTAGCTATTTGTAGGTAACATGATTAGTTCATAGAGAAAATCCCTGGGCATCACAAAAAACTCAAGACTAAACATAGATCTAAATAAGATTATAAGCTAGAAGGTAAATGCCCAAAATCGTTGTTTTTTTTTTTTATATTGACAATGGATATGTGCCCCCCAAAAAAACCTGAAAATACACTAGCATGTACAATTGCTCATTGTGGTGGTATTGTGTTCCCCAAAATATTGTGTACCTTAATAAACTTATCTGGGGTCAGAGAACAGATAGCCACTAGATACAGAGGCTAGAAAATGGTGGCACTCACGCCTTTAATCCTAGCATTCCAGAGACGGAAATCCCTCTGGATCTCTGTGAGTTCAAGGCTGCATTGGAAACAGCCAGGCATGGTGACTCATGCCTTTAATCCCAGAAAGCAGCCTTTAATCCCAGGGAGTGGTGGCAGAAAGCAGAAAGGTTTATAAGGTGTGAGGACCAGAAACTAGAGGCATTTGGCTGGTTAAGCATTTGGCTGGTTAAGCATTTGGCTGGTTAAGCTTTCAGACTTTCTAGCAGCAGTTCAGCTGAGAGCCATTCAGATATGAGGACACAGAGGCTTCCAGTCTGAGGAAACAAGACCAGCCGAGAAGTTGGCCAGGTGAGGTTAGCTGTGTTCTGTCTCTCTGACCTTCCAGTGTTCACCCCATTACCTGGCTCAGGTTTGATTTTATTAATAAGAACTGTTAAGAGTCTTGCTACATCTCATAGTTAAATATTAAGATATAAATCTTATATATACATACTTCTAAATGGATAATGGAAAAGAAACTCAAAGAAACCAAATATCTTTGGATCTTAATGGTCATCAGGCACACATGTAGTGCACATACATATATACATACAGATAAAACATATGTGTAAATAAAATAAATAAATCATTTTTTTTTAAAAAAAGAAATACTTGGACTGGAGAGATGGCTCAGAGGTTAAGAGCACTGGGTGTTCTTCCAGAGGTCCTGAGTTCAATTCCCCCGCAACCACATGATGACTCACAATCATCTATAATGAGATCTGGTGCCCTGCTCTGGCCTGTAAGTATACATGCAGACAGAACATTGTATATGTAATAAATAAATAAATCTTTGAAAAAAACACTTATTAAGCACTGCATAGCAGTAAAAGACCACATGGAATCCTACATATATGGGACTATATAAGCATGTGTATGTTTATTACATACTTGTTCTTATATGATAGCATATCTAGCTAATTTGTAATTCCCTTTTTCTGATAAAATAATATATTACTTATTTTAATTTAAATAATTTTAATTTAAAAACAAAATATGCTTATTCACCAACAATGATGCAATTTAGAATTATAACATATAGTAAAAAAACAAGTTTTCAAATTTCTGAAATGCTGCTCTTTGAGATTCATAGATAATGCACCAGATGGTTAAAAGTATGTTTAAAATATCATAATTTTGAAGACTCTAAGAATACATGAAAATCCTGATTTATTATTCTTGACTCTTAAAGAGTAACATTAAATAATAATTTGAGGACTAGGAATATGCAGCAAGCATTGCTTTGTTAAAGACATTAAGGATGACTTCTATTTCCATCTGACACCCTTTTCTGGCTTCTGAGGACACACCCACATACTAGAAAAATGCCTTTGATAACAGAGAACACTATTATCTCTATTCTTCAGAGGAGAAAACCAGGACACCTTTTCAGACAGCAAGTGGGAGAATCAGGATTAAAATCTGACAGATGGCTCTGGGGAAAGAAACCATACAATACGACTCATTATCTTATATTTTAATTGAGCATCTATTTCCATGCCTGAAGCCATAAAATAACTACACATTTGTCCACCTGCCATAATCTACACACAGATCAATCTGTAGTTCTTTCTGGGTGTGTCATTTTAGTTCACTCTTTTTTTCTTTTCTTAGTACTTCCCTGTATTGCTTGAATTTTAAAAAATAATGAAGATGCACTATTGTTATGCAAAAAAATAAAGTCATTATTCTCAAGACAAAACTAAATGCAGATCATTTTGCTTTTGAACAAAAGATGAAATGTAAAATTCAGCTCTTGAGTCAAAGAGCATGAAAAGCCCCTTTCCTCTCACTCCTGAACTGTTTTTTTTTTTTCTCCCACTGCTTGCACAGCTGTGGACTGTGTGATACATGGAAATTGTTTTCTAAAACTAAAACTGATTTAGAAGACAAAGTCTGCAGAATCTTTCCAACTGGGCAAATATTGGAACAATTAAAACTTATAACAAAGATTCTTTAGAAAAATTTAATGAAAAATGTACTGACATCAGATCTCATAAAAGGTGTATATTAATGATGAAGTTATCCATAAAACATCATCCACATGCTCAGTCTTTAAAACTTAAGCACTGACTTCTTTGAGCTATGCAACAATGAAATACTCCAACTGCAGTAGTTGCTCCCTATCCGTGGATCTTCACTGGATGTTTGATCCCACAGAGAGTGCTGAGTCTGAAATGCCATTCTTTCCCCCTACAGATAGATATGCAAATTGAATGCCTTCTATCTTAAGCACTTACTGATCACGGCCATAATGTTTGTAGCTGGAGACATGAGAGTAAAATTGGCATAAATGTCCTCTTTTTTTTTTTCCTTCCTAATTTCACAGACAGGAAATTTATTCTTCCCATAGATCTTTAGCAATCTCAATATCCGCCCCCCCAAAACAAACACTTTTCTTTATTCAATTGAAAACATTCTTCTTTTCATTAACATCACTACTTTTGTATTTGGGTTATCATTCAGTAAAGAAAGGATTACTTGAACACAAGGACTGTTAAATCACAACAGAAGACCTGATAACAGAGAGGGCTACAAAGTAACTAACCATATATAAAAGAATGTATAGAAGGATGATTAACAGCCTGGGAGGGACAGACTAAATTTCATCACTTACTCAAAAACGATTTTTTTCTTTTTAAATTTTCATTATTTTGAACTTTTTCGTTTAATGTTTTTAGACTGTACTTGACTAATAGTAACTGCAACTCTGGAAAGCAAATCATTACTTGCCTCATGGTTCCAACAAACTATCTGACAAAGCAGCTTAAGGAAAGAAGGGCTAGCCTTTGCTCACAGTTCAAGGTTACAGTCCGTCCCTGCAGACTGAGGCAACTCACACATTCTCAGGCAGAAAGCTAGAGCAACGGATGCTAGTGTTCATCTTCCTTTCTCATTTTTATTCAGTCCAGGACTCCAGCCCAGGGAATTCCTAACCTTGCCACTCACAGTTAAAGTGAGTTTTCCCACTTCCTTGAATGGTATGTAGGTAATCCTTTACAGACTGTAACGGTTTGAATGAGAAATGACTGCATAATGTCAGGCATTTGAGTTTTCAGTCCCCAATTAATGATGCTTGGGAGGCTTAGGAGGTATGGCTTAGGAGGAGGTGATTTTGAGAATAAAAGATTCATGCTGGTTATCGTTTGCTTTGTGCTTCCTGCTTGTGATTTGAAGACCTGAGCTCTCAGCCCCCTGCTCCTGCTGCCAGGCCTTCACTCTGCCATTATGGACTATTATCTCTCTGGAAAGGTCAGCCCAAATAAACTCTTTCTTCTATAAGTTTCTTTGATTGTGGAGTTTTATCATAGCAAATGAAAAGTAACCAATACACAAATATACTCAAAGACTAATGTAACCTAGATACCCTTTCACAGGGATGGCTAAAAGCTTGTCTCCTAAGGGGTTCTAAGCCCTGTTAACAATCAATATTAACCTTTACAGAGGATCACTGTATTGGCTTATTTCTGAGAAGAGAATTGCATACACACTCCTTATAATGTCAGGAATAGAAAATTGTTCTTGTTCCTTTACTAAATCTAGGACTTCTGGGTAAAAGGCAGACTAGAAGCCTCACCACTGAAACTCAATGAAAGAAAACAGTCAATACATTTTTATCCTCCAAGAGACAGGGTGTGTACATAAAGTACAAGCCAGGAGTGATTTCTGCGGGAAAGGAGAGCTAAGAATGAGAGTCCAGCTATAAGCCCTCTCAAATTGGCACCATTTGACTGAATTAAGCTTTCTAGGGGACAGCAGTAATAACCGTAAGGGAAGTACTGTTCCTTATATATGCTCTCCATGCCGGACTAGAACAGGCCGCAATAGAGGGCCAAGATCTTGGTGAACTACAAGAAAAGGGATTTAAAACATTCCCTTTCCAAATGCCAGAGCAAGATGGAACACTGAAGCTGCAGAGATTAGTGGCCCTTCCCACCACTACAACACTTGGAGCCTGGTAGAACCAGAGGTTGTGCAGTTCTATAAACAGTTCATTCCATAGGTATGTCTCATAGTGGTTTTATATTTGTCTGCATATTTCTCAGCTACATCTTAGGGTTGCTGTACATGTTTCTCTACTAAATCTGCTACAAGGAACTCTTTCCCATACCTCTCACCCATATTTCAAATAATCTGCTCTTATTTTTTAATTTTATTTATGTATTTATGTATGTATGTATGTATGTATGTATGTATGTATGTATTTATTTATTTATTTATTATGTATACAGTGTTCTGTCTGCATGATTGCCTGCAGGCCAGAAGAGGGCACCATTTCTCATTACAGATGGTTGTGAGCCACCATGTGGTTGCTGGGAATTGAACTCAGGACCTCTGGAAGAGCAGCCAGTGCTCTTAACCTCTGAGCCATCTCTCCAGCCCCTGCTTCTATTCTTATGCCTTTCCCTCTTCCTCTCATCTTTATCTCTCTTCTTGGTACCTTTTAATTATAATCTTCACAGGCTTTACAATCTCTAAGGTTTGTGTTTCCTAATGATATCCTAACTTTCCCCCTTTAGCTACTTAACTCACCTTGAGTTTAATACTTTTAATCTAGTATTTATTCCTATCCTCATACACTTCCTTCCCAGTCATAATCTTATTAACTAAAACTTCAATATATTTCATACTATCTGTGATTGCTTATTTTCTATCAGTTTTTCTTTTTAAGTCAGAAGGGCCACTATTTTTATTAGCATGGCATTTGTACAGTGACAATATGAAGAAGCTATGGTAGTTCTCACAATTAACATTATACTCAGAAAATAATATAGGGTCTGCATCCTGAGCTCATGGACTAAGGAAATAGTTTCTGAATTATGCACCTCAATTCTATAACATGCAAATACCATCTACAATTGCAAACACTTCAACTGAAAGACTACAACTGATAAGAAAAAATCCCAAGCAACAAAATTACCCAAGATGTATAAACTTCAAAGCAGTAACATAAGAAATATGAAAAATAAAGAAAATATAACTCCTCTAAACTTACTAATTAAATGATTAATCTAAAAAATACTAATCCCACAGTAATAGCATCTAGTGAGAGAGTTAGATAAAATCCCAGATAGAGAACTCAGAGCATGATTCTGAGTATGTTCAAAGAAATCAAAGGTAATAAAGTCCCTTACCAAGAACATAAACAGCCAAAAGAAATAAGGCAATGCAGGATATGAAAGAGGAATGCAACAAAGAGACAGAAATACTGAAGAAAAACCAATTTCAAATGATGGAAGTGAAAAAGATAATAGGCCAAATAAAGAGCATTCATTAACAAAAAGTCTCACCAATAAAATGAATCAAGGAGAGACAGAATATTTGAGCTTGAAGACCAGGTAAAGGAACCCAAACAATCACACAAAGACAAAGATAAAATAAAGGTACTAATGGGAATTCCATGATATATGTGACACACTGAAAACACCAAATTTCCTTATCAAGGTAAAGGTATAGAAAAAAAGAATCCCTTATGTTCTAATCCCCCATCCCCTACCCTCTATTACCCACCCCTCATGCCCAGTTTACTTATGGAGATATCATCTATTTCCCCTTCCCAGGCTGATCCATTTGTCTGTCTTTGGGTCCTCCTTGTTAGCTAGCTTCTCTAGAGCTGTATGTTGTAGTCTGGTTATCATTTGCTTTACATCTAGTATCCACTTATGAGTGAGTACATACCATGTTTGTCCTTCTGAGTCTGGGTTACCTCACTCATGATGATTTTTTTCTAGTTCCATCCATTTGCCTGCAAATTTCACGATGTCATTGTTTTTCACTGCTGAGTAGTACTCTATTGTGTATATGTACCCTGTCATCATAGAGCCTTTCTCCAGTAACTGATAGAAGTAGAAGCAGAGATCTACAGCCAGGCAATGGGCTGAGCTCCAGGAGTCCAGTCAAAGAGAGAGAAGAGGGACTCTGTGAGCAAGGGGCATCAAGATCATGATGGGAAACCTACAGAGACAACCAAACCAAACTAGTGGGAACTCATGAAATTTAGATCAATAGCTATGGAGCCTCCATGGGACTGGACTAGGCCCTCTGCATAGCGAGACAGTTGTGTAGCATGATCTGCTTGGGTGGGGGCGCTGACAGTAGGATCAGAGTCTATCCCCAGTGCATGAGCAGGCCTTTTGGAGCCCACTTCTATAATGGGACACTTCACACATCCTTGGGGCAAGGGAAAGAGCTTGGACCCACCTCTACTAAATGTACCTCCCCATGGGAGGCCTTACCTTCTTGTAGGAGGGAATGGGGGGGGGGTTGGGAGGGGGAGGTTGGGAGGGCAGGAGGAGGGAAGAGGGGAATCTTTGATATGTAAAAATGAATAATTTTTTTCTTAATAAAAAAAGAAAAAGAAAACTCTCATTCTAAAGGCAATGAAAGTATTTTTAAAAGAATCATAAAATTTTCTGGAGTTAGAAAAAGAAATGACACTCCAGATACAGAAGGCATTTAATAGATGAGAAGATAAAGGAGGTCTCATCATCATACTACAATTAAAACACTAAATGTATTCCAAGTGGCAAGAGAGAAACACCAAGTCACATATAAAGCAGGACCATCAGAATAACAGCAGTTCATTCAACTGAAACTTTAAAGCCAGAAGGGTTTGGAATGATGTATTTCAAGTTCTGAAAGACAACAACTCCCAACCCAGAATTCTATACTCAGCAAAGCTATCTATATAACTGAAGGAAAACTAAAAGTTTTCCAGAACCAAAACAGAAAAAGGAGTTCATGACCACTAAACCAGTTCCACAGGAGATACCTGAAGGTATCCATTGGACTGAAGAGGAAAACATTCATCTTGAGGCCAAAGAAAGAACGAACAATGCCAGAATACACTGGTAGGAGAGGAGAAACAACAATACGAAATCAACAAAGTGAAAGGAATCAACAAAAACCTTCAGTTTCTCTGAATATTAATGGTTTCAATTCCTCAGTAAGAAGACATAGATGAATAGATTAGATTAAAAATCAGGATCCATCTAGTTCTTGCCTCCAAGAAATGTACCTCATCAAGATGCAAAGATGCATAAAAGAGACAGATATTACCTTACAGTGAAAGAATGCAACTAGATGTTTCAAGGAAGTGGGTAGAGGAAATAAGCAGGTGCCATTCTTCTAATATCTGACAAAGTCAACTTCAGGCGAAAATGGGTGATAGGAGACAAGAAGACACTTCACACTGGTGGAGTGAGCAATTCAGCAAGCGGATGTTGCAGTTCGAAACAGGAATGCTGAGTACAGGTGCACCCAATTTCATAAAATAAATACTATTATATATAAAAAACATAGATTAACCCTAATGTAATAGCAGTGGCTGACTGCAATATCTCACTTTCTCTGATTTACAGTTCTTCCCAACCAAACATAAACAGAAATATGCAAATTAATGATATCGTAGATCAAATGTGCTTAACAGGATCTAAGGAATATTCCATCCAAAAGCTACAAATACACATTCTCCTCAGCAGGCCAGGAACGGTCTCTAAATTAGACTATATATTGCACTATAAAGCAAGTCTTAACAATACATGAAAATTGGAATGATTCCATTTACCCCGCCTGATTACAGTGGAAAGAATACCAATCAACAACAAAAGTAACCCTAGAGCATACACAGAATCGTGGGAGATTATACAACACACTGCTGAAGGGTAAATGAGTCCTTGAAGGAATCTATAGATAAAAAATAAACCCTAGATTTAAAGGAAAATGAATGCAGGTATATCGAATAGTTTGGATTGGTATTGTGATCTCAAAGGTCAAGTAAAATCCTTGCTAGAAAACTGGAAGTAGGGGAAGGCTGAAGAGTGGTAAGCACCAGCCCTCAGCACACCGTTGTCAAGCCACCATTGGAGAAGTGAGTTTGTGTCCTCAGAGGGCTTCTCTGACAACCCCCTCATCTGCTGCAGTCTGCTATGTCGTGATAGGAGCTGGCTGCTCTGCTGAGACTTTCAGGCTATACGCTGTTACTGAGCTTAAGCAATGATAAATATCTGGTTTTAGCTAAATAACAACTTTTTTTTTTTTCAAGACAGGGTTTCTCTGTGTAGCTTTGGAGCCTGTCCTGGAACTTGCTCTGTAGACCAGGCTGGCCTAGAACTCACAGAGATCCACCTGGCTCTGCCTTCCAAGTGCTGGGATTAAAGGTGTGCACCGCCCAGGTAAATAACAACTTTGATAGCGGTTTGTTTCTTAAAATTCAGATGTCATGTGTTTCTTAGGAAATAGCTAATATAAAATGTTAACTCAAATGTTCACCTAAGAGCCACTCTCTAATACTGCTTTTTTCCCTCTTGTTTTCTTAGTAAGGAACAGTGTTGTTTTAATATGAAATTTTATTTGAGATAAGTAGGAGATGTGACTTTAAATATTTAATAATATTTGAGAATGTCTTCTCAATAATTCTATAGTAAAACATTAAATTTTGTAAATATTGTATTTTTCAAATGCTTTCATCCTTTTTTTTTTTATTCACAAGAGTTTGTCTCCTCCCATTAAACTGACTCAAGGCCATAATTACAGTTTACCAAAGGGCATTTCTGTCCATATTAAATCTGTATAAATTCCAGCCCAGGGTGTTTTACGCTATTTTGTGAACCATAAACTAGAACATTATTTTCACTGGAAGGCTAGACATACCAGAATATTAGCTTTTAAGATGTTGAATGGATCACAATGCTTCAAGTTATCATGAGTTAAATTGTATTTTATCATAATTCATATTCCTAACCAGGCTTAAATTTCATACCTGATTAACTATGTTGAACATGGACAATGTTTATATTCCTGATTGTCAAAAGGTGTATATAGTTAACTATAGGTGCGAACTTGTCTAGAGTAAGGAATGCTTAGACAGCTGCTAGTGGTGTTTCTGGGAGAGGTTAACATATGAAGCAGTATGTAAAGAACTGTTACCCTCACCAACACCAGAGCCTGAGGAACTGAAGAGGAGAGAGACTGAAAACACACAGGTTTGTTTCCTGGTTTTGATGGAACACCTGAATCCCTTCCCTCAGATACCATACTCCTGTTCTTCTAGTCTTTGAGCTTGAACAGGGACTGACCCTCTTGGGCCAGTGCTAAGGATCTGGAGCTCAGGTTGGGGCTCATAGCAGCTGGCTTTTCTGCTTTTCAAGATTTCAGGTGTCTAACGACACTACAGGCTGACTGGGTTCTCCACCACACAAGTGACGTCTCCTGGGACTTCCTGGTTTGTCATAGAGGGTGAAGCAATGCCTATAGTGAATCTGTCTGTTCTTATACCTGTCTTAAAGGTACTATGTCTTTACCATGAATTTTCAAATTTGATAGTTTAAGTTATGCAACTCTGTTTCATTTGTGCTGTGATTTATGTTTTTTCATTAAAAATACAAAGTTTCGACACAGACTAAATCATAGCATGCATGTATGTGCATGCATGAGTACTTTATCTTTTGTAGAAATGAATAAAAAGAAACAATAAAAAACAAAATTACTCCATCCTACTTCTATTGTCTAGAAGACTGAGAATTAGATACAAATAGTGAGTGGACACAAGTACTTTTTATTCAGTACACAGCTTTATATTCGTTAGCTTTTGTTCACTAATGCAGCTGATAAAATACATGTGGAGGGTGAGGTTTCCAATTCAACTTGCAGATATCAGTGGTACCCTGTTCTTTCTGGAACCAAACTTTAATTGTTAGAATTCTTCTGCAGAGATAACTACATGCACAGGTACCAAAGAATTGTGAAGTTACTCGTTTATGGCCAAGTTTTCTCTATCATAGAATGAATGCCAGATCTTCACTGTTGTCACAGTCACTTAGCATAAACAGGGAAGAAAACAAAATCATTAGGGAAAAGACAAACCATGGTTTGCAACAGAAGTGTATCTACATGGCTTATTCCTACATTTATGCCATCACATTATATTACACCTGTGGATTGTCAAAATAAATCAATATAATTTCACCTAAGGCAGTGGTTCTCAATCTGTAGGTTGAGACCCCTTTGGGTGTTGCATATCAGATATCCTGCATCTCAGATATTTACATTAGGATTCATAACAGTAGCAAAATTATAGTTATGAAGTAGCAATGAAATAATTTTATGGTTAGGGTCACTACAACATGAGGACCTGTATTAAAGGGTTGTCATTAGGAAGGTTGAGAACCACTAATGATAAGGCAACATTTAGTTTTCATATCACAGAAATAACAGAAATAACATAATATCTTCATGGGCTTTATGATTATATTCTTCTTATCTCTCACTCCAAAGTGCCACCCCTAAATACCATGTTAGGATGGTATCAGGAATCACACACCACAAATACAGTGCCCTCACAGAATATATATAGAACACAGGGAGCCCAGAATGTTACTCACAAAAACAGAGAACAGTTTCATTATCTAGATGCTGTCACTATTACTAAACTAGCATTACTATTATTGTTATTACTATTCTTTTTTGAGACAAGGTCTCACTATTTAGTGTTAGCTGGTCTGGAACTCACTATAAAGACCAGGCTGACCTGGAACTCAGAGCCTTGAGATTAAAGGTATGCACTACCACACCTGTCCTGTCTTTATTATTAAAGCCAGGTGTCCCAGGAATTCAGGTAAATTATTGCTGAATCTTATAGCACTCGGTAGTTATCCTATACCTTAACTAGAGTGTAGAGATAGTCATTCATGAAAGATAAAACTAAACTAAACATTTGTACTGGTGAGAATCCTGAAGCCTAATCTGGCTTGGGAAAATGTTCTGTCATCACGTGTTTCTACAGTTGGGATCTCGTATTCAGCAAAAAGTCCTTTACCACCTCCCTGGATCAACCACTTCCTTACCCGTCTGAGTTTTAGAAAGGTGCATTATAAATTTAAAATTCTGAATGTGTATTTAACATAAATTGATTACTTTAAGGTCCAAATTGCTATGTGCACATGTAAAGTGAAGGCAGAGCCCGGGGTGGGGAGGACACAAGGTGGGGCAGGGAAAGGAAGAAGCGCAGACAAGAGGCTGGTGGAGAATCAACTAAAATGAACTCTGTTCTAGTGCCTCAATGACACCTCAGACTTTGTACAAGTACTTTTAAAATTAGTAAAAGTCATCATCTAAATAAACTGTATTCAAATGGCCAATATCTGATTCTAAAAAGCAAAAGTATTTATTAGTTAGATTAATCATGTAGAGTTTTTAAAGTTTTTGGGTTTTTTTGATGGGTGGGATGGTTTTCTTATGTGTGTTTTCTTTTTGGAAAGAAGGTTATTAGATTAAACACTTGTTCTTAGGCAGCCATCGAAATAAATTTCCAGCAAACCCAAGCTCAGCAACTTTTGAGCTAAGTCAATGTCAGAGATGAGATTTAAAAACAGGAACAACCAGGTGATGGTGGCACATGCCTTTAATACCAGCACTTGGGAGACAGAGGCAGGCGGATCTTTATGAGTTCCAGGCCAACATGGTCTACAGAGTGAGTTCCAGGACAGCCAGAGCTACAAACACAGAAATCCTGTCTGGAAAAACCAAAATCAAAAAAAACAACAACAAACAAAAAACCAAACCAAACCAAAACAAAACAAAACAACCAACCAACCAATCAACCAACCAAACAAACAAAAAACAGGAAAAGCCAGTGAACAGGCTCTAGGGGCAGAGATCAAAAGAAAATTCCCTGTCGGTCCTCCCCTCCCCTCCTACTCCTCCCCACCCCTCTCCTTCCCTCCCCTTCTGTCCCCTCCCCTTCTGTCCCCTTCCCCTCTCTTTCCTTCCCTCATCCCTTTTTCTTCCCCCTTTTGGCCTCCCCCTCCCCCCACCCCCACTCTGGCACAGAGCACCCTGGTGAGCACTGGGCTCCAGCCCAATTGCAGTTCTCAGGAGCTGGTCCCACTCTGCCACAATGTAACTGAAAACAGGCAGAAGAGTGGACATGCTCCTGTTAGTCTTTGCATCGTCATTCTCAGATGACTGAGCATTATAAATGTTGTCAATCAACAAGTGCTCTATCACTTTGTGGAGGGGCCCCAAAACAGCTTGACCACACAGCTGCCATGACAGGCTTAGGGGCCTAGAAATAGCTTCTATGATAGGCTTACTGGCAGGCAACACCCAGATCTAGGAAAAGCCTTAAGCTGACACCATCCCGAGATCTACCCAGGGATGGGGAAGTACCTGACATCCCAAACATTCCAACCATTAGATAAGGTGGCCAGATGTCCCTGAGTCTAGCACACACTTGTGTTTGTTTTATAATTGTTAGCCAATCAGGGTCCGGGACCCTGGAAATCCTCTCATCCCAACCTCTGCTACGATAAAAATCCCAACCCTGCCTGGGCTCAGGGCTCTCTGCTCTCACCGCTGCATCGGACAGACAGAGAGACCAAGCTCGGAGCTTGAAGAGAATAAAGGCTCTTTGCTTTTACATGTGGGATTCAGTCTCCATGGTGGTCTTTTGGGGGTTCCCCATGATCTGGGCATAACAACTTTAATCTGACAGTTTTTGCTTTTTTAGACAGCACTTTCACAAAATAGGGTTTTACTAATTGTTCTACTATATTTACAAATTAGTTCACCTCTGTTGTTCTCCAAGTACATGGAGTTTACATTATCTTACAAGGAATGGTTATTTTAAAGTGTCCTAGGCCATAACAGGAATGTCTAATTGCTTTATTTGGTATAAAACTCATCAAGAGTGAAGACCCAAAAATAAAGAGCAGACCATAGATTCAAGGTAGGAAAGACATCAACTTCACTATGTTTAATTGAAGAAATGGTGATAATAAATTCCATCAATGAAAGCAATACGAAAGTTTGTTACTAAGACATAATATTCAAAGTTGAGTTTGGTACAATAGATTGCACTTTGTAGAAAAACCACTTAAGAATAAGTATTTGTCCATATAAGTGAGGGAAATTATTGCCAAAACAAATGGATCAAATGTACACTAAAATTATCTACTTTCTTTCTCAACTCCTTTTATGCAAAAGAGACTGTAAGTCCAAATCAACTCTTTCTTCTACAAGTTGTCTTGAGCATCGTGTTTTATCACTACAATATAAAAGTGACTAATACACTGCTGAAAGCCAGAAAAATTCTTCTCAACAAAGAAAGTGAATCACAATATAGCTTCGTAGGAGTGAGTCTTCAAGATTTCTTATAACTTTAGCACTATTATGAGAGACAAAGAAACAACTAAAAATGGGTCTTGTAAGTAGAGGAGTACAACCTTTTGGCTCTTTTGCAAAGTGAGTTTTACCAGTGAGACTGTGGGAAGAGTATGGGAAGCAAGTATTGGGACTCTGAGCTTCATATGGCCCCATTTGTATAGGACAGGATGGCCAGCAGTGGGGTTTCAGCCACATAGGTAAGTCTGAGCTGCTTCAGAGAGGGTTTTAGTCAATAACAGGCAGCCACATGAAACAGAACTCAGACAATGGCAAGTGGTGGAGAAATATAGCATCTTAGTATCTGTATGGAATTGATTCCAGGAATCCCTGTGCTTGCCAAAATCCACAGATGTTCAAGTCCTTTCTATAAGATTAGAATTTGTATATAGATTAAATTCATGCTCTTATACGCATCAAATGATCTTTATATCCTACATAGTACATAATACCATGTAAATTTTATGCAAATGGTTGTACTGTACTTTTAGGGAATATAGACAAGGATTCTTCAATACAGATATAATGACTTTCCAAATGTTTTCAGTCTTCAAATTGTTGAGTCTATGGATGTGGACCCTGTGGATCAGGACAGACAGAACAGAAAACTGAGCAGACAAAAGTATAGAAGGCTAAGCACCAAGATCAGAGCACAGACTCCCAAAAGCTTCAGATTACTTTGCCAAAAGTCACTTTATGGAAAGTGAGTTCATTAAGAAGTCATTTTGCCTGTGACCTACAGCAGTTATCTGCCTGCGGGATATACTGGTGTAATAATAGCACAGTGTTATGGGAGTAGCCAACCACTTTGGATTGGATTTAAGGCCTACTCCATGAGACAGAACCCAGACTTGACACTGCTAGAGGGACCAAGAACCTGAGACTAAATAGTGCATGGGCCTAGGGAAAACCTAGTACTATTATTCTGCTGAAGGAGCACAGCAATAAAATGACTCCTGATACTGCTATACCTATCTGCACTTAGTACCCACTGGCGAATAGAAAATCAGTGTTCTCCAATGGAGTCTCATTTAATGTATCAGCTACACTCTAGGACAGGCAGCATGCCCATGGGTAGTTAGTTGGCCAACACAAAATGAACTCAATGGTATTTTTATTTGTTGTTGATTTTTTTGTTTCATTTTGCTTTGTTTGGGCATTTTTTGCCTTATTGGTCCTATGTTTTAATTTTCATTTTTTGTGGGTTATTTTTGTTCCTTTTCCTTTTTTTGTTTTTCTTTTCTTTCTTTTTTTTTGAAAAGGAAATAGAGAGAAAAAGAACATAAAATTGGGTGAGTAGAGAGTGGGGAGGAACTGGGGGAAAGAAAAAGAAAAAAAAGGTAGTTTGGTAAATGATCCAAGAAAATAAAAATCCGAGTCCTGATGGATAGTCTGGAATGCATTCCATTAATGATCATACTTTTCTCTCTCTGTGTTAGTAATAATCATCTATTTATCAAATGCCAAAGTAAGGCCAGTTCATCTTCTTTTGAGTATGTTCTTCAGCTTAAGTTTCATAAAAATTATTTATGCTAATTTAATATACCCAGAAGCATATTTTCTTGATCACACTTAAGCAAAAATATATCCTTGCGTATACTCTTAATTTCTAACATATCCAAGATAATTTAAAACATTTAAAAGTAATATTCTTTAAAATAAATTGATGGTGTATTTATTAAGTTCAGTAATTAACCTATTAAAAATTGTTCCTTCAGGGAATTCATTTTAGATGAACTACTCTGTCTTTTATGTGGACAGAACAGAGAATTGTAATGGCAAATTCTGTACAGAATGGTTCTAATTTGGGTTGAGCTAGGGTAACCGTGGTAGTTTGAATAAAAATGGCCCCCTTAGGCCCATAGGGAGTGGCACTATTAGGAGGTGTGGCCTTGTTGGAGTAGGTGTGTCATTATTGGAGAAAGTGTGTCACTGGAGGTAGGCTTTGAGGTCTCAGAATCTCAAGCCAGCCTTAGTGGCTCACTGTCTCTTCCTGCTGCCTGTGGTGGATTCAGATGCGGAATGCTCAGCTGCCTCTCTGTGCTAGAGTTTTTAACAGCCCACATAAGTATGTATGGGCCTAAGGGGGCCTGCCTGCATGCTGCCATGTTTCCCACCATGATGGTAGCAGACCAAACCTCTGAACCGTAAGCCAGCCCCAACTAAATGTTTTCCTTTATAGGAGCTGCCATGGTCATGATATCTCTTCACAGCAATAAAACCCTAAGGCAGCAACTCAGGACATAATGCCTATGCTCCATATTTGGGGCCAACCTGTAGAAAAGGGATCCTATAATAATTATGGGTGATGGAAGATTGAGTCTGTGCCTCCTCGTATTTCTATCTAGCTAGAGCCCAAATGACTATAAAAGCAGCTAGACTAGATTTCCAGAAGAGGAAATGAGACCAAGCTTGGGAGAACTGGGGAAGGCAGAGACTGAAACTAACATTGGGGCTGAGAAGTTGCACGGAGAAGAACATACCAAACCACCATAGACCACAGAGTAAGTAGTCTTTGCTTACAGCTCCCGACGTCAGGCACCTGTTAGTACATAGATTTCTTTTGTAGAGAAGAAGCAGTGTTTATTATTCTGATTTGGGCTGAATCCCTCACAGTGACTATGGACCACAGTGTTCAGTAATGAAACAGCTTTAAGCATGTTTTGACTTTACATACTTATGTGGGCTGTTAAAAACTCTTATTGAATCATGTGTTCACTCTCTCCTGACAAAGTCCTGATTTTTGCTTTGTATGGGGTAGCTCACCAGTTTTCAGGGTCTCATGTCACACTGGTAGTACTACAGTCATGCCTTGATCCCTGAGGAGATGCTGTGTACGGTCTCAATGTTTGCCCTTTTTTATTTGTATGCTGAAATCCTAACCACTTGGATGATTGTGTTAGGAGATGAAAGATTTGAGGAGAGGCCTCAAATGAAGGGGATAACCACCATAGGTAGGCCCAAAGAAACTGGATTGACCCTTCCACCATATATGGAAACAGCAAGAAACGAGTTGTCTGTATGCCAAAAGCAAGGCTTTGTCAGATGCTGAATCTGAAGGTATCTAAGTTGGACTTCCAAGATTCTACAACTGAGAAATAAATTTACTTTATTTGTGGTATTTTGTTACAGCAACTCAGGCAGGCTGAGACAGGAGGAAAGGAAGCCACCTAAGTGATGTTAGATAAGGCAACAGTCTTTAATTCATACCCAAGTGTCCTTCAGGAGCACTTTAAGTGTTGAAATTCTGGATGGTGGAGGGTACTGAGTACTGTGACTGAGAAAAGATTGCAGGTGTGTCCTGAAAGCCACTGGTGAGATTAAACATCAAAGGTAAGGTTGTAAATAACTGTTACTAGTTAAGCAATGATAAAATCATTTCTCCACTGCATTGGACTCTTTAATTTTATAAATCACTTAGGAACACTTCAAATATAAGAATAATTATTTAAAACTAAAATCTATTCGCCTCATCAATAACTACCCCAGGTACACAGCTCTGAAACAGAAAGAAGCAATTTAAATAATAAATACCAAATGTAGGAGTTATATAGCTGCATTAAAGGTTAAAATGTAGGCTTATTTAACCAGAGTGGAAAAATCTTTATTCACTGAAAAGATTCTTGAAGTAGGATCTGGAGAGTGTGTGATGCATGAAGCAAAGATCAAACTATGTTAACGTAGGAAAGACCCGGGATTAACCATTCCAAACTTCCTTTCTCTTCTCAAATATCCCAATTTTTGAATAAGAAAACAAAGGCAAAGAACCTGCCATATTATCACATATTTAATCTGACCCAGATCCAGATACAGTCCAAATTCTTCAAGGCAACAGAGAAGCCATTTGAAGTTTCAGGGCTTCTGTGCCTTGGTGCAATGTCAACTGTGCCAGGTGACAGTTAATTTAGTGTCTGTGGTTGTATTTGTGTGTTCAAGACAGCCACTCATTTTGTCTATTGAACAACTGTAGAAGAATTGTCCATGTTTGTTCTGAGTAGCAAAGGATTATATGTGAATCACTGCTTTCTCTTTTTCTAGTTCCCTTCTGGCAACTTCAATGGACATACTCTAAAAGGGTATATACATAGATTGGGGCCTCAAAGAGGTGTTCTCTAATTTGTGAATGTGGTTGAGTGCATCTCTCTACTTGAGAGAGAGAGATCTTATTAATGGTGCAAATATCTTTACTAAAGGGTGCACTTGCTTAGTATGTATTTTGGTTCATGAGTTGTATCTTCATCACTTAGTTCTTAGAAATCCTTAGCTAGTGTTACCACTTGCTAAAGAGAAATACAGTATCCTGCTATAGGCCAAAGGCAGGGTTGGTGAATTTTGGGATTATTCTGAATGATTATGATTCACAATTCCTGGAACTTTTCCGAGATAAAAACTCTAAAGGGAGTTTTCATACTTCTCATCCTTGTGAGCACTAAAAAGCTTACAACTTAAAAGAGGAACTCAGCTAGTGGCATAATACCCTTGGGCACAATGTCTTTGTATGATTTCATTACACCAATCATCATTGACTACTGTTGAGTCTGGGCAAAGCTATTTTCAGAGAACTAGTAGGGCGTGCACAATAGAAAGCTAAACTTAGAGTCAGACACTGAGTAGAATTTGACCACGCTGTCTTCAGGCTCTCCTCAAGTCTACACACAAACTCTGTTCCTAGGAGCTCATTAAGGGGCAGGCATAAATTCCAAAATCTCCATTGTCTAACACAATAACACAGAAAAATTTCAGTAACTCACTCTTCTAGTAGAGGGAAAGGGGGTAACTAACGGCTCACAGAAATGTTAACTGTCTGTGTACAAATGCTTATATTCTTAATAACAAAGACCTAGTGTTTGAAAAATCTTAATTTTAGCATGTTTCCTCTAAGTGTTCTTTCAGTCTTTTTCAGTTTTGGGAACTGGGGGACAAGAAAGGGTCAAACATGTAGCGGTGGATCAGAAGGGGAAAATTCCAGCTTTAAAGTGCCCAAAGACCCCAAATTACAACACTCACAATGGCAAACAGAGATATCTCTTATGAAGATCCAAGCTAAGATCAGTCTGACAACCTGCCACAGATACACAAAGACTCAGGTCCAAACTCAAGGGCATACTATCAGGAAGTGAGTGCTGGTATTTCACAGCATAATTCCATTATCCTCACACAAATTTTTTTAAATATTTATTTTAAAAGAGAGCTGAATTCCAAGCCAACCCTCCATTCAGCTCCCTATTGTACAGGATACCTTTTGTAGTGTAAACCAGTTCCCATAGGCAACATGCATCTGACCGCAGGAAAGAGACCCCTTTTCTCTCTGGTTCCATTAGGACATGCCTTGGAAAGCCTGTTCATTGCATATAAATAAATTGTATCTATGAAAGATATGCAAGATCTTGTAAAGAATTTGAGTCAGTGAGCTTAAATTATCCCCCCCCTCAACTAACCATCACTATATCTGGGTATCTTATTAAATTTCAAAAAAGCAGGCTGTTTCCTACCTCATACCAATGTGAGAAAGAATGAGACACATCTAAAGAACTAGAGTTTCTTAGAATATGCCATCAGAATAGCAAAGCTCGCTTCAGGCACTTTTCAGAGTATTGATAAATCTACCCTGAGAAGAAAGAGCTGAAACAAAACTTGGAATTCTTTTTCTCTACCTGTGATTCAAATGGATGAGCTATTATTATATTTAATATGCTTTGAGAACAGATGCGACTAAATTAAATCCCCTTGGGATATATGCAAAAATGGTAAAAGCTTCAGAAGGGAGCTGAGAAGTGATTATCACAGACAGTTGGAGCAGTGCTTGCCCTGAAGAAGAAAAGTAATGATGTGAGGCTTACCTTACTGAACAATGTTAGTCCCCACTCATGGTTTCACACCCTTAAACATGTAAGCACTAACAGGACTCAGTAAGAAATTGATGCCAATGATGAAGATGGGAAACTTCAATATCTAATGATAGGTAAAGTGTTTGTACAAAATACCAATTAAAAAAAAACAGATGCTTTGAACAATGCTATAGACCAAATGGGCCTGATAGAACTATTCACAGCACTCCCTCAACAACAGAATATACATTCCTCTTAAGCACACACAGGATGTTCTTTAGTATAAATCACATTTTAAATGAAAAAACAAGTCTTAAATTCAAACAAACTGAAGTCAAACCAAATGACTTCAAAGTTAAATCATAGTGGAATAAAACTAGAAATGAGTAACAAAGGTTGGAAAACTCACATAATGTGGCAATTAAACATACTTTCAAGCAACTAATGAGTCAGAAATGAAATCCAGAATGAAACCACAAGACACCTTGAAACAGATGAAAATGCAAATCATCATATTACCGAACTTATTGACTACAGCAAAGCAATATTAAAATAAATGTTTGTGCTCTGAAATAGCACAGCTGTATGCCTCAAGTTACTGAAAAAAAGAGAATGAAGCAAACCCGAAAGTCAAAAGAGGAAAAAAATAATAAAGATTAGTGATGGATGAAATAGAGAATAGAAAACTAGAAAAAAACAACAAAACTGATTATCTATCTATCTATCTATCTATCTATCTATCTATCTATCTATTTATTTCTCTCTTCTGGGGAATGGGCATGACATGCAAGAGCTCTACCACTGAGTTACACTCCTAGCTCCCTGAGAGTTTAGTGTTTGAATGTATAAAGAGGGGTGAGAGAGAGAGAAAAAGTGAGAGAGAGACAGAGACAGAGAGAGGGGAATAGAGAAACCATTAGGTAGGCTAAGAGTAAAGAAAAGAGAATAAAAACTTATGGTAAGGAACTACAATAAATATTTTATACCATTAAATTAGAAGGCACAGAAGAAAGGAGTAAAATTCCAGAAGTTAGCATCCTACCATGATTATGAAAAATACACAATCTGAACAAAGTCATAATTAATTGAGACTGAATTAGTAATCAAAGTAATCCATCAAAGAAAGCCCAGATGCACGCAAAGAACTAAGGCAGCTCTTCTCAATCTTTTCTAAAACACTGAAGAGGATGAAATGTTTTGAAACTAATTTTTATGAAGCTAGTATTGCTATGCCAATAAAGCCAGACCAAGACACCACAAAAAAAGAGAACTATAAGCCAATTTTCTAATAAAAACAGATTTAAAAAATGCAGGCTCTGTGTGATGGTTCATTTTAATTTTTAACTTGATACAACATAAGAAACACAACTTGGGAAGAAAGTTTCAATAAGGAATTGTTTAGATCAGGTTGTCTTGTGGGAATGTCTGTGGGAGAGTTTCTTGATTGCCTTAAATGATGTGAGAAGACCCAGTTGGAAGGTGTGTGGCATCATTGCTTGGTTTTGGGCTCTGGGCTGTATAAGAGAAGAAAGAGTGAGCTGAGTACCAATGTGCATGCATCCATTTCTCATTGCCCTTAACTGTGATGTGAATAGCTGCTTTGGGTACTTGCCAGACATTAGCCTAGAATAGTAAGCTAACCCCCACCCTCATTGCTTCCTTTTAGTTGTTCTTCATTAGGGTATTTTATTATAGGAGCAAAAATGAACCAAGTATTGGGCATGGTGGCTCATGCCTGCAATCCCAGCACTTGGGGCAGTAGTGAGAGCAGTGTCATGAGTTTGAGGTCATTGGGTCTACAGTGTGAGTCCTAAAACAAACAAACAAACAACTGGAAAAATAAAAAAAACAACAGCTCACTAAACAGATAACACATGATGACCAAGTGTGAGTTAGTTCTGGGAAGCAAACACTGCTCAATACGAAAATCAAGTGAGGTACTATATCACACATTAACTACAGGAAGGATAAACATCACAACGTCATTTTGATTGATAGAGAAAAAGTGGCACGGTTTCAACATTCTTTTGTAATAAGAACTCTTAACAAACTAGGAAAGGCAAATGAAAGAGCTCATTGCTTACACTACATTTAATGGACACATTTTTTCAAAGATCTTCCTCTAAGGTCATCAATGAGGCCAGGGTGCCTACTCCTCCCAATTCTGTTGAAGATAGAAGTAGGAATTCCTGGCCAGAATAACTAGACAAGAAATGGAAATAAAATGAGGAAGTAAACTTGCTTCTGTTCTTATATGTAATGAAGGACTGTGACTGTGTTGCAAGGAACTGTGCTGTATTGCAAGACGCAAAGTCAATATACAAAAAAAGTTACGTTTCTCAACACTAACAATCAACTATCTGAAAAGAAATTCAGAAAAAGTCCATTTACCAGAGCATCAAAAAATAAAATACTTGTGAATAAGTATAATTAAGGATGTTAAACTGAACACTATGTTAGACCCTATAAAACACTGATGGAAGTAATTAAAGAATATCCAGACATATGGGAATATATCCCACTTTCATGGATTGGAAGAAGTAAAATTGTTGAAATGTCAGTATAAAGCAATGTGCTGTCTCAATATGATCTTTTTCAAAAGCTTTTTCCAGTTATAGGAAAACCACTTCTTAGATTCATATGGAATAATAAAGGACATTGAATAGCAAAGTTAGAAGCATCACACCTTCCTGATTTCAAAATATGATTTAATAGTATTGTAATATGATTTGCTGGGCATTGGGATTAAGAAAAGCATGTAGTTCAAGAAGCAGGAACCAAGGAGTAAACTCATCCATGATCAATGAAAAGAGCACAGGAGAAAAGCCAATCACTTCTGGATGTGTGTATCCAGACTTAGCAAAATCACCTGGGAAGTATGTCCAAAGGATTACTTTGAATATGACCTTATTTTCTACGACTTTTTCAGGCTGTAGATGAACAAGGGTAACACAGAGGATGCTAGCATTATTACATATAAGGCACACCTCCCTGTTAGTACTTCATGCACACTGAAGCCCCCAGGTTTGGGTCGGTGTTAATCTTCAGATGGATGTACACATTTTAAAATTTGAATTCTTGGTGTTTTCTATGGTTTTTCTTTATGATCACCAACTGTTGGCTATTGCAAAGGAGACTAAAATCAACTATCTGTTTGTTTGTTCTTAAGGCATTTAAATGAGCTTTAAAATAGAGAAGCTGTTCATCAAATATCCAACAGGACTTGTGATGAAGAACACATTCTGTGTCTTCGCTATTGAGAGGGGTAGCCCCCAGACTCACGTGGCTATAAGTATCTAAAATGTTGCTGGCAATACTATAAGACTCATTGTAAGTGTTATTTAATTTTGTTAAACTTTACATTTGAAAAGCTCCATGTATTTTTTATTAAGGTTTATTTATTTATTTATTATGTATACAGGGTTATATATGTATAACCCTGCAGGCCCAAAGAGGGAACCAGATCGCATTACAGATGGTTTTCAGCCACCATGTGGTTGCTGGGAATTGAACTCAGGACCTTTGGAAGAACAGCCAGTGCTCTTAACCTCTGAGCCATCTCTCCAGCCCAGCTCCATGTATTTAGTGGCTGTATTATTAGATATAGTTATAGAAGCCTGGGTTCCAGAAAACTGAAATAAAATGTCCAATTTAAGCGAATACCTATAGATTACTCTGGACTATAACAGGAAGAAAGTTCTACACAGTACTTGACTCAAACCCAAATTCAAATGTTTTGAGCACTGTATCACACAAATACGCAAGTGCTGACTGACAGTCCCAATGGGGAAGCGGCAGGAAGCCTGATGATAACTGTCTTCCAACTTGCAGTCCAATGTAGTAGCGCTGTCTCATACTTACTGTCCAAGTGAATTTGTCTGTTCTGGTTTAATAAAGTTGGTAATTCTTTTCTTACAGAATACAGAGCTGAAAGACATTGTCTTAGAAAAGAAAGTTTATGGTCAATGTAGATTGAAAACTGTGAGAAGAACTTGGAATGTTGTAGAAAGAAATGTGAGTTCTGGGACCCTAATCATCTAGGAAACCAAAACACCTTAAAGATGAGACACTGACTTTAAGAATATGATGAGTGACAGCTCTAAGAATTGATATGCTTAGTGTTACATGAATATTACTGTTCTTATTCTATTAAGCAGGTAACAGACACTAAGAGAGGAAATCGAACAGCTAATTGATTGTCAAACAAGAATCTGAGTCTGAGATATGACAAGAAAAAGTGATACTCAGAGAAGGCTGATGTTATGGCTCTTGGGGTCAGAAACTAAATTATTACTGCATGCATTTTATGCTGGATCTTTTTAAAGAATAGAGTATCCAAGTAGTATGCTTCAAGCTCATTCTTTCTTATTTATGAAAAGTTTTAGGATTCTCATGAGCTAGTTATTTAAAATTAAATATAACCTCAGAATCATATAACCTTAAAATTATATAACCTCATTAACTCTAATATATGTATATATATATATATATATATATATATATGTAGGCACATAAATAGAAGTCAGAGGACAACTTGAAGGAATTGGTTATTTCCTTCTACTGTGTGGGTTCTTGAGTTTGAACTCAGGTCAGCTGACTTGACAGGAAGCATTTTTACCCACCAATGCATCTTGCTGGACCTATATTTTGAAATCATAATGATTTATAATATACAGTATTACAATTTAATGAGTGATAGTGAAATAAAACAAAATAATTCTCAAAACTCACCCCTTCTGATCTATTCCATAATATTTCATGATTATCTGTCATCTTAAGATATTTATCCTATTGTATCTCCATGTTAGGATATGTGTTGATACATATCTCTCAACCCATTATTCAGTAACTTCTCACTGGGACTGTGAAACTAACTAGAGTTACAGTATTTATGCCAAGAAATTCTGGAAACAGTGTAAGTCAGAGCCCATTTACTGTTTTATTGACTATCTAGACTTTAGAAAGTAATGTGTTATTAATATATGTCAAGTGAAAAGTATGCTCTGTGGGTAGCCATTATATCATGAACAACATGGAAAATTGAGTTTTCAAAAGCTATTATTTGATTCAATAAGAAAATTATATCAATGAAAAATGAGTTTCACATGTGTCTTTGTTGATTAATTTTCATTTTACTCACTGGTAACTGAAAACATTAACAAGAACTCAGATTGTAAATTGCAATTGTATTGCCTGGGCATGAGATTTTGGTAAAAATTAATCAAAGTATTCATGGAAATCAAGTGCTAATATGGAGTTTACAATAAAAAGTGATATCTACTTTAATACCAGTTGTAGGTAATGTACCTTTCATATATGAACATATATATTTTATCACAGATCTGATTGTCAACACTTTGGGTTGATGATCATAGTTCAATTTATTTATCTCTTTAGGCCAAAAGTATCATCAGTCACTAATTAGATAAAGGATAAGATTAGGTAGTGCATATGAAATGTTTATGTACTATTAAGCATTAAACAACTAACAAATTGATTAAGAAACTGTTTTTCTTCTCATCCATGTTGTCTTCCATGTTTTAATAGGAAAGAACCTTAATTCTTAAAAAGATTCATTGGAGAAAAAGTTGCTTTATAGAGCCAATAAAATTATGTGGAATTTATCAACCTGGTATTTCCTTGCTTACATTAAACGATCTTTTTCTTAAGCTTTCAGATAGATTATACAGAATCATTGACTCTGTCTCAATTTGAATTGTACAGATATGATCTCCTAGTACATAAGGCTAAGAACAGGAAGAAGCTTCAATACTGCTTAAAAACAAAGAAGCATCAACAACTGTGTAATGCCATGGGGAGGTGAGGTAGACAGAATAATTATTAGGATTGAAATCTGGCTCAAAGTCCAAGGACCAACTCTTCCTATATTTACCCCTGACTCATAAATTATCCAGATATTGTGATTCATCTCATCAATGTGGAAAATAACTCAGAGGAAGCAATAGTATTTGTTCATGGACTATCATAATTATCACTGCTGGGTTGACTTAGTGGAGCTAAGGGAGATCAGATGAAGTCAGCCTCACTTAGTTTTCACCATTTGATCAGATTAAAATAGGGGACATCTTAAACTAGTCACAGAGCTCAATGTGACTGAAATAAAAATAAGCAGCGAAGGAAGGGATATAGCTAAAGTTAGTTTTCTTTTTCATTATTTTACAATGTTGGTTTATAAAATATGGACTAGTGATATTCAACTTGGGCATCTCATTGGGAGCAATTATTTATAAAAAGCATCAAATGCTAGAGCTGATGTGCCAAGAGTAGCAATTGTTTAGTTTGAAGTGGCCCTGGAGTTTATCTTATTTTTATATTATCTTGTTCAATTTTATTTCGTGGATGTGGATAAAGCCATTAGCTGGACAGTAAGATTATTTCAGTTTAGCAGGAACTTCAGAGATCAGGCTTGTAAAATACAAGTCGGAGAGCTTAGGCATAAATTGAATTTCTCATCAAAGACTTGGGGTATAGTGATTTCTTTGCCACTTTTATAAAAAGGAAATTAATAAATAACACTAATTTGCATGTACTAGTTGAGCTTAAAAACATTAAAAAGCAAAGGAACTTTTCTGTAAAATTAATATTTGAAGATAAAATTACCAGGCAGGACTTATCCTTTCTCAAAAACATTTAAAAATTGTCTATCACCACTTGGTGAAATGAATAGCAGCTTCATTCTTAGACTATACCTGAATCCTCATTTCTGATCATCCTAGATCTTTTTTTTTTTTTTTTTTTTTTTTTTTTTTTACTATAATTCTAAAATGTGTAGCCCAGGCTGGCCTCAAACTCGTGATCCTCCTGCCTCCGCCTCCTTCAGCAAATCCTATCAGCATGCACCACCACAACCAGCCCTAGATCTTTTCTTGAAACTAAAGTTCTGGAACTATCATCCCCATACTAAACCAAAACCCACTCAGAGTTCATAGTGCTTCTTGGCTATTGGCAGCTTTCCATTGCTACATAGAGTAATGATTCACTTATTTGCTAAGCCTGTTAGAAACATTTGAAGGAATGATGTGAGTTATTATTGAAGTCCTATTATTGAGAAATCATTGATAGTGTATTTGACACCCTGAGGGTTTTTTTTTTTTTTAAAAAGCGAACAGCAGAGAAGCAACTCAGTTGTTAACATCTAAGTCACCTCTATATTTGAGCATAAAATGCAGTTGCTTTGACTATCATTTATTCATTCACTCAATAGAACTCTCACCTATGATATCCATATACATACTTAAGGTTTTCCTCCTGATTCTCCTATATGTATAATTTTTGTATTAATAGTTGTCTATATTTAAAATAAATTATATCTCAGTAACATATCCTTATAGTAGTCCCATGAGTTTAACAAATGTTAGAAAAGTTGTTGTTTCCTCAGTTGATGTTTTGTTATATACTGTGGCTGACCGAGGCACAACTTGGGGTGGCCTTTAAGTATCCTCTTCAATATGCTTCCCTGATGCTCTCAGAGACACTTCAATGAACATGCTCTCCAGTGGACACCAGTGAGCCTTTAATACAAACTACTATAAGGTAATTCAATTTGGCATCTCTTCTGCAAAACTGTCATTTTGATCTCTATGTATAAATTCTGTAGTCATTCTTGAGGGCACATTACTATACTCTGTTGAAATAAGGACATTATTTCCACATGATTTCTGCCTCATTGTTTACTTCAACGAATCAATAGCTACAAAGCTGCCTTCCTAAGGTCATAGTATTAAGTCATATGTAACTGGTAAGTAGATTTACAGGCAGTCTTGAAGTACTCAGAGAAACTGAACTCATTAGCAATTTGAGGAAACATGCGTAGGATGCCTGTCTTCTTTCCATTGTTCTAACATTTGGAGATGAAGGAATTGTACAAAATGGTTAAGCTTTGGAGCCTGAAATCTCTTCAAGAATTTGTTCTTACTAAATCTTACTTATCATTGAGGTTCAAATTCAATACTTTATATACTTGGAAGTCTTTTTTAAGTTTCCTATCAGACTGTATGATATATCTGTAAAAAATTCATGTCTTTAAATTTCTCTTTTGTGTTATAAATTAACTCCATGAGGGCAGAAAAAATGTCCATTTTATCAACTGTTCTACCACTAGCACCAAGCACACTGCCCAATAGTGTACATGGTGAATACCTGATTAGTACAAGAGTGACTGAAATAATAATAAACATGGTGAGTTTGCTATGCACTGTATGTTGTATTGTTTGATCTGTGTTGGGTTATATAACTTAATCAAATCAATATATATATATATATATATATATATATATATATATATATATTCAATGAAAATTCAGGAATACAGAGAAGAGGAGCCAAGAGAGAACTCAGATTTGCTTGTTTCTAAAGCCAATGCTCTGCCTGAAATGTCCCATTACACTGGTCACTACTAAAGTGAAAATGCAGAATAACCACTGATTTTGAAGATACATTTGTTATGATTTGGATACAAGGTATTCCCTAGAAGGCTCATGTGTTGTAGGCTTAATCCCTGGCTTGTGTTGTTTGTAAATTCAACCACTAAATGGTAACTGGATCATGAGGGCTCTGACATTATCAATGACATTTTATTGTTAATTGTTTATTATTAAAGAGCTTCATAATTTATTGGCATTCTACTAGGTGTTGGTAGAAATTAGAAGATAGAGTGGTTAGAGAACGTATGTCTTTGCCTTTCTTTCTTCTGCTTCTCTGCTTCCTGATTGCCATAAAGTTAGTAACTTAATCACCATTTCCTATTACATTGATGGCTGTTCCAATACTGTAAACCCACAGCAATGGTGCCAGCTGATCATGGATTAAAACTTCTAAAGGCATGACCCAAAATCTTTCCTTCTTTAAGTCAGTTTCTCTTAGAAAATTTGTCACAGTGATGAGCAGCTAAGTTGCCATAATAAATCAATCTACTTTGTTTAATGTTTATTCCCAAATAAATGGACACTGGTAAGACATATATTGGACACATTAAAATAATGTAGCTGCTCTGTTTCATAGGATCATGATAACTTTGTTTCCATTTTGATTTCACCACAAAGTTGCGTGATCTATGCCAGGAAAGAACTGGTTCAAATATTATTTTTTTCCAAATGATAAAATGTCCAATAGTATTCTCTAAAATTCTCTTTTATTTTATATAACTGCATAAAACTCTTGGGTTTTATCGTGAAGCATAGTAATTGTTGGTCGGTGACATTGCTTTTCTGGGTGTTTAGATAGGCTTCTGGCTTAGCATATTGCCACTCAGTGGAGTGTAGATCTCTAGGTCAAGTTTACAGTGTGGGGAGGATGGCTCTTGAACAGAGATCTGGTTCTGAATACAGAAGAATCTGTTTGCCCAGAGGCAAGGCAGCACTCCCAAATGATTCTGCTTGAAGGCATATTCAACTACAAGCAGATCATCTGGTATAGTTTCACCTTCCTTGCAGTTTTGTCTATCATCAGAGTGAAGGAAACAAAAAGAACAGTTTATTACCTGACCAGTGAGGAGGAGGAGGCAGGCAAAGTTGAAATGGTTGGACACCTAAGGAGGAAAATGAGTACTTATTTCTAGGCTGCACAATCTCTGGATTGCAATGTTGGCCACAGGAAATAAGGTACCTATAACTTTTCAAAACGCAAATTTGGGAAAAGAAAGAACAGACTCCTTCCTTGGTGTTCAAGATTGTGATTCTGGTATAATCATAGTGATCCAGTTACATAGTGAAGGAATATGTGTTTTAAAATTTCTGGTAGATCAGTTCAGGCTTAAGGAGGACCTAAGTGAAGACAGTAAAATTGTTCTCAGGAAAACTAAGTCAGAGAAAGCACAGCTTGGAAAGCTACCAAGGCAATAAGAAAAAAAAAGGGTCGTTGGAGCAGATGTTCACATCAGAAGGTCACAGAAGAAACAGGTCCACTATTGACATTAGTCTTATTGAGTCTAGGAACGACATGGAAAAAGATGGTATTTTCAGCTACTGGTTGCTTCTTTATTCTTGAGGGAAATTTTTTAAATGTCAAGAAAATATTTATGAAAATAAAAGTGTCCAAATTCACACAAGAAGTCATAAAGGAGAGCATTGCTAGTGTGAGAGATCCCAACATCTCCTAGATGGTCACATTCAGATGTGAAAAGCTGCTGTTAACAGAGTTGTAGATACCCTTAAGGGAAGTAGGAGAGAGATTGCATATTCAAAATGTAGAAATGTTTTGCATGGAAAGAAGGGAACATTGCAAATGAGACAAGTGATACTCACAATTTTTGGAATGGTTCCAAGCTCCACAGATAAAAAGAATTTGAAAGACAAGAGTATAGAGCTTTAGGAGGAGGGCACAGTGTGAGCTCATGACAGCTGTGTCTTAGAAGACACTTCATCAAGGCTACTGGCTCAATTTTCCCATCTCCTGAGTCTACAGTGCCTTATCTTCATTTTCCACACTCCTTTTCTCACTCAGATGCAGCTATTTGCATGCAAGTCTACTGCCCACACTCATCATGCAGTGTGGGCAACTGGAGGGCAGGAGGCTTGCAACTTCATATAGACAGCTGTACTTCAGCTCCAGGGCATCTAACATCTTCTCTGGCCTCCACAGGCATACACACACATACACACACACACACACACACACACACACACACACACACACACACACACACACAAACACACATGAATGAGAGAGGGGGAGAGGGGAAAGAGAGAGAGAAAGAGAGAGAGAGATAATAAAATCTTTAAAATATTGTGAACTTTAACACACAAGCAGGGGAGAATTAAGCATAAACATGCAGTCTGTGAGAGCACAGTCATTCCTTAAGATGAGAGAGTGGATAGTGTCAACATCTCTGGGGATCACAGGTGTGCTTTCTGGGTCACAGACCATTCCTACAAACAAACGTTTCACAGAGCTCTTTGATAATCACCTCCAGCTTTCCATCACACTTTCATCACTTTCCCGTGTATCCTCAAACCATTTAATTTATTGTGTCTGCTTTCAAGCATCGCTAAATATCACAGAGTCCATGTTCATTATGTGTGTGTGTTTTTAAGTTATATTTGCAAAACTCATTTCATTTGTGTAGCTTTAAGTTTCATTGCTTTTTGAATCAGGACTAGAAGCAGAGTTTGAAGAGCTGGAAGCTTATACAAGTTGTATTCTTTAGGATAAATAATACAGACATCACCTCAATTAATTTTATAAAACTGTATGCTGTGTGAATATAGTTTGAGGATCCTGTGCATCCCTAAAGAGATCAAAACAAGCACACGGCCTGAAGTCCAAGCTAACCTGGATTCGTGGGAAATACACTTCTATATGCAGCTCTTGCACTCAAAACTTCAGTTCATTCATTCTTATGTGTGTTTCAAGTGCTAGTGCTATTAAAACAAAGCTGCCAGAAACACACACTTGTTCTAGGGTAACACAGTTTAACAGAAATACAGCAATGCAAATGCCTTGAAGTTGAGTGTTTCAACGTTGTCCCGGCAGCCATATTTGGATAGTGAGCATTGAGTTGCAGCTAGTGTAACTGAGGAAATAGATATAAAATTTAAAAAATAAACCATTTCATATTTTAAAAACCACATTTGATTATTAGCTACAGGAAACAGTAAAATTCTAAGCTATATAGGAAAGAGCAGCTGCTGAAGTAGGAGACATGGGTTTAACTCATTTTTGGAGATATCACCAACCTCTTTTTTCAAAGGAGTTCAAGAATTTCTCTCAGCAAGAGTTCAATTTCTTTAAGATTCATTTTTGTTACTTTAAATTAGTATATGTGTATGTGTTTATCTGTGTGGGTATGTACATATGTGAGTGCAGGTGCCCTAGGAGACCAGAAGCAGGTGTCATATCCCCAGGAGCTAAATTACAGGCAGCTGTAAACTGCCTGATGTGGATGTTGAGAAGTGAACCCTGGTCCTCTGAAAGAGTAACAGGTGTTCCTAACCATTGAGCCATCTATCCAGCCCCACCAGTAGTTTATATGAGTCTTTACTTTTCCACATTCTCATTATACTACTTAATTTTGGCCACTCTGTGGGTCTGCATGATAATAACAGATTTTAAAAAACCATGGAATGATGACTCAATGGGTAAGAGAACTTTCCCTGTAAGCATGAAGACCTGAGTTTGAATCTGTAAAACTCAAACAAAAACCCCGGCATGGCTATGCATACTGTAATCCTACACTAGGGAGCAGACATAGATGGATTTCAGGAGTTCATTAGTCAGCTGACCCAGGTAAAAAGTGATTTTCTAGTTCTGAGACCCTGTCTCAAGGCAATAATGCAAAGAGCAATAAAGGAAGACCCCTGATGTCTTGCTCAGGTCTCTGCATGCATAGTCTCAAGCACTAGGCAGGAATAACTACACACTCACATACATGTACCATATACACTGTATACCATGATTAAATGATTTAAAAAATTTACAATATATATCATGGACAGAAGACTGTTATCTCTAGTGTCTCCAGGACTGTTATCTATCTCTTAAAATGGAAAAATAAGCTGGGTGGTAGTGGTGCACACCTTTAATCCCAGTACTCAGGAGGCAGAGGCAAGCAGATCTCTGTGAGTTTGAGGCCAGGCTGGTCTACAGAGCGAGTTTCAGCACAGCCAGAGTTAAATAAAAAAAACTCTGCCTTGAAAAAGTATGAATAAATAAATAATGGAAAAATAAAGGACTAAAACTAAAATAAAAATTAAAATAAAAAGCCCTCAAATATATGAAAACTATTCAAATTTATTTAGGGCTTGATAAATGGAATTTCAACACACTAGGCTTATCATTTCTCTGTTACACTGATAGACCATTAAAAGTGTGACACTAGATTTTCTTAGCAGGGTAGTGAGAAAAGTACCTCCTTACATAAGTTGTTGGTGCTGAGAATGTCAACTTTTATGATACTTAAATAGAGGGCAACTTGGCAGTTCCTAACAAAACTGTAATTACTCTTTGACCCTGAAATCTTAATTTTAGGAACTTATCCTGAAGACATTTTTTCAACAAGACTACACACACACACACACACACACACACACACACACACACACACACACACGTTTTCATTGTAGTATTGCTTTTCATCGCAAAAATACTAAACACAGCCTAAAGAGATTTGTGGAATCAACTGTCAAATCTATAATAGATTATTAATGCAGCTACATATTATAGAAGAAGGATCCCTATGAATGGACTAGGATCTAGGATCTATTATGTCTTAGTGTTTCTGTTGCTGTGATACAGCACCATGACCAAAAGCAACCTAGGGAAGAAAGGTCGTATTTTGCTTAAATTTCCAGGTAACAGTTTATCACTAAGGGAAGTCTGGGCAGAAACTCAAGTAAGGCAGGAACGTGGAGTGAGATTCTGACTGGATGCTACTGGCTTGCTCCTCATGGGTTTATCAGCCTGCTTTCTTATAGTAACCAGGACTATTTGTCTAAGAGTGGCACCATGCCCTATGGGGTAGACCCTCCCACACCAAACAGTAATCAAGATGATACCCCATAGACTTGCCTACAAGACGATTTTACGGAGGCATTATCTCAACTGTGGCTCCCCTTCTCATTAATTCTAGCTTGTGTCAAACTGACACAAAATTAGCCAAGACAATGATATTCTATTGCAATAAAATATAATTTAAATAATTGTAATAAAAAGCAAGCACAAGTTTTGCCTGGCCCACTCTCAACTGGCCCTCCCCTCCTACTCAACATATCCCAGCCTCCAGTTCTAGCAGAGATACCCTGCTGGACCAGAGGACATGCCTCTAGTCACCAGAGCTATAGCTAGCCCACCCTGCCCTAGCACTGTCCCCACTCAGTGCCCACAAAGCCTACCTCCAATACCCCATGCCACCTATCACTATATCTCAGAGCCTAACTCCTGCAGAGGACCCACAGCTGGATCAGAGGCCATATAGTCCACCAGAACTCCAGCCCTCAACTTGAGTAGAGACCCTTTACTCAACCATAGGCCACTCTGGCCAGAAGACAAGAAAAGAAACAGAAACCAAGGAACAAAACACCCATCCAACAAAGACAAACTCAGAAATCTGTACTTAGACCTATAATTACCCCCAACCCAGATGCCGACACACCAGCATAATCAGCAATAGCCAAGTCAATGTCACCAAGAGAGCCCAGCAATCCTACTACTACAAGCCCTAAATATTCCAACACAGCTGAAGCACAAGAAAAAGACCTGAAAACTAACTTTATGAAGAGGATAAAGATCCTTAAAGAGGAAATTAATGAATCACTTAACAAAACAAGATGGTATAGCCATTCTAATATCTAACAAAACAGACTACAAAACAAAAATAATCAAAGGGGACATGGAAGGACACTTCATGCTTATCAAAGGAAAGACCTACCAAGATGATCTTTCAGTCCTTAACATTTATACCCCCAAACACACAGATACCCACATTTGTATAGAGAACACTACTAAAGTGTACCCATTGATCCTAACACACTGATAGTGGGAGACTTCAATACCCCATTCTCATCAATGGATATGTCATCCAGACAAAAACTAAATAGAGAAATATTGGAGCTAACAGACATTATGAACCAAATGGACCTAACAGATATCTACAGAACATTTCACCCAAATACAAAAGAATATAACTTCTTCTCAGCACCTCATGGAACTTTCTTCAAAATTGACCATGTACTTCACAAAGCAAGTTTCAAGAGATACAAGAAAATTGAAATAAACCCCTGCAACCTATCATACCATCATGATTAAAATTGAATTTCAACAACAACAGAAAGCCTACAAACTCATGGAAACTGAACAACTCTCTACTGAATGACCACTGCATCAAGGTAGAAAGAAAATGAAACTAAGGACTTCCTAGAATTCAATGAAAATGAATGCACAACATACCCAAACTTATGAGACACCATGAAAGCAGTGCTAAGAGGAAAGTTCTAGCACTAAGTACTTACATAAAAAATTGGACAGGTCTCAGCCAGGCGACAGTGGTGCATGCCTTTAATCCCAGCACTTGGGAGGCAGAGCCAGGAAGATCTCTGTGAGTTAGAGGCCAACCTGGTCTACAGAGTGAGATCCAGGACAGGCACCAAAACTACACGGAGAAACCTTGTCTCAAAAAACAAGCAAACAAAAAAATTAAAGAAGTCTGAAACTTGCAACTTAACAGCACACCTAAAAGCCCTAGAACAAAAGAAGCAAGCACACCCAAGAGGAATAGACATGGGAAATAATCAATCCAAGGGCAGAAATTAATAAAATAGAAAGAAAGAGAACAATACAAAAAATCAGGGAAACAAAGAGTTGGTTCATAGAGAAAATTAACAAGATGGACAAACCCTTATCCAGAAGAACTAAATGATGGAGAGAGAATATCAAAATTAACAAAATCACAAATGAAAATGGGGACATAACAACAGACACCAAAGAATCATTAGGTCATACTTTAAAAACACAAGTACTCCACAAAACTGAAAAATCTAAAAGCAATGGACAAATTTCTTGATAAATACCACTTATAGAAGTTAAATCAAGCTTAGATAAACAATTTAAATAGATCCATAATCCCATAATACTATAAAAGCAGTCATAAACAATCTCCCAACAATAAGTAAGTAAATAAGTTAATAAATAAATAAATTAATTAAAAAGCCCAGGGCCAGAAGGGTTTAGTACCAAATTCTCCAAAACTTTCAAAGAAGAGCTGATGCCAATACTCCTCAAATTATTCCACAAAATAGAAACAGAAAGAACATTACTAAATTCATATTATGAGGCCACAGTAATGCTGATACCTAAACCACACAAAGATTCAAAAAGAAAGAGAATTACAGACCAATTTCCCTCATGAACAAAGATATAAAAATACTAGCAAACTGAATCCAAGAATACATCAAGAAGATCATCCACCATTATCAAGTAGGTTTCATCCAAGAGATGCAGGTATGGTTCAAAATAAGAAAATCAGTTGGGGACTGGAGAGATGGCTCAGTGTTTAAGCACTGACTGCTCTTCCAGTTCAATCCTGAGTTCAATTTCCAACCGCCACATGGTGGTTCACAACTATCTATAGTGGGATCCAATGCCCTCTTCTGTCATGCAGGCATACATGCAAGTAGAGCACATATACATAAATTAATTAATTAATTAATTAATAATAATAAATAAATCTTTTTTTAAAAGAAAAGAAGTCAATAAATGTATATAAGAAACTCAAAAAACCAGATGTCAACAATTCAAATAACCCAATCTTTGAAAATCAGGTTCAGATCTAAACAGAATTCTCAACAGATGAATCTCAAATAGCCAAGAAACTCTTAAAGAAATGTTTAACATCCTTACCCATCAAGGAGATGCAAATCAAAACTTCTTTGAGATCTTATCTTATACATGTCAGAGAGGCTAAGATAAAAAACACAAGTAACAGCTCATGCTAGGGAGGATGTGGAGCAAGGGGAACACTTTCCCATTGCTGGTGGGAGTGAAAACTTGTATAGCCACTATAGAAACCAATATGGTGTTTCCTCAGAAAATTGGGAATCAATCTACCTCATGATTCAGCTATACCATTCCTGGGCATATACCCAAAGGCAGTTCCATTCTACCACAAGGAAACTGGCTCATCAATGTTCATAGCTGCTTTATTCATAATAGCTAGAAACTTGGGGTGAATATTATTCTGGTGAATAGGACTGGTAGATTCCATAATAGCATATGTGGCATGTTTGTCAAAAGTAAAACTATATTCTAGGTAAAAAGCTCAATGTTTGTAGGACAAAATATGAACTGCTTAAGTCTGGGTGGTGCATTTTCTTTGCTTATCTTATTTTCTATGTCATATGTAATAATTCCACATTTCTTTTATGACAATAAAGCAGTCTTTATTAGTGTATTAGACTTTCAGGTCTCTGACCTCTGAGTGATGAACTAACCACTTCAAATGAATAAAAGTAGTTAAAAAATATATATATATATAAACTCCCCGAAGTCATCTGTACTGAGATGACTCAGTAGAGGCTCCAGATAGAGGTATAAGTGGATTTTTTTTTACTCTTGTAATTTTAGTTAGAAATATCAATAGTTATTCTTCGATGAGTTTTAGCTTCTGGAGTTATTAAACTGACAGTGTTACAGCAAACACTGGCATAAAACTTTTTAATAGTTTATTTTAAAATGTGAACAGTTGTACTTCTTTAGGAGTAGGAAAAATATGGCATCAGGATATTTTCCTATAGTATTAATAGATCATTCATTAAATGGAAGGATTAATTTTGTCCTGATCTTTAAGATTAGATTCATTCTTCAGTAATTAGAGCCCAAGCAGTGGTACTTACATATTCTAATTTTTAAAATATTATTTGTAGTCATTTAATTTATCTTTTTATTTCTTATAGGAGGTTGCTATGTGGCCCTGGCAGGTCTGGAAACTAAGTAGAACAGGCTGGCCACAAACTTCTGACAATCTTCTTGCCTATGTATTTCAAATGCTGGGATTCCAAATGTGCACTCTACCATGCCTGGATAAAGCTCTCCTCCTCTTCCTTTTTTATTCACTGTACATTTGAGCAACTTGGGAGTTAGATTTTGTATGACAGAACCGTGACCATGATTTGCAGAGAAACCACATAGAAGTCTAGTAGCATCTCAATATCTCGGGCTCCCTTTTAAACCTACTCAATCTCAATTTCTCTCTTAGAAGGATCCCACTTGTACATGGACACTCTGGCCTTCAAAACTTAAAAAGCATCTTCTGTATGGTCTATGAAAATTACTTAACTAATATTGAAATATTATAGGCACACATGCCAATTCTGAGTTCTGTGTCTAAATGACAAAATATATTTTTTTCCTTGAAAGCTACAACCTTCCTCAAAACAAGAATAGATTTTTGACTGATTCTCAAGTGACATTAAAATAAGTTCTTATCAGCTTTAATTCCCCTAAGGCTACATGGTTGTGTGGTAAATTCAAACACAAGTAACCCTTCCTTTTTGTCCATCCTTTCAGGATTGTTTCAGAATGTGCTTTTTGTATTTTCCCAGCATAAGAAAATACTTCCAGATTCTGTGGTGAAAACATTACATGTGGCATATCTATAGGATATCATTGTTTCTGATTTATAAGAACAAATGAATAAGTATAGAACTATAAAAAAATCAGAACAAAGAAAAGTGGAATCATGGGTAATTTTTATGAGCTTAATATTCAGGGAGATGACACATCTGCTAAATGATTTTTCCATTCACTTTTCATAATTCATAAATGATGGAATTTTATGTTTGGACAGGCTATCATTTTGTTCAGAAACAAAGTCATGCCATGGTCATCACATTTAAACTTTCTAACTGAATGATTCAGATATCTCTGACTATCTTTTCCAAACACATGAACAGTGAACCACAGAAGATTTACATAGAAGTTCAAAATGAAGCAATTTTCAACTCAATTTTAACACTAATTTCAGTCTTACAAATATCCTGAATTCATGGTTTACATTCAATTGTATTTAAGTCTACTAAATCTATCTTAACTACTATGCTTTGAAGTTCTAATAAAATATACTGAAAATTCACTTGCTAGTATAAATAATAACATAATAATAAATTAAACAAGACATAAGGGAAACCTGGAGATCATGAAATATATTTTAAATCAAATCTACTGCTCTAAACTCTCAGCAGCAAACAGACAGTATTTAATATAATACCATTAGATGTCAACTGAATCAAGTCTAAATGTTTCAATAGGTAAGGTTCTCATATAGCAACTGTGTTGTCTTCTAAAACTCAATACATTACTGTGTAAGCTATTAAGTTATCCAGCTCCACTTGTATTTTGTTGATATTTAGAATAAAAAATTTAAAATGCTTTACAAAATTAAAAAATGAATATTTTATAATTTTACCTAATACTAATCTTGAAAATCATAAATAATTTTGTGAGTATAAGGTCATACCAACACATCAATCTACAGCGTGAATAGTTCTTGGTATTTTAAAGTTTATGACAATATTACCCTAGATTGATCACATTTCCATGTATAATTTTACTTTTTATTTAAAGGGGGCTATGAACAGGAACATATGTGCAAATAGGTTAGGTCTTTCATTTTCTTTCTAGGTGTGCTTAGACACTTGAAATTCCTACAACAAAACCTTGTAAATAATGGCTGTAAATTGTGATATTTGAGATAATTCTTAATATTTTGACAAAAAGTAATTTAGAAAACGAATTTTATGTTCCCTGAAAATAAGCTCTCAGAAAACTGTGTATAATGTCATATTGTCTTGAGAAAGCCTAGCTAGACTTACAAAAAATAAATACCATATTGTATTGGAAAGGCACATTTGTGATCAAATAAGATGACAAAAAAGAATGAGTAAGATCCATGACGGACTGTCCTAGCATGTTTTTCTCTTGTGATAACCACCATGACCAAAACTTGGGAGGGAAAGGGTCTCTTTGGCTTACACTTCCAGGTAGCATTCATCACAGGACAGGGGAGGCACTCAGGCAGGAGTTAAAGCAAAAACAATGGAGGAATATTGCTTACATCCTTGTTCTTTGGCTCAAGTTTGGCTAACTTTCTTACATAAGCTGGGATCATCTGCCTATGGATGGTACTGCCCAAAGTGGGCTGGGCTTTCCTACATCAATTTTCAATCAAGAAAATGATCCTACACACACAGCCACAAACCAGTATAATCCAGGAAATTCTTCCATTCATGTTCCTTCTTTCCAGAAGACTCTGGGTAGTGTCAGTTTCACAATAAAAACTAAATAGCACGGAGACACTATCTTTAAGGGTCAAGCTGGGAGGAAGAATAACAGAAGAGCACATGAGGTAGTGGTATGTTCTACACAAACACACACACACACACACACACACACACACACACACACACACACATACACACACTTCGTCATGATAATTACTGATTTTCAAGTTCAAGAAAATCAAAGGTTCATATGATTCAGAAACAAACTGATGATGACTGAGAAGTACCCTGCTAGCCAGTGAGTCTTACTGTTCTTAAAATGTGGAGTGTTTTTTTTCTGTGACCTCTACTTTTATCTGCATTATTAAATTTGTGGCAAATATTTAACTTTTTCTGAGATACCTAAATTCTAAACCAATGTGCATATTTCCCCCAATGTTTTATATTCTCATTTTGATAGTCTACTACTTTTTTAATAGTGATATGAGAATGATAATAGGAAAATATATTATTCATACATGACAATGCAGATTCATACTTGTGTTATGTGGTGATACATTTAATCAATGAATGCATTACTCCTAGTAGAACATTCCTGGAGTTCAGCTTTTGATTCCAGAGATTAAGACAAGTGATAAGATTTCTATCACATCATGCTAAAGAAGCCTCTTTCTCCCCAGTAACTTTATAGCCCTCCTAAACAAGAGTAACTTTATCAAATATGAGGGTTTGGAAACAATGAGCTCATAACAACATAGCACTGAAACAAGAATAACACTCCTTATCACCTACAGAAGGCAGGAATCAGGCGAAAGTGGGAGAATATTCACATGCAATTTCTTTTAGTTTTTAAATCATCATCAAACCACATCTTTTCATACTTAAAGAAATGGGATATTTGGCAAGGCTTGGAATGGCTCACAAGAATTATCCTGAAATAAGTCACGTGTGTGTGTGTGTGTGTGTGTGTGTGTGTGTGTGTGCGCGCGCGCGTGTGCATGCGTGTGCGTGTGTGTGTGTGTGTGTGTGTGTGTGTGTGTGTGTGTGTGTGAAAAATTAAAATACACATGTTAACTTATTTAACCAATGGACTCAGGAGCTTGAGCTCTGGAGTGCAGTTGGAATTTAACCAGATTACTTGAGGTTAAAATAAAATGTCTTATACTTCTCAAAGATTCCATGTATGTCTACTGACTCCAAAATATATAGAGTTTGACTGGAAATGCAAAGCTAAGATGAAGAAATAAATGGAGTATTTCAAAGGCCTTGGAGTAAAAATGAGATATTGTGGAAACCAATGGAGACAAGTGAAATCACCATTGGGCTTGATTAAATGGAGGAATAAGCTCATCATCTTTTCACATGGCTCTTTTTTAGGTTACCTTACCTGGCGAGGGGTTCGTTCTGACTTACTCCTGCACCACTCCCAGTCTGAAAGATCTGGTTTCTGATTCTCCTCATGAGACAGTCTTCTTTCTGGACCTTCAAAAGTGGCGGTTTCTCCATAGTTAATATCGCTTTCTGTTTTAACTGAAAAAGCACTCTTTTCTCCATTCAAACCCTGTTTGGCCTCGGGGGTATCAGTGTTGGTGTACTTGTTGATGCCTGACAGTGTGGTGCTGTCCAACGGTGGCGTGGTGCTGATTTCTACTGTTATGGCATGGAGGACATTGTGGTTGTCTCCCCCAGGCTCTTTTGTAGCTTCACACTCACAGTTCTTCAGGTTGTGATAGGATATGGAATTTTCATCATCCTCATAGTAATCTGTATGTGATATTTTATAGATTCCATAACTTTGTTGGAATGATAGATTGAATTCAAAGCCTTTCCTCTTTGCTGAATGAAAATAACAAAATTCCAATGTTAGTCCAGTAGATTTAAACAGCATTGGGTGTAAATAGTGAGCATGAACAGACACTACATTTACCTGAATTACTCTTAGTTAAAATACCTTCAGTTACTTATTGTTACGTACACAAAGCCACGTGTCTTACAAAATTCAATTGTCTTATTACTCTGAGCCTAATTTCTCTTACACAGTGAGTGGCTTGAAAAGCAGGCAATCTAAAAGACTTAGACTTTAAGGTAATTTCATACCACTGAAACTTAACTGTAAATTAGAAAGCTCTCAAATACATTCAGTTTTAGTTTTTTCAGTTTATCATTTTTTAATAATTTATTTAAGTTTATTTTATGGGCATCGGTGTAAAGGTGTCAGACCCCTGGAATTGGAGTTACAGACAGTTGTGATACATCATGCTGGGAATCAAATCCAGGTCCTCTGGAAGAATAGCCAGTACTCTTATCCACTGAGCCACCTCTCCAGATCCTTAGTTCACCAATTTTATAAATTTCTTTACTTTGGAAAGCACTATATTATCTACTGCCCTAGAAATTGATGACAAAATAGCCTTCATATTATGATCTACTTTGAAGACATAACCACTTCAAACATTTTTATCTATACTACTTGTGACATTTATGACTACAAATGTACACCTTAAAAATTAGACCATGGTTTGCCATGTAGCTTTTAAACTTAAATAAATAAATAAATCCTTTCTCTCCAATTGTCACTATGAGATAAGGCTAGTGTTGAATTTTTTAGGTAGCACAGGCTAGCCTTGAACTCTCCACCTTTCTGTTTCAATTTTGGGGCTATAGGTGTGAGTTACTATATTTGGCAACATGTACATTTCTCATACAAATAAACTCAGAATACATTTGTTTTGAAAAATGAATGTATGTATAATTCTGTAAATGGATGCATTATAGAGTATTCATAAATCTGAATAATTACAAGTTAAGTTTAACAAGGATGTATAAATTTTATTATTTAAACAGTCAAAAGAGCAGGTATTCCAAGTATCATACTATTAATTAGTGGATATGGCTCAAAGTCTTGGAAGAGAGTATGGCAGAAAATGATACAATTTTTGTGTATGAATGTCGGTCAATAATAGATAATTTTCATATGTTAAGAATCAAGTTATATCAAAGCAGTAGTCAAATGCAGTTTGATGTTTTGTTTTTCATCTTTTAAAACATGGTTTATTTCAAGAAAACTTCCTACTTAGATAGCGCAGTGCTTTACAGTTAGGCTTTTAGCTATCTTTGATGGAAAAATTATGAAAAGCTATAAAGTTTTTTATGGGAATAATACATAAAATTTGATTCACTTTGCAACACACTCCAGTGGCGTTCAGATGCTCATTCTATTACTGAAATGTTCCCAGAGCCAAAGATTTACAGCTCAGTTCTGCTTCCCGAAAAATAGAATTTATCAATATCATTCATTTTTGTGTGAGCCAGAACACAAATAAGAAAATTTATATCAAAAAACTGAAAAGTAGAAGCAGATTACTGTATTCTGTATTCTGTGACTTTTATAGTTCTAATTCACTTTTCCAGTAATATAGTCCAGTAAAGTTAAATTATAACTTTTAAGCTACTTTAAGACTGAAAGCTGAGGAAATACAAGGATGACATAATTATTGACAGGTTCTACTTTTCCAAAAGAGATATAAAGTGGCAAATTCAGAAAATAAGGGTGGTCATAAAACACCAATTTTATGATTAATACTTTGCTGTATAGTGTTAGCTGTATATGGAAACTGAGATACAGAGAGTAAAAATGTGTAACATATTTAAAGGCATGATCAGAATGTGCTATTGGAACATCTGCTTCCAAGTTAGGAGCACACAAGGAAGTCTGAGGTGACAAGAAAAGCAGGGACCAGTGAAATGGCTCACTTAGTAGATAGAGATATTTGCCATTCAAGTCTGATGACCTGAGTTCACGCCCTCACTCACACAGTAGAAGGAGAGAACTATCTCCTAAAAGTTATTCTCTTACCTCTATACTCTCAGACATGCAATCACATATAAATTAGATATTACACACACAATAATAAAGATACATATTTAAGAAAGAAATTAAGGTTGTCATAGTCATTACAAGGTGGTAGATCAACCATATTGTTTCATGGTAGATCTACATAATAGAAGTGCTATTCATCCTCTTTTGTAGAGAAAGCTGAGATCAATAGGAAAAGCTATCTTTGATTACTTATCTTATAGAATGATTTGAATTTAAAATTAACTGGTTACAGAATTCAAGTGATTTCCTACATGTGGAATTACTTTACTGTTGCTCAAACTTGTGAAAGAAACGCAGTAATGGAAGCAGAAAGGCATGGCATGACATTTCTAGGTCAGAGTCTGTACATAAATTAAAACCAATGAAAATGTTTTGCAATTACTGAATTTTTGTTTTTAATGACTTTCCTTAACACTGACTGAGGTAACTGATGGACGTGATTGATTACAAAAATACTGAACAGTTGACAGTGTTTGAGTTAAAAACAATCAAGGGGCTGGAGAAATGGTTTTGAGGGTAAAGTATTTGTTGCTTAAGTACTAGGAGCTGAGTTCAGATCCATGTGATACCTGGGTACCAGTGATGCTTGTCTAAAATCCCAGCACTGGAGTTTTTAATCTGTAGAGCTTCCTGGCTACCCAGTCTAGTCAAAGCAGTGATCTCTGAGTCCAGTGAGAGACCTTGTCTCAAAATGTAAAATAAAGAGCAATAAAGAAGACATCAGAAGTCAACCTCTGACCTCTACATGCTCATACACAGACCTACACACCTACATCTTCATATGCACACAGAAAAAACATGCACATGCGCACACACACACATGAAAAAACAGTTAATCAAAATTATGTTGACTGAAATGTTAGCATCAAAGTCAAAATATATCACCTTTAGTTTCCTTAATTACTTACGTCTTTTTAAAATTATGAATAAAAGAGAAAAAGTTGAATGTCCATAGGAGTCAGTTAGGCAATGTTAATAATCGATTATCTGGTGCAATAAGGTAATGGGAGCACTCTGAATCTCATTCAGGCTCCTCAGTTCTAGCCACTTGCTGGGGAGCAGCACTGCCAGCTATTTATAATTTTCAAGATCAAGCCAGATGCACATATTTGATAGGAAATATCCCAATCTTAAGATTCTGGCATTTAACTAAAACTATTTTTTAAACTATTTAAAATGGATCAGAAGTGATGTTTCAAGCCAATGGCTTCTCAAGGAGAGAGAGAGTTAGTTTTCTTTAAGGATATGGTCTCTGACAGATAAACCATAATCCAGTGGATGCTCTACACTCACGAGTATATGAGTATTGCAACTTGGACTCAATGGGTTATTAAAAAAAAAGAGGGCATTAAGTTGAGGGAGGTTATGAAGGTGGGAGTAGATCTAGGAGGAGTTAGAGGGATGAGAAGGGAAACAAGATAAAAATATATTGTATGAAGTTCTCAAAGAATTAATAAAATACTGTACTATATGTTAAAATAAATGTTAACAAAAGTAACAGATTTTTTAGGGGAAAGTGATTATTTTGATCTTGAAAGTCTTGTTTTCATATCCAGTTTGGTACTAATGTGACTATTGATTCTGCTAACCTGGCCCTAGGCTCTTCCAGCATGTGTAGTGTGGATGATGCAATGGTTTCTTGAATGAGAGAGGCTGGTAATATTGCTTTGACATTAGTTGGTTCTGATATGGGTGCTTCCCAGTTTTTTTTTTTTAATGTTTGCCTAACCCACTTCACAGAGACTTCATCTCTGCTGGCATGAGCTTACCTCCCTCACAATCTTCAATTTTATAAGACAGAATCATATACTAATGTAATAACACAGTGATAACCTTTGTTAGCTGTTAGAACCGACATGTAAGTAATTTCTTACTGTTATATACCTTTGTAAATTGTGCATATAATTTATTACCATTGTTTCTGTGGTCATTACTCTAGTTTTTAATCTCTATAAACACATCATTATTATGATATATAGTTATTTTAAAGACAGATAAATTTGACATCTATTACCAATAAAACAAAAAAAGATATTTTTACCAATGGAAACATATTCATTAACTGGAAAATATCTAGATCTTCTACAGTTTAAATATAATCAATACATGAAATTGGTCAGTAATTAATATTTATAAAGATAACCTTGTTATTCAATTGGCTGCAGAAAAACACTTTGATATTCTCTAATATTTACAACCCTAAAGTAGTCTGAAATGAACTGTTTTGATGTAATCTTTCTTTTCAGTTAAAGGAAATATACTTGCTTATTCAGTGAGGGACAATTAGCAGAAGTTAATTGATCAAACACTAATGAATCATTTGGTTTATTCAGTCTACTGCATATCTTTCGTCTAGAATGACAAAAATGTCCTTTCATTTTTAGTAGATCAAAAGATACAGCTCATTCTAGGTCTTGTCCTGTTTTCCACCCATGCCATCTTTTCATTGAGAGGAGTGGGAATCCTACTGTTTTCTTTTAATCAGATGGTATGGTCAGGCCAACTCTATCTAATCCTGCCACCTCTGAATACAGCAACAACTGCCCTTTCTCCTCTCTTCTAGTAACATAAACAACTTCTTAAAGTGAACAGCATGGGCAGACTCTCAGGTGCAAAACAAGGGCAACCAGAAACCCCCACCCCTTTTTAAGCTTGGGGATTTTTACTCATTGATGGGTGTTAGGGATGTTAGGTGTTTCTAACAGCTGGGGAACAATGTAAACATTTACTGGGGGACTATTTTCAGCCAAGGTTTTACATGCTACAAACATTTTCTAGTATCTTAGGAGAAAATAGGCATCAAAATAATGAAACCATCCTTCTTACTGTTCTACTGAATAAGAATGGGTTGTAGCTCAGGGAGGGAGTTTTAAGCTCTTTGGGGAGTTTATCTCTTTTCAAACACAGGCTGCTCAGCAATGCTGCTCCTCATATGTAGATTTAGGAAGAGGGATTGATTTTCTGCTCTAGGCTAAAAGTGAGGAAGGTGGTAACATAAAGATCTATGTTGACATCAAAGGACTGAGTTGAATGGGCCTGCCTCAAACCCCTTTTCTTACCTAAAAGAAGTCACGAATGAATAAATACCTCTTAGGGTTGTTTAAAACCTACTCCAACACTAAGGGAAAATTTTTATCATTTCTTCTCATTATTTACCATGTACATCTGTCCTAGGATCCTCACTTCCTGCCCTCCTAACTTTCTCAATAGGCCACTTTGCTGTATTTGAGTGTAGATAGAGTACCCCCTCTGCCACTGTGGATGACTTACACTTTTTCCCATCGAATGCAACGGAGTAGGCATCTGGCTGGCAGTTGATGATGCAGCCACAAGGCAAGTAGGACCAGCGTTTGGACAAGACAAACACTGGGGTTACAATGCTGGCCAGCAGGGTTAGTAGAAAGCTGAGCATATCGACCGGAAGGCTCTGAAACCCCACCACGTGTTTTACCACCATGTGGATCTGAAAGGCAAAGAACTTCAGACTTAAATCATTCCTCTTTTCCACTTTCGAAGCCCTTCTCCCAGCCCTCACTCTGTTGATGACCTCTATCCAAGTCCCCTTTTTTGATCAATAGGAGCTCTGCTTCTGGGCTGTACTGCGGGGCTTTGGAGGCAGGATCCTGGGAATGGACAGGTCACACCTCTGGGTACCGGTGCAGACAGGGTTTAGTGGTTTCCTTTCTGAATGCTCGGACTACACCTGCTGCCCTTTGAAATCTCTAGCCCGGGAGTCAGGCAATCTGTAACCTAGAGATACTACTCAGGGAAGGGGGCAGGAACCGGTAGGACCTGTACTAGAAACTCCAAAGGACTTGTTACTTCTTGTTTCCAGTTCTCCACCCTGGTGCTGCGCTGGTCACAGCAAGCGCTGCTGTCACCTCTCCTCCCATCTTACTCCAAGACGCCGGGAACAAAAGCTAATTTCCTTCCTTCCTTTCTCCCTCCCTCCCCGCCCCCCCCCCCCCCCCCCCCCACAACGTTGGATCACACCTCTCTGCCTCTTGGTGCTGGATGTGGGCGGTGTCCTGACCAGGCAGGAGGAAACAAGGGATAAAACTGGGCCAGAGAAGGTTGAAAGAAAAACCCTTTCAGTTCCTCCCCCTCTTTCTGAATACGCCCAGATTTTGCCTTAAGAGAGAACATCTTTGACCATGATCAAGGAAAACCAAGTCTCCTGTGATCGAAAAGGCTCTCCACCCTTCTCAGATTGAGAAATACTTAGCAGCCAAGGATTGGTGGCTAACTAGTTCCCAGGTGAACTGCTTTCCTCCAGGCGTGTCTTCAGCTCCAACAGATGTGTTTGGAAGCGGACTTATCCGCGCATCTTTGGGTGACTCCCTAAACCGGCATCTGGGCTCAGAACACACACCCGCGCGTGATAAATGTACTCACCATCATGGGCAGCCAAAGGATGACTTTTGTCAGCGCTAGGATCAAAGCAAAGCGCTTCTGTGCCAGGCTCACAGGGAAGCTGCTGGTGCCATGGGGAGTCCCGGGATTCTCTCGCCTGCTGGCTCCAGAGCCCGAGGCAGCAGACTGACCTGGGCCAAACACCATGTCGGAGCTCGGGGAGCATCCCCCAGCGCATCGCAGAGCAGGGATAGCAACATCCTCTGGCGACGTACAGAGCACTCTTCCCCCAGCAGCAGGGGTCCCAGGAGTGGAGGTGCCGCGGGAAATTTCCTGGTAGTTGGCGTGGAGTCTTGGCGGCTCCTCGGAACACAGCAGCTGGTGAGTGAGAGGGACAGAGAGAACAGCCAGGAGCCCAAAGGCGGAAGCGTACACCGCGAAGAGGAGCAGCACATAGGGACTGGAGCAGTCGGTCAAGCAGCCCCAGGGCGTGCGCACGGAAGAAGCCCCAGCCACACAGCGGGAGCGCGGCCAGCAGCAGGCTGACTGCCCACACAGTCAAAGCCACACCAAGCACCTGTCCTGATCGCAAGGAGGGCCGACTGACTTGCCACTGTCCTGTGCATCGTATAAAAGTTGTAGAAGACTATAAGAGTCGCCTTCAAGTTGCTGGAGAGGCCCTGGCACAAATACAGTAAGGCAGAGGTGGTGCACAGAGACTGAAAGTAGCCCGGAAGCCTCTTTGGGCCACTGCAAAAACATGAAGATGGCCACTGACAAGACACTCAAGAGATCATCCACAGACCAGGAAGCCACAAGCATGGACACAACAGTTCTGTGTTGCATGGTCAGCAGGGAAAACAGTGAGAAAATGCTGCCCACCAGAGCTGCGAGAGTCATTAAACAGATCAGGCAAAAAGAGAAAGGGTCAGAGTTGCTGTCGAATTCACAAGGTCCGTAGAATTATGACTTACTTTCCACAGGTTAGAGTCATTGGTTAAGTTGCTGAGGAGGAAAGACATTGTCCTTAAATATTTTAATTTCCCTCTTCAACCAGTCTGATGATTTTTTTCAGAGCGTGAGAGTTGCAAATCAGATGTCATTTCTCCTGCCAAGTTTCTCTGGATGTTCCATGGGTTGGTCCAGCAGGAAATGGTCAGACGTGTCTCAGAAAGATCTGACACACACCCCTATTTTTAAAACTGGGATCCATTTCAGGCATCCGTAAGAAACTTTTCAATATTTTAAGTAAACAAATCAACGAAAAACTTCCTTCCACCGCCAAATTTCAGGCAAGAAAGCAGAAACTCCTCAGGCAGATTGCAAAGTCCCCATGCCTGGATGCTGTGGGTGCATCTCTAGCCTGATGCGATATCACTTGGGAGAACAATAAAATGATGCATCTGTTTTCAGAGCTGGATTCAAAGGCAGAGGTTGTCAGGTAGGTTTCAGCTCAGCTGGAGAGAGAGAGAGAGAGAGAGAGAGGAGAAGAGAGAGGAGAGAGAGGAGAGAGAGGAGGAGAGAGAGAGAGAGAGAGAGAGAGAGAGAGAGAAGAGAGAGAGAGAGAGAGAGAGAGAGAGAGGAGAGAGAGAGAGAGAGAGAGAGAGAGAGAGAACCAGAGCCAGCCAGTCATAGGGAGCCTGTGTTCAGGCTCCCACCAAACCTTTGTGTTCTTTAATCAGCCTGTGATCCTGGGAGCTCTGCAGGAAGGAGGAGTCAGCTGCAAGCAGGAGAGAAGCAGGGGAGAAGGGGAGAGTTCAGTGTTGGAACAAAATGATTTGTAGCTTCTCTTCTCAGCATGGCTTATATGAAACAAGAAACAGCGCCTTTTGATTTTGGCGTACAAAACTAGTCCAAATACTTGCTGTTGCTTGATGTGAACTATGGAAATCACCACCAAGAGGTTTAAGCTATGCCAATAGCTGAAATCCCCATTCTTTATCTAGGCTTCCGTTGTGAGAAAGGTTCTCCCTGGAGAGATCCGACACATGCATGTCTACTCCACCCCAGTCAGGGAACCCACAGCAGGCCAAACTAATGATTGCACCAAAGTCCAACTTGGTTAACTAATGAGTGTCTGCTGGGGTTACTTACGGGAACAGGGATGGCTCCAAAGCAGCTGCATCATTGAAAAGCCCACCCCAACACTGGTGACCAGTACAGAGCTGCTCTGATCCTCTCTTCACAGCTTACAGGCAGCTTGACATGTTTGAGAATCTTCTCCAGGCAGCCCACCTGCCCAGATTCTCCTCTCCAGCAATCGTTTCCTTCTCCTGTTATGGTAAGGAGGGGTCCACATGAATCTTGCAAGTTTCAGCTTTCTTAGATGTGTAGAAGTTTGATTACCACCAGAGTTTCATGTGCCTCCCTCCTGAGGGAATGTTTCAATTCTGAGGGATCCAATATACAGCTATGCAACACTCCATCTCTTTAGTCTATGACTAAGCATGGGCCACTATGCCACATTAACAGTCACTTAGGACTTTGGATAGTGGTTATGAGTCTCTGGAGATACACCATGTATTGCAAAAGGAAGTTTCCTTTGATGGTAGATTTCCACTGAAAGCAACAGCGACCTATGGGCATAAGCACAAAGGTTTAGATGACCGTGTGATGGGCACGTCACATCTTTTTAATAAAATAGTAGCAGTTGCTTCTCCACTGGGGCCTATGACCTCCCTAGACATGACAGATGTGAGGCCCCAAACTGTTTATTGTTCCTAGGATAGTTGTACTATTACAGCACAACCAGACATATGTCTAGGTTTTTTGTTTGTTTGTTTGTTTTGTTTTGTTTTTGTACTGTAGCACATAGAATCCATAGCCAAGCAGTAGTATTGGTGACAATGCTCTCCCAGCAGCCTGAATAGTACCTTCTGGCACTATAAGCCTGTAAGGAGGGAGCTTGTAGCTCAGTCCCAGCTTGATTTCTCCATGTCCTGCAACCAAAGTGTGTTGTGTCTTCAGTAATAGGATCTTCCTATCTAGTTCTGGCATGCAACTAACAGCAATGACAATAGCATTTATGATTTGTGGGCCCTCGGGGCCTACTTGGTCAGCAACCTGTAAAAAGTAACGTATCTTAGGCACTAGGATTTTCATTTAACACGCTTATGGCCTCTAGGAGTGCCCTTTCCCACTAGTGCAGGGTGCCCTCTGTACTTAAGCACCTCAGCTGTTTATCTTTTAAAATCTATATAGTATTTTAAATTAATTCTTTGAGAATTTTATGCTTGCATTCAGTGTATTTTATGATATCCATCCCCCATTCCTCCTAAATCAACTTTCTACCTCTTGATGACCTCCTCGTGTCCTTTCATTTTTTGTTAACTTGCTGCAGCCAGTGCTGCTCATACACTCATACATATGGGAACATCCACTGGGGTGCAGTTCACCTACCAGGGGCCCCACCATTTAAAAAGCTGACATTCCCTTCCCCAGAAATCACCAACTGTCAATACTGCCTCAGCTAGAGTTGAGGACTCTGAGTCCCTTCCCCTCCATGCTGGAATGTTGATTGGCTTGTTCTTGTTGGGATCTTGTGCATATAACCACAGCTGCTGTGAGTTCAGGACTACAGTGGTCCTGTTATGTTCAGTCCTGGCTTCTGTGAGTCTTTCTGCTCCTCCTTCAGTGATGGGCATGATACACTTGTCCCATTTGTGACTGAGCACACCAAACACACTTATTCTCTGAACTTTAACCCACTGTGAGTTTCTGTATTAACTGCCATCCACTGCACTGAGAAACTTATCTAATGAGGTCTGAAAACTGCACTATCCATGATGAAAGAGAAACAGATTTAGAGGGCAGCTTGATACTATGTCCATTTTATCAACTGTTGTTTTAACAGTCCATTCTTTCTTTCAATTAACCAGGCCCCAGGATGGTTGTATGTTAGGTAGACATACCATTGTACCTGGTTGTCTTTACTCCAGTTCTGCAAATCACTGTTTGTGACATGACTACCCCTCTGTGGTGGTTTGAATGAAAATTGCCCTCACAGACTCATAGGGAGTGGCCAAAGCCAGGCCTAGTGACTCACTGTCTCTTCCTGCTGCCTACTGATATAGATGTAGAACTCTCAGCTACCTCTCCAGCACCATGTCTGCCTGAATGCCACCATGCTTCCTGCCATGATGATAATGGACTAAACTGTAAGACAGCCCCAATTAAATGCTTTCTTTTATAAGCGTTACAGTGGCTACAGTGTCTCTTCACAGCAATAGAAACCCTAAGATTGAAGTTGGTACAAAAGTGTAGGGTACTGCTGTTGATAGGCCAGATCATGCTTTTGTTCAGAAGAATATGAAACACTTTTGGACTTTGGACTAGTAAAGCAATTGGACACCGTAAGCAGGCCTTAATGGGCCATACTAAGTAGGAGTATGGAAGACAGTGATGGAAAGGGTGGTTTGAATTGGGGGCCCAGTTTAAGATGTTTCAGAGGAGAAGAATATTAATATATGGCCTAGAGATAGTTCTTGTGATATTTTGGTGATGAATGTATCTGCTTTCTGCCCTTGTCTAAAAAAGCTTAGGGCCAGGCATGGTGGTCACACCTTTAATCTCAGCACTTGGATGGCAGAGGCTGGCAGATCTCTGAGTTTAAGGCCAGTTGGGTCTGCAGAGCAAGTTCTAGAACAGCTAAACTCAGGCAGTGAAGGAAATCATTGAAAACAGAAAGCTGGTAAAAATATATTTGAACAAGAAGGCCATGGTCCAGCCCCAGCAAGCAACAGAACTTGGCAGCTTTGGCCACGTGGTTCTGGCCTTAGAGTCAAGGATACAAGAATACAAGCCATTGTATGAATCTGTGAAGGGGCAACCTGGATTAACTTGGAGACTCCAAGATATTGGAGACCCCAGAGCCATGGGATACCTGCCAAGGAAAGTTGCTAAAAGGGAGTGGAACCAGTCCAGGAGAAAGAAGTGTGTTGCAGTCAATAAAGCTGAAAGGAGTTGATGATCTGAAGAGAGTTTTGACATTCAGTTTGGACTTTGTCCAGCTTGTTTTTGGTCTTGCTTTGCTCCAGTATTTCCTCACTATGCTCCCTTTCCTCCCTTTTGGAATGGTAATGTATATCCTGTGCCATGTATGTTGGAAATACGTTATCTGCTTTTTTATTTTGATGTTATGGGGGCTACAGTTAAGAGATTGCCTTGAGTCTCCAAAGAGACTTTGGACTTTGAAACAGGTTTGAGATTGTTAGAGACATTTGTAGCCAGAAGAGTCTCTGGTCCCACTCAGCCCTGAGGTCCTGCAGCTGCTTATAAAATAATCACTCAGAGGCTTAATATTAATTACAAACTGTATGGCCTGTGGCTCAGACTTTTTGCTAGCTAGCTCGTATGACTTAATTCAATCCATTACTATTATTCTATGTATTGCCCCGTGTTCTGTGGCTTTGCCTGTGTTCCATTACATGTTGCTCCTTGGATGGTGGGTTGGTGTCTCTCCCCCCACCCCCGTTCCTTTCTTCTCTCACTATCTCTCTTGGATTTTCCCGCCTAGCTCCATTCTGCCCTGCCCTAGGCCAATGCAGCTTTATTTATTAGTTCATGGGAGCAACACATATTCACAGCATACAGAAAGACATTCCACAGCACTTCTCCTTTTCTGTCAAATCAAAAAAGAAGGTTTTAACTTTAAAATTACATATAACAAAACAGTTATCAAGCAATATCTAATCTATTCATATTTGGCAAAATTAAAGATATTAACTAGCGAAGTCTGATACTGTAGGAAAAGATTCCATCAGTTCTATCAACTGTCTGGGTTCCTCATCCTGGGGAGTCTTCATGGGGCCTCTATATATTTACTCAGTGCCACGGACTTGGTGGGACTGATTTAAGCCATTTGGTTTAGTATATGAACCTGTCTGACTGGTTACCTTCTATCCAGTGTCTGGCAGACTCTTCACCTGAACCCCATAGCCATTCTCATTGCCTATTTCTCTCTCCCTCAGAAGTACCTCAGGCTAAATGATCAAACACACACACACACACACACACACATCACACACACACACACACACACACACACACAAACACACACACACACATTCACACACATATTTTTTAGATTTATTAATTTTATGTGTACTATTGTTTTTGCCTGCATGTATGATTTATGTGTACTATGTGCATACCTAGTCCTCACAAACATTGTAAGAAGGAGGTATCAGATCCCCAGAACTGATTGTGAACCACCTTGTAGGTACTAGGAATTGAACCTGGGTCCTCTGGAAGAAAAACAGTGCTCTTAACTGCTGAGTCATCTCTCCAACCCTGATGTTTCTTCTCTCTCCCCTTCTCTTTCTTTCTTTTTTTCCAGGAAACAGTGTACACAGTTTACTCTGAGGGGATTATTGTCCATACCTAGGACAACCTTTGTCCTTCTTAACTGTACTATTTTATCTCCATATCCATCTACTGCAGCCCATTGTTCCTGGTGCTTTTAGGAGTTACCATGAATTAAGGTACATTTGGAGCCACCATGGGCCCAAGTAATTTCTACACTAATAGAGGGGCAATCAATCTGTAATTTGACATGAAGCCTCTGATCACCCTCACTTGTAGGCAACCTTGGCCACTCTGACAGAGAACATCTGGGGTAGTTGCTACCCCAGGAGCTCCTTCCTCCATAGCAGAAGGAGACCACTTGTACATCCCCATCTTCCACTCCTTTTTAAAAATCCTTTAGTGAATTACTGGTCAGGCTTTAAATCCTATCGAAAAGTTACAAGCAAAGCATTTAGCTTTCTATCAATTTCTTCCCTAGGAACTCCAGCAAAACACAAATGTTGCCACATTGGTTTTCGAGTAACTTCGACCTATAGTCTGTTTTCTTCTTTCCTTTCAGGCCTACCAAACTCTCCTACATCACAAAGATCGTATCCTATCAAAATCACTACAGCTCCATCTCACTTCCACGGTCCCTTTTGAATCAATTTCCTTAACTCTCTTGGGAATAGAGCTCTGTCTTGCCTGGTGAACTGGGCATCACTTCTGCCTTATCTCTTTAATATCTGTCCCTTTCCCAAGATTCCTAGTTTTTGGCTTTTTGGCACACTGATTTTCTTGTATCCTGTCAGCTCTAAGAAACATCAGACCAACATCTCTATCCCATGCTCTCTCTCTTTTTTTTCCCCAAGTTACTCACCCAGTTACCCACAGAGGATAATAGCTGCATCTCCTCTACATAAACTAATTCTTCTGTATAGCCATTTCTATTATGTACATTTTTACTTACATGTATGCATATATAAAATGAATACATACATACATATATGCACACACACACATATATATATGTGTGTATATATATTCATATATATATATGTGTATATATAAATGTAAAAAGGTAGACAGAAAAGATTTAGCTATCAGTATTCACTGTTAATTCTGGACACAGATCCTATCCATGGTCGTGTGATTTTTCACCTGTCTACATAGCAAATATAATTATCTGGAGGAGGGTTAACTTTGTTGCTTTTCAAAAATAATTACCTTATTTTTAATTATATATGTGGATGTTTATCTGTGTGTGGGTATAAGTGTATGAGGTTACGTGTTCTCAGGGATCAGAGGATCAGATCCCCTGATATTGAATTTATATGTAGTGGTGAGCTGGTCAATGTGGGTGCTGGGAAACAAATGCAGAGCCCATGAAAGGGCAGCATGACTCCTTAATCACGGAGTCACTGCTCCATCCTCAGTGTTTTCTATTAAAATCATATTTATTTGTGTTGTGTGGAGGAGAGGCATGTACATCATGGTGCATATGTGGGGGTTAGAGGAAGCTTACGGGAGTCAGTTCTTTCTTCCTGATTGTGGATCAGATGACTTACGTCATCAGGCTTTAGTACAAGTGTTTTAACCACTAAGTAGTCTCTCAGGCCCTGGAGAAGTGTTTGTTATTATATTATTATTATTATTATTATTATTATTACTATTATTATTTGTATGAGTGTTTGTATTTCTGTGCATATGTGCGATGCCCATGAGGTTAGAAGAGGTCAGATCCCCTAGAACTGAAGTTACAGATGACGTGAGGTGAGCTGCCATGTGGTGTTGGAAGTTAAATCCAGGTTCTCTAGAATTGCAGCCAGTGCTCTTAAACGCTGAGCCATCTTTCTTGTCCCTGTAGGAGCATTTTTATAGAGAGCTGTGTGAAGCCATTGAATAGATGAAGAGTGTGACTGAATCTATTCTATAGTATAAAGATTTAAATAACGTGTATTTATTTTAACTAGAATTATGTATCACAAACATTAATTCATTATTCAAGTTCTGTTCAGAGATAATGCATTCTGTAAACAGAACATTATAGTGCCTGCCCTTGTCAATCTTGCAGCCAGTTTTCAAGCTATCAGATTCAAGTTCCTAACTTTATAATAATCTCTGGCCTCCATGCATTTATGATGGTTACTCATGACTCTCAAGTTGACTGGATTAGGAGGTACCTCAAGGCTGGTCTGGGAAGACCTTTCTTGGAAGGTTTAAGTGAAGGGAGAAGACTGTCCCCCAGGACTGAAAGACCACTGCTGTTTTACTTACCCATGTTCACATCTTGATGATGAAGGCGTCTATCATGTTGCTGCTACTGCTGCTACTGACATTGGAACTGGCTTCTTTCAGTTTTCAATGTGGACTGAAGACCAGTGGCTCTCTGGGAATCCTTCAGGCATTTAGCACAAGATTGGAACTACTTGGGCATTCAGCTCTGCGGTCTGGGCAGTTAATGGGCTTTCTGCCTTTCTAGTGTGTGGGCAGTGTTGTTGGACTGTTCAGTTTGTATCACTGATGCCAATCCAATAAATGCCCCCCACCCTTTATTAGATATACATTCTATTGGTTCTGTTCTTTTGAAGAATCCTGGATAATACAGAAGTCAACACAATAAACGTCTAAGGATTGAGATGATAACATTTTGATACTAAACAAAGACATGTGTAAGGCGCGGAGATCCTTGCACTTTATTTTCACACGGTCCATTTAAACTATAAACTTTCAGAGATATTATCTCAGCATGTCCAAATCTGAAGAACAGAATAATATTGTAAACTAAATGCCATTATCACAAATGATACACAGAGAAGCTCTGATATTAATTTTTAGGTTTTTATCTTTTCATTTGGGAGCTGTAAACACTCGTAGTCAACTAGGTGAGTAGGGCTTCATTCCAGTCTGGTGAAGTTTTCGCTTCCCTTTTCACGTTGTCCTTTCGTAGGTGATATTCCTGCCCGTTGTTCTTGCCCACACTGGGGCATTCTGGATACTGCTTCCCTTTATACAAAAGAGTTTAAAACACCTTTAAGTGTCTACATTTGTAAGCCATCAGTTTTAACGACTAAAACTTCATTAAGCATGTTCTCAGAGATAAGTGTTCTTTTTTCCTTCACAGAATGGATGCCACTCATCACCCTGGGGGTGCCACTCTCCACTCTGGCATAGCTTATCTTTATGCTCAGAATGATGGCTTTGTTGCCTAGTTGACACTCTATCTTCCATCTTCAAGGCGCAGCATCCTTTAGTCCTGAGGAATATGGTAATTGGATTTTTTTTGGTTGGAAGAGTAATTTTTTAAATTAAAGCCACATCTTCACATCTTTCCTCACTAGATTAAAAATAACAATTACTTTGAAAGATTTCTTGATTTTATTTTGGAGACTGGCAAACTATTGACTTCTTCCTAAGCAGACTTTTTTTTAAGGAGAATAAGAGAATTTATTACACAGCCATATTTGAGTGACCTTGGCTCAGTGACATGGTGACAATTTTATAAAGTTTTATAGCTTTAGAAATTAGAGAATGTCATAAAACAATGCATGTTTAAAACACGTTGTTGGGTTCATCAGAGAGGTGGTTAAAACAAAATGGAAGACTCTTTTCTATAGGTCTCTGATGCTATCTATCTGGTGATATTCCTAGCTTTTGAGTTGGTGGAAGCTAGCTGGCTGCTAACTTAATAGATTCCAAAAGTTTTTAAGCTATTAGTCAAAGCATGATAGTTCTAACAGAAAGGTGAGCCAGGAATGGCCATTCATGGGGACAAAGCTAGCCTGAGATAGCCTAATTAACCTCTGGACCTGCAACATTCCAACCATACCACATCACTGCAGTTCTAATTAGTCAGCTGATTTTTAATTCTGGATAATTGTTCTACAGCAGCCTCTGAAGACTGCTCCCTCCTAGGATTTCTTGTTCACAGCCCCACCTGTTGTCCAAGCATCATATTTTGTGCATGGAGAGCACATATTATTTATTAAATATAAGGTTCCTCTAGCTAGGAAGCTCATTCCTAGGACTATGATGTACAGGAGGTTGAGCAGTTGGCAAGAGAAAAATAGCTGGTAAAGAAAAAAACTCCTCCTAGATTATATCAAAACTACTAGCATCATTATCTGTATTTGACTTTTTTTCTTGTTTCCTTGGCATTTGACATAACCTTTACATCACATACAGCACATAATACAATTGCTAGACCTAAGATTAAAATAATCAAGAACGTTTTTTTGGCCTAATGGAGTGAAGGCTACAGATGAAGGAAACATGTACTTTAACCACTGTTTACATATTTTCAAACAACCTAGATTGTATGTTTCTGCTATATTTATAATTAACTCTACTCTATGTACTCTATGATTTTTACATTTAAATGTTAGAAACCTGAATGGTACTCTGGAAGGAGTAACCATGTAATTGTATTCTTTTATTAGTAAAATATAAATATTGCTCAATTAATATTTTTAGTCCTGGGTAATTGTACTATAAGACTTTTTAGATACTAATTAAATAAAAAAATCATACTCAAGGTACAAAATATAATGAATGTTGTTACTAGGGAGAGGTATCTTTTGTATAATTTATATAAGAAAAGTTAGGCCAAATCTTTGGGTATCTTAGCTAGAGGAAAATGAGTTGAAGTTCAGTTTAAATACTAAATGTTTTGTTTTATACACATACTGAATAGTGAGGAATATATATATATATATATATATATATATATATATAGAGAGAGAGAGAGAGAGAGAGAGAGAGAGAGACATTTGTATAAAGACAATGAAAGCACTTGAGTGTTTAAGACATGGAAACTGGTTTTGAATAGGGTACAGTTTAGAGTAAGCAAACTGTCACAACAAAATAACATGACGAAATGAAATAACATAATGTCTTTATTTGTAAGCGCTAAAACAAGAATTAGTATTATTTATCATCAGAAACATACCAGGTGAGATACTATATTTCACAAATAATTTTTAAAAGATTATTATAAAAGTATTTGAGACATAAAGAGTGAGAGGAATGTGCACTTACTTCCTCAGGGTACTCGATTGTCAAAGCAGTTGAAGTAGACTTTAAAGGCAACACAACCACACGATCCATTTGTATCTGTTAATGGCTGCTTTCATTCAAAAGACAGAACAGAGTAATGAGTAGTTATGAAAGATACTGTGAACTAGAAAGCCAAACAAAAGCTTAACTACACAGTACTTTCCAGAAAAATAAATGTTTGTATGAGGTTTATAAGAAAGACAATCATTTTAACGTCAGTCTATTTCCAGTTGGTAAAATCTTTGAGTCATTTGCAAATTTGGGTATAACTCTTCTCCCTTTATCTATTATCAACATAAATGAAACAATTATAGATTATACTTACATCTAAATCATAAATAACTGTTAATATCACTGGCAATAGTAATTATGATGGCAGGCATTCTTCTGAAATATATAACATACATTCAAGAGTTGAATTTCACAGTCTTATCATATGAATATCAAGTTTAGTTTTTCTCCACAAAGGTACTGAGGCAGAGAGAAAGGCACATAGCCAATAGGTGATGGAATTAGGACTGGAACCTGATTCTACAGAGACAGAACCCAGGCTTATAGAGATGATAAATTGTGAGCTTTATTTTTTTCCCTATTTTCTAGATTTCTTGGCTGTGCAAACATGCTGTCAGGCGCAGTAACTCAGAGGTATTGCTAGGGAAGAACTTCCTGAGACAGCACACATTTCATCCATCCTACATCAGTCGGAATATTGCCGATGGCCTCCTGGAGTATTTTTATTCAGTGTCATGGAGCTTTAGAGAGTTGATAGAAATTACTTCAGTAACTCTTGCTTCACTGGGGGAATTAAGGTTTCTTCCGGTCTTTACAGCTAAGAAGTTAGAGCACAGAACAACAAAAGCACTTGTTGAAGGTAGGGCTACAATTCAGCAACAGGGTTCAAAACGAAAGCAACTGCCCTCCATTTTTCCATTCCTTATCTATCAGGCAGTAGCCTAACTGTCTCTTGCCTATGTACTGTGTACAAATACCACAGGGCTTGGGATATATATGCAGTGAAGTGATTATTCATGAAGGACTTTTAAAATCCTGAATGAGAGCTGGGCTAGGTGTCAGAATCAAGACACTTGGGACTATAAATTTAAGTCCAGCTGGGCCTGCTTAGTCAGTTCAAGGTCAGACAGTCATCACTCATTTTGATTCTGATTAAGGTCTTTAAAACTTTGGAACTATTTTTTGGTATGTTAATCTCAAATGACAACCTTAACCCATGGAGAAATGTCTGAGGCTAATTTTGTATTACTGTAAACAACCATATTTTGATGGTAAAAGCTGCTGGAGCTTATGCTATTTTTTCATAGCAATCTCATCATTATATCATTTGATCACAAAGGAGAGATGACAAATCGATGGGGAATTACTAAGAGAGAATTATTACTGTCTTTTGATACTGGAAACTGAACGTGAGGCCTCATACGCAGGTGACAGCTGCCGACAGGATTTGTTGTTTAAATCACTGTGCTGATTATTTTTCTTTATATTTCTGACTGCAAAAGAATAGTCTTTAGTGGATGGCAGATTCAATGCTTTCTTGAAGAAGTACTTGGGAAAATCAAGACATGTCTATTTAAAGTCATTGCCTTATCTTTAGAGAATTGTAATACAATTTGCATTTGCACCCTATCCCTGTGTTCTTAGAAGTTTTGTTTTATGATAGGTACAATTAATAAAAAAAAAAAGGTGCTAAAAAAGATGTTGCATGAAATTAGAGGCCAAAGAGAATAGGGACAGCTACTCTAGTGTCAGACAAAATACACTTTAAATGCAAAAGGACTTTACAAGAAACAAACAACAACAAAAAGGTACCTACGTGCTGCTAAAAGGTTAAATCTGCAAGAAAATGTAACAAGAACAGACGTTTATACAAATAGCAAACCGTGCAAACACATGAAGCAAAACTGAAAGTGTTGTTGGCTGTTTTACTCTTTGTTCTTTGGGGACCCTCCACCCAGCTCCCAAATAAATAACACACGGAGGCTTATTCTTTCTTAGAAATGCCTAGCCTTAGTTTCGCTTATTTGTAGCTAGCTTTTCTTAAATTATCCCATCTACCTCTTGCCTCTGGGCTTTTCTCTTTCTCTTACTTCTGAATGTTTCACTTTCACTCTTACTCTGTGGCTGGCTGTGGGGTGGCTGGGTGCCTGGGTGGCTGGCCCCTAGTGTCCTCCTCTTCTTGTTCTTGCTCCTTCTCCTTCTTCTCGCTTCTCCATCCTCTTGATTTCTCCTTCCATTTATTCTCTCCACCTGCCAGCCCCACCTAGCCTTTTTCTCTGCCCAGCTGTCAGGCGTTCGGCTCTTTATTAGACCAATCAGATGTTTTAGACAGGCAAAGTATCACAGACTCACAGAGTTAAATAAATGCAACATAAAAGAATGAAACACATCTTTGCATCATTAAAACAAGTGTTCCACTGCATAAACAAATATAACACATCTTAAAATAATATTCTACAGCATGACAGAATTAGAAGAAACTTCAGTTGTAGACTTTAACACACCACTGTCAACAATGGATAAAAATTCAGATAGAGGATAAATAGGGAAACAGGACATAGAATTCCATGACAGATAAACAAAACACTTAACTCAATAACAGTACCATGTACTGCTTCTCAAGGGCACATGGTACCTTCTTCAGGATAAGAACATGTTCAGCTGAAGTTTCAGTAAACTAACATTACCCTGATAGCAAAGATATCAAGGAGGGAAAACAAACTACAGAACATTGATTTTAAAAAAGAAAAATTCAGGAAGATACTAGTAAAGTGAAATAATCAGCATAATAAAAGTGTCACACTACATGCTCTAGTAGAATTTCTTCCTGGAGCACAAGAGCAATTTATTCTTTGAAAATCACCCCATATAATACAATACATTGAAAGATTAAAGGGGAGAAATACCTAGTTTTAACAGTTTATTCAAAAAATTACTTGGCAAAATTCAGTACCCTTTTATCTTTAAAAAATTAATATAAATACAGCAAACCAGGCCTATGAGGACACAGACACACACTCTCTCTCTCTCACATACATACAGGCATGCACATGCATGCATGTGCTCACACACACACTCCACAACAAACATCATATTACATGCTAAAAGACTCAAAGACTTTCCATGTATCACTTCTGTTTAATACAATAATAGAAGCTGTACTCCGAGAATTAGGCAAAGAAATAAACCAAATCCCTAAAAATTGAAAGGAATAAAACTATCTCTATTCAAAGATAGCATATTATATACAGCATTGTATAGAGTCTACAAAATTCTGTTAAAACAAAATAACTCAGTAAAATATCATTATACAAAAATCACAAAATCATTTGATTTCTGTACAAACAGGCAACGATATAAAAATAAAAAGACATGAAAAACCCAATTCACAATAACATCCAAAAAAAATATTTGGATGTTTACCTTAACCAGAGATACTTGTCTAATTGCTCTGGGAAGAGCTTCTAATATGTTAGAAACAGAGACTTGATTCTGTTCTGAGAAAGTTTCTGATCCTTTCTTTTGTCATGAAGTATGAAAGATATGAACAACAAACAATACACAACATTACTGAAATAAATTGAAGAAGTCATATAAATAGAAACATATCTCATACTCATGGATTGGAAGACCTGATATTGGCAAGATTTCAGTACTACATAATGTGATCCAAAGATTCAACACAAAATTAGGAACAGAGTGGTATTTCAGATCAGAAAGTCCATGTGGGTTTTCAAGGGACACTGAATAGTTAAAGTAATCTTGAAAAGGGACCAAGCTGGAGGACTCACACTTGCTACAAAGTCACAGAGATTTATCAGTGTAACGTTGGCCTAATATAGACATATAGACCAGAGGAATAGAATAGCCTAGAAAAAAAACTATCAAAGGGATATCAAAATAATTTTTATATATACCCAAGACCACCCAGTTGGAAGAGGTTAGTCTTTGTATCAGATGGTTTTGGAAAATCTGGATATCCATTATGATGGTTAATTTTGATGGTCAAGCTGATTATATTAACAAATATGTTGGCCTTAGTGAAGCATACCTTTGGACATGTCTGTGAGGCCATTTCTAGAGAAATTCAGCTAAGAAAGTAAGATTAATCCTGAATGTGGGTGGCACCATCCCATGGGTTGGAGTCCATGAGTAAAAAGAGAAAGAGGAGAAAGCCTTTAATGACCTGCCTGTATTTCCAAGGTAGCTTTTAAGGCAGTTTGTAAGAAAGATTATTTCCCTGATTTCTTTCCCAGTGTGTTTTTTACTGGTTTGTAAGACTACTGGCCTTTCTTTGTTAATTTGTATCTTGCCATTCCTCTGAAAGTGTTTACGAGATCTAAGAGTTTTCTGGCAGGGTCTTTTATTTTATTTATTTATTTTAAATTCTTAAAAATTCATTTTACATACCAACCACAGATCCCCCTCTCATTCCTCCTTCTGCTCCCCCTCATCGGGGGAGGGACCACTAAGCCTGGTACATTCAGTTGAGGCAGGACCAAGCACCTCCCCACTTTATCAAGGGTGAGCAAGGTGTCCGACCATAGGTAATGGGATCCAGAAAGCCACCTCATGCACCAGGGATAGATCCTGATTACACTGCCAGGGGCTCCTTAAACAGATCCAGCTACACATCTGTCTCCTGTATGCAGAGGGTCTAGTCTGGTCCCATGCAGGTTCCACAGCTGTCGGTCTAATATTCGAGAGTTCCTATGAGCTTGTTTCAGTTGTCTTTGTAGATTTCCCCATCATGATCTTGACACCCCCCCCCCCCCTTCATATAATCTCTCCTCCCTCTCTTCGACTGGACTCGCCTGGTGCTTGGCTGTGGATCTCTGCATCTGCTTCCATCAGTCACTGGATGAAGGTTCTATGATGACAGTTAGGGTATTCACCGATCTGACTACCGGGGTAGGCCAGCTCAGGCACCCTCTTCACTGTTGCTAGCAGTCTAACCTGGGGTCGACCTTGTGGGTTCCTGGGAATTTCCCTAGCACCTGGTTTCTCCCTTACCCCATAATGTCTCCCTCTATCAAGATTTCTGTCACTGCTCTCTCACTCCAACCCTACCCCAGCTTGAAAATTACCTAATGAGGTTTGGCAGAGTCTTTAGGGTCCCTTACAAAGATATAAATAAGGACACATTGACTTCTTTCTATTTGTATCTGTTTTATTTCTTGTCTTATCCCTTTAAGCTTTCATGCTTTACACAGAGTGATGAAAGGAGACAACTTTATCTTGTTCTGAATTATATTGGAAACACTTTGACTTTTTCACCATTTCAAATGATGTTGTCTATAAGATTGTCATCATATATAGCCTTTATTATATTTAGATATGTTCATTCTATTCTCAGTTTTTTAAAGGAATTTTGTTGTAAAGGGGTTTTTAATCATGAATTGTGTCATGTCAAAAACTTTATCTGCATCTATTGCAACAATTGTGTTCTTTCTGTCTTTGAGTCAATTTATATGATGAGTTATTTGATGGTTTGTTTGATGAACCATCTGCATCTCTGGGATGAAGACAACCTGACCATGCTGAAAGAGTCTCTCTCTCTCTCTCTCTCTCTCTCTCTCTCTCTCTGTATCTTTTTCCTCTTTCTTCTTCCTTCCTTCCTTCCTTCCTTCCTTCTTTCCTTCCTTCCTTCCTTTCTCTTCCTCCCCCTGACTCTTTTGACCAGGTCCCACTGTATAGCCTGGGGATTTGCTTTGTAAACCAGGCTAAGCTAGAACTTACAGAGATCTGCCTGCTTCTGCCCTTTGTGTGTTAAGATTAAATCATGCAGCTTTTTGATGAACTCTTGAATTGGTTGTAAGTATATCATTGAGAATGGTACCTGTGTTAACCATGGAGTGCTGGGAGCCATCCCCAGCAGTAGATGGGTCCTGCAGAGGGTGTAAGGAGTCTGTGGGGAAAGGAAGTGAGCCAGGCCATAATGGTCAGGAGAATCTTGCAGCCTGACTGACTAGCAGCCAGAGTGTTTATTTATACAGAATTTAGTAAGTAGGGATACATTCATGATGTTCCAAAACATAGATCATATCATTTTTTGTTTTGGACATGTGTTTCACTTCCTTTTGCTCATCTTTTAGTCATTATTAATAAACTATGACAGAACAGAGTTATCATTTCCAATCATTTTCCCTCAAGTTTTGACATCATTAATAAACAGAGTTGTCATTCTTACTCATTAACCCCATAACCCAATTTTTGAGAATCTAGAGGCATATAACAGCCTGTTCTCAGGCTGGTAGCTTTGGTTACTTCAAGGACACTAGACCAAAACAAAATCCTCAACCACCTGGGCATTTTGCCATGTCTCAAGCAGTGTATTATTAACTCTTAGTAGTTATAGTGCCCAGGAAAAAACCCTCAGGCCAAAGCTACTGCAGTTATTATTCAAATTCTGGCATAATACAATCAATGTTCACATTTATATCTTTATAGAATTTGTCTATATGTCTAATCCTGGAATTATGTTGTTCCTTGGACATATGACATTATAGTGGCTCTACATGAGCTAACTTTTCTAAGAGAGAGGGGTCCTGACACCTCATACTTTTATCATCTTTCCACTCCATACTTTGCTCATCAATATGTCTCTATGTAGGGCAGAGTTGTGTGCCATGTAATTGTCTGAGTGCACAGTGGGAAGAAGCTTGTAATCTGAACTGTGGACAATTCCTCTAGCCCACTGAATCATGTTGACATTTTAAAGTTTACTTTGTTTTGAATATCTTGTTCCTGTGTAAGTGCAAGGACAGATGTTTCAAGAATGTCTCATAGCCTCATGAAGAGACTTCTGGCTTCTTTATGTGTCACAACCTCCAAGGTGTAAGGAAGACTTTCAAGTAGATAAGGACATCTCCCTCAAAGTGTGTGTGTGTGGGAAATAGTAGGTTCAGGACTTCCCTGGGTAAGCTTAGAAGCAGCATTCCTGGGAGAAGTAATAAGTGATTCATAAGGAATTTTCCATCAATCCAATATCCCCAAATTGTACAAATATTAAAAGTGCCCCAAGTATGTAACAGGTGGAGATGAAAACCAAAGGTAGCATGGCAGCCATCATGTGGCTCACTTTGCTGGATCTTTGTTGAGCAGCTGTGCTGGCTTTATGACTTCTGCCATTCCGTTCAGATATGGCTCTGCCAATGGAGACAGTTCTATAATTGTAGTTTTCTTTTCTTTGTGGTTTTGGTATCAGAAGAATTGAAGCATTAATCTAAATTGTTCCATTACCAATAAAAAGTCAGGAGTTTTTTGGGATAAAAACCAGATAGATCAAGATACAAGTTAGGTAGCATTCCTTCATTTCCATTTTATGAAATATTTTGAGAAGCATTGATGATAGTTTTCTTTTCAAGGTGGCCATGTCAGAGGAGCAGCTGATGGCAGTTGACTTCAGGGTGTCATCCTACCAGGAGGCGAATCCCTGATGGGTGACTCTCAGATAGACTAGGCCCTGAGACCACAAACTCCAGAATGTCCTTTGCTTCTGCTGTGCCTTCCTGTTTGCTGCTGCCATCTTTCTCTGGTATATGGTATGCGGTAAACGGGTATGTGGAGAGCCCCACTGCCTGTAATGTAGTGTACTTATCTCATGGAAATATATTGTTCTACTGGGCATTTTTACCTGTGGATTATTATTATTATTATTATTTTGGTTTTTCGAGACAGGGTTTCTCTGTGTAGCTTTGTGCCTTCCCTGAAACTCACTCTGTAGCCCAGGCAGGCTTTGAACTCACAGAGATCTGCCTGCCTCTGCCTCCCGAGTGCTGGGATTAAAGGCGTGCACCACCACCACCTGGCACCTGTGGATTATTATGAAAATGATTTCTTCCTGATTTATACCATCTAATTGATAATGATGTTAGTTTAAATGGAGTTTTGATGATTGAAAATATGAACAAGGAAGTGTCACAAGCTAGAACACATGAATTTATATTGAGAAGTCATCTAGACTGTGGCTTAGCTTAATGATTAAGAAAACAACTGAGTCTCAGTAGCCCAGCTAGCTTAAATTCTTTTAATCTTAGTTTTGGGAGATGTGTTCATAGGATTTGGAGTGCATCATAGCTGAAATAAGGCTTTGAAAATAAAATTGGACTAAGATGTTTTGTCAAATAGCATTGAGGTGAAAAACCCAAGAAGATAATCTAAAGTTTTAGAAAGGCACATAGTTGAGGAACTCTTTGTCAGTGAACAAGAACAAAACAGCCTAATTATCATTAGCTGATGTGCCTTTCTTGCTGGAATTAGTTAATGACCAAAGGTGATGATTAATTCCTTATACCCATTTCTGCCCTCCATCTCCTGATATAAAACAAAAACAAAAACAAAAACTACTGATGAGTGGGTATGCACCCTAAATATTTAAAGTAGAGCTGGCTGACTGTTTTTTTATGTATAAAAGTTTAGGTTTGTGAATCCTTTAAGATAAGTAATAAAGTGATTGGTTCTTTCTTTTGTGACCACAAAATGCAGCCTGCCAATAAAAGAATACCTTGCTTGCCTACACTGTTAATCTACAACAAGTTGCTTCGGTATGAATGTACGTGAATTCTTGGGACAACTTGTTTTTTGTCTGTAATACGTAAAATGTTTAATCATGTTAAGGAATATGGAAAACATGCTTTTTTTTCTGTATTCATTGTAATCATTCATTTGAAAAATAGAATGTAATCATATTGTAATATTTATAGTGACTGAAATATTTTGCTGGGATATATAAGCTGTAAGGGAAAACATAGAGATAGAGGAAAAGGAAAGCATCAAGAATGAGAAAATGAGGAAAAATAAAGATACAGTGAGAAGGAAAACATCAAGAGTAAGAGAGTTAGAAAGAATTAGAAGAAAAACATCAAACATAAAATAGAGTTAGAAGGAAACCATCTAGAATGAGAGAACAAAGAAGAATAAAAATAAAGGAAAAGGAAAACATAGGGAGAGAGAGATAAGGGATATTTCTGGATAGAGATAAGAAAAGAGAATATAGAACACATAATGAAGAATACAGAAGAATAAAGAAAAGGTCTGAAGGAAACCATCAAGAGAGTGTGTGAGTGTCTTCTCTCTTACCCCCTCAGATAAAGAAAAGTCACAGTACACTGACTTTGGATTTCCCTTTGAACCCTGTGCTCAAAGGCTGGTCCCCTAGGCAAAGAAATAAGGTTGGGATAATTCAGTAGTGAATCCATCCTTTCAAACAAACTAATGTATTTGTTTATTCCAATTTTATTAATTCCTGCCCTGACATTAATTATTTCTTCCATTCTACCAAATTTGAAATTGGGTTGTTCTTATTTTTATCCAAGCCTCTAATGTGTATTATTAAGTAATTTATTTGAGAGTTCTGGGATTGAGGTGTGTACTATCATGCCCATCCTGAAGTGAAATTTTTGTGAATTTGAAGTGTGGCATGAATGTAAGAAAGTTGTCAAATGGCAAGTGCACAAATCAGTAAATTCTCACCTGTGTACATAGGTTCTATGTAAAAAGAAACAGGATGAACCCGCCTGTATCTGTAGAAAAGTCACAGTTCTTGTATGTCAAAAACCACATTGTGCCTTTTCCAGTCACTGCTGTCCCCCACCCCAACCACTATACTGATTTCAAACATGTATATGGTTAGGTTTTCTAGGAAGGATAAGATGTGTATATGGCTTCATTCATTCAACACAGCATTTGTGAGGTTCATTTATAGCTTTGATACAGCACTTTGTTCTTTCTCCTTACTGACAGTATTTAAGTTTATTAACATTTCACTGTTTGTTTACCAATATCATGTTATATGCATGTCTGTGCTGTTGCCATTTGGGGGCTATTACAAACAAGTATTTGTAAATTTTCCCTTCTTATAACATCATAAGTTTCTGGACAGAAGACATGGGAGTCTTGAGTCAGAAACAAGATAACAATATCATTAGACATTTTCTTTCACCTGTTTTTCAAGCCTCAGTTACCATAGTGCATATGCAAAGGGTCATGTATTCACCTACTCGAATAGCAGTGTTGTTGCAGGAGAGGAAACCTGAGCTTAGGCAATAAAAATAGTGAGAAGCAAGCACATTAATGAAATAATGGGCAGTATGTACACATGCCTTTTACTCTAGAGGAAGATACTATGTCTTCCAAGGCTGCCATCCAACTTGCCCTTTATTTTGGAAGGAAATAGTTTCTTTATTTTCTAAAACTGTTTTTTCTATAAATAACATTGAAAATAAATTTAAAAAAATAGGAATTCAGGTCTCTTCTAGCAAAACATACAGAAACTTGAAAGATTCATGAAGAATTACTTCCCTAATAAACAAGAATAGTCACTGCTGATATTTTTGTTTAATTAATCCCTGGGAGCCCTAGCAAGTGCTGTGAGGACAGCAGAAGCAAGATTTAGAAGGCATGGGGGTAAGGGAAAGAAACTGTTACAGTGTGTATGTGACATAAATGAAAGAGTCAAGGAATCTATATTCAGTGGATGATAACAAAAAAGAATGCAAGTCATACAAGATCAAACTTAAAAAAAAGAGTATCAGAAACAAGTAACAATCATGAAACACAAATTATAAGATAAATATATAACTGAAAATTTTATAATAAAATCAAGAGTATCTGCTCAAAAGACATAACCCCTAAAAATGTTTATGGAGAAGTAACAAAGAAAATAGCTTTTGGAATTTTCAGAACCAAAGAAAAACATGTAATTAGTATCTGATTGAAGAAATTGCTCCAAAGAACATTCAGAGGACAACTATCACAATGGAAAAATGGGGCAAGTGTAAGAACAGACAATTTATCAAAGAAGCTACTCCAAGAATCAGGAAGTATATGAAGAGTGTAAGTAAGATGGAAATTTAACCAATAACAAGCTCATGGAGGTGCAATCATGTCAAGATTTAGCATGTCTATGGAAACACAGGAACATTTCTGCACTGCTATTGACAATATGGAAGGAGCAGCTGTTCTAGAAATGTATCTCTTGGGAAATGAAGAAAATTAATTTATTAATTTCATACCTATAATCTGGTAGGTAAATGAAGTTTTCATACATATTTATAAGTAAACATTTAAGATGATTTTCAAAATAGCCTTAGTTTTATGGCTTCATTGTAGCAGTAAAATCATTAATGACTGCTTACCAAATGATAAAGATGACTTTAGAAACTTTATATGTATATGTGTATAAAAATATTTTAAAATGGAAATGCTTACCATTGGGTTGGAGAGTTGGCTGAGCATATAAAAGCACTGATTGCTTTTCTAGAGAACTGGGGTTCAATTCCCAGCACCCACATTGTGGATCATAACCACCTGTAACTTCTGTTCTAAGGAATCTTGTGCCTTCCTTTGGCCTCTGAGGGCACCAGGCATACATGCAGACAAGTCCATAGCCATAAAAAATAAATTTTTAGGATAACAGACTACAACAATATTGCATGTGTTGGAAATACATCCTACAGAACAATAACTCACATTGTAGGAGACAGACAGAGGAGTAAACATTAAATGCAATAGAAGCAATGTGTATTAGATAAAATAAACAGAAAATGGAGTATAGAAATGAAAGGGAAAAGGAGTCAAAAATATAGACGATCCAGTCTGTCTGGGGCTTCAAATATATTTGCATGAGTTGGAAAAAGCATCTTCTGAGAACTTTTCTATTTTTTGTTTGATATTTCTACACTTCTAAGTTCTTCTTTTTATATTTATGCTTTGACATTTTTCTTTCTGGATTATATAGGACTGAATACAATTTTATTGCTTTATTCGAAGCACCAGCTTTGCTATTTACTCATTTTTCTCAACTTACGTTAAAATTTTATCTGTTTCTTAGATTGCATGTTTGATTGTTTTTTGGTTTTTTTTTTTTTTTTTTTTTTTTGGTCTAGTAGTGTGGATGTTTGAAGTTACTTATTCATGTAAGCTGAATCCTGTCACTTTAGATTTGGAGTGAGAACAGAAGTACTAGTCTTCATGTACTGAAATAGGACAATATTTTACATTGTGAATGTGCTGTTGTTAATGGAAAAATAGTTCCAGTATAGCACCTTCCCCTTTGAACTAGACCTTGCTCTTCTATTACCAACTGTCACTGAGTGACTGACCTTTAGGATCTTATTCCAACCTCCCTGACAAACCCCTGGCACTCACAGCAGGATTTGTTTGTTTCTTGAAAACAGCTTCATGTTTGGTGTTTTGATTATTAACTTGAGTTTCCTCTTGGTTATGGTTAATGTCAGTGACTGTGAACTCTGTTCCCATTGTCATCACTTAAAATTGTGTAAATTGTGTTTCAGTTAGACTGAAAATTATTTGAAAAGTTTAACTTTAATTTCTTGGTGGGACAATATTTTGATATTTTCAATACCTTTTTTTGGTTTATTTAATGAGGAAAATAATTACATCATTTAATTAAATTAATTAATTTTTATTGAAACTAGATTCTTCTCTCATACAATATATCTAGACCACAGTTTCCCCTTCTTTCACTCCTCCCAGCTTCCCTCAACTCCCCTTTCACCACCCCATTCTGTCTCCCATCATGAAAGAGCAGGCCTCTAACAGACAACAGCTAAACACAATAAAACAAAATACAGTAAGACAAGGCAAAAGCCCTCACATCAAAGCTGGGCAAGGCAACCCAAAAGGAGAAAAAGAGTCCTAAGAGTAAGCAAAAGAGTCAGAGACACATGCTCCCCAAGTTAGGAGTCCCACAAAACACCAAGATAACAGCCACAACATACACTCAAAAGACCTGGTGCAGACTCCTGCAGGCCCCAGGTTTGCAGCTTCAGTCTCTGTGAGCCCATATGTGCCCTGCTTAGTTAATTCAGTGGACCATGTTCGTCTGGTGTCCTACATCCCCTCTGACTCCCACAATCTTTTCTCCTCATACAGCACCAGCCCAACCTCTCTGCAATTCAGTGAGCTGCGTGGATGTTATCCTTGACAATTCCCCTGCCTCTCATCAGCTTACAGAGAGCAACCCTCTGCCCTATTGTCACCCTAGGTTGCTTGGGGGATATCCACAGCCAACAAATCATGCAAATGCAACCCAGTCCTACCACTGAGAGCCTTGCCTGGCTATAAGAGATGGCCAGCTGAGACTCCATATCCCCCACTACTAGAATTTCTCATTAGAATCATCTTCATAGATTCCAGGAAGTTTCCACTGTGCTAGGTATACACCTTCCCAAAAGCTGCCCCCCCATTCCATCTACCTATATTCACACTCTCTCCCTCTATCCCACCCTCCCCCACTTAACCTGACACCTCAACTCCTGTCCCCATCTACCCCTTGTCCACCCACAAAATCTATTCTATTTCCCCTTCCTAGGGTGGTCCATGTACCCCATCCAGACCCCTTTTCTTTACCTAACCTCTCTGACTCTCTGAATTGTAGCTTGGTTATCATTTACTTAATGGCCAGTATCCACTTATAAATGAATACATATCGTATTTGTCTTTCTGGGTCTGGGTCTAGGTCAGGATGATTTTTTTTCTAGTTGCATTCATTTGCCTGAAAATTTCATGATGCCATATTGTTAACAGCTGAGAAATACTCCATTGTGTAAATATACCATGTTTTCTTTATTCATTCCTTAGCTGAGTGACATCTAGGTTGTTTCCTGTTTCTGGCTACTACAAATAAAGCTGCAGTGAACATGGTTGAATAAGTATACTTGTGATAGGATGGAATGTCCTTTGAGTATATGCACAAGAATGGTATATCTGGATCTTGAGGTAGATCAATTGTTAATTTTCTGAGGAACTGCCATATTGGTTTCCAGAATGGCTGTAAAAATTTGCATTCCCACCAGCAATGAGGAAGTGCTCCCCTTGTTCCATGTCCTTGCCACCATGAGCTGTCACTTGTGTTATTGATCTTAGCCATTCTGACAAGTGCAAGATGGAATTTCAAAGTAGTTTTGATTTGCATTTCCTGATGTCTAAAGATGTTGAACATTTCTTTTGTGTTTCTCAGCCATGTGAGATTCCTCTATTGAGAATTCCCTGTTTAGATCTGTACCCCATTTTTAAACTGGATTATTTGTTTTTTTTTATATGCAGTTTCTTGAGTTATTTATATATTTTGAATATTAGTCCTCTTCAGGAAGTTGAGTTGGTAAAAACCTTTTCCCATCCTGTAGGCTGCCATTTTGTCCTATTCATGGTGTCCTTTGCCTTACAGAAGCTTCTCAGTTTCATGAGGTCCCAATTATTAATTGTTGATCTTAGTGCCTCTGCTACCAGTGTTGAGTTTAGAAAATTGTCTCCTGTGCCAATTCATTCAGGGTTATTCCTCACTTTCTATGAAGTTGAGTGTATCTGGTTTTATGTTGAGGTCTTTGATCCACTTAAGACTTGAGTTTTGTGCAGGGCAATAAATATGGATCTATTTGCATTTTAAACATGCAACCATTTCATTTAACATCACCATTTGTTTTAAATTTTTTGACAATTTTATGCATGAGTAGTATATTTATATCATCCCTTTCTCTCCCCGTTCCAACTTCTCCTATGCCCTTTTTTCCACTCTCTCTCAAATTCATGTCCTTCTCTCAGTTGATTGTTGTTGTTATAAACACACATATATGTAACCTGCTGAGTCCATTTAATGTGGCTCATATGGTCTTGAGGACTGACCACTTTGAATTAGAAAAACAATCGGGGTATTCACCCTGGAGAAAACTGAACCTCCCTCTCTGCAGCCATTGATTGTTTGTAGCTCTCCATCCACAGGTGGGAGCTTGCTAAGTTTTCCCTATCCACATTAACATGTTAATCAGTGGTGTTCTTATGCCCAGGGGATTTAATTGAGTCAGGGAAGAGGGGCACAATACAGAGGGAGATAGAGGAAGGAGAAAAATAACATGAAAAAAGCTACAGGAAAACATTTTATAACCTTACTGAAAATACAAGCATATATAAGTGTTTCTATGTATATATAGTTTAAATGAAGTCATGTCACACAAGGGTGATCATGCTTTCCCCAACATATGTAGGCTATCTGCCAAAACCCCAGTGCCAAGCATGAGACTTCTCCTTTGGATTTGTTAGTCAGGGCTAGGCAGGTGTTACCCACTCAGAGGCTATTTTTGAAGAAAAAATAATGTTTTATGAATTTATGAGAATCACAAGTAATTAACACCAGAAATGTAACAGAAATAGACTAATTGAGTTAGATTTTTTCTTTTTTCTTTCTTTTTTTTTTTTCTGAGCCTGGCCAAGAATTCATAATGTCACCAAGGCTGGACTCAAACCAAAGAGCCTGCTGCCACAGCCTTTAAAGTGCCAGTGCTTTCAGCTGTGTGCTACTGCATGTGGTTTGTTGTGGAGACGGAGGCGCTCTAGTCGGCTAAATTCATTCACTAGCTGGGGGTTTCGTTAATATGCACAAGAGCCATTTGTAAGTTGAGAAAACTTTTTAATAAATTAATTTATGATATTAACCTTTGGTGTTGCTTGGACATATTTAACCTAATGAATTTTGCATTGGGAATGGCCAACACCAACTGTTGTGAAACCAAATTGGCTTTCAGTTTCTAGAAATGAATTTCACTTTTTTAGAGTGTTTACGTGAAGTTCATGTTGACAGAAACATCTTGTTTTATAGGGCTTTGGAGATCTTGGAAATTTGAAAAATATTCCTTGAGGAGTTAGAAAAATGAACAGTCAGTTCTGCCTCCATTTTGTGGTTCTGAGACCGGGCCTTTTTCAGCCCCAGGAATAGGTAGACTATGAGTAATTGTTTAAGGAGATCTGGAGGCATGCCTGTGCTTTGGAAGTGTCCCTCAAGACCTTGGAAGTCTAATGGAGAAACTATCATAAAACACAATAGGATGAGTTTCTGTGCCAACCTAACTTTCATTTAAGAAAGATCAGGGATGGAACATAAAGAGTCTAATGAGTAAATAATCAAGAAAATGATGTCTTTTTGCAGAGTTTGAGTGAGACACTCAATTAAACATAGATAAATGCTTCCACTATTTAAAACAAAGTCGACACAAATATACATACATAAACAAATATATATTGTACGTATGTACATATACATAAGTACATATATATGTACAAGATGCACTCTAATACAAAAGAAAAATTGTGATTCCTTTAGTTTTTTTTCTAACTACCCCAGAGTTAGTTGCTGAGATTTTTGTTTTTGTTTTTTCATGTCTAAAGTGTTATAATAACCAAGATGATGAGTGAAGCTGTGTGTGTGTGTGTGTGTGTGTGTGTGTGTGTGTGTGTGTGTGTGTGTGTGTTGGTCTGTATCATTTATGTGTAAAGAGGCCAGAGGTAAATGTGAGGTCTCTTCATTATGTTCTCTCCACATTGTTTTGTGAGACAGGGTCTCTCCCTGAACTTGGAACCAGCCACTCTTTGGAATTGGCTAGCCAATCAGCTTCAGGGCAATGCTTATCTCTGCCTCTGCAACACTGCTACCACAGGCTTTCTCTTTCATACCTGGCTTTTTAATATGGGTGCTAAGGATCCCACTCAGATCCTCATGTTTACAAAGAAAGTATTTTACCATCTACCTGTCCATTTTACCAGGCCTAGGGTGAAGCCTTTTAAAACTTTACTCATAAAATTTTCATGAACAAATTGACATTCATAGTATTTAAAATATTTTTTATTGGCTCTTTAGAAACTGTTGATTTTCATAGCATCTCGAGATTATAGAATTATGAGCAATCAAATTTGAAAATAAATTTGACCTGGTACATTAAGCTGTATATTATGGTAATTGTCCTAAACTGAGCACTATCCTCTGTCTGAGACACCAAGTAAAGTTTAAAAGTTATTGAATACAAAGGGAGTTGTGGGACCTCTGCAAAGGTTCAGTAAATTAACAAGAAGTCCTTTTATTTGCCCTTGAAAGAGTGTACTTTCCCCGTTTGCTGTCAAAATAAACTTGTTGCTGAGATAGAAAAGGACTTTGTGGTGTGGTTGAGCATTTCTTGGGTATATGCCCAAGAGTGGTATAGCTGGATCTTGGGGGAGATTGATTCCCAATTTTCTAAGAAAGCGCCATATTGATTTCCAAAGTGGTTGTACAAGCTTGCATTCCCACCAGCAGTGGAGGAGAGTTCCCCTAGCTCCACATCCTCTCCAGCATAAGGTGTCTTCAGTGTTTTTGATCTTAGCCATTCTGACAGGCGTAAGGTGGTATCTCAGAGTTGTTTTGATTTGCATTTCCCTGATGATTAGGGATGTTGAGCAATTCCTTAAATGTCTTTCGGCCATTTGAGTTTCCTCTGTTGAGAATTCTCTGTTTAGTTCTATAGCCCATTTCTTAACTGGACTGTTGGGCATTTTGATGTCTAATTTCTTGAATTCCTTATATATTCTGGATATCAGTCCTCTGTCAGATGTGGGGTTGGTGAAGATCTTTTCCCATTCTGTAGGCTGTCGCTTTGCCTTGTTGACCGTATCCTTTGCTCTACAAAAGCTTCTCAGTTTCAAGAGGTCCCATTGATTGATTGTTTCTCTCAGAGTCTGTGCTACTGGTGTTCTATTTAGGAAGTGGTCTCCTATGCCAATGCGTTCAAGACTACTTCCTACTTTCTCTTCTAGCAGGTTCAGAGTAGCTGGATTTATGTTGAGGTCCTTGATCCACTTGGACTTAAGTTTTGTGCACGGTGATAGATATGGATCTATTTGCAGCCTTCTACATGTTGATATCCAGTTTTGCCAGCACCATTTGTTGAAGATGCTTTCTTTTTTCCATTGTGCACTTTTGGCTTCTTTGTCAAAAATTATATGTTCATAGGTGTGCGGATTAATGTCAGGGTCTTCAATTCGATTCCATTGGTCCACATGTCGGTTTTTTTTTTTTTTTTTTTTGGTTTTTCGAGACAGGGTTTCTCTGTGTAGCTTTGCGCCTTTCCTGGATCTCGCGCTGTAGACCAGGCTGGCCTCGAACTCACAGAGATCCGCCTGCCTCTGCCTCCCGAGTGCTGGGATTAAAGGCATGCGCCACCACCACCCGGCCCACATGTCGGTTTTTATGCCAGTACCAAGCTGTTTTTATTACTGTAGCTCTATAGTAGAGCTTGAAGTCAGGGATCGTGATGCCTTCAGAAGTTGTGTTATTGTACAGGATTCCTTTGGCTATCCTGGGTTTTTTGTTTTTCCATATGAAGTTGAGTATTATTCTTTCCAGGTCTGTGAAGAATTGTGTTGGTATTTTGATGGGGATTGCATTGAATCTGTAGATTGCTTTTGGTAAGATTGCCATTTTTACTATGTTAGTCCTGCCTATCCATGAGCATGGGAGATCTTTCCATTTTCTGACATCTTCTTCAATTTCTTTTTTCAGGGACTTAAAGTTCTTGTCATATAGGTCCTTCACTTGCTTGGTTAGTGTTACCCCAAGGTATTTTATGTCATTTGTGGCTATAGTAAAGGGTGATGTATCTCTGATTTCCTTCTCCACTTCTTTGTCCATTGTATATAGGAGGGCTACTGATTTTTTTGAGTTGATCTTGTATCCTGCTATGTTGCTGAAGGTGTTTATAAGCTGTCTGTTTGGGAGGCATCCAGGCAGTGGGACCAGATCTTGTGCTCATTGCATGAGTTGGCTGTTTGAAACCTGGGGCCTATGCAGGATTGTTTGGCTCGGCCTGGGAGGAGGGGACTAGACCTACCTGGACTGAGTCTACCAGGTTGACCTCAGTCTGTGGGGAAGGCTTTGCCCTGGAGGAGATGGGAATGGGGGGGGGGTTGGGGGGAAGGTGAGGGGGACGGGAGGGGGGGAGAACAAGGGAATCCATGGCTGATATGTAGAACTGAATTGTATTGCAAAATAAATTAAAATAAATTAAAAGAAAAAAAGTGCAAAAAAAAAAAAAAGCCTGTGATTTGTGTTTTAAAAATAGCTATAATATACTGAGATGTGGTAACGAAACAGTTGAACTTTCAGAAGGCCAGATAGGATGTTTCCTTTTCTTGCTAAGCTGTACTCTTAATTTCCTTGATTTGAAAAATAAAGATAATGTTTACCTCAAAAAAAAAAAAAAAAAAAAAAAAAGAAAAGGACTTTGGAGTCATTAGCCAATGTCTTATTTTAGAGAGAGGGAAGCTGAGCCTCAGAAAGATGAGGTGACTGACACAAGGTCCAGGACTGGCTAATCTCTGGATGACGGTGACTCCAAGTCGGCACTGCAAGATAACATCTGAATGCAGGAAAATGAAGTTTCCTTTAGAAGACCACAGAATGCCCTTTAAAAAAATCTCACAATTAAAATTTAATCATATAATACTGGCCCAAATTGTCTTAAATGTTCATTCCTGAACTAACTGTCATCTGTGCTAATGGTATTACTATGAGTGGTTTTGTCTGACATCAGGGGATTAGTCTAATGCTGCCCCAGTGTTTTCTACCCCTTGTCTTTTCTGTTGGGAAAATACCCCATTTTAGCACAATCTGAAGTTACCTTTTATTTTCATTATTCTATATTCATCTTTCTTCCCCTGTGTTCACATTCACATCAGAGAGACAGTGTAACCCAAAGGAAGAATACAGCTCTAGCGCTGTATTCCTATTATTTCTTCATTTTTTCCCTTAGTTCTGTAGAAAGAATATCAGAGCTGAAGAGATCTCATAGGGTTTTTTGTGAGAACTGAGTATTTAGAACATATAGATATTTCTCACTATTGAGAACAAATTTTATTAGTCAGGGTGAAGGCAGGAAGTGGAGAGTAGAGCATCTGGCAGTATCTCAAATATCATACTTCTAGCAGGAGTTCAGCCTTTTCAGTACACTTATTTTCAAATGGTCTCGCAGGTATCCTGTTGATAACATCTGTGACCATTGGTGACCACTGCCTAGATCCATCAACTCAATAGAGGCTTCAAAGTGTGATATTTTACCTGTCATCTTCGTTCATTACTTGGATAGTATTATAAAGTGAGAGACATCAATTACTGGATTACCATGAAGTCTAGCACATTTTGAAACAGCAGATAAATTCTTCAATCTTTCTCTTTGTTTACCAGCTTTCTAAATGGATTGATTCCCCTATATTTTAAAGTATTTAATGAACATATGAATATAAGTATTTTAATATTTTCCTATAAGTTACAATTATATATTTTATTGACATAAAGTTTTACATCTTTTATTAGTGAGAGCCTTTTAAAAATAGCCCCTGAATCCTTTTCATAACACCAGGTGACTTGGCATAACTTTCTAACCTTTTGTTGTGACAAGAAATAATATTCTAGACCATTTTGTATGTTTTGAATGAATTCTGTTTTAAGGGGATGAAAGTTTCAGTATTCTCTTGAAGCGACTTGTCAAAATCAGTCACTAGATAATCCTCAACACAGGAGCTAACGAATATTTGATGAAGAAACAACAGAAGTTCTTTAAATTCACTTTGGGAAGTGAACTGCTGCAAGAGAGTAGCCTCTGCCAACTGTGTTCTTGAGCTGATCTGACACCTTTGTAGAAGGGCTCTATTTGTATCGATAGGTAATGTCACACATGGCCCCTGGCTCTACCTACTAGAGCCTTTTCAGACTATCCTTGTCTGTCTTCTTCCTGTGTTTAGCTCTCTTTCTAAACTCAGTGCTTTGGCCAACTTTTCCCCTCTCAGTCTGCGCTGTGTGGGACTAACTCTCTGCAGGGAGTTTATCCGGCTCTGAGTTGTGCTGCCTAATGGAAGTTTGCCTCCATCTCTGCCTAGGTTGCTTACATAAAGAGTGGGGTGTCCCACCTTACTTCTCATCCAGAAGCCTCTCCATAATAATAGTGTAGTAGAACTTCACTCTCTCTTTCTCCTAGAAAATACTTTGGATCTTTGTCAGTAGTATGATTTGACAATAGAGAGTTCACCCAAAAGGTGCTTCCAATGATTGCACCTGTTTTTGTTATTGTCATTTTTGTTTTGTTTTTAAAGAAGAAAGATACCACACTTGGACTAGTACTGTGTAACTGGATATTTTTAAAGGATAAATTTTAATGCATTGAAAAAAAAAGGAATCTAAACAAAAAGCATCCAGTTATCCACCAGTTTTAAAAGAAGAGCAGCAACTCAGACTCTGCTGCTAACGGTCGACCTTCTACTACAGTGTCGATCACTGCACTAGTAGGAGGTATTTATCATTGCCTGTATCATCATGTAAAGCAAAACCACGCTGCAGAGCTTTCCCTAAGTGCCACTCCCCACTCACTATGGATGTTACTGCTCTTGAGTAAGTTTAGGCTTGCTTACCTAGAGAATAGTTCAATTGGGCATCCTATGTGCTTCTTAATCTAGACTGTTAGCATACGTCCCAACTACAGTCAGTTATACATGAAGCTAGAAGATCTCAACACTGTTGAATAAAGTAACTTTCTCCCCTAAAAGAGTTTTGTTAGAATAGATTTTAAAAAACATAGTTGAGCACTTTTGTGAACTATTGAAATTTAGAAGAAAACATTCAACATTGTCAAAAACATTTATTTATAAACAGCAATTCAAATTTTGGTTCTACCACTTATTTGACAAACTGCTTAACTTTGCTCATGGAGTGCATTTGGACTGACCATACGTATATTGACAATGGGCTGATTGACAGGAATTTTAGTGTTAATCTTTTCCTTCTTGCTTATAAAGTTGATTTTTTGATGTTATTACCTTACATGGTTGTGTTTTTTAATGTTTAAAAATCATCTCTTTTAGCCGGGCGGTGGTGGCGCACGCCTTTAATCCCAGCACTCGGGAGGCAGAGCCAGGCGGATCTCTGTGAGCTCGAGGCCAGCCTACCAAGTGAGTTCCAGGACAGGCGCAAAGCTACACAGAGAAACCCTGTCTCGAAAAAAACCAAAAAAAAAAAAAAATCATCTCTTTTAGTTTTGGGGATTATAATATACTTGCATCATTTCCTTCTTCTCTTTCCTCCTTCCAAACCATTTCATACAACCCCTTTCTCTCTTTCAAATTCGAGACCTCTTTTATCAGTCATTGTTGTTACATACATATATATATTTTAAAAATTAAAATATAGTTGTATCCTTTACCCTTCCCTCTCTTTTTTTCAGAGCCTTTTTTTATTTAATTATTGTATTACATATATATGAGTAAATATACAAATAGAGTCCATTTAATGTTACTTGTATGTATATACTCTTAGGGATGACCACTTGGGATTAGACAGCCAGTTGGGGGCTTTCCCTAAAGAAAGCTAATTCCCATCCTCTCTCAGTAGGCATCAATTGACTATATATCTCCATCTAGGATGGAGCCCCATGTGATTTCCCCATGCACACTGGCATGTCACTTGGTGGTGTGATTGTTTGGGTCTTGCTTAGATGACTATACCGATGAGATTTTATGTGTATGGCTTCCCTTCCCTGTCATATCTAGGAAACACAGTCTTCCAGCAGACTTCTTCGTCCTTTGGTTCCTATGATCTTTCCTTCCCTCTTGTCATGTTCCCTGAGTCTTAGGTGTAGAGTCGCATTGTAGATTTATCAGTTGGGGTTGGGTGCCCCACAGTTAGTTTTTCTCTACATTTTGACCGGTTGTGGCTTTCTGTAATGTCTGCTGCAAAAAGAATCTTCTACACTCAACTGTGTGCTTGAGGATAAGTATTTGGGATGCAGGTTTGATTATGCTGATTTAGGAAACTGGCAGTTGGTGATTCCCCTGTAAGTTCCATGACTTCATCAGCCGTGAGTAGTTGGTTGTTCTTATTTGCCCCTGTGTTTTTATTTTGTCACCTTTATCTTTTCTTTTCTTCTTAAACTTCTTTAGTCTCCTAGTTTCTAAGATGTTCTGTACACTGGTTTTATAAGGTTCCAAACAGAGGCCTCTCTTTAAATATCCTAGCTATTTTGTCCAAGTGAGTCAACCTATTCTTACAATTTCAATTAACACAAGGTTAACACACAATGCCAAAGTCTATATCTTTCAAACATAGCAAGGAACAACAATACAAAAAACTGCATCTTGTGTGTCTGCACCTAGGTGCCTCTTCTACATTTTCATGCTAATTTTTGTTTGTTTTATTCAGTTTCATATTTGAAAATCTACACCTACTTTTAGATTTATTTAGTGTTAAATAAACACCCCAGCCTTCCCGGTTTATTTAAATATATTGTGCCTTTCTGTCTATACCTTTTTCATGATCTGGAATGCTTTTTCCCCTTCTTTTCTTGGAACATTTCATTTTATTTTACTTTTCATTTTACGTACCAACCACAGATCCCCCTCTCTTCCCTCCTTTCACCTCCCAGCCTTCTCCTCCCTGGCCCACTCCTCCATTTCCTCCTCTAACAAGGTAAGGCCTCCCATGGGGAGTCAGAAGAGCCTGGTACATTCAGCTGGGGCAAGTCCAAGCCCCTCCCCTTGCATCAAGGCTGTGCAAGGAGTCCTACCACAGGTACTGGGCTCCAAAAAGCCAGCTCATGCACCAGGCATGGATCCTGATTCTACTGCCAGGGGGCCCCTTAAGCAGATCAAGCCACACAACTGTCTCACTCGTACAGAGTGCTTAGTCTAGTTCCATGGAGGTTCCACAGCTGTTGGTCTAAAGCTCATGAGTTCCTACTAGTTTGGCTTGGTTGTCTCTGTAGGTTTCCCCATCATGATCTTGCTGCCCCTTGCTCATAGAATCCCTCTTCTCTCTCTTCAACTGGACTTCTGGATAGGGAGAGACCAAGTGCTAGGGAAGTTCCCAGAAATCCACAAGGATAACCTCAGCTTAGACTACTAGCACTAGTGGAGAGGATGTTGGTACTGGCTTACCCTAGTAATCAGATCAGTGAATACCCTAACTGTCATCATAGAGCCTTCATACAGTAACTGATGGAAGCAGATACAGAGATCTACAGCCAAGCTCTTCCCCTTCTTGTGGACATGTATTTAGTTTTCGGGACTTAGCTCAAATGTCACTCCACTTTTAGGATGGCATTCAGTCTCCTCTTTGTAGCTCTATTGAGAGAAAGGCTGAGCCAGGAGATCTAGAATTCTGACCCAGAAATTGTGAAATGATGAGTACTGGTGGTTTTCAGTGAAGGTAGGTGTCCAGGGAGGACAGGAAAGGACATCAAATCTCCTGGAGCCAGACTTAGAGGTGGTTGTGAACTGCCTGACGTGAGCATGGAGAAGCAAGCTCTTGTCCTTTGCAAGTGCGGTACAAGCTCTTACCTGGTGAGCCATCTGACCCAGCCCCCAAACTGTTAACTCTATTATAGCATAAACGTTTTTCCTGTTGTTATGTAAGAGTCTGTGGTACAATTTTAACAGGTTTATAAAATAGAATACAAAATTAAATTTGACAAATTTTCTCCAGATATTTTCATGTTTTATCTTGGGAAAGTAGCATAGTGTTGTAGTCCAAATATTTAACTTTGGAATAAGACAAAGTTTTAATGTTTTTGGTCTTTACCAATTTATAACATTGGATAGGAGCATGCTGTTGCACTTAATATTTATTGTTAAAGGAGACAATTCACATAAATTGCTAGATATACTGTTTGGTACATAGGAAATATTTAAGCAACACCAATATTTTACAGTCATTGTCATTCATTTGAACTTATTATCAATTTAGCACCAAGTCCTGCATATCTGCTTGATAGAAGCATTTCTTGTTGATGAAATATTTTATATATGAGGGAAAGTAAGTAAAAAAAGATAATTTGAATTTTTATTTAGTAGCCCTGAAATGTTACTTGGATTCCTCATCTGTAAAATAGAGGTAATAATTTACATTACATGTATTATTTGGTAATGTATGCAAAAGGGCCAATAATGCAGTTGTTTAATAATTTGTGCTTAATATTGTGAGTTTACCCTGAAAGTTCATTAAGGAATTCTCTATGGCATATACATATACTTGTTATTAAGGTTATTAAGTCATCCTTATTTCTTGCACTTCAAATTTATGAAAATGATAAAGCAGGTTGTGAAAGTTGGATTATAAGACTAAAGAGAATTTCATTCGGAAGGAATCAGACAGATCCACTTTAAAAGAATTTCTCTGGACATCTCAATGTATAAATGAAAGAAAGTATACAGAATTCCACAGTGCTAACCTTTTTTGAGGATGAATTAAATAGGGAAAATATATCCACGTTCCTAAAAACAGTCATGTCTTTAATAAACAGCATATTTTAATGAGTCATTTTCTTCACAGATTTCTTGTCACAGCATGCATGACTACCTTCCTGAAGACTTTATCCTTCCTATGTTCACTTTTGGAAGGTTCATCTTCACCTTTCATTTGTTTTTTTCAGACTCCAACAGAAAACATTCACACAGAAACGGTGTGGGTGAAAATGCTGACATGTCTATAAATCATTGCATGCTAATTAAATTCTGTGTTATTGGAATCTTTCAGTCTCCTTTTTACAGGAAGATATCTAAAGATAATTGAAGGAAATGCTACATTCAGAGACACATTCAGACCTGTGTGCATTATCAAAGCAATCTGTGGCACTGATGCCTTGTCTGTAAGGGAAAAGCTGTCATTGATCTTTGAAAGATTATAACTTCAATCAAAAGTAGTTTATGTCAGTAAAACTGTTGATTAAATGGGGGCCTCAAACATCATAAACTTACATTGATGGACTTTCACATTAGATGCACGATTCTTTCAGATGATACTGTTTTACAGGCCATTGAGCATGCAGCAGAGTAGGTGCCATTGTGTATGGTGACAAGAAACAGAGGGTCAGATTCCCTGGGTGACTCTGCCTCTTGCACCTCTGACACATCATCTTTCAAATGGGAAATACATTTTTTTTTAATTAAAAAGCAAAACAAAACGGTTGCAATCAGGGTATAGATGGTAGCTCACTCCTTTGATCCCAGCACTCAGAAGCAGAGGCAGTCAGACCACTGTGAATTCAAGGCTAGCCTGGTCTACATAGGGGGTTCCAGGTCAGCTAGGACTACACAGTGATACTTTCTCTAACAACAACAACAACAAAACAAGAAAGAAAGAAAGAAAGAAAGAAAGAAAGAAAGAAAGAAAGAAAGAAAGAAAGAAAGAAAGAAAGAAAAAGAAAGAAGGGAGGGAAGGAGGGACAGGTGGGAAGGAAGAAAGGAAGGAAGGAAGGAAGAAAGAAAGAAAGAAAGAAAGAAAGAAAGAAAGAAAGAAAGAAAGAAAGAAAGAAAGGGAGGGAGGGGGAGGGAGGGACAGAAGGAAAGGAAGAAAGGAAGGAAGAAGGAAGGAAAGAAAGAAAGGAGGGAGGGAGGGACGAAAGGAAAGGAAGGAAGGAAGAAAGAAAGAAAGAAAGAAAGAAAGGAGAGACAGAGAGAGAGAGACAGAGAGAGAGAGAGAGAGAGAGAGAGAGAGAGAGAGAGAGAGAGAGAGAGAGAGAGAAAATGAGAATAATCATCCGCACTGAGTGCCAAGAGTATAAGTGCTCAAAGTTAACATTTATTCCATTACTCTAATTTATGGTCCCATAGTCACAGACAGTTTCTGGAAGGCCAACCTATTGATTTTTTTTAATGCCCCCCAATGGCATTTCTTTCCAGAATACTGATGATATTGAGGTGTGAAGCTGAACTCTGGCTGCCAGCCTCCATCCACGGTGCTTTGGTGGTTTACTTCCAGACTCACAATGGAGGAACTTGGGAGGCTGGCTTACTTGTCCAAGGAAACTGGTTTTTTTTTTTTTTTTTTTTTGGTTTTTTTCGAGGCAGGGTTTCTCTGTGTAGCTTTGCGCCTTTCCTGGAACTCACTTGGTAGCCCAGGCTGGCCTCGAGCTCACAGAGATCCGCCTGGCTCTTCCTCCCGAGTGCTGGGATTAAAGGCGAGCGCTACCACCGCTCGGCGCAAGGAAACTGTTTTAAGGTTGTTCCCTTTTAAATGCTATAATTCCAAACATTACCAAAACCATACATGAAAAGATATTTTTAAAAAAATCATGAATATGACCTACACAGCCCATATAATGTTACTTGTATGTATTTGATTCCAGAGCTGACCTATATATATAGTACACAAACATACAGCACACAAGTGTGTGTGTGTGTGTGTGTGTGTGTGTGTGTGTAGTGTGTGTGTGTGTCTATAACAACAGTTAAAGAAATGGAGGGCATGAGATTAATGGGGTAACTGAGAAGTGTTGGAAAGAGGTAAGGGAATATTTTAATTTTAATAATTTTAATAAATAAATAAATAAATATAAAAAAAGACAACACTAACTGTAGTGGATAACTGTTTGAACCATGCCCTGAAACACCACCCCAAGTGAGGCAGCTGTAGCTGTTACACTTTTCTATGACCTTGAGGTACTGCCCCTGGGGCAGGGCCACCCTGGACCCTTAAGACTGGGGATGCACATATGCCCTCTGTTATCTCATGGTTCTGGATGCTGAGATCTTGAATCAAGCCGTTCAGCATGGGACATAGCTCAGCTTTCCTGAACCCTACGATAAATCTCCCATGGTTGTGAGTTTACCCCCAAATAAATTCCTTTGATCATTAAATAGACTCCATGGATTTACCCCGTTAACTAACCCTGAAAGATAAACAAAACAGTACCATGCTATCTTTTACATACAGGAAACTGCATGCAAAACAGTCTAACATTTGTCCCCTCCTCTGTCAAACTCACTGGTAAAATTACTTGAGAAATATATTCAATTTGGAGGAAGTTCTTATTGCTTCTCTATGTGGAATATTTTTGGCATCCTTTCCTTGCTTGGAAGGTCTCGGCTGCTCAGGGAAGAAGCTGAATACCCACCCTCTGGCATCACCCCTGGCCTTGCTCTCTAGCTTCCTCTACTTTGCGCTTGCTCTGCATTCATAGCTGTAGCTCTTCCACTCTCCTGTCACTACCCAGATGCTCAGCAACTGGAAGGTTTTCAACATGACTCTAGCTTTGAGTTAAGATAGTTTCTCTTTAAGTTCTTTCTTCTTGGTTTTGCGTTCTACCGTCAGCCAAGTCTTCAGTCCTGTCGCTAACAGCTCTGGGAAGTCATCTGCAACTCTTTTTTTGTCCCCAGACAAGGAGTCAGTAAGCACCCCACCACTTGAGTGCTCAGAGTTTGTATGTTTCTCTGGAGAGACAGCAACTCATGCCCTTTCTTACGTGAAGGGACAAAAAGATCTGTGAATGAGTCCTATGGGATTGACATAGACTCCTGTGCTACTCCGTTTTCTGTTACTTTAACCAATATATGAAACAATAAATTAAGAAAAGGAAATGTTTATTTTAGTTCAGATTTTTCAAGTTTTGTTGATGATTGGTTTGGCCACATGCTTTGGGTCTATAGTGGCATATTGTGGTAGATGTGCAGTTGAGCAAAACTGCAGTTGGGAAGTGAAAGAGCATCCAAGTAATCCCATTGAGAGCATGCTACAAATGACCTAAAAACCTCTCATTATGCCACCATCTCCCACAGGCTAATTCTTCAACTACATAGGCAAAAGGCTAAGGACTAAGCTTATCTTACATACATCTTTGAGGCAACACTTAAATTCCAAGCTACAATATATTGAACCAGAAGTAAATGGGAGCTGGTCCTTGGATGGTGGCTGTTGTATTTAATTGTGTTAATAAGAGCATGACAAATTTCACAAATGTCCTTATGATTCTGGGTTTTATTTTGGGACTGTATAGGTCTCTTTTAATGCATATTTCTTAAGATCACACTTTCAGGTGTTGGAGGAGACACTCAGAGATGATGTCCTTGCTCTCTGCTATTTTTCTCCAAATATTAGATGAGTTTTTTCTGGACCATTAAATTCTCTAGACCAATCTTCTTGCAGCCCAGAGAATTCATAGCTTAGAAAATTTCTGTCTTAACACTAATTGGCTTCCATGGGATATGACTATATCCTTTTAAGACAATACCAGTATCACATTTTGTAGCTTTGTGTCCCAGCATGAATTACTGAAGTCAGTGATAATGGGCAGGTTCTTTAGGAAGACATGTCTTCTTTACATATTGCGTTTTTTAGGTTTTGTGAGAAAAAAAGTAAACATGTATGATTAGTTCATACCTTGACCTATAAAATGTCAGAGAAACACACGACAATGTGTTTTTGTGTAGTAAGCACCCAGTCCCTCATTTTTCCTGGTCTTGCTGTGATGGACTGGGATTTGCTTTCATAAAGCCCAAGAAACATAAGCTTTCCTGGATGCTGCTATACACTGTGCCAAAAACATCAGCTTCAATATTAAGTTGGAAAACATTTTATCCCATACTTTCAAAATATTATGTTCCAGTGCATTTTATAAATACAGCCCACATAGTTGTGATGGAGAGTAGTTGAATATATTAGTGTAGTTTTCTAAGAACCATGAGACAAAGAAATAATTTCTCATTTGGTAAAGGATGACAAGATTATCTCTTAAAATTTGTTCCCAGAAATAAATCATTTTAAATGATAAAGGAACCCTCATTTAAATAGTCAATGTTGTGAAAATGTCAGAGAATAAAAGAAGCCTTGGCAAACATATCCCTCTGTATTATTGGCCTTTAAAAATTGGAAAAAAAAAAACCAAACAAGCTTTGAACGATGTCCTGATATCAGTGTTGGATGACAGTTGAGTATTGTGATCATGCCTGTGGTCCCAGCTAATCAGGAGTCTAAGGTGGGATCACTGAGCTTAGGAATTCAAGGTCAACATAGGCACATAGCAAGACCCCATCTCAAAGAAAGGATGGAAGAATTTTGACTCATCATTAAGCATATTTTCACTGTAGGTAATCCAAGATTTAGGAAGCTGTACATATTTATTTTAAAAATCCAAGCATAAGGAAAATATGTAAGCCTAAACTATAGTGGAAATTTGTATAGGCTATACCTCTTTTTAAAAATTTCCAGGGAAGGGGATATATATATATATATATATATATATATAGATAGATAGATAGATAGATAGATAGATAGATAGATAGATATAGATAGATAGATATAGATATAGATATAGTGTTAAATGCTCTCTGAGCATATGTGCTTATGTGAAGTTACAGCTTTGATCCCAAACACTTACACACACACACACACACACACCCCACAAATTAAAACAAAACTCACCAAAGCTCAGCCCATTAAATCCTTTGATAGTCAGTAAATATTTAGAGATGTATTATTATTTAAATTAGAAGGAATTAGAAGAAAGCACAAATCAATAATTAGTATAAGAAAGCAATAAACATCTATCTTCCCATACAGGTGATCCAAACCAGAAATTTTAAATAAAAACAACAAAAAACAAAAAACAAGCCAAGAGTAGTTAAAAACATAGTTTAAAATTAAAGGTGAATTCTTTAAGTAACTGAGATCTATTTTTTCTTGTTTAAATCTTGTGTGTGACACTGATGTTTCTTGACTTGAGAATATTAATTTTCTTTGAAATCATAGTAACCAAAAGATCAGTCAATAAGGAAGGCCTGTCCAGGGAGCCTACTGCTGCAAATTCTGTGTTTGGCAAGACTTAAAACCTCCCTGACACCCAGTTTCTCTAATATCTCCTCTATGCTTTCCACAGCACTAGTGTGAGGGCTTTTAAAAATCAATTTACATGAACTAGATGTGAAAAAACCACAGGTCATGATGCAAATCCTGAGTTATTGTGGATCATAAATGATTTGTTTATTTTCTTTTCTGAATTCCAGCTGTTTGCAAGGCTGGCTTCCTCTCATTGTTTAGGTTTTAACTTAACTGTGTCTCCTTCTCAGGAAGGGCTTCACTGACCAAATAACTGACTACAGGAAAGCCGTACCTATTGCCATCCACTCTGTGCTGTGCTGGCATTTCCACACCACTCACAGCTCACAGACCCCAAGCTGTGCTGTTTGCACTGTCCTGTAATTTCAGCTCCCAGGAAGGGCATGCCACTGCTGTTTTCAGTCCTGACTCCCCATTCCAATAAAGGCTTAGGCTCTTAGGATCACTCCTGCCTCCCAACACAGGCACTGGGATGAACTCAGGTCTCAGTGCTGGATCAAGCTGGACATTTTCATGAAGCTTCCTTGTAACAAGAGACCTTCACACTGTAACTTTTAAGTCCTCTGAGCACAGTGATACATTCTGTTTGAAGAATTGTTTCCTCTGTGCCCCTTTCACTTTGGATAAAGTCCCTTTATGTGAAATGCTGCCTAGAATTTGTATATCTGCAGAGGACCAGACGAGAGATTTACCTCTTGATTCTCTCTTTCAAGTAGTCAGGGTTATTGAGGGTACTGTTTGGACACTCTTTCTCTTTTGAGGGCTGTCCTAGAATTGTGCTTGTAAAGATACGAGCTCAGACCACCATTCTGGGGGACATGATGCTTAAAAAGCTAGGTGGTTTATTTAATTTCATAAAGAATTCCAAAATTTATGTGACCAAGACTTTAAATAACCATTCTTTGCAAAGCTATTGAACTGAAATCCGAGTCTTTACTGTCATTCATACATTTTTGCACTACCTGGCTCCCACTGGCCTCTCTGGCTCAATGCCTAGTGCTCTCCAGCCACACTGGCCTCCTGGCTGCTTCTGCTTCTTCCAGATCCTCTCTCCACAGGTAGACACAGGGTTGTTCCCACAAAGCATTCAGTCTTTTGTTCAAATGATGGATATATAGATTCTTTCTAACCACCGCAGTTAAAATCAGAAAATGCTGCTCCATCCACCCTACCATTTCCTGTGTTTAAGTTTTACCAAAGCATTTATGTACTTCTTATTAATTTGCCTCTTTTTTTTTTTTTGCCTTTTTACTCTCACCAATATCTAAGTTCCACCAGGATAAGAAGTTTTGAATATTCACAACTAAGTGCCTTCAGCAACATAAAACAAGGAGTTAATAAGTAATATTGAATTAATGATTGAATAAAAGAAAAAGAAACCCAAGTACACAAAAAAAATCATAAGATTTAAATAACTACATTTCAAACAATTCACTGAAATCAACTAGATGGCATTCTTCAACCCTGGAAGCAGGGTGGTAATAGATTAGCATAGGAATGGAAATTCTAGGCTACTCCGGGACATAGGATATTACTGCTTAGGACTGGGGGTGGGGTGGGGTGGGGTAAAGGAAGAGAGTAACCCTCTGTGCAGTACTCCTGGAATGCCATTCAGCTCTCCACTTGGCTGTAAGCATCAGAATCTCCTGTGGTGATTATTATAAATACAGTTGACTGGACTCTACCCCAACTTAGAATCTCTTACTCTCGGTTGGTGCTGAGAATTTTCATTTCTAATAAATTCCTAAGGAGTTCTGAAGCCCCTAGACTGACCCCCATCTGGGCCCCCAACTTTAGTTTGAAATCTACTGTGCTGTCCTGGGGCCGTCTTGAGTAGCCACTTGGATCCTTCAACTTGGTCTCCATATTCTTAATACCAGCTCTCCTTTTCAATCTCAAGTCCTTGACAGACTTGTGCAAGGTGATGCTTCATGGCTTCTGCCTTTTGCTTTTCCTATGATCATGTTACTTGGTGGTTGCGACTTGAAGTCATCTGGGGAGTTTGATGGTTGTTTTGGATATTCTAGTTATCCCTCTGTGGAGAGTATCTTTATAGAATGTAGCTCTTCCAGCCACTTTTAGTTGTGCAAAGACACTAGACTAGTAAGGTCATATAAAGTAAAGTACTGTCAGCCATGTATAAGATATACCAGTGCTTTAGAGAATGTCTGTGAGGAGTTGCTGGGGGAATTTCAAAAGGCAGCTTTGTACAGGCCAGGCAGCCAGGGTGGAATATGTACTTTAAGGTGATTAAGGATATTGTGGAAAAGTGTGAGAGAAGTCAGCCATAAATTAGCCTAGAGTTGTTGGGAAAATTCTTTTTCTCTAAATCTCCACGTACTCGGTGATAAAGTGAAGCATTTTGACAGGATGAGCTGAGTGTTGCTTTCCATATGGTATGATAAAATTATTATAATTTGTTGATTTGTATACATGAGTGTATGACTAGGTCTGTCCATTTCTGGGTCTCAATGGTTCAGCTTATTAAAGTTGACCATTGTATTCTGTGTTTATCAAGTGCGTGGATGACAGAACCAACTTGCTAGTTTGAATTCTGTCCCTGCCGTCTAGTAATCCCAGGCATAATACTTTGTGTAAGACTATGATAAAATTATCCTTAGAATTTTGTTGAATTAAATGAGTTATTACATGCAAATGTATCTCTAATCATTGGAAAGGAAATGAGTTGATGCATGTGTAAAGTATATTTTCAGTAAATGTCTAGCACATAGAAGACTATATAAGTGACGTTAACATTTCTTTTTATATGTATATTTTTATCAGGGCTGTATTTTGTCTGCTTTAGACTTTGTGTGCATAAGATTTATACTTAAAATTATGGCTAGAATATGAGGTCACCAGAAATTCTTATGATAAATTACTGTTGTAATGAGTTTCTGAAATATTTTAGAAACACCATTATTCTTTTTATGAGATGTGTCTAGAAACAAAGAGGTACATGACATTCTTTAAAAGACAAAATTAGAATATAGAAAAGTGTGAAAGGAATGACCAAAAACAAGTCTAATGAAAAATTCAAGGAACGAAGACAATGTTTTGTATCTTGTGAATGCTCCTGCTGACATCTTGATGCAGGTCGTTCCACTTCCTGGTACCTAGTCACCCCGGGCTTTTAAAAAAATCACAGCATAGAGAGCTCTAACAAGAACAGTCCTTATTCTCCTGTTCTAGAATATGGTTGGCCCTCTAGTAGAAAACCTCCTTTCCTCCACCTGAGCTGAAAATGCATGGTCATAGATGGAGCTATGCTCTAGGTCTTCCTCCTCACAGGCCAGAAAAAGACAAGTTTTCTAGCCCCAGACTTGCTTGATACAGTCATGATGATGTTGTTTCTAGCATCAGTGAAGAAGATGGTCCTCCTCAGGTCATGGACGGTGCTATTGATGACAATGACAGTGACAGATGAGATGAAGCCAGTGAGGGGGATGAATTTATGCATAATGATGACAGTGAGCAAGACAGCCTTGAAGATGAAAGGCAGGTCTGAGTGAATGATCTGGTATACCCGGAAAAATCAAGAAGATAAAGAGTGTGAAGGAGCTGACTTCTCAACCTCGAGCCATGATGCTTTGAATGGCAAGTCTGGACATATCCCATGAGGGTCAGGAAGTTGAGGGCTTTTCAGAGGATGAGAGTGACGATGACTGTGATGAGTCTGAGGTCAACAAAGTTGCGTGAGGGGGATTCTCATTCTGATGGGGATCTGCCTCTCCTTCACAGCAGCAGCTGGAGTTTTACCCCATTCTCTCACTCCTTCCAAGACACAAGCACCTTCCAATGCCAGGACCACAGGCTGCTGAATCATCTTCTGTAGTACTTTTACAGCTTTATGAACTGCCTAGAGGCTTCTGTCTAGACAACCTATAGGGATTCCTGAAAACCTGGAATGTCAGGAATCTGAGGGGCTCTTTACCAGGCCAAGACTATCACCTGGGTGATCTCCTGGACCTCCTCAGTCCCAATCTCCAGTCTTGCTGCCTGGCTTTCTCCCTCAAGGATTCCCGCCAACCCAGTCTTCCTTCTAACTCATCTTCCATCTACTCCACAATATGCCCACCATTGGCGCCTCCATTCAGACCTGCCCTGTTTGGAATTTTCCCGTGATTAATTTGTAATTAAGTTTCCCAGCCAACTTGATTCAGTGATCCTAAGTGGTACAGGTGCACCAGCATTGAGAATTGAGCTGCAACAAGCATTCGGGACAAGTCACAGATCACTAATCCCAAGACAGAGCTTACTTAACCTTGGCCCACTGCACCGAAGGTGCATGGGAAAAGTATGGAGGCCGCCACTATAGCTATACACCAACAGGAGTCAGAGGATGTCTTTGCCGTGCCTCTCACCAAAGCAGCCTCCAAATCTGGTCCTTCTGGTCCCTGTTTCAGTGTGAACTAAGGATGACATTTAAGAAACTTATGAAGTGGACTGAAGGGCTGCTGTGACAGACTCTGATGCCAGAGGAGGCTTCCATTCAAAACAGCGGCCCCAGGCCATGACGAACTGAGTCAGGCTGTTTTGGGCACTAGCTCCTAGGCATAAACAGTGGTGTAGCCCTAGCATAATCATTCTTCTCTACCCGAAGAAACAATATGCCCAGAAATTGACAACAACCCACTCTGCTCCCAGTTAAACCACAAAAAACAGCATTAACTTGCTGGTGGCTACTTGTGTATATATGCATGTCCCTCTGAGTGTGCTCAATCTTCATCCAGCAGAAAGGCTGCCACACCTTGCTGCTCCAACAAAGCAGCTTCAAACCAGTGAGATCTAGTCTGTCTGCTTCTCTGCCTCATTTTTCTTACACACAGAACAAGAAGTGCTCATGAAACTTAGTGAAAGGGATATTTAGGGTATGCAGGTATTTTGAAATTTCAAATGCTAGAGACCTCCTGAAATGTAGCCACACTTTGGAAATGTGTGATTAGTGGAACTTTAGTTATTTAATTGTTTTGAATCACAAGACACAAGACTTAAGATTTCTGCGAAACAACAGCAAAATGCTTGTTTATTGGCTTTTGTGTGTAGGTTAATTAAAGTATTTTCCCATAAATAGTTTACTTGTACAGAGTGGATCACAATGTCATTTCTGAATTCAGACTAAGATATGTGACAAGAAAATGTACAACTCCTTAAAAAAATTTCAACTCAATATTAAAAAAGTTGCAAATAAAATAAACGTCACACACCAAAATTAACCAGATCAAGATTCTATACATCTCATTGAACTTCTATACAGTATGTATAATTCTTTGAATAAAATTATTTCCTACCACCATAAACTGAATGTTTCATGGAAAAAAAAGTGCAAGCAAGAAAAAAAATCTCAGTTAACTTCAAAATAACAGTTGCAGACACCATGCCACTTCATCCCTAAATAAAGATAATTTCTTACTTAAACACAATATTAAGACTAAGTTGTTTTTTTAAAGATTTATTTATTTTTTTATGTATCCTATGTATGCCTGCATACCAGAAGAGGGCACCAGATCTCATTACAGACAGTTGTGAGCCACCATGTGGTTGCTGGGAATTGAACTCAGGACCTGTGGAAGGGCAGCCAGTGCTCTTAACCTCTGAGCCATCTCCCTAGGCCGAGACTAAGTTATGTTCCAAATGTCTAGCATAAGTGTATGTCTAGCATATATTCAAATTTTGCCCAGGTCCCCAAATCTTAAATGACAGCTTATTTTTTTAAAAATTAGAATTCGATTATTACCCTGACTTCCTTACTATATTTGGATGTTCTATGCCTTTCATCCTTAAAATTTAAAACAAGTCTCTCACACTTACTGTTCTTTTATCATGTGAATTTTTAAGAGACAGAACTACTTATTGAACATCCCACTTTTTTTTTTAGATTTGTCTGTGAAATTGTTTAACTCATTCCTTATACTTTATGCTAAAGAAATTAAAGCCTTGGTTACATTTCTGTTACATATTCCATTGTCTTGCAGATTTCATTATTTTGTTGAGAAATCCATTTCAGTCTGTTCTTACTATTTTTTGTATCAATGGTTTACAATCTGGTGTGATTCCCACCCCACACCCCCAACATACCTGCCCCTCCACTCCAGCACAGAACCTTTAACAGTGTCTGGAGTCCATCTCAGTTGCTTAGAAAGTCTATTTCAAATATAATATTCTTACTTTTTAAATTTTTTTTTCCCTGTAGTTTCAGAACAATATTATGTACTTTTTTAAAAATTACTGTTCAGGATTTAGTTTTTGTTTGGTTTGCTATAATTAGTTATTTTTAGAAAAAAAATTCCAGGCATTCTCCTGTTACTGGGAGATGACTTATTAGACACAGTTTATAGCCAACTGAAAATTTTTATTCCAGCTGCCTGGGGCTACACTCAGGTATTTGGGACCCAAGTGTAGCATTGAGTGTTTAGGGTAAGGTTTTTTTTTTTTTTTTTTTTTTTTTTTTTTGAAAGCAACAGAACAAGCATATTCTGGTATCTTTGGCAGCTTCAGTGATAGGTTTTGTGCAAGCAAGCAGTTTAACAGAAGCTAAGATAACTTAGCTGGGGCATCTAGACCTTGGGTTCCTAGAATAGAGTGACTTCCCACGCGATTCTCCATCAAGGAGATCAAATTTTAGTTAAATATAAAATGGCCTCAGCAAGAATACAAGATGGAGGAAACTCTATACTGTCTTGACCTGTCACAATCCTTTTAAATCTTTCTTTAAGATGGCTTTTGATTTCTTAAGACCTGAAATTTTTCAAGTTTTATGCTGGTCACTTTAAAAAGTGTCAAATGAGAGGCTAAGGCTGTTGAGGACATCATAAACCAAACTATAGAACTCCTGAATATATCTTTTTTTTCCATACAGCTTGGTTATAAACATTTTCCTGTTTATATATCAAAAATTAGATCATATAACTTCTTAGTATGGGATTAAAAAATAGTCTTTCTTTGAACATATTTGACAAATACTTTGTTTTCTTTTAAATATTCAAAAAGAATTTTTGAGATTATAATATAATTGGATCATTTTCTCTTCCCTTTCCTCTCTCCAAACCCTCTAATGTATCTCTTCATCCTGCTTTATATCTTTCAAATTCATGACTTCTTTTTCCTTATTTGTTGTTATATATATAATACAAACTGCTCAGTCCATTTAATGTTAGTTGTAAGTGTATATTTACAGAGCTGATTATCTTCTTGGTGTGCTTTTCCCTGGGAAAGACTATTTCTCCCCTACTTCACATTCCTTAGTCACCTGCAGTTCTTTGTCTAAGATTGAGGCCGTATAAGACTTCCTCTTTCCACATTAGCATGTCTATTGGGGTCATCCTTGTTCAGGTCTTATTTAGGCAGTCCTGTTGGTGAGACTTCATGGGCATAACTTCTGATGTTACTAAAAGACTCAATGTCACAGCAAACTCCCTGATCCTCTGGCTCTCAGAATATTTCTGTCTCCTCTTCCACAATGATCCCTGAGCCTTAGTTTCGGGAGTTGTGTTATGGATGTATCAGCTGGGATTGGGTTCTACAATTATGAATTTTGATTGGTTGTATTTTTCTGCAATGGTCTCTGCAGGGAGTAGCTGTTCCAGCTTTGACCTGGAAGTACTACCCCCATTGAGGCTTCCAGTAACTGTCACACCTATGAGGTGGGGCTGAGACAGGAGCCCTTAAGACCTGGGATTGGGATGTGTGGGCTCTCTTGGTTCCTGGATCCTGTATGCTGGGTGTAGACTGAGGAGAGTTCTCCAGAGAACACCACTGGACTGCACTTCACCTCTCCTGGACTCTGTAACCTATCCATTTACTTGTAAGTTACCCCCCAAATAAACCTCCCTTTTAACTACATAGAGTTGCCTTAATATTTCCACCAATAGGTCTCCATTTGTTGCAAAGAGAAATTTTCTTGTTGAAAGATGGGAACTACACTGATCTGTTGATATAAGGACAAATATTTGGAATGTTAGTCATGGATGATGCCAGTTTAGTAAAGTAGTAGTTATAAGCTGCCTTCCAAGATCTATGACTTTACTAGTCCTAGGTAGTTTGCTAGGCTTTCAATACCAGGCATGGCTTTCCTCTTGTTGAATGTACCTTAAGTATAATTAGAGAGTTGTTGGTTACCATGAGGTATGCATGCTACTAGGGCACCGTCAGGGTTACTGTGCCTTGATAGTGGTTGCTGTGTTTCATAGGTATAACTGGGTAAGACCCTTGGTTGCTCCCCTCAGAGACTTTCAAGTTGGATTGAGCTTGGTTCCTCGGGGCTCTGTGTCCTAGGTGCATGGTGTCTATGGACTTCTAAGTATTCTGTAGAGAGAATTAATAGAATTTGTGAACTTGAGTGGATAGAAGAAAATATCTGTATTTTAATTAACATTTCCTTTAATAATAAATGCAGCCAGCAAGGCAGAATTGGCAATTCTGACAATTTCAACAATTGTTGAAACTATCTTTGAATGTGACTGATTCTCTTCAGTATATAAAATAGATATTAGAGGACCTGTGCACATTGTTAAAGAAATGTTTATCCCCATATTAAAAGTTTAAAAATATTTTTACATCTGACTTAAATGTAAATATTTCCTCTGTATTCTTAGACATTTTACCTTATGTATTAAGAAAACTATTCTCGAGAAGAATCATAGATCCACAGACTCCTGACACAAAAGGTCAAGAATTTGTACTAGATGGGGAGGAGGCAGAATCTGTAGGCACAGGAGGAGTTTGGCAGATCTGGTGTTTGAAGCTGGAAGAGGTTTTTGTGTGTGTGTCTCCTCCTTCCCCCACCTTTTTTTGCTCGTGGTTTCTCAGTGAAATGTGAGGCAAGGTAATTAGGACAAAGTGGGAAAGGGGCAAGGAGATAATGGAAATTTGAGCAGAAGAAAGAAGGTGTGAATTGGTTTTCTAAGTGAGGAAGAAAGCTAATTTTGTAGGAGAATGCAGCAAGACGGCTGAACAGTGTGCTGACTGCCCACTTGTCCTGTCAAATCTGAGAAGGCTACAGTTGTGTGTGTTTCGCTTGTTCTGTTCAGCTGAATGAAGAAGGGAGTTAAGTGGAGCTTCAGGAAAGAGGATGAAGGGAGAATGGAGCAAGAGACTCAGTGGCCTGGAAAGGAAAATGATGCTAGGGGTAGGTTTCCAAAGCTCAGTCAGATGAAGATGGAAGTGGAAACATGAGGGGTGCTCTGCCTAGTTCTGGGGTCAATGCATATGATTTCCAGAAGGTGCATAGATACCAAAGTATTACAGTAAACTAGATAGAGAGGGGGTGAATTAGAGAAAGAGCAAGAAAAAAATGTTTTAAGACAAATCACCTAAATTATGGTTTAAGGGAATGAGCAGCAAATGAGCATTTTAGGGAGATTAATGAGCTTACATTTTGAAAATCTATCATATGGCTTCTTAGCATGACCAGCATCTTAAAAGAACAGAGTCATAGAACCATAATCTAAGATGACAGAAAGCAGTCTCCTTCTCCTCCCCCTCCACTATCACCTCCTCCTCCCTCTATTCTTCCATCTTCTTTTATTTTCTTCCTTTTATATTTCCAAACACAGCAAACCTCACACTCTTGTTCCTCTGCCTCTGCTTCCCCATAAAGGATAATGTTTTCTTCCTCTCACATTTGAAAGATTAATAATGCCTGAGTACTGGTTTGCAATACCAACCAAGCTAATTAAGACAGTGACCAGGAATTAACACAGACCTTGTGTTTGCTGTGTAGTCAACCACTAGGCACTTGCTGCATGCCTTTTGTGTACATAAATAAACTCACTTTGAAGGGAGAAATGAATTAGATTAGTGAAATATAGGTGGTTCTGGCTAAAATCGGGAAAATTTAAAGGTCTGGCTATAAATGATTGGTTTTTCTCGTGTTGTTGTTTTGACTAAGTCTTATTTTTCCACCTTATGAAGGCTATGTTCATATGCAAGCTTCATTATGGTCATTGCTGCTGACTACTATTAAATAACATCAAGCATAAATCTAATTTCTTGTTTTCATAGCTTAGTAAATCAACTGACATTACATTTTTCTTTCCACCTCTTTGCTTTGCTGTTGTTTCTGAAGGAGCAATCTTGAGAATTTTAGCAAATTTGAGAACGTTTAAATAAAATGTTCCTCACATGCTCCTCATCTAAAAGTGTTTTTCAGGTTATTCTCACTCATTTCCTCTTGCCCACTGATCTTGGTGTTATAATTTCTCTATACTGTGGTGTAATATGTTCCTTCACAATCTCAAAATGACCCATTTATTTTGAAATCCATTCTTTTTTTCATGATATACCTATTTTGATATTTAAGGTAGGGTTGATTTGTATTGTATGAATTTAACCCATGCATTATGAGGATGATTCAGTTTAACAGAATGTCTGGTTCAGCTACACATATTTATTCATTCAACTTATGCCCAACCATCGACTTAGCATACTTATATTTCTTTAGAAATATTTCCCAAATCCATGCTATCATCTATGCTTGGCATTTCTTGGCATTGTGGCACAATGCAGGGAAGACTCAATTTTGTCCTCCTTGAATATACCTCAGAAGATACTGAAAGGGACAGCCAAAGTGGCAGATCTTCAGAGTAATAGTGGAGAGTGCTTGCAAGTATGTCAGCTTGAATTATAAACATCCTTCACAGCCAAAATTAAAATTTCATGGGTTGGTAAAGTGATATAGAAGAAATAGTGCTGTAGAGAAGCCATGGGAGCTATTAGGAAATGCCAGTGACTTCATACAAAATGATGGATCACAGTGGTATGTATTTTTATTCAATAGTTCTAGGGTAGAGGTGAAGTAGGTCCATTTATGGTCTGTTCAAGACCTCTGTAACATAGAAAGCAACATTCGTCTGATGAGTACAGCCCTGTGGGGGAGCCCCCAGGCTGTCAGCTAGAATGTTAGGGTAAGTTGTCTCATGCCAGGGTTCAGTTTGGGTAAACAGGGAGGGTTTAGTCCTCTTCTCCTTTTTACCTTGCACATTTGTTCAGAGTCCCGTGTCAATAAGGTGCGTGTAGGTGTGGGAGACCAGCTCCCACCTATTAAAAGGGCTCCTATGAGGAGGAGAGAGGGATAAGAAGCTTTTAGATAGAAAGATAGCAAAGAGGAGAAAGACAGAAACACAGGATAGCTTCGGGAGGACGTGGATCAAAACCCAACAGTACCTTCTGCCTCTTCAAAAGGGCTTTTTGTAACATTGCCAAGGGGCGGGGCAAAAGACCTCCCCCTTGCAAGATCAAAGCACACCGTACAGCTGACTGTAGACCCTTTGAAACACCTGGTAACTACGCCCGTGGTCCAACCATCCCCTTATGCAGCCCTGTGTGATAAAGCAAGCTCAGATTCTCATACCCTGAGTAAGGTCTCACTAGGAAAACTCTGTGGATTTCTACACATAGGCACCTGGAAACGGTTTCTGCTTGTTACGTCTGTCAGTGTTCTAAATGCTCTTTCCAAGTAGACGTTACTTATAGCACTCCTTTTCCCTGATCATTGCATGTATTTGTGTTGGCAAGCCAGACCCTCTGATTTTCCAATTGAACGTTGTCTCAGTCTGTTTTCTGTGGGAATTATACAGTGCTAGCTTGGGTATGTTTTGAAGAAGAAAAGTTTATTTTGTTTCATGGTTCTGTTTTGTAGTCAATTGCCAACAACTAGTGATGGACTTGTTGCTGGCAGAGACCTCAGAAAGCAGAAGGTATCACATAGACACAAGAAGCACAGGGAAGGCATAAGCATCAGTTTTCATAGCAGATCCACCATGGGAAAATTCACTAACTCATTATTCATGTGAGTGATTAGTCCATGTGTGAAAGTAAAGCCATGATTAGAGGTCCTACCTCTTAATAATCAGTATTATGTACACTAAATATCAACATGATTTTCAAAGGGGATGAACAATATCTAAATCATAACAGATATTATTGTCAACCTGTATAGAAAATTGATTCACCCATCACATTATTGTCATGATGCCATATATTAAAGTAAATATATCTTTCATATGCACATCATTCTTGTATTTAGAAACTGCACACATCTCTCAAGTTGTCATCACAGAATAAAATTAAGAGCTTCTAGGCTACTAAAGGCAATCTTAATAAATGTGTTGCCTGTTCTGAACAGGGCTTTATGGGATTCTGTAATACTCTGTAATATCAGACACCAGGGTACAAAAACATGATATTCCTGGCAAAATTAGCACTCAAGAATAGCAACAAATAGGATTGTAAAATTTAAAATACATTTATATTTTTGAAATTTGTCAAGCTATTTCTAAAAAAAAAGTTGTAGGTTTTACAAGTTTAGTAACACACAGTGCTAGAACAGCAAATTAGAATTGATCAGAGAGACTACCTGGATTCATCTAGGCCATGTAACAAAATAGTCTTGAATTCCCAGAGGGAAAAAATATTAAGGCTAAGTAACTTTTAGATAGTTGGATTACTCCGGAGTTCTCTGCGTTAAGACAAAGATAATGGGTTTGTGAAGTAAAAAATATAAGAGCCCAAAATAGCTTTCCTTTAAAACAGACCCAAATGCAGTTTTGAACTTTGAGAAATGAAGCCAGACTTCTAAAGAGGATGAACAAAGGAGAGACAAAGGCATGCTGAGGACAGCTAATAACCCTAGAGGAAGTTACTGTATAGTTCTCAGGTCATAATTTAAAATGAATCTATAACTAAGATTGCTCCCAAGACTTGATCGTCAGATTAAGTAACCATAACATTACATTATTTTCCACGAAACCTTGATTGCTTTTTCCTACTTTACAGAATCTTAAAAGATATTTCCAGTCATTATTACTATTGTATCCCAGAGTCTTAAAATCAGTTGTCTACAGATCAGTCGTGGGATTGCAGGACTTGCTTCCTTCCACTACAGCGGTCTTCCTGTATGAATGATGGCGAATGAGCAAGTGTCTGCTTCAAAAGGGTAGTTCAAGATGTGAGATCAAATGAGGAGTCAGAAAAGCAGCCATCACAAGTCTTGTTAAACAGTCTCTGATTATTGCCACGAAGCAGGCTATCACTGCAGGAGCAAATTCCTCCCTCACTAAAGTGGTGCATCGATATTAGAAAATGGATCACCTCAAAGCTAGAGTCCAGATGCCAAGCATCATATGGCTTGTGGCTTCATTATAGAAATTATTCAAATAATTATAACAAAATTATTTTATATCTTAGATAAATTATGTTGCAGTGAAAAATTTAAAAACTTTTCATTTAAAAATAAAATATAGACATAGGAGACTTCACAAATAGATGGCTAGCTTGTTGAAATATTAAAGGTGAACTTCTTTGCAATCACCAACAGGTTAAAGCTGGAAATTTGCTATATTGCAAGTCCCTTCTTATATTCAGTGTCTCCAGAGCCATCATTATCCCTGCAATATCCCTGCTCTTAAAGTAATAACTGTGCTTTGTTTATACTCCTGTCACCCCACCGTGAATACTTAGAAATTCAGATTTGTCTTACTTTAAAAAAAATTTGAAATTCTTTGTAATAAAAAACTATAATTAACCATTTTTCCCTTCCATTTCACTGCATCCATGAAAGAGCATAGTTCACTTTTACAGACAAAATTCACCATTTTTTTCATAATGATTTTATCATTCATAATACTGATCATAGGTTGCCCATATGACCTCATCTGAATTATTTCTATTTCTCAATTCTCAAAAACACGGTGAATAGTGAACTTTGAGTAATCATTTATAATGCATTCCCTCCACATTCTGTCCTAAAATAACAATACTATCACTACCATTATTACTGATGATAACAGTTACACTGTTTTCTGTAGGTGCTCTTCCCATTTTCATCCCTCTATAGTTATGTGATATTTACATTACCTGGACTTCGTACCACTACGTTCTATATTTTTTCTTCTGGTGCCATAGGTAGCTTGTCTTTACCTGATTGAACTTCAAGGTTCATGAGCATACTACATCATTCGACAAGTCAGGGTTCATTCTAGGTTGGGGCTGTTAGCTTTCATGTGAGAGCTAACTGTCTTTGCAGAATCTCCTGCACTAGATTCTGAAGTAGATTTTAAATCAACACAAACTTTTAATAATAATACACAGAAGAAAATGGATATGGAGAAGATTATATCTATTAGTCATTATTATTTTGCAAATTGAGAAAGTGGATCTCACTTGATTTCTGTGTGCATAGCAGAGTTGATAATACTCTCAAAAAGTCACAGTGCTAGGACAGTAATACAGAGAAAATGAGTTCAGGAGATTAGTAGACCATTAGACCTGCCCATGGCAAATGATTTACCTATACTTAGAAAACAGACTTTATGACAATCTTGTCATGAACATAGCACAAGAACAAAATAATTTAGTCATCTGAAGAGGGCTTGCTTCTGAGTGCTTAAATGTTTCCCTTTGAAATATGTTTATGTTTCCAACTTGTGGAATATTTTGAAAGGAAAGCTATGCGAGCTATTTCAGGGTTCTTTTAGAAACAGCAATGTCAGTGAAGACAGCAAGCTCTAGGGGATTGAAATTACCCTGCTGGTTGTCAGAACACCATTCAGGAAATCACTGACATTACTGCTAAAGAGATTACCTCTCCTAAGAGGTAATGTGGCTTCTAGGAGAGAGGGACAGAGTGCAGTAAGAATGGTGTGAGAGATGTCACGTCTGCCTCAGATGCTGGTGCCATCATTTATTGTCATTTTTGGTCTTAGGTGCATTTTTTAAAATTTATTTGAGCCTTGATTTTTTTCCCTATAAATATTCACACAAATATTGTATGAAATTTGTGGCAACATAGAGGATGTTGAGATAATATAAATGTCATTATTATATGAATATTAATTCCACTTCTTGGGAGCAATTTATATATACAAACCCTACATCTCACTTCTCAAATTCTGTTTTTTTTATTTTTTAAAATTTATTTTATTTTATTTATTTATTTTTTAGGAGGGGGATATATGGAAGAATCTTGTTGCATGGACCAGCCTTGTATAAGCCAAAAGGTCTTTATGCTCACAGATAAGTACTAGGAAAAACCAGGGGTTGTCTCACCAAAGGAGGATATGTATAACCTGATTTCCACCAAGAAGGCTGGGAATAGATGTAGTCAATAGCGTGGTGACCTATGCTATCTGTAGGGTCATGCCACACCTGACTCCCAGACTCTTAAGTTTATCCCAGACTCTTCCTCCCTAGACTTTTTATCATGATCATCATTTCTTAGTCAATAAAACCAATCTTTATGGGAGATATCACATGTACCTTACAAATGAAGCAGAGGTGGTTGATAGCCTGATGACTCTGCACTATCTATCTGTATGGCCAGACCATACCTGGCTCTCCCAGAATCTTATGTTTATCTCAGTCATTCTCCCTATATCCTTATCTTGAGTGTTGTTTCTCAGTCAACAGAACCCATCTTTATGGAAGAGATCATATGTACTCTGTGTACTTTGAAAAGAGTTTCAAAGGAATCTTGTCTTAAGCTTTATTGTACACACAGGACTGAGCTAATTATCTCAGGAAACTTTTTTCCAAAATTGTGCTCTCCCTAAATACATCTAAAATAAACTCTCTGGTATCAGACTCTAGACCAAAACAATGTTCAGCTACTGAGTCATGTTCAATTGATTTTTCTTCTTGCCTCACATGGATCGACACTCTGCTGGCCATGGTGGTTGCAAAGACCATGGCCACCCCCCTTCTGCAACACACACACAAACGATATTTCTGACTCAGCTATCCAAATAGCTAGAGTTATACATACATGCCACCACACCTGTCTTCCAGTCATTAGTAAATGGTGTAACACTTGTCCAGTTTCCTGGGGGCTGGAGTCCTGAATATCTCTTCCTTCCTACTACCATCCAGCCAGTCACCAGGGCTAGGAAAGCCTGCTTTGTGACCATTTCTCATATGCCAGTTTCTCATGGCATCCATCACCACTACACTATCAGCCCCCTGTCTTTCATCTCAGTTATTACTCGAATATTCATTTTTCACTTTTATTGAAAGCATATTTTTTCTCATATAATATATCCTGATTACAGTTATCTGTCTGTCTACTCCTCTCAGTGCCTCCCCACCTCCTCTCCCATTCAGATCCACCCTCTTCATAACTCCCATTAGAAAACAAACAGGATTCTGAGAGATAATTATAATATGATAATCAAAAATAACACATCACATTGGGTAAAACAAACAAGCAACAGGAAAAGAGTCAAAGGGAAGACATAAAAAACAGAGATGTACTCATTCATACACTTAGGAATCACATAAAATTACTAAAATGGAAGCTATAATATTACAAAGGACCTGTAAAGTAAAAATAGAGAATAAAAATATAGAAATGGAGAGACATCTCAGCAGTTAAGAGCACTGGCTTATTGGTGAAATTATCAAGGCCACTCCACGTAGTTAAAAGGAGATTTATTTAATGGCGTAACTTACAAATTAAGGAATAGGTAGGTCGCGGAGTCTGGGGAAGGTGTATCACAGTCCAGCGGTGTTCTCTGGAGCTCTGCTCGGTCCACCTCCACTATCCAGGGTCCCGCAACAGAGAGCGCCCCACCGCCGGTCCAGCTCTCGGGTCCCCAGGCGCCTCCCTTGGCCCCACCTGGTAGGCGTGACAGTTGCCGAAGTCTCAATGGGGGTTGGAACTTCCAGATCAAAGCTGGAATGGCTACCCACTACACTGGCTGCTCTTCCAGAGGAGCTGAGTTCAATTACCAGCAACCACATGGTGGCTCACAATCATCTATAATGGGTCCTGATGCTCTCTTTGGGCACCAAGGCGTATGTGTAGATAGAGGACCCATATACATAAAACAAACAAACAAACAAACAAACAAACAAATCTTTAAAAAATAGAAATAAAATAAAATAATAAGATAATTTTTTTCTTTTTAAAAATGAAAAGCCCTGACGTGACATTATGAGACAAGGAACCTCCAAATATGCTATTGAGTTTGTTTTCTGTTGTCCATTTACTGCTGGGCATGTACCCTACCCTTAAAAGTAGTTTGTTTCTCTAGTGAGACTCCTTTGGATGAAAGTAAATTTTCATTTGCAAGTGGTTATCATTGGAGATTACTTCAGGGTTAGGAATATAGGCAGGTGTCTACTTCTCTTTCCAGTTCTAGAACACTATCTGGTGCAGACCCATTCAGGCCCTTAGCATGCTGCTTCAGTCTCTGTGAGTTCATATATGGCTTGATCCTCTAGATTTAGAGAGCCTTGGTTTTTGTTTGTTTGTTTTTGTCTTTTTTGGTGTCCTCCATTCCTTTTAGCCACCACTGACACTTTGTAGTACCGTTGCACTAGTATATCTTGTAGACAAGGCGCCATTGTAGAATAAAGGTTTTGTGGTTGGGTTAGTGTTTACATTTCTCCTTTGGTATCACGCTGAGTACCTTCTGGTACCAAAGATGATAGCACTATGGGGTAAAGGCTCTTGATAGGCACCGACTCAAGTTATCCATGTTGTGGGAGTTGTGTATGTATTGTATAAAGCAATGGAGGCTAGCTCTCAGTTCATGGAGAGCAACCTACAGCTTTGGCAACAGCCTAGGCTGTTTGGGGGTTCTCGTGGGGCCTCTTCGGCTAACAACTCAATTAAATGTAACCTAATTGCAGTACTGGAAGCTTCATTTGGGGACAAGAGATGGCCACTTGGGGCTTGGTCTTCCCCGCTACTTGCTGATTTCATTTAGATTGCCTTTGTATATGTATATGTTTTAGCAAGTTTCTACTTTATTAGGTTTCCATACAATCCCTCAAATGCTCCTTAATTTTAGCTGTTTTTCCCCATATTCTCTCCCTGTCCCCTTCTTCCTTACCCTTCTCCATTGATCCTCTGATCCTAGTCTCACCCCCTCCACCCATCCATAACTACCTATTTGATTTTCCTTTTCTAGGGAGATCTATCTATCCCTGCTAGTCCCTTACTCTACCTAACCTCTGTGATTTTATGGATTGTAGCTTGGTTATCATTGACTTAAAAGTTAATATCCACATTTAATTGAATACATACCATATTTGTCTTTCTGGATCTAGTTTACCTCACTCAGGATGACTTTTTCTAGTTTCATCCATGTACTTGTGAATTTCATGATTTCATTCTTTTTAACAGCCAAATAATACTCCATTGTGCAAGTCTACATTTCCTTTATCAGTTCTTCTGTTGAGGGACACCGAGGTTGTTTCCACTTTCTGGCTATTAGAATAGAGCAGCAATGAATATCATTTAGCAAGTGTCTCTGTGGCAGGATGACATGTCCTTTGAGTATATGTCCAAGAGTGGTACAGCTGCATCTGGATCTTGAGGTAGAATGATTCCCATCTTCCTGAGAAACCACCACACTGATTTCCATAGTGGCTGCACCAGTTTGCACTCCTACCAGCAATGGATGAGTGTTCCTCCTGCTCCACATCCTTTATTGATCTTAGCCATTCTGACAGGTGTAAGATAAAATCTCAAAATAGTTTTGATTTGAATTCCCCCGATGACTAAGGATGTTGAACGTTACTTCAAGTGTTTCTCAGCTTTTTAGGTTTCCTCTTTTGAGAATTCTCTTTAGAGCTGTATACCATTTTTTAACTAGGTTATTTGTTCTCTTGATGTTTAGTTTTTTGGGTTCTTTTTATATTTTGGGTATTAGTGCTCTATCATACGTGTAGTTGGTGAATGTCTTTTCCTGTTGGGTAGGCTGACACTTTGTTCAAATGACAGTGCCCTTTGCTGTGCAGCAGCTTTTCGGTTTCATGAGGTCACATTTATTGTTGACATGAGTGCCTGTGTCAACAGTGTTCTTTTCAGAAAGTCTTTTCCTGTGCCAATGAGTTCAAGGCTATCCCCCACTTTCTCTTCTGTTAGGTTCAATGTATCTGTTTTTGTGTTGAAGTCTTTGATCCATCTGGAGTTGAGTTTCACCATCAAGGTGCTAAGTATGGATCTCTTTGCATTCTTCTACAGATAGCCATCCAGCTACAGACCACCACCATGATGCTGCCTTTTCCCCCCAGTGTGTACTTCTGGGCTTTTTATGCAGAATCTGGTGTCCACAGGTATGTGGATTTATGTCTGGGTCTCAATAGGATTTCATCAATCAGCATGTCTGTTTTGTGCCAAAACCATGATGTTTTAATATGCATAACTCTGTAGTTCAAATGAAATTGGGCATGGTGATGCCTCCAGCAGTTCTTATTCAGGATTATTTTAGCTATCCTGGGTTTTTTTTTGTGTTTTGTGTTAGGTATTATTCTAATAAGTCTGCCTTTATGTTACTTGGGCTTTCCCCTTGCAGCTTTTAATGTTCTTTCTTTGTTCTGTACATTTAGTGTTTCTATTGTTATATGCCATCGGACAATTTCTTTTCTGTCCAGTCTATTTGGTGTTCTTGTACCGCGATAGACTTCTCCTTTTTCAGATTAGAAAATTTTTCCTCTATGATATTTTTGAAAATATTTTCTGTGCTTTGACCTGGGTTTCTTTTCCTTCTATTCCTGTTATTCTTAGATTTGGCTTTTTCATAGTGTCCCAGATTTCCTGGATGTTTTGTGCTAGATTTTTTGTTTTTTAAGATTTAACATTTTCTTTGATCGAGGTATCCATTTTATCTATCTTCAGTGCCTGAGACTCTTCTGTCTCTTGTGTTCTGTTGGTGAGGCTTGCCTCTGAGGTTCTTTTATGAGTTCCTAAATTTTTCTTTTCTAGATTTCCCTCAGTTTGGGTTTTCTTTGAGTCTATTTCTACTTTCAGGTTTTCAACTGTTTTATTCATTTCCTTTGACTGTTTGAGTTTTCATATATTTCTTTCTTTCTTTCTTTTTTTTTTTTTTTTTTAGTTTTTTGAGGCAGGTTTTCTCTGTGTAGTTTTGTGCCTTTCCTGGAACTCACTCTGTAGACCAGGTTGGCCTTGAACTCACAAAGATCTGCCTGCCTCTGCCTCAGAGTGCTGGGATTAAAGGCGTGGGCCACCACTGCAGCTCATGTATTACTTTTTAAAAAGATTTATTGTTATTATTATTACTACTACTATCATCATCGTTATTATTTATATCCTGATCTCAGTTTCCCCTCCTCAAGCTCTGCCTAATATTTGACTGTGGGTCTCTGTATCTGTTTCCATTAATTGGTGGATGAAGCCTCTCTGATGATAATTGGAGTAGGCAATTGGAGGGAATTCAACATGGAGGAGAGAAGGAAGAGTGAGGATCTGATGCTCACCTACCTGCTTCACTGGCCTGCTTGCTCCTCTGGTAGGCTTGGCTTGTGAGTTCCCAGAAAGCCTGAGGGAGTTGGAGCAAGGATATCAGAGTGGGGAGGAAAGTTGGAGGAGATCTGCATGATCCAATGGAGATGGGCGCAGACAGGAGGGGTGGCCTCAGCCACTAGTCAGCTACAGAGATGGGAGTGAGGCTGAGGGATTGGATTTGGAGGGGCGGAGGGAAATATGAAGATCCACAGTTAGGCTACCAGCTTCGGCCACTCTGGCAATGCCTGCTGGAGTTGGAGACTGAGATAAAGTGATGAATTAAGGGAAGAAAGGTTGTTAGGGAAGATCTGTGTGGTCCACTGGAGATGGGGGCAGGAGGGAGGGGAGGTCGCACACAGCAAGTGGTATGCTACAAATTTGAGGATGCAACTGGGGGCACGGGAGGTGGATTCAGAGGGTAGGAGAGAGAGGTGAAGCTCTGTAGTCAGCCTATTTCTCTGACCTTTGAGGCTGGCATGTTCCCAAGGAATGCCTGCTGGTGTTGGAGGCAGGGATAAGGGGAAGAGTTGGGGTAAGGAAGTTTGGAGACGTTCTGTGATTTGTTGGAGGTGGGGGTCAGAGAGGAAGAGGAAACTGCCACAGGCGTTCTGCTATAGAGCTGGGGATGTGACTGAGGACTGGATCTGTTGGAATGAAGGGAAAGGTGAAGATCTGCCCTTAGCATACCTGCTTCCCTGACTTAGTGGATGGTGGGTTCCCAGGGAGTGCCTGCTAGAGTTGGGGACTGGGATAAAGCAATGAGCTGTCTGGAGGAAGTTTGGAGGGGAAGATCTCTGTGATTCCCTGGAGATGGGGTGGAGGAGGAAGAAGCTGCAGCCCTGTGATCTGCCGCCAAGCTGGGGATAGAACTGGGGAGTTGGATTTGGAGGAGAGGAGGAAGAAGTGAAGGAGTCAGTCCGTGAATATTCATATGGGTTTTTTCAAGCTTTACATTTTCCAAGAATGATTTCCATAGTACTGCCAGCGTGAACATATGGAGGTGACTCAGAATGTGCCATTTTCTTCTCTAGGTCCCAATAGTGAATTCAGAGAATGTTCCATTCTTAAACATGACCTGTAAGGCCCTTACCTTGCTGGCCCCATCTGTTGTGACTGTCTTTGTTGTCATAGTCCTTGTTTATCATGCTGTAACTCACAAGGGCCATTTCCAACAACTTGAAGGTTATTATTATTTTTCTTTCCTCAGTGCCTTTGACTAGAATATACTTTTACCTCCTCCACATCTCAGGGGTAACTGCTAGCCTTCCCTGCAGCAGAACAACTGGGTGATATGTTGGTGTCTCATATATTCTCACAACATCCAGTCTGTGTTTCACTTGCACTATAGTTTCCTGAGGAGTTAATGCCTTTTTTCACTTGAGTTCAGCCTTTACAAAGCAAAGGACTGTGTCTCCTGTGCTTCACGACAGTCTTGGTTGCTTAAGTGAGCTGCCAGACAACTCAGACTCTGTGGCGGCAATGCTGGGTTGATTAGGACACTATTCTGAATAAAACCCAAAGAGTGCAGCAACAGCCCCACAGTTCAAGGATAAATGCACATACTCCTCTCTTTCACAGAGTCTCAAATTATGTTTTCATACTGTAAGAAAATCTGGGACAGATGTAATTATAATAGTCATGAAATTATTATATTCCCTTTCTACCTAGTAAACAGAAATTGGACACAACAGCCTATCTTTCCCTTAGCTTTCTGTGATGTTTATGTTATTGATTTTTGGATATATAGTACATGAAGACCTTGAAAACATATAACCCATGAATCATACTGTTTATTCTTAGTTTCACTGTTTTGAACTAAATGTGTGTGTCATCTGTTCAAAATCTGGATTCATGTGTCAGAGATGCAAAGTGATGGCATTTGGAAATGTATCCTTTGCAGGATAGTTAATTTAAGAGAGTTTCTAAGGGGAAGGGGTCCACGAGGGAAGCATCTTAATGGGAGTGTGTTAATGTAGCAATTTCTTCCAAATTGAAACACTCAACCCTGAAGGGGGTCTCATTCAGACTCAGAAAGCAAAACTTACAAGGCATAGGAAGTAAACAATTCACAAGTTGGTAGTTTATTGAAATTTAGAAAATTCACAAGACCTGTCTTCAAAGTTGTGTGAACAATACTAGGGAGAGGAGACTTCTGACCAGGTGAACAACCTGCAAGTCACGCAGTGAATTCTAAGGACAGTGATTTCATGATATGTCAGCCATGATTAGTTGGATTTTGGGTGATGCAACTCACTACCTTGGAGTCATCCATTCTCCTGTGAGTATTCCTTTACCCATATTCCTGTAAGTAACTCCAATAAACAATTGCTTTGTCAAGTTGGACTTTGATGGAATCTTTAACTTTGTTACCTTGTCAATGCACTGTAAGACATTTGTTCACATTGCCCTGGAAAAAAAAATCATACAACACAGAGGGACCAGAGAAACTACATCCACAAATTATGTAGATGTAGCTAGAAGACAGCCACCTGCAGGTCAGGAAGTGTTCCCTCACTGAAGAACTGGCACTGTTGCCCTTATCCTGGACTTGCTAGCTTTCAGAACTGGGAGAGACAAACTGACGCCATTTAAAGCTTTCTTTTAGCTGCTGACATTTTGTTATGATAGTTAACACTGATGAATATACCCAACAAGCAACTACCAGTTATTAGTGAGTGAATCAAAATGGAGTATCAAAGCAAATAGAATACTTGTGAACAGAATGCCAACGTGCTACTTCTAAGAAGCAAAGTGTTTTTCAAAAGTCAAATAATAAATGCATTATGACATTAAAGAGGTTAACAATCAAAGTAATCACCCATCTAAAGTAAATTTGGCGACTCTGTCTAAAGAACAAAGTAGACCGACTTCCTGGAGAGACTTCTATTGACTAACAGAATCATGTTCTGAGACTTCCCTCCATTTTTCATTTCACCTGATCCCTTTTGTTTGAATAAACATCACTCCTTCTTAGGTAAAAAAGTCTATCCTGTATGTATTGTGTGAACTGATCCATGCAGACAGTATGTTTGCAGTGATTCCATGAAACTATATTCTGGAGTATCCGGAAAGAGGAAAGAAGAACTTCGAAAGTTTTGGTTTGTTTTGTTTGTTAAAGACTAATCTCAAATTCACTCTGAAAACGTAATGTCTTGTACCTTTTGGCACTGTGTATTTTGAGTAAGTCTAGGACAGGATATGAACTGTCAGCTTCCACCTGAGTGGACCTTCTACTCCATCTTGGAAAGATGTGAGTGCACTGCATTGACAGAGGCACTATCCAGTGAGCATCACTTTGACAAGTGAAGGGTTGTTGAAACATTAAATACAATTATGATACATAGGTGCTAGTATAATCAGGCTATCTATGTGATCTGGATCATTTTAAGATTTGAAAGCCAAGGGTAAGGGCTCAGAAGACTCACAAATGGAAAAAAAAAATTAAGAAAGAATTCTTGGCCATCAGAGGAAATTGCTACTAGCTGCCAATCCTTCAAAAATTCATGAATAAATGATTCAATTTCCTCTCTTTAAAATGTCATCCCATGTGTAGAGGTTGTCAAATGAGATGTTAGAAGATACCAAGTTAAAAGCTTTACTCTGATACATTCAAGCCACTTCCCAGACATAGGTGATTTAGATTTCTACTTATTTACTGGGTAATACTCTCATTTAGTTAAACCATTGCCATCTCTGTTCTATACCTAGAAATATCTTTATTGAAAACATCTGGTGAAGTAATTCTAAACTGAATAATATAATATAACGGAGACAAGGAGAAAGATTATGAAGGATCATGTCTTAGTCAGGTTTACTATTGCTGTGATTAAATACCATGATAAAAAGCAAGTTGGGGCAGAGAGGGTTAATTTGACTTATACTTCCCCATCACAGTCCATCACTGAAAGAAGTCAGGACAGGAATTCAAGCAGAGTTGGAATCTGGAGGCAGGAGCTGATTGATGCAGAGGTCGTGAAGGGATGCTGCTTACTGGCTTGCTCCTTTTCATTATAGATCTTCTTAGGAGTGGCCATTAATAATCACACGACATAGTCAATATCAGGATGAATTGAAATCTCCTCTGCCAACTCCATTAATCCAAAAACTCTTTAATGTAGCCTCACGCAGATTATTTTAGGCAAGGGCAGAAAGCAGCTACATTCTTTGCCAAAATATCATGAGAATGGTCTCTAGGCCATTACTAATATTGTTCCCTCTGAAACTTCTTGTGCTGGGCCCCCACAGTTCAAATTGCCCTCAACACTATTTTCCATGCTCCCAATAGGATGGCTGATTAAGCCCCAGTTAAAGTATTTCTGAATCCAAAGTCCCAAAGTCCACATTCTGCCAGTAAGCAGTGTGGTCAGACCTGTCACAGTAATACTCTGCTCCCTGGTACCAACTTCTGTCTTAGTCAGTGTTTTATTACTGTAAAGAGACAGAATGACCATAACAACTCCTAGAAAGGAAAACATTTAACTGGAACTTGCTTACAGTTTTAGAGGTTTAGTTCATTGTCATCATGGGGGGAAGTATGGCAGCACATAGGCAGACATGGTGCTAGAGAAATAGTTGAAAATTCTGCATCCAGATCTGCAGGCAATAGGGAGAGAGAGAGAGAGAGAGAGAGAGAGAGAGAGAGAGAGAGAGAGAGAGAGACTGAATTTGGCTTGAGCATTTGTCATGCGAAAGCACACCTCCAGTGACACACTTCCTTCAACAAGGCTGCACCTCCTAATCCCTCTCAAGTAATGCTACTCCTTGATGACCAAGAATTCAAATATGCGAACCTATGGGGGCCATTCTTATTCAAACCACCACAGATCACACTGTTGATGTATAGTAATCTTGCACTTAACTGATGTTTTGGCTATAATGGACACACAGTACACAATGTAACATGTGTGGCACGATAAATGGGGTCAGTACTGCTAGTGCTCTGCCTATACTGTTCTACTTAGCACATCAGTGCATCCTAGCCCAGTTGCTAGCTCTCATCTCCAGGTATATTTGTCTCTCTTGATACTTTAGTCTAGTTTATCACCCTAAGTCACCAGAGCAGGCTCAGAGTGATGAAATGTGAGTTTATCATCTCCCCTGACAGACAACTTTTAACAAACTACTGATTGGAATTAATGTATAAACACATGGTCCCAGCCAGCTGCTTGGCCTGCTCAGGAAACACTCCTGTGCCTGTGCTTTACACTGACGATTCATCTCCAGTTGGTCACTCTTCTCTTTCTCACTTTTTTTTGCTCCATTACCTCTTCTCTCTGTCCCAATAAAGCACCTTCTGGTTTTAATTCCTGTCTCAGCTTCCCACACAGAACCTAAATGAAGAAAATAAAAAGTGTACATCTTATTTGAGTTATAGTATTCTATTAGAATTTTCTTGGTGTGATGTTTCACAGCTTTGAGAAAGGGCAGTCTCTGCTCTCCATTATGACCAGTGTGAGAAGTTAGTGTGCAGAAATGGCAATAGACTCCTTTTTTTATATTGATGTGTGTGTGTGTGTGTGTGTGTGTGTGTGTGTGTGTGTGTGTTTACGTATGTATGTGTGTGCATGTCTTTGTTAATTTGTGTGTGTGGAGGCTAGAGATCAACCTCATGTTCCTCAGGTGCCATCCACCCTGTTTTTGAGATAAGAGTCTCTCCCTGGCCTGAAAATCACCAGGTAGACTAGGCTGGCTGACCAGGGATCCCTGAGATCCTCTTGTGTTTTCCTCTCTAGTGTTGGGATTACAAGGCCATGCCACTGTGCCCCCAACCAAAGGTTCTAAGGATTAAACTCAAGTCCTCACGCTTTCATGATCAGCACATTTATCAAATGAGTTATCTTCCCAGTCACAGAAGTAGGCAACCTCAACAATTCTGAATTACTCAGAAAGGACACTTGTTCTTCTTGTCTTCCCTTTAGAATGTGTCATAGTGGGCATCCCACTTGACCTCCTCTAACTATCTAGTTCTCTCCGGCATCAACTCTACAGGTTGTATAAGAAACTAACATGGCCTAGGAGGAGCTTGTTGAGTCAAAGACAAGGCTCTTGGAACACCTGTAAGTTAGGACAGCTGAGGGTGGAAATACAGGCAAAATATCCTTTGTGAGTCTGGAGGGAGGGATAGAACAGCTACTACCAGAAGAATAAGCAGAGGAGAATTGGTCTGTGGAGGAGAAAACTACTCCAGTCTTTCGTTAAGTATTTCTGTGGTTCACTGGGAAAGGGTATGGTGGGGGAAGCTGAGAGGATATAATGGGACAGCACTGTGTAAGCAAAGGCTAGAGCCTTAAAACACCTCATGTATGTCCTGTTTAATGTCAACACTGTTGTTACTATGGCATCTAGAACTGTAATTTTGTTTATTGGTTGGTTTATTTTTGGAAAATGTCTCATTATAAGGTCCAGTTAAGCTTATGAATTGTAATCCTCCTGCCTTAGCTTTCTGAGACCTGGGGTTAGAGTGGTTTATCATCATGGTCCGTGTTTTAATCTTTAACTAATAAACTGAAAGCAGTTCTAAATATCAAAATGCCAGCAATTTAAAACTTTAGCATAAGGGGCACTTTTAAGGGTCTGAAGAGATGGATCAATAGTTAAGAGCCCTTGCTGCTCTTCCAGAGGGCTGGAGTTTGGTTCTGAGCATCAGTCAGATGCCCACAGCTGCCCGAATCTTCAGCCGCAAGGGCTCAGAACCCTTTCCTCACCTTTGAAGCAACACTCATATACGTATACTCATATACATATATGTGTGGCATACACTCACACAAGCATACCTACACATAAATAAAAATAATCTTGAAAAATAAAAAAATTAATACAGATTGTTTTAATTAAAGGAGAAAGTGTAGAAATCACTGTGAACTCAAAAGCTGTCATATTTTTGTCCCTTCAGCCGCAGCATCTTGCTTGACTCTTCCCGCCATTCTCTAGGATGTGTGGTGAGATCGATGCTTCCTCTTCATCACTCCTCTCTTCTCTTTAAAACCCTCAGATTCCTAATATCAAGACAGGCAGCAACTGGAGGCATTCATTCTCTCTGCAGTGGTGTGTTAGTCATTGTTCTATTGCTGTGAAGAGATACAATGGCCAACTAAAACATTTAATTGAGGGCTTGCTTACAGTTTACAATCATCATGGCAGGAAGCATGGCAGCAGACTGGGAGGCGTGGTGCGGGAACAGGAGCTGAAAGCTTACATCCTGATTTATAGGCAGCAGGGAAAGAGAGAGAAGGAGAGATAGAGATAGAGATAGATAGATCGAGAGAGAGAGAGAGAGAGAGAGAGAGAGAGAGAGAGAGAGAGAGAGAGAGAGAGAGGAATTGTCACTCCTAGGTTAAATGTCATTCTGCAAGGATGTTAATGTTATCTTGCTGCCTGGATTTCTGAAACAGAATTATGTAAGTTTTGCTTTATATTCGTCCACTTATCTTCTGAGAAAATGAGTTAGATATTCAACAAGAGAGAAACGATTAAAATGTATTACCAAGATTTATACTGGAAATGACTGTAAGGAATTCCTTATAAAGAAGTTATTGTTTTAATGATCAGACATTGGACACTAAGTAATTTTTAATTGAAAATCATAAAAAAATATCTAAAACTGAAAAACAAAGAATATACTTCCTATTTAGTGTTAAGAATAAAGATAATTGAAAGCAATTGATTATTTAGGGCAAGAAATGAGATAGCAGAAAGACAGTCTATAACCCTCAAGCCTTCTAATATTATGTAACTCCAGATCATATGTCATTACAGTGGAAATAAAAATATATAATGCTGTAATTGCTCTTGGTTTCTCATCAGACCTAGATGATATGACTCTGCTGCTTAAGACACCACACATTTTGATAGCAAAACTCAGGGAAATCAAGCTTGACTAAGCTGGAAGCAATCTCCCAGCTAGCTAGCTTTCATATTGCCTAAGTTACTATGTAGACTTGTGGGTGTGGACCCTGCAAGTTATAATAGTGATCTGTCAGGCAAGATATGTTCACAGGTACAACAGTGGGCCCATGGTTATGGGAGTAACCAACTAACTTCTGATTGGATTTGAGGCCATAGGAAGAATGTATGCCTTGTATTGTAAATCAGATTAAGAGCCCATGGACAAGGGATGTTACAGGCCCTAGGGAGTAACCTACCAGAATTGTTTTGCTAAATGGAGATAGTATCTAACTGCCTTCTAACTGTTTATGTTTATACCCATAGATTAGTGCTACTCTCAGCCTTGGTCAGCAAAGCTTTTAAAATTTATTATTATTATTGTTGTTGTTGTTGTATTTTTTGCAATGAGCAACAGTTGCTTCAAAACTTATAACTGGTAAAAGTCCTAAGAATGAATGACTATTGAATGCTCAACTATAAATGGGACATCTATATTATCCTTTCCAAGACTCAGAGAGAATGGCAGAAGAAAGAGTGGAAAGAATTTACGAGCCAGAGAATGGGAAGGAGCTCTGTGATATGCTACTTTCTGGGCATGACATGGCTATTGCACCCATGAACTTACAACAGCAGTGGCTACCTTCACAAGATCTTTGCAAAATTGGATCCATCAACATTACATCAAAAATGGGGGAGAGATTCAAGAGGCCACCCTTCACCAAGGATCTATTCCACAGTTATTACCTGAAGGAAAAGGAAGAATTATATTCCTCAGTTGTTTAGCTATTGTTTTAAGTTGCCCCTTTTCAAGGAAATGACCCAGCACTCATGCTCATGCAAGCAACTCTAATTATATGCAGCATAACACATACTCTTTCTCTCTCTCATCTGCACAAATGGAAGTAGGAGGAGAACTAGTTAGGAAGAAGAAGGGGTTCAGTGGGTGGAGGAAGATAAGGGAGAATAATGGATAGAATATGATAAAAGTATGTTATATATATATATATATATATATATATATATATATGAAATGGGGAAATAATACATTAAAAACAAAAATAAGGCTGTAAAGAAATACCTAGGAGAAAAATAATTTATTTTAGATTAAATTTATATGAGAAGAATTTAGATCTGTTAAACTTGAAGACAATTGGTTGAGAAGTAATGATGTGGTAATTGCTCCAAGTCTCTTTAAAAAGTAAGAAAGTGTATGCTTTACTCCACTTACAGGTTTGTTTTGTTTCTTATGTTGCTGCCATATTTATTAAAATTTTATGTGAGTGATAAGACTATTGAGCTTGTAACATGTAAACCTCTACTTCAATATGTAGAAGGCTCACAGAATCCCTTTGAGTGGCTTTGGAGGGCCGTCGAGGCCTAGAGCTTCTGAACCTGGAGAGAAAAGCAGAAATATCTCTTCCATAAGTAGTATTTGAAAATTGCCAAAATAAGTCACAACAGAAAGATGCAGAGTTCCTAGCCAGTTTCTGAAGTGGATTCCTGTGACAAGGCCTTCCCAGGTGACTATTGGAAGCCAAAGTTAGAATTCAAAAGGGTTAGAAAGTTAGAAAATACAAGAGCTGAAGAGAATTTAGCCAAACACTGTAAACAGTACACCTGGACTGTCACAACTCGCTGCTGTCATGTTTTGGGATAAGATGTGTTGTCTCAAGGACTCTAAATGAAGACACTTCTATTTTTCTACCAAATTTTCTTCTGGGGTTTACTTTAGAAAAATTATGTCTTACTATGTCCTAAGGAACTGCTGACCTTCATTATTCCAAATCAACCTAGTCCCTGGAGGAGTCTTGGAGCTGTCAAGAACCCCTTGCTTCTTCAATGATGGGTTTTACTTGTGTTCCTCATTTTAGAGCATCCTCTGCTATGGAATGGGACTATATGAATGGTTATTGAAGAAAGACTTAGCCATGCATGTCAGATCATCTTTATGGGCCCATGATGATGAGTTTTCCCATTTATGCTAGAATAGTTGAGATACCACGTCTGTAGGTGAGGTGGACATCATTCTCTCTTGTACAGCCTGCTTAGTGCTTGGTCATGGATGTACTTTGAAAATTATATGAACAGAGGAAATAGTCCATAATACTTTACATGTGTCCATGATGTTGAGGAAAATGGCAAACAAGCAAGAGTGGAAACTTTTGTGATAAAGAGTGTTCTGTATAGAATTTGCCCACATATTATATTATTGATGAATTGTGTTCTATTCCAAATAAGTATGAGAAGAAACACATGCTGTCCTGATGACAAATATCAGCTTGCCATATGTGTCATTCAGGTGTTAAGTCACATTCAGGTTACAAATGTGGAGAGCTTAAAGTAGCACAGTATATAACCAACAAATTAGTGGGCATGCTTGTTAGTGTTGTTTTTGTAGTGGTTGTTGTTGTTGATTTGTCTTTTGGATTTGTTTGTTTGTTTTTCAATTTGACATAAGCTAGAGTTATCTGTGAACACGGAATCTTACTTGAGGGATTGCCTCCATCAGACTACCCATAGGCAAGTCTGTGGGATGTTTTATTGATTAATGATTGATGTAAGAGAGTGCGCTCCCAGAGTAAATGGTCCCTGGTGCCATAAGAAAGTAGGATGAACAAGTTATGAGAAGCAAGCCAGTAAACAACATTCATCTGTGGTCTCTGTTTCAGTTTCTTATTCCATGTTCCATCCCTGAGTTCTTGTCCTGATTTTTCTCAGTGATAGATTGTGACCTGGGAGTTGGAAGATGAAATAAACACCTTCCTTCTTAAACTGCTTTTGGTCTTGGTCTTGATATTTATTACAGCAATAGAAAGCAAACAAAAAAAGTGGGCTGTAGCTGAAGTCCAGGTAATTGGGTAAATCATTGAGCAAAGACCTTCTTCACAAGGGGCAGTGACTATAATAAATGGGAGTTCATGGTGCTTCTGCAAATTGTTCTGGTGAGATTAACCTATAAATACCTGTTTTTTTTATTAAGAAAAAATTTTCATTCATTTTACATAGCAATCAAAGATCCCCCTCTTCCCTTCTCCCACCCACCAGCCTCCTCCCCCAACCCACTCCCCACTATCCACCACAAGAAGGTAAGGTCTCCCATGGGGAGGCACATCTAGTAGAGGCAAGTCCAAGCCCTTCCCCCTGCCTCAAGGCTGCATGAGGTGTCCCATCATAGTGGGCTCCAAAAAGCCCTCTCATGCACCAGGGATGGATTCTGATTCTACCGCCGGGGGCCCCAAGCAGATCAAGCTACACAACTGTCTTGCCATGCAGAGGGCCTAGTCCAGTCCCATGAAGGCTCCACAGCCATTGATCTAACTTTCATAAGTTCCCACTAGTTTGGTTTGGTCATCTCTGCAGGTTTCTCCATCATGATCCTGATGTACTTGCTCATAGAATCCCTCCTCTTTCTCTCTAACTGATGTTTTCCTGGTGTTTGCCTGTGGATCTCTGCATCTGCCTTCATCAGTCATTGGAGAAAAGCTCTGTGATGACAGTTAGGGTATTCACTGATCTGATCACTGGGGCAAGCCAGTTCAGTTCAGGTACCCTCTCCACTATTTCTAGTAGTCCAAGCTGGGATCATCTTTGGGGATTCCTGGCAACTTCTCTAGCACTGGGTTTCTCTTTATTCCCATGATATCTCCCTCCATCATGGTATCTCTCTCATTGCTTTCCCACTCCATCCCTGTTCCAGTTCAGCCATCTCATTCCCTTATGTTCTCATCCCCTATCCCCTGCCCTCCATTGACCACCCCTCAGCCCCAGTTCACTCATGGAGATCTCATCTATTTCCCCTTCCCAGGGCGATCCATGCCTCCCTCTTTGGGTCTTCCTTGTTAGCTAGCTTCTCTGGAGTTGTGGGTTTTTGTCTGGTTATCCTTTGCTTTACTTCTAGTAGATACCTGTTTTATGTTTAAACAAAGGGAGAATTTCTGATAGAACTGGTTACCAACACTGGAATTTTGTCTGGCTTCAATTACTCTCACAACTTTCTCTGAATTCACTAACATCCCACTAGCCAAGTTCAGTTGTTCAATTGCTGTTTTCCCTCTTAAGCCTTAAACTTTTTGCAACATGTGACATTTTTGAATTCACTCCTCTTTACACTCTCTTCTGCACTTGTTTTATTAAGTCTCCATTTGTACATATTATACATTAACAAAACAGTGATAGCTATTATTATTGTTGATATTTATTGTTGATAGGTATTGTTGATAGATAGCTATTGATAGCTCTTGTTGATACTGATTCTATGTGATTATCAGTAAGATAAATATCTTTTTTTTTTTTTTGGTTTTTCGAGACAGGGTTTCTCTGTGTAGCTTTGCGCCTTTTCCTGGAACTCACTCTGTAGCCCAGGCTGGCCTCGAACTCACAGAGATCCGCCTGGCTCTGCCTCCCGAGTGCTGGGATTAAAGGCATGCACCACCACCGCCAGGCAAGATAAATATCTTATTTCATACACAATGGGTAAAAGAATAGTATTGTCCCACTTTCACAGGTGAAGAAATTGAAGCACAGCTGTCTTATGATTAATGGTTCCCTAGGAAGTAGTGAAGAAGTATATAAATACTGACTAAAGGATGGAATGGAAATGGCATGGCAGAGGTCTGCTTAACTTGGGATAGTTACAATACCCTTAACTCTGTCATGACTGTTTCATATACATGGCAAAAAAAAATCAACATAAAGATTTTTTCCATCGGTCTCCATAAATTCCACTATATTTTGATCAGGTGTATTTATTTTACCATTTCTGTCATGTCACTTTTTAAAATACAGAGAGGGATAAAACTCATATTTTGTCTTTAAAAATTCTTTCTTCCCCTAGCTGTTTGAGTCAATGCTAGGTCCCATTAGCAGAATGAAATGGGCTAGTTAAGATTTTGCTACAAATTGGTAAGTAACAGGGAATATTATCCTTTGGAAATAATGACAAACAGATTTGTACCAGTGGTAATGATAGATGATGTTTGTGGAGGACACAGGCCTCTATAAAATTATGAGAATAATTAATGGTTATTTCATCTTCTGTTTACATGGAAGAATTTGAAGTCCATTATTCCTGGCCTTTTCAATACCACCTATATTTAACCAGATCCATTTAGTTTCTAAAATGGCTCTGGTGGTGTTTGCATATATTTCTTGACAAATATCTGTTGCTTCCTGTATACCAAATAATGCAATATGTTCTATATATAAAAAGGTCAAATAAAATGACACAGTCCTCTCTTCCATAGGTGAATGTAATTCTGGCAGATGCAAATATAAAACAGATCATTTTGCAAATAAATAATTGCTTAATTATAGTGGTGACAGACTGTCAAGTGGAAAGCACAGGGTTTATGAGATGTCAGGGAGACTAATTTTCATTTGAAGGTTAGAGAGAAGATTTGGGAGCTAGATCATACAAAGACTTGCAAGCTTTCAATGAATCCCATTTAGAAATTCAGAGTGTCATCAAGCTGGAAGACTAATAAGATAAATATCCCCAACTAGAAACCACTAAGAACCTACTGAAATAATGAAGTTATCAGAATATAAGGTCTTTCCTCTGTATAGTGGAAGATATGTAGAAGAAATTAGATATGATACAGGCATGTGGGGGCATGCCTGTAATCACAGCACTTGAGAAATGAAGGCAGGAAGATCAGCAATTCCATTTGAGACTGACTTGGGCTATATAAGATCCTATTTCAAAAATAAATCAAAATAAGAAAGACATTCAAATATGCAGAAGAAAGGTCTGTGTTTGATAAACTGAGGAGCTATTGACATATGAAATATGATGGAATTTGGATAAGGAGAATTAACTTTCATTTTCATTTTTACTCATCAATTTTACATGACCTTAGAATCTAAGGTCCCAACCTTAAACTCGGTGGTTCTCAACCTTTCTAGTGATGTGACTCTTCTTTAATACAGTTCCTCATGTTGGGGTGACCCCAACCATTAAATTATTTCATTGCCACTCTACAACTGTAATTTTTCTACTGTCATGAATTGTAATATAAATAACTGATATGCAGGATATCTGATATATAACCTCCCCAAAGAGGTCGTGCCCCACAGGTTGAAAACCACTTCCTTAGAGAAAACTCTCTAGATAGTGAAAATTTGGTGTCCTGGCTAGAAACAAAATTTGCAGCCATTTCCCGAGCTTGTAGACATAGTTTGTACACCCCTGTTAGCTCTAGAAAGGAGTGGATATTTGAAATTTTCACAAAAGCAGCTTCTATTTTGTTCTGTGTTGAGTCAGAAGTTCTGTCTCCTGTGCATTTATGTGGTTGCAGGAGGTCTTGTTCCCAGAAGAATCTGAACCCGGACACTGGATGAGTTGAGGAGAAAAATGGAAAGGAAAGCATTAAGGGGTCACTATAATCAATACGAAAAACCTTAAGAAGGCGGCAGCTTGATAGAAATGCATTAATGTGACTAAAGAGAAGAGATTAAAGAAAATCCAGTATATCAAGGAGGAGAAGCCAACAGTGGATGTCAAAGCTACAAGAAACTTGAAGATGGAGAACTACTAGCGAATTTGGAGTAATTTGTCAGAATTGAAAACAATTTATTTCACTCATAAATTACTCATTCATCCATTTAAGCAATTATTCAGGTCCTAGAACATCTAGGTCTCATCATCTGCTATTGCAGCACATCTGTGAAATAGCATGTGAGAAAGGCTTTCACGGGGTGTAGTCAGGGAAACGGAGAGTTGGAATGTAGAGAAAGAACTGGCCAAGGTCAGCAAAATCTTTGAAAGAGGAGTAGGAATATAATCTAGGAGAAAACCACAAGAAAGGTAAGGAAAATGGCGAAAGAGAATAGATTGAAAGACAAAGGATCACATTGTAGGATAAGAAAGGTGCTGATGTGGGAATTTACAGTAGAGATGCTGGATTTAGCAATCATTTTAGGTGCTTTACAAATGTTTCCCAGAAAAGTATTGTTTAATCTTAGCATGATTAACTGCTTGATCAAAATTTGGTTATTGTACCTAGGTAGGAAGCCAAGAAACTGAGTTTTGTTAAATTCTTTGAGAGTTCCCAGTCTCAAGAGGTTCTAGTGTTATCTGCTACATTACCATAAATAGTTTTATAACAAATGAAAACCAACCATCTTATGAAGATGTAAATGGGAATAAACTCTTAAAAGAATTGATTTTATGTGAAAGCAAACAGTACTGTCATTATTATGCTTATTTATCTAAAAATTATTTTATTATGTGGTAAATATGAAAAATATTTTTATTGACTTGGAAAGTATAAATTCTAGTGTTTCCATATACTAGCAACATACACTTAAAAGATACAACTTAAAAATAAAGTGTTTGAGGCTGCCAGAATGGCTTAACAGGTGAAGGTTCTTGTTACCATGCCTGAGAACCCAAGTTCAGTCACCTGAACCCAGATAGTAGAGAGAACACACTCTCATAAAATGTCTTCTCACCTCCACAGTGTGCTTTCTCCTCTACGTGTGTGATGTGGTACACACACATGTGCATGCACACACAGGCATAAATTTAAAATAAACATGTTTTATAATATATAAAATATTATACATATATGAATAACCTTAATAAAAGTATATGCAACTTTATACAGTAGACTAAAATCCATTTCTCAGAGACATTTCAGGAAATCTTTAAAAATTATCATCATACGGGTGTTTATGATATATGTGTGAGTGTGGGTGCAAATATGCTGTAGTGTACATGTGGAGGTCAGAGGACAGCCTTGTGGAATTGGTTCTCTTTGTCCACCTTTGTGAGTTTTGCAGGATTTTGTGGCAAGTACCTTTACCAACTGAATCATCTCACCAGCCTCAGGAAATCTTAGTAAATAAAAGGTCACGACATTTCTCTGGATGTGACAACCTGATTTTTATGAGATGCAAATTCTTCCATATTAGTATATGGATTCAAGGTAGTCCCCTTTCTAATAGCAAAAGTCTCATTGAGGTTTATTTTACAAATATTGACAAGTTGATTCTAAAGTTCATTTCAAAGTAAAAAACTCAGAAGAACAATATTGAGGGATGAGGAACCGGGATGTAGCTCAGTGGAAAAGTATTTACCAAAGGCAGTGTGATATTAACATAAAGACAAAATATAGGTCAGTGAAACAAATTAGGATTCGGAAATACCCACCTTATATGACCAGTAGAATTTTTCAATGAAGGAATAATGAATTTCAGTGGGAAAGTAAAGTTTTGTTTTTGTATTTTTTTACATTTAATAATTTTTTAGATTATAATTACAGTATTGCTCTCTTTCCTTTCCTCCTTTCAAACCCTCTCATATACCCCTCCCAAGTCCCCTTCCAATCCATGGCCCTTTTTTCACTAATTGTTATTGCATGCATATACATATATACATAGACATTCCCAAATATAACCTGTTGAGATCCATATAATATTTCTTGTATATATATTTTCAGGGCTGACCATTTGACACTGAACAATCCATTAGTGTACTCTTCCATGGGGAAGACCACTTTTACTCTTCACAGCTTTTCTATAGTTCTTTATGTAGGCTTAAGGTTTTGTGGGCTTTTCCTCATCCAGTTTGTCATATCCATTAGTACCATCCTTATTCAGCTCATGTGTGAGTGCTCGTGTTGGTGAGACTTTAGGGTATAGTTTCTGATTTTATTAGGAGACTCAATCTCACAGCAAATTCTCGATCTTAAAATCTCTCCGACCACTCTTCTGCAATGTTCCCTGAGCCTTAGGTGTAGAGTGTTTTATAGATGGATCCATTGGGTCCACAACTCTGGGCTCTACAACTCTGTATTTTGATTGGTTGTTGTTTTCTATAGTGGTATCTATCAAATACAAAAAGAAGTTTTCTTGATGAGGGGTGAAGGCTATACTGAACTATGGGTATAAGTACAAATGTTAGGGATTATGCTGCCTTAATAAATTAGTGGTTGTAGACTCCGCTCCAATAATCATGACTTCACTAGTTAGTTAGATTTCCAGTACCAGGCATGATTTCTCACTTGTTGAATGGGTCTTAAGTCTAATTAGAGAGATGTTGGCTACTGCCACGGTATTTGTGCCATTGCTTCACCCTTGGGGTTATCTTATCATGCTGGTAGTTGCTGTGGTTCATAAACATCATAGCTGGGTAGGGCTGTTGGTTGCTTCCCTCCTTTGGAAGCATGCAGGGTGCCTTGTGTTGTTTCTTTTTTTAAAATAGAGTCTCCTGTCACTCAGGTTGACCCTGAAATTATTATGTAGACAAAGATACTTGATCCTCCTTCCTCTGCTTCCAGAGTCATGCTGAGGTTATTCACAGATGCCACCATATTCAGTTAATCAGTGCAAGAGATTTAACCCAAGGTTTCTACATGCCAGAAATTCACTCCACCAATTGAACTACACCTCCAGCCTCCACAAAAACAAAGATAATGCACCAGCTGAGTAATATAGCTGTAGATAACTGTGATTACCACCTCATACCACCCACAAACATCATTTTGATATACAGTATAGATGTAAGCAAAAAGGTTCAAGAAAAAAATGGACAAATTAGAATTAATATAAAAATTTAAAACTCCCTTTTAAAAGAAATTGTTAGCAAAATGAAAGGTAAACTATAGATTGGAGTTTTGAAAACTTTTATGTGTTCCACTTATGTCTCTGATCTGTGTGGTGGTATTGTGTTCCCCAAAATATTGTGCACCCTAATAAACTTATCTGGGGTTAGAGAACAGAACAGCCACTAGATATAGAGGCTAGAAAATGGTGGCACTCACGCCTTTAATCCTAGCATTCCAGAGGCAGAAATCCATCTGTATCTCTGTGAGTTCAAGGCCACATTGGAAACAGCCAGGCATAGTGACTCATGCCTTTAATCCCAGAAAGGGAGCCTTTAATCCCAGGGAGTGATGGCAGAAAGCAGAAAGGTATATAAGGTGTGAAAACCAGGAACTAGGCTGGTTAAGTGTTCAGGCTTTCGAGCAGCACAGTTCAGCTGAGATTCATTCTGAATGAAGACTCAGAGGCTTCCAGTCTGAGGAAACAGGATCAGCTGAGGAACTGGCAAGGTGAGGTGGCTGTGGCTTGTTCTGTTTCTCTGATCTTCCAACATTCACCTCAATAACTGGCCTCAGGTTTGATTTTATTAATAAGACTTGCTGTGGATATCGCTCTATATAAATAAAGCACTGATTGGCCAGTGACCAGGCAGGAAGTATAGGCGGGACAAGGAGAGAGGAGAATTGAGGAAGGAGGAAGGAAAGAGGGACCGGCTGGAGCCACCGCCAGGACAAGGAAGATGTAAGGTACCGATAAGCCACGAGCCACGTGGCAAAGTAAAGATTAATAGAAATGGGCTGAATATAAGAGTGAGAGCTAGACAATGATAGGCCTGAGCTAATGGCCAAGCAGTTTAAATAATGTAAGCATCTGTGTGTTTATTTTATAAGTGGGCTCCGGGACTGGCTGGACTTGGTAGTGGGAGCAGGAGAAAAATTCTCTAGCTACAAAGACTCTTTAAGATTCCTGCTACAGATCTGTTTTGTTTAGTTTTTTAAAAAAGTTGTAAGTTTATTTTTTAAAATAAAGTTTATTTATTAAAAGTTAAGATGTTTTTAAAAGTTAAGATGTTGTAGCTGGAGAGATAGCTCAGTTTTAAGAGTGCTTACTGTACTCTGGAAGGTTGGCTCACAACTCCTTGTAACTCTGCTTCCAATGAAGGGAGGGAGGGAGAGGTAGAACACACACACACACACACACACACACACACACACACACACACACACACACACACGTAAGTTAAGTTTTCAAAAATAAAATGCCTGAAAATCTAGCATCATTTGAGGGTAAATTTAAAAAAATATATATTTTAAGCTGCTTCCAGCATTTAAAATCCAGTGATATCCCCAAATCTGGCTGTTGAGTGTTCTCTTGAAAAACAATTTTAAAAACTAGAAATATGGATTCAGCAAGTCCATGTGGTGACTATAGGCTGTCACTTGGCAGTGATGTTTTTGTTCATTTGGGTCACATGTTCTCAGCACCTCATTCCTATTGTCTTCTATGTTTTAGCCCATCTCTCTCTCTCTTTTTTTCTGGCTTGTGTGGGCATTTGAGTCTAGGCTGACAATTCTCAAACTTTGTACGCATACAGAGCCATCAGAGGAGATAAAGTCTATGAGCAACATCCCTGGAGAGTCTGAGTCATCAGTTGATGAGTTGGATCAGCTGTATGTTTCTGAAGCATAACACACACCACGTATCGAACAGAAGCCAGACCTATACTTCAAAAAGCCCTTCTCTAGGTTAGTATTCACAGTGTCATCTTAGAAGTTTGAACATTAATTTCCAGCCTAGAGACCACTACTATGACTATGAGTTGTCCTTCAACACATTATTCTTAACCTAGAAACTCATTGAAGGAGTTCCACATTTTATCTAAGGGTTTGTAACAGATACTGTTGTATTTTGTTGGAGGGAAGAATGTCTGAGCTAACAACCCACACTTATTATCCTCTGTTGCAGCTATGAGTACCCATATGATACCATCTGACCAATAGGTTATAGACAGGAATCAATAAAGGAGGCATCTAGGAAAGCCTCACAAAAGGAGTGGATTGAACTGGCAGAAAGTCCCCCTCTGCTGTCTGTCTGAAATAAAGATGCATGTTGGAAGCAGAGCACCAATTTTTCTAAGATACTTAACAAAAAAGGGTAAAAGGTCTAGGCCCATAAGACTTTGAACTTAACTGATCTCAGAAGCTAAGCAGAGTCAGGCAAACTTAGTACTTGGGTGGTAGAAACTGGTGAAGATTATAGGTCTTTTTGTGTGCCAAACAGCTGCAAACAGTCTTTGGCTCCTTAACTGGAAAATAAGGTTCCTTTCTCAGATTATTTGTTGCTTTCTTTCACTTTCGCTCCTTCTTTTTCTTCATAGCTAAATTGATTTTTAACTGATGCATTAATGGCATTTCTACTATTCTCTACTTCTTAGCTATCTTTTTTTCTATATAGAGCTAAATTCTATTCTGATATAGTACACTTTCCCTTTAAGAAAGTCTTCTTTTATTATATCTCTAAAGAGATCCAGGATCTTCAAAATAAAAAGGTACTCATTTTTTGACTTGTATTCATTAGAATCTCATGCTTACATTCATATAATGGGCTAATTGGTATGCTATAGCTTATATTTCCTAAAGAAAATTGTATCAGCCTTAGTTATCTGAGAGAAGGAGAAATTACACTTTAACATACATTCATTTTACTGTCCCAAACATAAAAATAAAGCAGGAATATCTTTTCAAAGAGAGAATTACAAGGAATCTAAATTATTTATCATATTTGTGCTATTTTCTGTATGTTTACAAGACACTTTCTGCTGGGAATGTCTTTCTGTATGCTGGAATGTGTTGTTCTGATTGATTGATAAATAAAACTCTGATTGGCCAGTAGCCAGGCAAGAAGTATAGTATAGGTAGGATAAGCAGAGAGGAGAATTCTGGGAAGAGGAAAATTGAGTCAGGAGTCGCCAGCTGGAGACAGAGGGAAGCATGATGTGAAAGTACCAGTAAGCCACAAGCCACGTGGCAACTTATAGACTGATAGAAATGGGTTAATTTAAGATATAAGAACTGGATAGCAAGGAGCCTACCACAGCCATACAGTTTATAAAGAATATAAATCTCTGTGTGTTTACTTGGGTCTGAGCAGCTGTGGGCCTGGGTGGGACTGGAGAAACCTCCAGCTACAACTTTGAAATAGATAAAAGTCTTGATGACAATATTCAAAATTGTATTGAGACACTCAATAAATGCTTCCATTAAAAGTCTTTTTGTTTTAAAATCCACTAGCCAATGTGTTTTACTAGAACAAAAGCCAAACTATTTCATTTTCAGGGCTATCAGGATCATTAAAACTCGTCTACTGTCTAAAATTCAAGCTTGGTGTCAAGTTGGATTATAACCAACTATACTATTGACCGAAAGGATCAAGTGTCAACAGAAGAACTAGGGTAAGGTTATGGGTATTTGACAGAAATTTCTTGGGGAGGGGGTAGAAATGCCTTTTCTCAGAAAAACACAAGAATCTTAGAATGAATGAAAAATGAAGAAAGTATGATGATGTATCAGTAGGAAAGTGGAGGCTGTGGTGGTATTTTACTTATACTGAAATGTGATTTTAATTGTATGTTAATAAATAAAGTTGTCTGGGGGTCAGAGCTATTAGAGTCATAGCAAGTGTGTGGCGGCAGTGGCGCACGCCTTTAAGGACCTGGAGGGCGGTACATTCAGGCAGTGACGAGGCAGTCACATGTTTGGGTTTACAACCAATGAGAAGGCAGAACAGGAAGACTTTAAAGACAGACACACAGGAAGTAGGTCCTTTTCGGAGAACTCTCTTGGCTGGAGAGGATCCCTGAATCAGGAAGGGTGAGGCTCTTAGCTCTGACCTCTTGGCTTTCTTCTCTGAATTGGCTCTGTGTTTCTTATTTAATAAGACCGTTGGTTACATCTACATTTGGCACCCAACGTGACAAGAATCCATTAAAAACCGCTTAACTTGGCTTGGCGGCAGGTCCGGTCTCCCACCAGGGCGGCCGGCAGGTCCGGTCTCCCGCCAGGGCGGCCGGCAGGTCCCGTTTCTGCCAGGGCGGCTGGCAGGTCCCGTAGCAAATCCAGTTCAAACCTTTCCTGCAGTCCTAGAGGAAACCCCTACTCAGAACAATTAAATAACCAAATGCCTATTGGAATAAGTCATGCTGGTCAGGATGATGAAACAGAGAGAATAGAAAATTCAGGAGAAAACATAAAGAAAAATTTTTGGCAAACTTCTATTAATGAACAAAGACCAAAATTATCCATAAAAATAAATGGTGTTTTGTTGTCTGGTCTGGTAGACACAGGTGCGGACGTTACCATAATTGCACCAGAATTTTGGCATCCAACTTGGCCTCTTCAGGAGGTAAACATTCAACTGTTAGGAATTGGGACATTATCTCAGGTGAAACAGAGTGCAAGATGGCTCAAATGTATAGGTCCAGAAGGACAGAGAGCAAAATTAAAACCATATGTGGCTAACATAGCTATGAACCTGTGGGGTCGAGACTTGTTACAACAATGGAATACTCAGATTAACATCCCTCCAATCTCAGAAACAAATCATAAACTAGCACATGTTTCTGAGAGAAATATTAGAAGGCAATATTCTGAATGGTCACCAGGCATCCATATTATACAAGAACAGGGCACAACAACTGATGATCTTCCAAAGACATCAACAGCTCTACCTTTAAAATGGTTAACAGACAAGCCTGTATGGGTCCAGCAATGGCCTTTAACAACAGAGAAACTCCAGGCTTTAGAAGAGCTGGTAGAAGAACAGTTAAATGCTCGGCATATTGAAGAATCAACCAGCCCTTGGAATTCTCCTGTATTTGTTATTAAGAAGAAATCTGGTAAATGGAGAATGGTAACAGACCTTAGAGCAATTAACAAAGTAATTCAGCCAATGGGCTCTCTACAATCTGGAATTCCTTTGCCTACTCTGTTACCAAAATGATGGCCTCTCATAGTTATTGATTTAAAAGACTGTTTCTTTTCAATACCCTTACAAGAAAAAGACAGAGAAAGATTTGCTTTCACAGTGCCTACTTACAATAATTCTCAACCGGTTAAAAGATTTCAATGGAGAGTCCTCCCACAGGGAATGTTGAATAGCCCAACTCTGTGCCAATATTTTGTACAACAGCCATTGGAAGTGATACGTAAAAAATTTCCTAAATCTATAATTTATCATTATATGGATGATATTTTGCTAGCTGACTCAAATGCAGATACTTTAGAAAGAATGTTTGAAGAAGTAAAGAAAATTTTGCCTTGCTGGGGATTACAAATTGCTCCTGAAAAGATACAAAGAGGAGATTCTATTAATTATTTAGGATATAAAATAGAGCTACAAAAAATTAGACCCCAAAAGGTGCAAATTAGGAGAGATAGACTACAGACTCTTAATGACTTTCAAAGATTATTTGGAGATATTTCTCATCTAAGAACTATTGTTGGGGTAAAAAATGATGAACTGCATAATTTGTTTAAAACCTTAGAATGTGACAAGGACTTAAATAGTCCAAGAGAATTATCACCTGAAGCTGAGAAAGAATTGACCTTGGTAGAAAAGAAAGTACATGAAGGACACGTGGATCGTATTGATCCAAAGCTGGATTGCATTTTGGTTATTTTACCTTCTAGGCATTCTCCAACAGGAATATTAATGCAGAGGGAAGATATTATATTAGAATGGATATTTTTACCAAATAAACCAAATAAAAAATTAAAAACTTATGTGGAAAAAATCTCTGACTTGATTTGGAAAGGAAAATTGAGACTTCGTCAATTAGCAGGAATAGACCCAGCAGAAATTGTCATACCTTTAACTAAGGAGGATATTGAAAAATTATGGACAGAAAGTGAACTTTGGCAAAGAGCTTGCAGTAATTTTTTGGGAGAAATTAACAGCAAATATCCCAAAAGCGATAGAATTGATCTTATAAAGAGAGCTGATTGGATCTTGCCTCGAATTGTACGGGAAAAACCCATATCTGGAGTTCGTACATTTTATACAGATGCCAACAAACAAGGAAAGGCAGGTTACAAATCAGAAAATTTAAGTAAAGTGTTCAAAGTCCTTATAATTCAATTCAAAAATCAGAATTGTATGCTATTTTGTTGGTATTAATGGATTTTTCAGAACCTCTCAACATAGTAACCGACTCTCAGTATGCTGAAAGAGTAGTATTACATATTGAAACTGCAGAATTTATCCCTGATGCTTCAGAATTAACTTCACTATTTATTCAATTACAAGATACAATCAGGAAAAGGAGTCATCCTTTATATATAACTCACATTCGATCCCATACTGGTCTGCCAGGCCCTCTAGCACAAGGCAATGATGAGATTGATAAATTATTGATAGGAAATGTGCTGGAGGCCTCAGAATTTCATAAAAAACATCATGTCAATAGTAAAGGTTTAAAAAAGGATTTTTCCATAACCTGGCAACAAGCCAAAGAAATAGTAAAGAAATGTCCTACTTGTTCCTTCTACAATCAAACGCCATTACCAGCTGGATGTAACCCAAAAGGTACTCAAAGGAATGAAATCTGGCAGATGGACGTGTTTCACTTTGCAGAATTTGGAAAACTGAAATATGTACACCACACTATCGATACTTATTCAGGATTTCAGTGGGCAACTGCTTTGAGTTCTGAAAAAGCTGATTCTGTAATCACTCATTTGCTCAAAGTTATGGCCATCATGGGTATACCTGCACAAATCAAAACTGATAATGCTCCATCATATGTCTCTGTTAAAATGAAACAGTTTTTTGCTTATTACAATATAAAACATATTACAGGCATACCACATAATCCTACAGGTCAAGCAATTGTAGAAAGATCAAACAGAACTCTAAAGGATATGCTAAATAAACAAAAAGGGGTAACAAAAACCCCCAGAAACAGACTGCATAATGCTCTATTAACTTTGAATTTTCTTAATGCCAATGAGAAAGGAACAACAGCTGCAAAGAGACATTGGATAATAGAAAAAACTACAGAATTAAATCAGTCTATATACTTTAAGGATGTGCTGACCTCAGAATGGAAACCAGGGTATGTGTTACATTGGGGACGAGGTTTTGCTTTTGTTTCTACAGGAGAAGATAAACTGTGGGTACCATCAAAATTGATAAAGGTTCGATTTGAACAAGAGAAACCTCTTAATTAGAGGAGGTGATAGTTCTTCAACAAGCATGAACATCCAATTTAAACTAACTTATACCAGTAACACATGTCTTTTCATTTAATCAGATAATAACTTGCCAAAAGGGAACATCCCCAAAATTAGTCTTGGGGAAAGGTTTTTGTTTTTGTCTTTTAGGAGAATGAAGGTTAAGGAATCTGAAGAACACTGGACAAATGAGACAACTGAGAAAAGGGACAAATCATCTATCCCAGGAAACAGAGTGAAACGGCGTATGGGTATATATTATCTAAAAAATTTTATGTCTTCGTAAATGTTTGTTTCTGCTTTTCTCTAAAAATTTAACACTACTGGTCTTCTAATAGTCCCAGTTCAATTAAAATTTAAAGCTGACTTTGGAGTTGGAGAATGGCTCTCTCCTTCTTTAAACTCAAGCATGTTGTTAAAAGGAAAATGCAAACCCCCTGTATCATGCCAGAATAAAAGAGCCATCTTCTGCTATGGGACAGGAGAAAAGCCAAATTAACTAAGGGACTATTCTATTACTAATCTCAACTCTTTGATTCTATTCTGATTCTTTAAAACTTTTCTTAAAGTATAAATTTTATATCAAAATTTACAAGATTAATATATATAGATATATATATATATATACATTTTAACCTTTGTTAAGATATGAATGGTCATATAGAGTATTAATTAATTCTAGAAAAAAGGCTTCAATTAGCTGCATATATATGTCTTTGTGTTCGAGTCTCTTATCAGTTTTCTGCAGGAAATCACGGCCAGACCTAACATCAACTGAAGTCTCCAGGAAGAAGTTGGGGCCCCACAACAACAACAATTCCACGTGGACAATAATAACATCATTAAGCTGACAAACATCATCTACAGATCAGCTTTGAACTACAAGGATAAAGATAACTTCGCCCATACCCAGCAGGAAGCAATTTTAAGAATACGACGCCCACATTCCCAAAGAGGTGGTGTGGGGCAGGTGGTTTTTTGGTCTTTTTAATGGGTTTTGGGTCTGGGATAATTTTCATTGTTTAGGGGAATTGGTTACAAGTTGTTGTCAAGGGTTAGGAAAAAGGCTAAGCAAAGGAGATTAGATTTAAGGTTCTTGTTTAAAAAAAAAAAGAGAAAGAAAGAAGAAAAGACAATTACTAGTTTTAAATACTTTACATTGGATTGGATTGTTTTATATTGTATACAAATTATATATATTGAAATTGATATTGTTAGAAAATGCTATATGTATATTTCTAATTGTACTTATACCGTTCATTTAACAATGCAATTTTCTGATCCTTGAATGTTATTATTACCAACTATTAGGATATAAAGAAATGAAAGTTAGTAGTTAGACATTACAATAGAAGTTGTAGTCATATTAGATATGTTTTAAAAATTGAGCAGATATATTTTAGACAGGTCATCTTCAAACCCTTCAGAGATCTACAGAATATGGCATTTAAAATGTTTTAATAACTTAGAAAATTTTTCTTTTTTGTTATGATTATGAGACATGTCGGCTCCTGGCAGTACCAATCTACTTCAGAGAAAATATGGGCATTGAAGAAACTGCACATGGAGTTAACTTTCATTGTGGCAAAAGTTAGCCACTGGACAACAAAGTATCCTTGAATCAACTGCTGACAAAATGGACAGACAGGACATGAAACAAAGGACTACTGATTCTTGCCAAAACGAGTGTGGTTATGGCTTTATCAAAAGGCATCTTCTGAGGCCAGGACAATATGGCACCATCCCTGAAGTTGCCTTTGCAATTCGGAAAAGGTACAGTGCCCTTTTCTTTGAAGGCAGCTGAATAGGCAGTGGGCCGATGGCTTCTGATGTGCAATGGAACAGCAGCTGAAACAGTTATTCTTGAAGAGTAACTAAGCTCATGCCTCGCAATAGTAAACTGGCATTTGACAGAGGGATGTGGAGAAGAACGGGATGCTAAGATGAAGCCATATATACACAGCCAAGAAGAATGGACAGCTGAATTAAAAAATCAACAACAATTTCCAGAATTTAAAATCCTGAATCATGGCATGACACTAGTGGAATTCAGGTGTTTCTGGTACATGGACTGCTCTCACCCAATGTGAGGTTGAACTGTTGACCTTGTGTACATCCTACTTCACAAATGAGTCTGTCAGATATGCTAAGCCTATAGGCTGAAGATGATGCCCCAACACTGTGGAGAAACCTCAGGTGACTGTCCAGGCAGCTGGCTGTTTCTGTCAACTCACAAATTTTTTGGAAGTTGCTTGCATGCACTTTCTGTTTTTATTTTTGTTAGCTAATATTATTTCCTTCTTGGGTCTCTGAGGGAGTTGAAGATTAGGTAGTTATAGTTGAAGGTTAGTTAGTTATAGTTGAAGATTAATTAGGATAGAAAGTGAATTAGATACATTTTGGACTTAACAAAATAGGATAGATAATGAAATTATTTTCTCTGAATTTGTCAAATACAAATGGACTAGACATTGTTTAGACATTTATTACTTGTATATATTGTATATAGTCATTGTACTTTTGTATATAGTTTTTCTTTTGTTAGTTATAACCTTTTTCTTTTTTTTCCTTTTTATTAAAATAGAAAAGGAGAAATGTGGTGGTATTTTACTTATACTGAAATGTGATTTTAATTGTATGTTAATAAATAAAGTTGTCTGGGGGTCAGAGCTATTAGAGTCATAGCAAGTGCGTGGCGGCGGTGGCACACGCCTTTAAGGACCTGGAGGGCGGTACATTCAGGCAGTCTCGAGGCATTCACATGTTTGGGTTTACAACCAATGAGAAGGCAGAACAGGAAGACTTTAAAGACAGACACACAGGAAGTAGGTCCTTTTCGGAGAACTCTCTTGGCTGGAGAGGATCCCTGAATCAGGAAGGGTGAGGCTCTTAGCTCTGACCTCTTGGCTTTCTTCTCTGAATTGGCTCTGTGTTTCTTATTTAATAAGACCGTTGGTTACATCTACAGGAGGCTGACTTGGGAACCTTAGAAGGATGAAGCTGAGATGCAAGGAGATTTCAGTACCAACTAGGAATACTATTTTTTTTCTTTTTTCTTCTTTTATGTCCATCAGTGCTTGGATTCTGAAGGGTTATGGCTTACTTCAGAAAAACCACTTTGAGAGGTGTTCAAAGAAGAGTCCTGTTTTGGCCATGTAGTTGAGTGATTTTTTTTTTATTTTCTCATATTTGTTAACATAGGTGTCTAAGTGTCACAGAGTTAGAACACTCAAGCTAGATGGGACCAAATGCATTGTCTAGTCCACTTTCTCAGTCTGCATTTTGTATACAAGAAGGAATATTGTTGAAAACAAGACAGATTTGTCCTTAGGGTGAGTACTGTCACCAAGCTGGCATCTTAGCACAAGGCTTCTATTTAATGTGCACTGTGAATTTTCATGGCGAGGGATACAGCATGCAGACATACTCAAATATGCTGATTTATGTACTCCAGTTTCCTTTATTTTTCTCTGTTTTTTTTTCCATGGGGTGGTATACTACAGAACATACTTTGGGAATATGGGCCTTGTAGAACTCATGGTTCTACAAGATATAGTCAAGCCATTTTGACTTTTATGAAATAATGCAAGAAGTTCATATTCAGAGTAAGCATGTAGATTTCTCTAATGATACACATATACTCCTTAGAGGTGGAAGATTTGCTGACACCTCAAACATTGGTGTCAGCATGAACCCAAAGAACAACAAAATGAAAGTATTTAAGGTATTCTACATGATAAACTAAGGTATATTTGTGAGCCCCTTAAGGGATAATGAAAAGAAAAAGCAGCAGCAGGTGATAAGAGGAAGGAAGCCAAATGAAGTGATGGGTTTCACACACTTACCAGGAGTAGGAAGGAATCTGCCAAGTGTGTACCATGGTATTAATCCTATTACTGTAATTCAAACTTTCTCAATTATTCTCAGCTTTTAGGAAAGTCATCTTTCTATAGGAGCAAGTGAAGTGTTTCAGAGCCGTCTAGGGATAATCAGTGGAATATCTGGATTTCACATCTGGGCCAAAGCAATGAAGATGGCAATAGCACATGTAAAGTCAGGAGTTGCATACTAAGGAAACTCTATAAGAACCTTGGGAGGCTCAAGGACTTCTCTGAAGCATGGAATTGGGTTTTGAAGCTACTTTTATCAGGAACTCTGTGGTCAGAAGACTTATCTCAGTGCACATTTATACACATTACCAGCATGATCAGATCTCAGCTGACATCTGAGGATATCATACATACACATTACTAACTATTTAAGTGAGCGGTAAGATGGTATGGCTTTCATTATTAATAAAGCAATGGATCAGGAGAAGTAAACTGTAATAGATACTGACCAACTGGTCACCATAACCTTTTCTTCTTCCTTCTGGGTGTCTGGCTACATTTCCTAGCCAGTTTTGCAGCTAGGTGTGCCATAAGGAGTTTTTAGCTAGAATTTAATTAGAAATGATATAAGCTATCTCCTATCTTTGCCCATAGAAGTCTTTTTTGTGAAATTCTCTATACTCTTTCTTGTATGTTCACTTTGTATAGCCAAGTGATATGACATTGAAAATTCCAAATAGAATATGGAAAAAAAACCCACAAAGAAGGAAAACCAGGGCTTCCAAACCTGTAGCTAAAAGAATACTGTGAAATGATGACAGCATACAAGTTCCATTGCAGCATAGGCCTATCTATCTAGTGCCTCCTCAGTTCCAATTTCATTCCTTTATATTGCTATAAGTGACCGTGGTCCATTGCATACTTCTGTTTGTTGTTGTCACTAAGCTTTAAACCCTTGCATATAGAAAATGATGGAGGGATGCTGAGGAGGGAAACATTCTGCATCCTGGTGCACTGTGTACTCACCCATCAGCTCCTTTGACACTTGCAGTTTCAGCTGCAATGCATGGTGGTCACAGCATTTAATCAAAACAGATTCTTCTGGTGGTTTTGTTGCAATTGCCTCTGAAGAGACATTTTCCATTAGCATCGTTCTTAGAAAGGAGCAAGGTTCTGTGGAGCCAGGACCACCATACCACCTCTGCTGTTTAGTGGCCATGCCTTTCTCAGAAATACAGTTTTAAGAACAGTGCCTCCTTCTTGGCAGCTCCATCTCAGTCTTATGAAGGCAGAGATTATTTGCTATAGCTGTGATTCCTGTATTCCTATAGCGTTTGTGTTCTCTCTTCTGACCTGGACCAGCAAGTCACTCTTCAGTGACAGGGTCCTAAGTGAGAAGGCTAGGAGATCAGAAGATAAGAAGATAGTGGTGAACTACCCAACTTTGGGTTTTGGGAACAGAACTTGGGTCTTATGAAAGAGCAGCAAGCACTTGTAACTGATGAGCCATCAACTAGATTAGTGACTGCTATGTAACTTTTCTCTCCCAATGAACTCAAGACTGATGTAGTAAAAACAAACACACCACACTTGGTACTAGACATTTTTAGGATTAGTTGTGACATCTGGCATTGCTGTAACTGATTTATGTTTCATAAAATTGAACAAAAGTAGCTTTAAAAGCATTTGTTTTAAAGCATTTTAGAACCTCTTTACAACAAATCAAATTTCCCTTTGGAACATATCTATACATTGATGAGCCATTATGCATACAAGGAAATCCAACACACCTTTTCTTTGCAAGAAAAGTGACTGTTAATGTACCTTTTCATAAACATAGTATCTATCATCGCTATCATCTATTTCAGTATCTACCAATATATCTTAATAAGTGCAGAAGTGATTTTACTCAAAGTCATGGAACTTCTGGCACAAGTGAGAGTTATATTTGTTAGGATATATTTAATTATCAGGTAAATTCATTTTGCTAGAAACTCCATTTTTTGTTCATATATCTGAATTTTAAAAATGTTTTCTAGTATATAAAGAAATCAGAGATAAATGTTTACTTGTTTTATTCTCATGAAAGTATTACTACACACTTTTGTCTTTAAGGGAATATGCTGCATTTTATTTCCTCTACATATCAAATAGCAGTGATCAATAGCAAGTTATTATAGTTATAAATACCTCTGAAGTTTCCCATTCTAATGCTGTATTATAATGTCCCAGAGGCTTATCAAATGTTTTGTTTTGACAAACTGTAAGAGTGAACTTGCAGATATTAAATCTGGAATGTAAGGTATATATCCTGGCCTAGCTTATTTCCAATCCTCAAAGTCACATAAATACAAATGATGGTCAAAACACATAGCATTTTATTCATAAGTTATTTAAATGGTTGCTCTACAGGGAAGCATGGTCATTGATGCTTTGGAATCAATAATGAGTGGGTTTGTTATATATGACCAAACCAATGGTTTAAATTTTGGAAATTGAACATATGACTTGGATTTATATTTGTAAACCATCAATAAGCACCCGATATTTTCATGGATCAATTATTTAACTTCATTATAATTGGAGCATAACTATTCCAAGATGTTTTACAGGTTTTATGAATGTAAAATGTTATTCAAAATAACTCAGGCTATCTCCCTTGGCCTGCAGTGTCACTGGCAGTCCTGGCTCTGCTCTTTCTTCTCTGTCAGTTTACCCATTAGGTACTGTCTAGCAGGCAGGTAACCATGGAGGATGCTTCTGTCATAAAACTGTAAGGCACCCTGCATGTTTTTCCCGATGACAGCAAAAATGAGCAGAAGAAGGCATATAGAAAGTTAACCAAGGAATACTGTCTTGATAAGAATCCAAATGCTGGACACAAATATAAAGAAGTAAGTTTTGCAGATCAGATCCAGAAAAGAGGGTATTTTACGGCAGAGTTGGAGAACAAGGTCTTTAGGATGATAGTCGGGGTGGGGGGATGGTGGCATAGATGGTATTTTATCTCTCATTTGTGATGGTGGATTGTTTGGCTTCATGGACAAATAGAATAGAAGTGAAATGGCAGAAGAAGGGAAGACATACTATGTTCACTGAAAATATCTTTGAAGATGCTTACAATGGCAAGACAACCAAACTATAACTTAGAAAGAATGCATCCTCTAGGCGTGTACTGGCTAAGGTAGAAAGTCTGGAGCTGTTCAGAAGTATAGTAGCTCTTGTAGATCTTTTTGATCAGACAGCTGGCTTCAGTAATGGTACGCCATATGCAAGTCTGTGTACTCTGACTGTAGTGGAGAAGGAGAGGTAATTAATGAAAAAGACTGTTGTAGAAAATGTGAAGAGATGAGTGATTACAGAAGTCAATATTCTGGCCATTTGTATAGATGAAAGCATGAAACAGATGGAGAATCACATTCATTGGGGAAGGATCCCAGGTCCCAAGTTGAAGCCTGAGACACTGTTCTTTTTCTGGAAGAGAAAGGACATTAAGTATTCCAGGGGGACATGGTGATGGTCATGTGACATATAAGATGGGGCTTGTTGAACCTTTATGTGGATTTTAGTTTACACTAATGCACCCTGAGGCCATTCAGGTTTTAGTAAAAAACTCCTAGCAAAGCAATTGAAGCAAGTTGTGTTCCTATAGTTCAAGATGAAGGGATGTCACAGCATCATAAATAATCCTTTTGAAAAGGGAGAGATTTACATAAAGTTTCATGTGCAGTTTTCTGAAAGCAACTGTCTCAACCCAGATAAGCATTCCAAATTAGAAGATCTTCTGCCACTTAGATCAGAAGTTCCTATTATAATTGGAGGAACAGAAAAGGCAAAACTTCAGAAATTTAATAACACAAGTGGCTCTGGAGGTTGTCTGTGGTGTGCAACCTGTGATGATACTTTTGATGAAGAACGTAGTAGCTGTAATTGACCTGGAGTGGGCACACCAGTAAATGACAGAGAAATTGCACAGGTAGATTTACTTTCCCCGTGGGCCAGGTTTGCCAGCTACTGGAGTGTCTGATCATTCCAGATGAACTGAGGGAGGTCTGTTCATTTTTGTGTAACTTGAAAAACTGATGTGGTATTCGGAAAGTGTATCACCTAGAACAACTGCAGTGTTTTTATGTTTTCATTTTGATTTCCCTGTGGCAGAGAAAACATATACAGGGTGTGGTGGTTTGAATGAGAACACCTCCTATAGGCTGGTATATTTGAATTCTTAGTCCCAGTTGGCAGAACCATTTTGGAGTGGTTAGAAGGTGTGGCCTTGTTGGAGGAGGTGTGTCCCTGAAGGTAGACTTTGAAGTTTTAAAAGCCTATGTCATTCCCAGTTAGCTCTCTCTCTCTCTGCCTCATGCTTGTGGATCAAGATATAAGCTCTCAAGCACTACTTCAGTGCCATGCTTTCCTGCCAGCTGCCATGTTCCCCACCATGATGGCAATGGTCTCACTCTCTGTAACTGTATGCCCCCAAAAAAGTCCTTCTTCTGTGAGTTGCCATGATCATGGTGTCTTATTACAACAATTAGAAGTAAAACATGGGAGACAAGTAGAGCACTCTCACACATGGCTTCTAAGTTTCTTTTTTACTTTAAAAGTTTTTTTGCAGGGAGGGGTTCGCATGAAAGTATTGTACTTACATCAGTTCTATCCCTCCCTTTCCCAACTCTAGTTCCTCCCATGGCTCCCACCCGAAATTCCCTCTCAAATTCATGAAATCTTCTTGAGTGAATATGACGGCTTGAATAAGAACTATTCCCCATAGTCTCGGGTGTTTGAACACTCAGTCCCAGTTGGTGGTACTCTTTGGGGAAGTTTAGGTGCTTTGGTCTTGCTGGAGACAGTGTGTCATTGGGAGCAGGTTCTGAGAGTAAAACGTTTTACCTATTTCTAGTTTAATCTCCTTGACTTGTGCATGTGGTTCAAGATGTGAGCTCTGAACTTTCTGTTCCTGCTACAATGCCTGCTGCTTGCTGTCCCTGCAGTTATGGACTCTAACACTCTGACACCATAAGCCCAAATACAATCTTCTTTGTGGTCATGGTATTTTAACACAACAGGAAAGTAACTGATACAATTCGTTTAGTGTTGTTCATCTGTACATGTTTAGGGCTGACCACTTGGGATTAGATAACTTGTCAGGTATCTGGCCCCTGAAGAAAACTGCTTCACTTTTTCTCAGCAACCATTGATTAACTGTAACTCTTCATCTATGGGTGAGGCCTTGTGAAATTTCCTCCAACCATACTAGCACACTGACTGGTATTGTCACTATGTGGGTCTTATTTAGATAACTGTATGTTGGGATTCCATGGGTACAGTTTCCTTGCCATGTCCAGAAGACCCTAACTACATGTGTCTTGATCCTGTGGCTCTTACAATATTTTCCTAAACTTTAGGTATAGGAGTTGCTTGGTGAATATGCCAAATATAACTGATCACTTACTCTCTACACTATGGCCCGTTGTGAATCTCTGTTGCAAGGCACCTTCTACTGAAAAATGAAAGTTCATTGATAAAGGGTAAGACGTATACTTAAATATGAGTATACTTATAAGTATTTAGAATATAGTCAGGAATTACATTAGTGTAGGAAAATGTCTGTAGTAGGTTCTCCTCAAGGGTCTATGACCTCTCATGCCACAGGTACTTGGCCCGGTTTACAATACCAGTCATGGATTCTCTTCCATTGAACAGACTCAAGTCCAATTAGACAGGGGTTGCTTATTCCCAAGACAGAAGTACTATACTGTACCTTTGGGGCACTGTTTCTTGTCCAGCATCTGCAGTAGTTGATAGTCTTTACATCTGGGTAGGACTACTGATTGCCTTTCTCTCTTGGCAGCTTATGGAACAACTTTTGATACTGTAAGAGCTAGACCTCAGAGAAGAGGCTTCCAGGTCAGTTCTGGCTTTATTCTTCCAAGTCCAGTGTCTAAAGTGTGTGTTGTCGTCAGCAACAGGGTTTTACCTTCAAGTTCTGTGAAGCAACCAAGAACAATGTTTTTGGAGTGTCTCTTGGACACCTCCTGACGAAACAACTTGAAAGAAAATTTCCCATGCTTGGCACTGGAGATTTTACTAGATAGTCTAGGGCAGTATTATCACATATGTTGTAACTCTATTTAAACCATATGTACATGTAAATACACACTCATATATGTACTTATACATACACACAAAACACACACACACAGCATATGTGTATGTGTGAGTTTGTGTGTGTGTGTGTGTGTGTGTGTGTGTGTGTGTGTGTGTGTGTGTGTGTGTGAGTGTGTATGTGTTGGTGAGGTTGGATTTTAAAGAAGTTATAGGGAGGAGTCAGGAGTGACTATAGTATGAAATTCTTAAAGAACTGATAAAAATACTAAAATAAGTGAACAGCAGACCAATATTAGAACCATGTGTATATAGAACCTGTTAAAACACTGTTTTCATTGTGTATTATTACAAGATGCTCTGTCTCATGAAGTCGAATATCTGAAATTAAGGAAAGCATGGACTGATTCAAACCATAGAAAACCATGACTCTGAGGCTGGCAGGTTTCTTCTAAGTGGTCATGTCATTTTATCAAATAAGTGAGTAAATAAATACACAAACCTAATACAACCATGGTCAGACTTCTAATTATTTCATATTTTTAATTGCAAAAGTGCTTAAGAGAGATGATACAGAAGACAAGTAGTACATTCACTTGACTTGTTAGTGAGTACTAGAGGCAGTGAGATGCTCGGTGGGAGAACGACCTGCTGGCAAGCCTGACAATGTGATTCATTCTCCAGGGTCCTGGGTAATAGAAAGAGAGAACTGACTACCACAGGGGAAATTGCCTTTTGGTCTCCTCACATACATCACACACCACACACACACACACCAATACATATATACCATAAAAAGAAAACTTTCCTAGTTTAAAATTTCTAATAAAACTGAATAAGATCTGTAAGTATCAATCCAGGTGTGTAAAGAAATGATATCCATATCATTTTTAACAGCTCACCTCTTGTCAAGATTGACATCTGTGCCCTTAATTCATGTACTTATTGTAAAACTAAACATTGTATATAAATATGCCAATAACTAGTAACACCTTAAACTACAATATATACTTGGCTTGTGTTTGGTGTCAAATATAATAGGGATGATTTTGTTTTATAAGCAGTCTTTTAATACTTTTGTGACAGAGGATCTCTCTGTCAGATAGCAGTTAATTTACTCATTATTTGAATTCAAATACTGTTGACATTTAGTGATACTAAGCACATTTACTTTATTATGAGATTTCCCCCATGCTCTATCCCCATAACTGAAATGTTCTAAACTCCCTTAGGAATCAGAAAAACCTTGCCATTTCATTTTCTGTTTTGTTTTGTTTCATTTTTGTTTTAATCGGGTCCTTAAAATATTTTTAATGTAGTACGTAAAATTTGCTTAGTGTATAGTTCTGAGTTTTGATATATGTGTATAGTTGTACAAGATGTAAAATATCACTGTCAAGTTGTAAAACAAAAAAGAATGAACAATAAACTGATGTACAGCCCACCTCTAGTGCCAAAAGCTCCTCAGAGCCCCTCGTCATCATTCTTTGCCCACTCTTCCCCATGACAACTATGCATTTCACCCTGTCTAGCTTCAGAAAAAGAATCAAGTTTTCAGCCTTTCGAGTCTAGCCTTTGGCATGTGCGTTTGAGACTCACCCATGTTGGGTGTGTCACTAGTCTGTTCCCTTCATTGTCAATTCAACCTCCCTCCTAGGGTGTGTGAGGTCTGTTCATCCACCAGTCAGTTGGTAGACATATGGGTCGATTCCAGTCTGGGATGTTAGAGAGAAAGCTTCTGCACACACTTACATGTTGGCTACCTTCAACAATTACTTGCTCACTGAATCTAAACATTAGAAAAATCAGTTTTATTTCTTCCTAAATGTATTAGATTGCTATATTTTGAATTAAAAAAAAACAACACATGAAACATAATGAAGTAAAATTATAATTTAATCACTGAATAAGATAAAAATAATAAAGAAAAGAGATATGGATAAAGAGACTGATTACATTTAAGTAGAGATATTTCTGTTTTCCTAATTTAGTAACTGATACTTGAAATACTTGAGTTGCTAATTTTACCTGACATTGTCAATGGCCTATGTTTTTCTTCCTTCCTCCAAATCTCATCTTCCTCAGCTGATCTCCCCTGAAGTGAGGTGGGTTAGAGACTAATATTTGCGAATCAGTTGTTGTTCTTTTAAATTCTAAATGTAATATAAACAATGCCAAGTATTAGGTGTTATCTTGCACTGTATAGCCACCAACTTTGATGACACAGGCATGAATATGTTTGGATATATTTGCATTATTCTAGCTATACTGTAAATTAATAATACCCAGTTGTAGTTCTGCTTTAAAATTTCTTATTACAGTTGTAAAATATTTATTGAATTTGTAAGTTTCTATGACACTTGTAAAGATTTTGAATTGAAGTGATGCTTTGAATTTCTCTTTTATACTTATTCTCCTGATGTTTGTAAAATTTGATTCTTACTCTACATTTATCTAATAATAATCATCTAGACACCTATTTTACCCCAATACTCAACATAATAAATAAAGCATTTTCTGCACTTAACATTCTACTAACAGGATATTCCTCCTATTTTAATCAATCCCCTTTTCAATTTGGTTCTTCCCTACAATGGGAAGGCGAGGAGCACAAGTAAGGGCTTCAACTTAGTGCACTTTATTGGCTACATTTTTAGAATGACAGACATTGAATCCTGTTAGATCACTTGGGGTTACCAAATCTAGATTTTGGATTTGTAAAGCCCCATTGGTAGGGGAGAACTCACCAAGCAATTTCTAAAAGACTTCAAGTGAATTTGATGTAAAGAAACTGCCTGTCACATTACAAGAATGTTGGCCCCTGTTGAAAGAATCTTGAGTTAAATTATTAATCACTCTAAAAACTAGAGGTAGAAATCTTCTTCCAGTTCAAGTAAAGAACTGGTCTTATTGCAGCTAGTGGCATTCTGTTCATATGTGCACAGTCAGAATGTTGGGTCCTGCTCCTCAGTTTGTGCACAGAACTGGACTTTGGTGACTCTGATGAAGAACAGTCTTGAGAGTATCAAATGCCTATTTCCAAATTCAATTACCCCTCTGTCTGTATTGCTACAACTGTGTCTCTCATTATAAGGTTCTCTGTCAGTAAAGGTGGGATTGGTCTTGGATTTGGACACCCCTCCACTTAGGAAATTGAGCCATGTCTTGGTGCAATTGTATGCAGTATAATGAATTTCAGAATCTCTATATGCAAATTTCTGACATTAACTTAATAAAAAAACAGCAATCAAGTTAATTGCCTCCTATTGAGCTGGGCTTGAATTACAGAGAAACATGGGAAAGGCTGCCTAGCAGATGTGATCTTTAGGGCCTGGGGAGAACCACTTTCCCAGGAAAGTGTCACCATAATTACATAGTTTCAACCTCCTGCTCTCTGATACTTGTAGTATTTGAATGTACATCTGGATATAGATTCAGTAATTGGATAATTAGATATGTGTGAGGGCAACAAATTGTTGTGATTTACATACACTAAATACTGATGGCAGATGTGTTTGGAAATCTATAAGAAAGAGGCGAGGCTGAGAAGTTGCCATGTTTTGTTTCAGGGCTTTAACATGTTTAGTAAAGGAAACTGAAGTGGAAGGAATGTCTTCTCATTGTACATTCCTTCCTCTTCCTGGATCTTATTGTGGACAATTTTACACTTCTGTAGTATGCATATGTATGAAACACTTGTGTGGTTACTATTATTTATATTTTAAAGTTTTATATAAGTATTTCATCCAGTGATGTGCTTTCCTCAAGTCTGAATTTTCATCGAGCATTCTTTTTGGGTTGAATCTATTCTAACTGCTGTATTATGCTCATTTGTTTGAGTACATCATGGTTTATTTTTATAGTGTGCTCATGAACACTTAGATTACCTTGAAATCATTATTTTAGAAAGATTGCTACAATGCATAGCCACATCTCCTGCTCCCCTGTGGGAAATCTCACTAAAGAACTATGCATTTATGCCCCAGCCATATTCCCATGTGTCTGGTATGTCTGCCAGCTATGTTGCTGATGCTGACAATCTTTGTGGAAGTTGTACATGTTTTCTTGAGGGATGCCAACTCAGACAGATAAAAGTATAATAATTCTGGATTTATGTTTTTGTCAAATTAATGCTTACAACTGGAGTCATCCGAATCAGTTTCTCTCCTGGATAGATTTCTCAGCAGTATCTTAACCAGCCCTTTTCTGGTTATTTTCAGTGATTATACCCTCAATCATTCCAGTTGAACCTTAATCTCTATGGGAAAGCTTCCCAGCCTCTGGAAGAACACATAGACATAGCTGTAGATGCCGAGAAGAAAGTCAGTAGCGTGATCTGCACTTTCCCTCCCCAAACATTTTATAGGCAAGGTAGTGAGGGCACTATCTGGATCCGCTTCCTAAAACCCCCCTCTTGTCTTTTCCTCTCGACCTAGCTCCTCTCTCACTGGACAGTAGGAAGGATAGGTAGGCAGGAGCAGCGTTTGGCTCACATGGCTGGTCCTCTGTAGGTAGTTGAGAGCCAGATAGTGAGGATTTTCTACTTGCTGGCTGTGCAAGTCTCTGTCCCCTGCTGTCTCTTCTCTCTTTACTCCCCCTCCTTTTTTTCCTTCTGTCCTTTACTGTAGAGAGCCGTGCACGGCCGCGCCGCAAAGTTAGTACCGGCATCCAGCTTCTGCCTTCCCGATGGCAGGTGCTCCTTATTTGGCTAAGGCTAGGATCTGGCTTGCTTCCGCACACCTGGACCTAATCTGGCTTGCTTGCGTATGTCTGACCCTATCGGCATTGTCCACGTGGCACTACGGGGTTGATTGCCCAGTGGCTATAAAGGGCGTGGGCTGGCTTTCCCCAGGAGGGAGATCAGGAGATGGAAGATCGGAGGAGAGGAAGGAGATCAGAGAGCGAGTGAGAGAGAGAGAGAGAGAGAGAGAGAGAGAGAGAGAGAGAGAGAGAGAGAGAGAGAGAGAGAGTGAGAGTGAGTGAGAGTGAGAGTGAGAGTGAGAGAGAAGAAGAAGATGGCTTTCCCCGGGGTCAGAAGATTGTTCAAGGTTCCTGAATAAACTGCTTGGAGAAGAGCCTGGTGTTGCGTCTTCCTTGCTGGTCGAGGCAGACGCGACACTTTACTTCTCCCTTCTCTGCCTTCTCCTCTGCATCCCATTCCTCCTCCTCCTCCTCCTCCTCCTCCTCCTCCTCCTCCTCCTCCTCCTCCTCCTCTGTTCTGTCATCTTCTATTTCCTTCTCTTTCTGTAGCCAGAAGGTTTCTCCAGTCTGGCTAAACCCCCACAGTCCTGTGGCCTGCTTATAAAAAATAATCACTCAGAAACTTATATTATTTATAACTGCTTGGCCATTAGCTCAGGCTTATCACTGACTAGCTCTTACACTTAATTTAACCCATAATTCTTATTTTTGTTTAGCCACGTGGCTTGTCACCTTTTCTCAGTTCTGCCTTCACATCTTGCTTCCTCTGTTTGGCTGGTGACTCCTGACTTAGCCTTCCTCTTCCCAGAATTTCCATTGTCTGCTTATCCCGCCTATACTTCCTGCCTGGCTATTGGCCAATCAGCATTTTATTTATCAACACACATTCACAGCATACAGAATGACATTCCATAGCATCTTCCCTCTACCTCATTTTCTCTCTTTGAACAATTTCATTGTGTACATTCATTGCAAATGGTACTGCTACATAGGACATCTTTACAGAAACAATAAATATACATTGAGCACATTGCCACTTACATCACCTTTTTCCTTCCCATAATTTCCTCTGTTCACCTACATAGTTTTGTTTTTACTTTCATGTCATATATACAGACATAAATTCATATATATAATGTAAGTATGAAATCCAGGAGCCACAAGTCAGAGAAAACATATATTTGTCCTTCTGAGACTGACCTAATTCATTTAATCATCTCCAGTTTCATCCTTTTTCTTGCAAACATCATTACTATTTTATAGAACTAAAAATTTCCGTTGTATATATAGTACATTCTTTAACCATCCTTCCATTATAAAATAAATTTAAAATGAGGCTATAGTGAATAGGATTATTTTCTTGATCTATTTTGCAGGGTGTTCGATAGTCTGTAGAAAGCCTTTTGATTTTTCTGTGCTTATTTTGTGCCCTGCCAAGAGGCTGAAAGTCTTCATCAGCTGTAAACATTTTCTGGTGGAGTCCTCAGGGTCTCCTATATAGAATCATATCATTTGTAAATAAGGATAACTTGACTTCTTTTCCTATTTTCCCCATTTATTTCCTTTGTTTTATTGCTCTGGCTAAGATATCAAGCATTGTATCATATGAGAGTGGAGAAAGTGGGCACCATTGTCTTATTCTAAATTTTAGTGGAAATGCTTAGGATTTCTCTATTTACTATGGAGTCACCTGTAGGTTTATACAGTTAGCCTTTATTATGTTGAGATATGTTCCTAATCACTTCAAGGCTTTTATCATGAGAAAGTTTTTGTCACAACTCTACAGAATCTATTCAGATAACTATGCGATTTCTGCTCTTAAGTATATTTTGTAGTATATAACATCTGTTGAGTAATTTACATTCAACCATTCTTATATATCTGTAACAAAGCCAACTTGATCTTGGTGAAGATATATTTTATGTGTTCTGGATTTTAGTTTTTAAGCACTAAATTGAGAATTTTTGCATCTGTGTTTCTTGCTGACTGCCACTTCTTTCTTTCTTTCTTTCTTTCTTTCTTTCTTTCTTTCTTTCCTTCCTTCCTTCCTTCCTTCCTTCCTTCCTTCCTTCCTTCCTTCCTTCTTTCTTTCTTTCTTTCTTTCTTTCTTTCTTTCTTTCTTTCTTCCTTTCTGCTGTGTTCTGGTATCAGGTTAATGGTAATTTCATACAAAGAGTTTGGTAGCATTACTGCCTTTTATATTTATGGAATAGTTTCAGATACATTGCTGTTAGCTCTTTAATAGTCCAGTAGACCAGCAGCGAATCCATGTGGGCATAGATTTTTTTTAAGTTGAAAGATTTGTTTATTATTGTTAATGGAAGTTCAATGACATGGTTTGTTACAGATGGGTTTAAATTGTGTGTCTCATCTTGTTTTAATTTTGGCCCATCATTTGCTTCTAGAATAAGTTCATCCACATAGACACACACTTACATGACACATAGACATGCATGTATACCATTATTCTAAGCCCTTCTGAATTCTGAAGTTTCTATTGGGAAATCTGCTGCTATTTTGATAGGCCTGACTTTACTTGTGACTTGCTGTTTCTCTGTTACCATTTTAGTACAATTTATTCATTCTGCACATGTGCTTTTTAAACTATGTTCTGCCTTGAAAAGGTCTTTCTCTGATTTTATCTGTTTGGTGATCTAAACTTCTCCTCAACCTGGATGACATCTTTTTCCTTTGATTTGTAAAATTTTCTTTTATGAGTTTATTGAAAATATTTTTCTGTTCCTTTAGTATGGAAGTCTTCTTCTTGTATGTCTGGTTTACATGTATGGTCTTCTTTATACTGCTCACAGATCTCAGATGTTCTGTTCATATCATTGATTTTTCCTTTTCATTGTCTGAATATTATAATTGCTTTACCTTGTCTTTCAGCATGAATGCACTGTCCTTCCTTGATCAGTTCTGTTGGTTATTTTCCACAGAGCATTTTTTTGACTTCTTGGACTTTTCATTTCCAGTATTTCAATGGGATATTTTTAAATATTTCTATTTTATTATTGAATTCCACTTTAATAGTCTGAGTTGGTTTCTTTATTTCATTCAGCTGTTTCTTTGTGCTCTTTTGGAGTCCATTCAGAAATTTATTTCTGTCCTCTTTGATTTCATTGACCATACTTACAATCACCCTTTTGAATTGCTTTTCTAAGATCTCATCTAGCTCATTCTCATTGTAGGACATTTTTGTGGGATTAGTAATTTTTGGATAAGTAATTTTGCCTTAGTTTTTAAATGTTGCCTGTGTTTTTGCATTGAGATCAGAGTATCTGGCTTAGGTCATTGTATGAATTATTTTTAAAAATTATCCTTTTTTTTCTTATAGTTCAAGAGACACCCTGTTATGGGGCTGTGTGGTGATAACATTTTTTTTCTGAAAATATCTCTTGCACATAGAAAGTCTGAACTTTTCTTAAACATGACAGTGAAGTTAATACTGTCTTAAGATCATTTAAGACTATGTGCTCAGTCTGTTTAAGTTAACTGCCTTTAAGGAAATAATAATCATTTTTACTATTATTTCAACCAGTTTTACAACCTAAGTTAAATGTATAGGGTTTTTTGTTTTGTTTTGTTTGTTTGTTTGTTTGGTCTGTGGAAACAGGGTTTCTCTGTGTAGCTCTGGCTGTCCTGGGACTTGATTTTGGAGCCCAGACTGGCCTCGAACTCAAAGAGCTCTGTCTGCCTCTGCTTTCCAAGTGCTGGGATTATAGGTGTGGGCCACCACTGCCATTTTAATGATTTATTAATCTATTTTCATTTTATGTGCATTGGTGCTTTGTCTGCATATTCATGTAGGAGGGTGTTGAATCCCCTAGAGCTGGAATTAGCAGACATTTGTGAACTGCCAAGTGTGTGCTGGGAATTTAACCTGGGTTCTCGAGAAGACGATCCAGTGCTCTTAACCTCTGAGCCATATCTCCAGCCCCTAAATGTATAATTTTAACCTTAAATTAGACAATCTCCCATGTTTCAGGCCTAGAATAGTGTGTGTGTGTGTGTGTGTGTGTGTGTGTGTTGTGGTAATTATTTCTTGATAAAACTCAAAAGGTTGAAAGCGATCTTAACCAACAAATATCCCTAAATGTTGGAAGCAACATGCAGATGTAGGATGATAGCGTTTGTGGGTAGTTTGAGAGCTGTTCTGGGTCAGTCGGGTTAGCAAATAACTTCCTCCCTGTAAAACTCTGTTAAAATTTTCTGTAAAGGAGCCCTCACTTCTTTCCCCTACATTTTGTTCTATGCTGTCCAAAAAAATAGAGAGCCAGGCCATTTGCTAGGGACAGGCACTGGTTTTGAACAGGTACAAGCACAGATTCAGGACAGTCACAGGCAACAGGGACAGACAGGTGAGCCACATGCAAGAGACAGGCTATAGATAGAATAATAACTACAAACTGCAGTTAGGTGGTAGACACAGGAGGAGAAGTAAAAAATTCAAATTTGGAATCACTCAGCCAAACTAATCCAAGAAGAGGAAGAAGAAGTTGCTTTATTTTTGTTCCTCAATTTAACACCAATATAGGGCTGAAGTATTGTTTTTCTTTACTATATAGTCAGTATTTTGTTCATTTCTGCATGGCACCAGGATCAATCCCCAGAACTCTCCTAGGAATTGAATCTTGAATGCAAAAGCAATGACTATAAAAGGGTAGGATCACCACAAAAACACAGTACTCAGATTAAAAGCAATTGCTGGTTGAATCCCAATCATTTGGGAAAAGTGAAGATACATTGATAGTACTGTGTGCATTCAGATACCAGCTACTGTAGGTCTGAGTGGAAAAGAAGAACAGCTTAAGACTAGTCATCAGTGCTGAGAATAGAGAAAAAATGTGAGAAAAGCAATTGGAATGGGGGAACAATTAAGGTAAAGTGGGGAGAAGAGATAATTATGTCTAGAAGTGGAATGGAAAAAAAAACAGGTAAAAAAAAAATGCAACCTTACACCATCTGAAGAAGAGCCTGGTTTCAGGAAGCTGAAATGCAGAGAACATCACAAACCAGGTTAGTCCATGTTCTTAGGGAATGGCTATCAAAAGGAAAAGGAAAGTGGAAAGAGTAGGGGAAAAAAGAAGAGAAGAAAAGAAAGAATAGGGAAAAGAAGTGGTTGGGAGAGGAAAAGTGAGAGACAATGAGAACAGAGCAAGACAGCTGGCCTGCTAACCTGCCATGGGGTGTTACACAAAGAAGGAATACATGTGATGGGTGGAGGAACTGTCTGAATATGGACTTTTGCTTCCTTTCTGCCTGGAGATTTCAATCTTTTACATTCTTTACTGTGCTCCTGTCACATCACTTTGGGATACTAGTCACAGATGCTGGTCCTATCAGAGGGAGGTCATTCATAGGTAAGGTCACATTCAGGTCATACCTTTGGGTTGTTTTTCAGGAGTCAGGCTGCATGTGGTCTGGCCCATGGTAGACCTTCCTATTGTCTGGTACACTGCTTGAGACCTGTGTCTGCATTCCCCTACAGTTCTGGTTCCAATCAGATTTTCCCTCACTCTTGTGTAGTTTGGAGTCCAAGTTTCTTTTGTCCAGTCTAGAGGTATTCTCGATTGCTTAGATTTCATCATGCAGGCCCATTACACTTTTTGACTCTATATCCCCAGAGACACAGACTTACTAGGGATCTTTTTTAAAAATGGCTTCATACTTTTGCTCTGGCCGAATGCTGATAAGACATGGTTATCCTAGAGTCTTTCTTCATCTGCCTCACTCCCTTTTTTCTTACTCTTTAAAACATTTGTGACTGGCCATTGAGTGTTGATGTGCTAATGCTCTGTCTTATTCTTGGCTCTGGTTATCCCCTCTCACTGGAAGGGGGAACCCACAGGTGATACCTGATCCTCTGAGCTAGACTATAGAGTTTTCTGTTTTATAAAGATTCCCAGTTTACTTTGGCGTTAAATCCTGAGATTTTCAGTTGTCAGCATCCCTCTGGACAACTGTCATCTAGCCCCCCGTTTAATTCCCCGGAGATTAGCAGACTATGTCTGTATGTTGTCTGCCATCTTCTTCCCCTCTGTCTTATTCCCTCTTTTTTCTTTTTATCTTTTAACCTTTCATTTTATTTTTCTTGTCTTTAGGACCACACAAAATATGCCAGAGCCTACCTTTGACCACTGGACCAAAGTTTCCCAATCCCCAACAAAGTTTAATAAGTAATTTATATTGCTTTAAAGTATCAAATGTAATGAAGCATCCCTCCATTTGTGCAATGATTAGAATATGGCATCACATGTTTCTCTTCTCCACTATAACGAACTTTTTTTTAAGTCCATAGTTACCTTACCTTTCCAATGTACAGGCTACTGTCAGCTTTGCCTTTGGTGGAGAGTTGACTTAAAAAATGCCATTTGTTAGTATTTGTTTTTAAGACCTAGATTTCTCCAGCATCTTTGTAATGGAGTCCCCTAGTCTCTTCTCACTCTGAATTGAAAATATTTCTACTATGGTTCATAGATATATCTATTGAACTTTAAAGATGGGATTCATCTGTGATTTTAGAATTCTCACTATCAGAATCCACAGAAGCCTTTCCATCTTTTCTTCCAGTCATAGGTTGATGTTGCCGATCTCAACGATTTTTGATCACCTCCTTATAGTTTGAAAGGTGTGGGGCATCCTGCCATAGCTGCTGCTGTAGAAGTCCCCTGTGTGGCTTCTGTTTTGGTTTTCTTCTTTACTCTCCCCAGCTCTTCTGAGGGTTAGGAGATTTAGAGACTAAACACTGAGTGCCCAAATCTTTCACAAATCATCCACTATTTTTCAGTAGACAAGTCTGACTTGTGTAATGGAGCAATAGGCACATGAAATGCCTCAGGCAACAGAGAAGGTTTGGCCTGGGCTATGGCTGTTGTGGTAGAAGTACTAAGAAGAGATCCCCCTTTGAAATCTGTTAGTGCTGTTATTATTATTATTTATTACTATTATTGCTATTATTACTATTTCTCTCTCTCTCTCTCTCTCTCTCTCTCTCTCTCTCTCTCTCTCTCTCTCTCTCTCTCTCTCTGTGTGTGTGTGTGTGTGTGTGTTCACAGAGTCCCCTTCTTTCCTTCAGGAATTGTTTCATTGGAAATTTGTTCAGTTTCTGTGGAATGTTCTCACTTAGATGAGCTGTGATTTTCTTTGTTGAATTATTGTAGCTCAGTTCTAGCTGCATGTTGGAGGTGTTCGTCCTTTTTTTTTTTTTTAAAGATTTATTTATTATGTATACAGCATGTATGACTGCAGGACAGAAGAGGGCACCAGATCTCATTACAGATAGTTGTGAGCTACCATGTGGTTGCTGGGAATTGAACTCAGGACCTCTAGAAGAGCAATCAGTGCTCTTAATCTCTGAGCCATCTCTCCAGCCCCTGGTGTTCGACCTTTTAAACTGTGGGAGTTATTATGTGCTAGACACAGAAAAGTTTCTATTGTGTAGACTCTGCTGCTAAGGCAGGTGGCTGTCATTCATCTGCTGAGGTACTGTGTGCTGCCACTTCCTCTGACTTTATGTGTTCATTCTAGCAAAGGCTGTTGGTTATCATGCTCATGTGCCCTCCAAGCTTCGGGTATAGGGGATTTTGTTTCTCTTTTTCACTCTTCCTTGGCTTTTCTAGGATTAGGAACAACTACCACTTCCCAAAGTGGCAGGTGTAAATGGTAAAACCACCCCAGTTCCTCTTATAATCTATTACTGATGTTGGAATTAAGACTTGGCTAAAACTCCACACAGATTCTTTATGTCAGGGTGAGATCAAAGTCTTGCTATAATTGTAAATCTCAAGAGGCATTACTCCAGAAGGACAAGTAACTTGGAGTTGAGAATAGAGGAGAAAGGAATACCATGTTCCCTTCTCAGAATCCCCTTTTTAAAATCTTTCTACCTTAAATAGTTTTTTAAATCACCAGACTCTGATTAATTTATTTTCTTCTCTCTCTGTATCATATACATATTTTTTATGTATATAAAATGTATACTTATTTATACATGGATTCCGTGAATCTTACTAATGTATTGCTATTTTAATATTCATCAATAGAATTATAAAAATGAAGGGGTACTGTTTTAACCTTTGTCACAGTGGCTGAGCTTTAAACTATTAGTGGCCCTGCTACTAAGGCTGTAGCCTGGGGGGAATTCTGCTCCCCCAGACAATGGCTCTGTTGCTGCTGCCAAAGGTAACTTTAACTAAATCTCTATTGTTCTACTAAAACTCGAGATTCAAAGGCTAAGGTGAAACCCTGAGAGTTAGAGTAGCCACTGGCCAACATTCTCTCTTCGTTGTTGTCCCCAGAAGCCTCTCTCCTTCCACACAGCCCTAACTAACCTCATCTCTCTGAGCCCAGGTTAATTTTATTTAATTAATGCAAATGCAACACATCTTTGTATAGTGAAACAAATATTCTACAACAAAGGTGCTGGAGAGATTTTGCAGTGATCAACAGCTCTTGCTATGCAAACTTGAGGACCTGAGTTCAAATCCCCAGTACCCACATAAAAAAACATGCATGGCTGTGCATGCTTGTAAAAATCATAGCTTCAGGAGGGTAAACAAGACAGACAGATCACCAGCACTTGTTGGTCAGCCAGTCCAGCAAAAAGGTTAAGTTTCTGGTTCAGTGAGAACCCTGTCTCAAAGCACTTGAAGTCCTGCTTTGGCATCTGCATGACCACACCCAGGTACACACAAACACACACTCATTGTATGTAACACACACACACACACACACACACACACACACACTTTAGCAGAAAAAGCGTTACCTATTGTGCTTTGTAGTTTGTTGAAAAGTATGAAGAAACATATATTAGAGATGTTCTTGAGGCTATAGCCCCATTAATACATGACTTTGAAAGAAAAGAAAGAGAAGAAAGAATAAAAGCTTACCAGTGTTGCATCACAATTTTTGTAGCCAAATAGCTTTCCTGTAGCCAAGTCTTGTAGAATTTCAGAGAAAGGGGGGCGGGGATAGTAAAGCATTAGCCTCATTACTTGGGATATCCTTTGCACACTTTAAATAAATATAGGTAAGTATTAGGTATATTTTCTTTTATAAATATCTCTTCACTAAAAGAACATGGCGGGTGCTGATGATTCAACAATAAAGACACCATGGTTCATTTTCCGTATTTTATGATTTACAATGTGTCTGTTCTGGATTGTGGTTTTTAAACTTTTCATAGTTCTTGACTGATAGCACACCCCTGAGTAATACTGGTAAGTTTTAGAATGATATTGTAATGATCAAGCAGTTGGTTTTTTGAACAATCATTTGAACAAACTCCAGGTGTTCTTTATGTAGGCATGTGTAAGGAAACCAGCAGATACAGACTCTGGATTTGGTCGTAAATACTTTGAGAGAACTGGAATGTTGCTATGGGCCTGACAACATTGAAACTTGAATTTCTTAGTGTGTGGCAGTCTGAAGTGTGAAGGAATCACTTCCTTTCATTTTTCCCTGGAATGATCTTGTTGACCGAGTCTGTGCGGATGATCTATAGCACTTACATTTGACTTAAAGATTGTTTCATGACTCATGGTGCTTAGAAGTTCTGTTTAGACTTCACTCCAATCATCCTTCAACTGAATCATTTTCTAAACTCATTTTAAGCAATTGATTTTACAGCAACAATACATTAATCTTTGTGATGTCAAAACCACTATTAATAATGAAGTCTTTGTATTAGTGCTCTGAGTAGTCTACAATTCCATTAAAAGATGAATGGCATGCACACACTTTCACTGTTGGTAAGACAGTTCATGAAAAACATATGTGCTTTTCTATTTTCCTTTTCTAAATAGAAAAAAGTATTCTCTCTGTGTTTTGTAAAAAATTCTTTTTAAGATTTCAACTGCTCTTCCTTCAAATGTGACTTAATATGACAAGAAAGGTCTTTGAGTCATTGAACAGTATGATACAAAATCTCAGAGAATAAATATACAAGAATGAGAATTTATTTCACTTTTCAATTTTAATCATGAAATAATGGTATCCGTGTTTCTAAACAACATAGTTAATCCTTAACAACAATTTTTGTAACTTAGACCTTTTCTGAAACCTTTGGTTATGGTCTGTACAAAGGTGTGGTTGAAAAATCCAGATTTTTTTTCTAATTGGGGATTTATTAATATAATGATTTATGTTATTCATAGCACACGCCTTTAATCGCAGCGCTCGGGAGGCAGAGCCAGGCGGATCTCTGTGAGTTCAGGGCCAGCCTAGGCTACAGACTGAGTTCCAGGAAAGGTGCAAAGCTACACAGAGAAACCCTTTCTTGAAAAACCAAAAAAAAGAAAAAAGAAATAAAATCTCAAAAAACTCACTCACATTTTTCAGTGTCTCAATTGTTGTTGGTTTTCAGTAATGAGACTATAGCAATCCAATCAATCGGAAGTTGTCCATCCAGTGACTCACTGACAAAGGGACTTCAAAGTCATTATACCTTGTCACTTTCAATGTCCTTCTCAACATACTGAGTTCTCCATGCACAAATAATATATATTCAAAAGATTTTGCTTCTAAAATTGTTTTGTGTTGCCATGGTTTTAAAAGAAGCACTTGAACATTCACAGTGCCTCTTCTGAGTAATCCATGGTTTTTCAAAAGTCCAGTCTGACTGTGGTGGTGGAATCAGGGCCTTTCAGTGTTTGTCAGAGCTTTACTTCTATCATGTCCAGACTTATTCACAGAGCTTTAACTGCCACAGAGCAGCTGTTGAATATTTATACAATGAAAGCCCTGGAAACTCAGAACAAATTTCTCTGAAGCAGATTTCAGAATTCATGTTTCAATGAGCTTGTCAATGTTAAGATTGATCCCCTAATACAAAGCATGCATATGTGCTTTGGGAAGGCTGCTCTGACTATTGGGCCTCACCGCATCATTCCTATGCCATTTGGATGCCATTAGGATGTAAGCATCACCACTGACTTCTTCCCTGAGGCATGCAGCTAGCAGCTAGGTCTTATTTACCCATGTGTTTTCACTGCCTACTCAGGACACACACCATTGTGAGAGGAAAAGCCTATGCATTCGGTCAATCATCAGTTTACATTCAGGAAAGAGAACATTTCAGAGAAAGAGATGAGGTTAACATCTGAGCATCTGTATATACAGTATCAACGTTCTTACATGAGCCAGCCATTGTCATCTGTTTGCTCTTACAGCTGTTGTCATTCTTCATTACCGACCTATGATTGTCTACTACAGTCTTTCTAACAACACAGAAGAGTGGACAAGCATTCCCAGACTTTGTAAAAAGGATTATTATCATTGCAATCTTTTTTTAAGGAAAACCATTTCTTTTTATTTTTTATTTGTGTGTCTGTTTGTATATACACACATGTGTGCAGGTGTTAGTAGAGGCTAGAAGAGGGAATCGGATCCTCTGGAGCTGGTGGTTTTGAATACATTTAATCTTAAGACGTGTAAGACTTAGCTGGAAGCAACCAGGAGCTAAGAGATGTCTATTTATTGGCACAGTACACAAGGCTTTATAAATATTTTGAAATTAGTTAGGCTTTCATCCTTGTCTGATAGATATCAGTCCTGTAATTCTGCCTGTTCTAATCTTCTGATGATCACGGTATTGCTGCTAGTACAACAGAATAATGTAAAGAAGTAAACCATGATAACACATTTTAAATAACTTTTAGAGATTCAAGAGTTTCCATGTTTCTACATAAATGGATGATATTTTAATTTTTGAGAAATAGATCATGAATTCATCTGGTTAGTGAGCATCATTATCACTCAATCACTAGACAACATAGGCCATATATGAATAAGTCCTGTTTCCTGCATGTTCCTTTCATTGTAATTTTCCTGATGAAACTAGGTAGCAGTCAACCAGGGATGCTGCAGTCTAGAAGGAGTTTATACCCTGGGTTGATTTGAATATTGTTTATCATCCTTGAATCTCTCCTTCTTTCTCTCCCTTCTTCACCCCTCTATCCTTTTTTTCCTAAACACTATCCTGTATACCAAGCTGGATGCGAATTTGCTATACAGCTAAAGATAACCTTGAACTTCTGATCTTCCTATTCTACCCTTAATTTGTGTTTTTTTAAAAATGCAAAACAATGTGTTGTGATCATTGTGCCACAATCACTGAGGAATTTTTTCAATTAATTTTTCAGGGCTTGTTTTGGCAGGCTTTTCTCAGCAGTAACTTCAAGGACAGTGAGTCCAAGGCCAGCTGCCAGCTGCAGTCTGAATGAATTTAGCACACAGACTTAACCATGCACTGTGAATCTCAAGGACTCACTCTCCTAAATCTCACAGCTGACATGACAACCTGTTGAAGGAAATATAAAAACTTAAAATAATACATATGCATATAAATTGTATGGTAATTTCTTCACTCCTAACTGTAAAAGGATATGCATACTTTTCCTTCTGTTTCCCCTTCCTTTTCTTGGGTACCTTGGCCCCAGGTTTATTTAGTCTATTATCATCAAATAATTCATAATTAGTAATTTTAAATAATGGGTGTTAAAATGATGACAGTGTTATTCATTTCTATTTCCATTTAAGATATTTCTGAAATTATTTTGTAGAAAAATAAACAGATGTAGGCATATAGTCAATTATATATAGAATTACGGCTGGGACACCCATCCGTAAAACCAACTTGTATTTTTGCATTGTCCCTGAACAATTTCTTTGATAATTAATGCAATCCATGGCCAAAAACATGCTAGTCTCACTGTGGTGAGAGGGTAAGCCGTGAACCTTTTGGTCCCAGCTCTGTATTTGCTCTTCTCTCCTGAATCTACTCAAGGACTTAACAGAACCTGGATAATGGAGGGCCAGGCTTGAAAGCTTCGGAAATAAACCATTGTGCTGGCAAATGTGTCTGACCATTTCTAAAGCACTCAATCCAATTTGGGGGGCTTCTAGATGAAAATGCTCTATTTTTGGTACTGAGAATGTCTCTGATGAACGCTAACTCCACAGGGGCATTGTACCAAATGCTGGGGAACAATGCTCTTTACCACATAAAACTATGTCCCCAATTCATTCATCCAGAGTTTATTTTTAAAAATTAGGTTTCCTAGGACAAGGTCACAAAACTTTGTGATGTCTTAGGGTAATTCATATAGTACCTTCAAGGGCTACTTCATATAAGAATAATTTTGGGAAAAAATATAGTATTGGTCAACTCATTTGTTTTCCTTTTATGTTGACCTCAGAAAGGAGAAGGATTGGTTAACTTGAAAGAAAAAGCAAGCTTGGCTAGGAATGTGACGTCACACCTAGGAAGAGTTTTTTTTTTTTTTTTTTTAATAGGTCTTAGAATTTTTCAGAGTAGAAATTTTCACCAAGAATCTTATGCTCAATGTGAAAGCTGATTATAATGCAAGAAAATGTAGCCTCTGTATTTTCCTGAGAAAAGTGAAAACAATTTTCATCTACAAAGCATGGTATACCACTGGAAGAGTGCTTCACTTCTTATTTCCTAGAGGAAATGTCCCAAAGAACCCATGATTCCTTTTAATTAATTTGACTACATAGAGAAAAAGGCATTTTTTTTCTAAAACCTTTGTCAATTGGACTGGTGATTTTAGAAAGAGAAGTTAACCTGGGAAACATACCAAAATTCTGGGGCCCACACATTATCTGCAAATGTGACACCATGATATGTATAAGGCTGTTTAAAATGAAAGCAGGTAGACTTACAGAAGAGATGGCGTGTTTAGCCTGTGAGAGGTTGAATCCAGAAGTCTGCCTTCATGCTAACAAGGGGAGAAGGAAAAGAGTCAAGTAAACTCTCTGAGCTGAACAGGAAAACGATTCCAGTGGTGAGGACAGGAGCATGGCCCTTGTCTTCTCTGCACTTCTTCCCTTTCCTTCCTGACTACCCTGTCCCATTCCAGAAAATGAGCTGTTTGTTGATGTTCATGAAGTGGGACTCTCTAATTAAAATGTAGGTCACATCGAAAAACAAAAACAAGAAAACATTTTAATGATTCTGTCAGCTATGATCCTAGGAAGAAAGAGATAGCATCTTCAGTAGGGCAATTGACCAGACAATTTGGCTCAGCAATTAAAAGCACTGGCTGCCCTTCTAGAGGACCCAGGTTCAATTCCAGCACCCGCATAACCATCAATAACTCCAGTCTCAGGTTATCCAATGCCCTCCTTTGGTCTCTGCAGGCACTGCATCTACATGAGGCAAAGACGGATACAGAGAGAACTCATACACATAAAATAAAAATAAAGGCTGAAGGAGAAAGGAAGCTTTTGAAAACAAAGGGTCTGTTTACAAGGAAAAGTAGGGTTTAGAGAACCAATAAGAAATAGTGAGAGGCCCAGGGGCTAAGCCATTACCATCTTGCAACTTGAAAGGACAAGCACAGTTCATAATTATGAGAATCCCATGAGCCCTGTAGCCCTGGCTGTGGCGGTACTGAGGCCTTAGGTAAAAGAAAAAATAAGCGACACTTCTCCTCCTACCATGGACATCTCCTACTGACTCCACAGGACTGGAAATCAGAATGTGTGATGGTTTGGAAAAGAATGGCCCCCACAGGCTCATGTATTTGAATGTTTAGTCACAAGGGAGTGGCATAATTTGACAAGGATTAGAAGGTATGGCTTTATTGAAGGGAGTGTGTTACTGGGGGTGGGCTTTGAGGTTTCAAAAGCCCACACCAAGCCCAGTCTCCCCCCAGCAGTTCAGAACATACTTCTCAGCCACTTCTCTAATGCCATGTGTGCTACCATGCTCCCCGCCATGAGGATAATAGACTAAACTCTGAAACTGAAAGCAAGCCCTCAATTTCTTTTATAAGTCATTTCTTTTTTTTTTTTTAAAGATTTATTATTTATTATGTATACATTGTTCTGCCTACATGCATGCTTGCAGGCCAGAAGAGGGCGCCAAATCTCATTTCAGATGGTTGTGAGCCACCATGTGGTTGCTGGGAATTGAACTCAACACCTCTGGAAGAACAGCACAGTGCTCTTAACCGCTGAGCCATCTCTCCAGCCCAAGTCATTTCTTTTTATAGTTGCCTTGGTCATGGTATTTCTTCACAGCAGTGACTAAGACAGAATATAGTGGAGCTTGCTGAAGTAACTTTCTAGTTTACCTTCCAGGGTACAAAGTAGGCCAGAAGTGGCTGCATAATGGATTCATGAGAGCACAAAATATCTAGGCATGTTTATCTAATGTGTTCCCAGAAATATTAAAGTAAGTATATGTATTTTTTCTTGTTAGTGTCACTATTTAAAGTGTTAGGATACAAAAAACACATAGCACAGAATTTACAAAGTTGCAATGATAGAACTCCAGCTTGGCATCCAAATCTCTCACTAAAATATTCCTTCATGTAAACATCTCAAAGAAGAGCTTTTGATAAATTTAAGAAAATTATGAAGTTTAGACCTCTTTAGCTGGAATAAGAGTACTATGTGAAAAATAGGGTTAGCTGAACTAGTGGACACACACCAGAGAACATGCAGGCTGTGTGAAAATATTCCTAAGAGACACTTGCCCTGGGCTGTGATGTGTGTGTGTTCAGATCACCATTGGACTTGATGAAGCCTGCATCACACTCAGCTTTCACTGTTTCATAAATGTCAAGGTTACTCTGAGTTGCTGAGGTCCAGGGCTGTCTTAGCTCCCAAGCCTCCTTCCTGTATACTCACGGAGCAGTATTTTTTCTTGATAGCTTGATCTTATATTCTCAATTGTCTGATTTTCAGCTTCACATTTCCCCAAAATAACTGAATATCTGTGTGTGTAGGGAAGCAGGCTCTCTGAGACCTTGGCTCAGTCTTCTGTACCAGGATACTTCTGTTTTTCGTCTTTTCACCCCACCAGCTTTGTAAGCAGGGACAAATTATTTGGTTTTTATTTCAAAAAAGTATCAAATTGTTGGAAATTTCATGCAATGTATTTTGATCATTTCCATCCCTGCTCCTCCCCTAACTCCTCCTAGAATAACTCCCATCATGCTCCAGTGCTACCAACCCTGTGAAACAGACCAACAAAGAAGCTGTCATGAGGACTAAGAAGTTTGAAAGCTCTATGACATTAGGATACCAGCAGATACTGAGGCAGCATTGAATATAAATTCACTGTTATCACTGCTGCTATCCCCACAGCAAAGCATTCATATTCATTAACTGTAAGATAGACTTGAACTCTAAATATATGCTTCAATTTTTATCTCATGTGATTTCACCCAGTTAATGAAATGTAACCTTGGATTATTTTTGTATGATAAGTTTTTTAAAAGTTGATAATTTCTTGATAAAAGATGGAGCATGTTGGATTCTAGAACTGAACATTACAGATATGAGAAGTAAAATTCCTCTTGAATAAGGGCTCATGAGTAAGGAAGATGGCTTAGAAGTGGCTTTAGTTTGTTTACTAAAGGCTCTACTGTTGGAAGCTTGACCCTTGCTGCGGGGATTTGGAGAGTGGGGTGGACTTTGGAAGAGGGAGAGCACAGTGGGAGAGTACTGAGGATGCTGTCCTGTGTAATCAAAATGATTCCTGTGGTATCCTCAGTTAGTTCTTAAGGGAGTTCTTAAAAGGTGCATCCTTGGCCTTGGGTATCTTTCTGTGGTTTTCTGCAGGGTAATGCTTTCCACCAGTTAAGGTGATGGCTGGTGCCATCTTCTTGGCACTCTACATCTATGAGCTAAGTAAACCTCTCTCTTTTAGAAAGTTTTCAAGCCTCAGGTATTTAATATGGCAACAGAAAAAATGAGATGAGATGATAAGGTGTAATGAGTCCTCTACTACAAATATTCCTAAACTGATGGCGACACAGAGAAAGAGTGTCTGTTTGCATTAGCAGCAAGTTAGCCTATTTGGCTCCTGAGCTCTTGTTCTACATATATATGTGTGTATTTTATTATGCAAATATGAATTTTATGACTATAAACATCTACCTATAGATGCATAAAAATAAAGGATATGGGTTAAGATACAAACTTAGTGTACCTCTGTTTTGGTGCAGAGGATTGAACCCAAGGTCTTGCACATTCTAGGCAAGAGCTCCAACACTGAGCTAGTCGTTGCCTTCATACTGATTTTTTTTTTTTACCAACTTCTACTAACATGTGTGTGTGTGTGTGTGTGTGTGTGTGTGTGTGTGTGTGTGTGTGTGTTACCAAGTAAAAATGCAACACTTACTTTGTTTTAGGCCAACTACTTTGAACTAAACAAACATTAAAGAAATGTGCTTTGAATGAATAAACAAGCAGCTAACAGTCGAATAACATTATTTTTCATGTGTATGTAACACTGTATTCTAATCTCTTGAGACTGGAAATTGGGCTGCATTCAGATATCTTTGAACATATCTGTATAATTTACCAAAAATTTAACTAAGATCAAAGCCTAGAAAAAATTTTCACATTCAAACACATATATATTTTGTGAGAGGATGTATTTCATTTATTCTCTAGAAAAAAATGTATGCCTCCTCATAGCATTTTTCTATCCTCTACCTTATTTTAAAGGAATTAAAAGCTATGTTCTTTTCTATTTATCCGGCACTAAGTTTGCACAGTAAATACATTTCATGTCTTTCATGTTAATATGTTAATTTACTTCAAGAGACTTCAGCTATTTTTGTAACTTACCATTGTATAGTTTTAGGAACATGATTTCTCCTTGATAATTATTTATCATATCTTCATCAATTTAAATATATTGAATGTTTAACATATTACTTTTTCCCCCTACCTTATGAGGAGTAATTTGTCATCATTCTTATTAATTTACAACATTAAGTAAGTAATAAAATTTTTAATATATTCAGTGTTATATAATAATTTTTTGTTAAAATAGCTTTAATTATTCTGTGTATCCAAGCGCTTACAGTAGTATCTATTTCTCACAAAAGTATATGAATAACTACACATACTTTTTTAGCTTTCTGAATCAAACCTCTTCTAAAAAAATAACAGTAATTTAAAATAAAATGGAGCAATGAAATTCTTCTCGTGTCCTGATATGTACTTTTTATTTTATGCTGCATTTCTTGAGATTGCCTTCAGTGCACTGAAATGATGAATGCATGAGGTACTTGAGAGTCACTGCTTCAAAGCTGTCTAATTGTTGATGCGTGTGCAAGGCAAAACATTGATTTATTTGCTATTGAAATGAGACATACTGCATTTTCTTCCCCCTTTGTCAGGCTGGGCCACTGCCAAGCTATTCGAGATTCTTCTGTTGTGCTCCAGAAACCCATATTGTCTTAGTTACTTTTATTGTTGTGAAAAGACACCATGACCAAAGCAACTTATAAAAGGAAGAATTAAATTTAGGGGCTTACAGTTTCCAAAGGGGACTCCATGGCCATCGTAGTGAGAAATATGGCAGCAGGCAGGAGGGCATGATGCAGCAATAGCTGAGAGCTTATATCTTGTTCCATGACCGTGAGGCAGAGACAAAGTCCTGGGAATGGCATGAGTCTTTTGAAATCTCAGTGTTCAGCCCAGTGACATGCCTCCTTCCACAAGACCACACCTCATAATCCCCCCCCCAACTGTCCCATTAACTAGGGACCAAGTATTTGAATATTGGCCTATGGGGGCCATTCTCATTCAAATCAACACACACAACCAAGAGGTTGCCTAGTAATTGCTGGATGAAAAGGTTAAAGTTAAACCAGCATGTGTTCTTGTTCTGCATTTACCAAGTCTTAAGCTCTTGACATTTTAAATGAAGATATAAAATCATGTATCAGGACCAGGCGTGATGGCTGATTGCTTAAGAGTGACAAGTACTGTTTTTGTAAAGGACCTGAGTTCTGTACCCAGCACCAATGTTGAGCAGCTTCCTAGTGCCAATAATGCTAGCCTCAGAGCTTTCTGATCCTCTGGCCTGTGCAGATACCTACACATATTCACACAATTAAAAATAAAATAAATCTTTAAAAATGAAAAAACTCAAATATTACCTTCATATAGAGATCAATAAAACACACACAAAAACTTGAAAGATAATAAATAAAACTATTAGCCGAGGAAATTAATTTTCACCAATTTTATCAGTGGATATTTCTTGATTTTGCTTTGACGTTTTTATTATTCTTGAGCTATCATTAACCTTCTGAAGTTATATGAATTGACAACAAAAGACAAATTACTTTCATCCATTTTTTTTCAGTGAAGAAAATGCCTTGGAAATACTAATAGACTATTTTTCATAATTTTTCAAACAGTTATTGTAGTGGGTAGCCATTCCAGCTTTGATCTGGAAGTTTCAACCCCCATTGAGACTTCGGCAACTGTCACGCCTGGCGGGGCCAAGGGAGGTGCCTGGAGACCTGAGATCTGGATGGGCTGCGCTCTCACTTGGTTCTGGGACCCTGGACGGTGGAGGTGGGCCAAGCAGAGCTCCAGAGAACACCGCTGCACTGCAATACACCTTCCCCAGACCCCGCGACCTACCTATCCCTTAATTTGTAAGTTATGACATTAAATAAATCTCCTTTTAACTACGTGGAGTGGCCTTAATAGATTCACCAATAGTTATAATCAGACATGAACCCATCAGACATTAAGTTCTTATGTACAAAATATAGAGAATGGTTCAGAAATGGTCTTAATTCCTGCTGAGAATGGGGGAGGCGCATGTACAATAAGATGTGATGATTCACGAACTACAAACACACCTGAGCTGTGATGACTCATGTGCTGGGGATCCTGTGAATGTGTTGCTCTGATTGATTGATAAATAAAATGTTGATTGGCCAGTAGCAAGGCAGGAAGTATAGTGTAGGCAGGATTAGGAGAGAGGAGAATTCTGGGAAGTGGAAGGCTGAGTCAGGAGACGCTGTCAGCTGCTGCAATGAGGAGCAGGATATAAAGTACTGGTAAGCCACGAGCCATGTGGCAAGGTATAGATTTATAGAAATGGGTTAATTTAAGATATAAGAACTAGATAGCAAGAAACCTGAGCCACACGGCCATACAATTTAAATAATATAAGCGTCTGTGTGTTTTTTTGAGTCTGAGTGGCTGCCGGCCCCGGGTGGGACTGGAGATAACTCAAGCAACACTCACATCATATGAAACAGGCCAGGGAAGCTGATTGATAGGAATCACCCACAGAATAAGGCAGCCAAGAACAGTGTGAAAAGGGAGCATGCTCATAGGCATTGGAAAAATGAGGGAATGGTGTGCGGAGTGGTAAAACTGCATGTCAGATATGATTCCACTTCTGAAATCGCACATATAATTGTATATTTCCCTTAAAATTTCAAGGGTATCATTGGAAGCTGTTAAACAGGGTAATGATGTGATCCAATTCAGATGCATTAGTGATCAATCTGGCCTGAGTGTCAAGGATAAACAATGAGGAGAGGATTCTGTAGGCATCTAGTAAATCCTAACAAGGGCTGATTCATACACTGAGGAAAGAAATGAACTTGATCACATATCATTGTTGATGAAGAATTACATCCATTGCTATAGTTACTGAAGATATGGAAAGACAGATGATGTTTGGGTGGCTGTTGACCATATAAGTGGGCATAAAATATCCAAGGAAAAGAGAAAAGAGTGAGGAGAGGAGTGAAGAGAATGTTGATGTATGGGAACAATACAAGTTAAGAGAGCTCTGCTGAGTAGCTGCAAGCAAGTCACTAAAGAGAAGAAATATTGTAAGGACATGACTTCATAATATTAAATTAAAGAGTTGAAGTTTATTTATTGATTTGTACATCTTGAGGTCCTAGCTACCTGAGAGAGGATAGTTTCAGCATACTGGTGGGACTGAACTCTGAATAGACTGGACTCTGGTGGCATATAAGAAATAAAAGTAGTGGCCTATCCTTGAGATGTCTCTGTAGTTTGTAGCTGGGATTATCTCCTGGTCCTGCCTGGCCCACGGTCAGGACAAATCTCTCTCACCTGCCAATCCCGCAGCTGCTCAGACCCTAATAATCACACAGATGCTTATATTATTTATAAACTGTATGGCCATGTGGCTCAGGCTTCTTGCTATCTAGTTCTTATACCTTAAATTAACCCATTTCTATAAATCTATACCTTGCCATGTGGCTCGTGGCTTACTGGTAATTTACATCCTGCTCCTCCTGGTGGCGGCTGGCAGCATCTCCTCACTCAGTGGGTTTGAGGTTTCTGTGAAGGTTAAAGACTATGGATTTTTACTGCTAGGAATTGCAAGTTCAAGAGTTTTTAAAAACTAGTCCTCAAGTAGTTAAAGAAGAGAGTACATCACCCCTTGTCTGCCAACAGACTATAATGTTAGATCAAAAGGAAACTCCCTGGCATAGGGGACAAAATGGTTACCTATAGTGCCTATTGGCATACCAGGAAAGGTGTCTGTTAAAACAAAATAGAACCAGATCTATCAACAGGTAGACTCCTTAGCTGAAATAATTCTATAATATAATAGGGCACTCGACCTGCTTTATGTAAAATAGAGAGGTTATTGTATAGCTTTAAAATAGGATTGTTTCTATATAAACTACTCAGGAGTCATTACAGATAATCTGGCTGTACCAAAAAATCATTGCCAAAAAGGTAGGGAGGCACCTGAGATGAAGTAAATAACTGGTGCCTATTCTCATTTCCAGGCTCCGTCTAGATAGCAACTCAGATGTCAGCCATCACAGGGCCTTTGGCCCCTCTGCTAATTGCTGTTGACTCTTGCATCATTGATACCTTAACTAAATGATAATTCCTTTTTTGTTTGTTTGTTTGTTTTTCAAGACAGGGTTTCTCTGTGTAGCTTTGCGCCTTTCCTGGAACTCACTTGGTAGCCCAGGCTGGCCTCGAACTCACAGAGATCTGCCTGGCTCTGCCTCCCGAGGGCTGGGATTAAAGGCATGTGCCACCACTGCCCAGCTAACTAAATTATAATTCTTATCTGGGTACCATTAAGTTGATGGTTATTAGATCCCAATATAAGCAGATACCCATCACAGAATCAAGGATTTAACTCAGGATACAACTCAAGGGGAGGAATATAAGAACCAAAATTACATTTTAAGTTTTAACTACTGTGACTAAGAGATCCATGAAACAAAAATGCCTCTGATCTATAAGCCTCTTGGTCAAGGACAAATACTTCCTGAAATGCTAAATGCTATTTTTATGGGAGATAATAAGCTACAAGTTTTCACTCCCCTAAACAAGTTTTTTTTGACCCAATTACACCCCATGTGCTTGATCACATATGAGTGGGAAGTACAGAGGCAGGAAATAAATCAGGATGTGTGCTTGCCCTTGATTGGACCTGATGGGAAATATGAATTTTGAGTTCTGCCTTTTTAAGTCCCTACAAACTGTGACTCAAGACCATTTTCTAGAAACCTAGAGATGTACCTGGCCAGAGAGTCCATCCACCTGGGTAGTATTTAGTTAAAGCTTGCTTCAAATTTGGCAAACAAAACAAAACAAAAAACAACAAGAAAAACCTAGTCCCAGGCCCGTCATGGTGCTGTATGCCTTTAATACCAGTACTCAGGATGGTCTGGAGGGGTAGGTGGATCTCTGTAAATTCAAGGACAGCTTGGTCTACATGGAGAGTTTCTGGCCAGCCAGGGATATATACTGAGACTTGGTCTCAACAAACAAACATTCCAGATAAAAACAAAAAAGATAGTCTTTATCGTATCAGCTTAGAAGAAAAGGGGACATGATTGACTATTTTCCAAGGAAAGGGAATTTGGCACAAATATTCCCTCAAAGATGACTTACTGCAAGGAAGTTGAAGACATTGATGTTGCAGATGCTAAATAAAACAAAAATGGCAACTTTAGAAAAAAAAAAGTCTTCTGAGTTACAGTATGAGAGGATAAAAATCCCCCTACTTCAGTTCCAGACCTAGCTCTTTAATTGCATATAAAAAGCCATCATTAAATGCACACAGTCCCAGAAGATAATGAGTAAGAGCGCTTGATATGTCAAGGACACCAGTACAGTTGACAGCATAAAAGATCCGTGGAGTCTTGCTGAATGATTAAAACATATTCTTTTCTTCACCCTCTCTACATTCTGTATTTTATCCAGAGAAGCATAACCACACAGAATGCAACTTGAGAGAGAGATTTCTGTTTTACTGTTAAAAAGCAAGCCCCATCTGATAAAACGCAAATGTCACAGCAAACACGTCAAACATGCCCAGTGTGCGTAAAGAAGAGCCACCATCTCTAAATTGCCATGCTCTGGGGATGCTGTCACATGGATTCAAGATGCAGCAACAAGCATAGTTTTTAAGTTTTTGTTATTTCATTATGAAAGGAAGAAGAAAATCCTTGTGAAATATACAATTAATCTAATTATACATACAGACTAATGGAAATGCTAAAAGAAGCATGGACAATACACAAACTACTTTGGGGTGGGTTATGTAAATAACTGGAAGGGGCTGACAAAAGAACACAGGCATAGCTACTTCACCAGGCATGAACTGAATGGATAAAAATATTTTCCTGCTAAATAAGCCAGATATAGTCAAATTTGACTTTGGAATTAGCATGTTTATTTTTTTCTTGGTGGTATTCTTTTTTAGCATGAATAAAAACCATAATGTACTTTAAAATTCAGTGTTCTTTGTTATAAACTTTATTATAGCTTGTTAAAGGAACTTCAGGGCAAAGAGAACATTCATTAGTCATAAAAATGATATTATATAAAGTCAATTACATGTATGACTGACTATGCAAACCTGAGAGCAAACTGCATAGTAAATTGAGAGCTACCAAAACTAAAAACTATCATAATCATATGATGTCCTATTTTGGTTCCATGGACAATTATAAAGGTGATTGAATATGTATAACTTTGCTTTTTTTTTTTTTTTTTTTTTTTTGAGACAGGGTTTCTCTGTGTAGCTTTGCGCCTTTCCTGGAACTCGCTTTGGAGACCAGGCTGGCCTCGAACTCACAGAGATCTGCCTGGCTCTGCCTCCTGAGTGCTGGGATTAAAGGCGTGCGCCACCACCGCCCAGCTAACTTTGCTTTTTAAAGGCTGCATATCAGGGATAATTTGGCTGCACATTTCTATTGTTAAAAATCAAGACAAATGTGAAAATGATAATATATCGGTGGGATTGCTTCCAGTTAACTATATGTGACTCAAAATACAAAAAGCGCAGCCTAAATTAGTTAAAGAAAGAAAGAAAGAAAGAAAGTTCCAATAAGTAGATGAAACTAAAGCAAAGAGGTAAATACAGCTTTGGCCATGTATTTATGTGAAGGATGTGTGTTTCTCATCTTCAAAAATGTTGGAGGCAAAACTCTTAAGGAGCCAAGGTAAAAATCAAAGAGTTAATGACATGAAGCTCTCATATTGATTCCAGTAAAAGTACCACTTTCATTCATCTGTGATCATGTACATTATCCCATTACCATCAGTGGTAAACATGAAGCAAAAATACACATTAAAGAAACATATACTTTAGTAGAAAATAAAATCAAGGTGTAGGTAGATATTGAATACTTTGCCCAAATCTATTCAATAAATGTTCTGAAGATTAAAAGAAAGCATCCCCAAAGTTAAACATCAGATATGGAATCCACAACAGTATTTGTGAGACCCAGATTTGATTCATGGCTTGATCACTTACTGGCAGTTTGATGTTATGGTTAATAGAAGATTTATGTACCCTGATTGCCTGTTAGTAAGAAGATAATTCTAATGTTGCCTTTCATAGATTCCAAGGAAAATGTTTGCTTGCATTTGATGTTTACTAGAAATCTGTCTTGCAAGTTAACACATGTCAATGCACATCATCTTAGTATCAGTGTTTAATAGTGGTTTGTCTTAGAGTGGATAGCATTTTGCTATTACAATGAGCCAGCTGTCTTGTGTGACACTGTCTTATTCCCTGCCTAGGCACAAGTTTGATTCCTTCTGTAGTGGCTGAACAAATACCATGGTTCAGTCAACCAACGCCATAACTAAGAAAAAAAATGTGAACTGTAGCTGTTGTCTGGGGCCTTTCCTTGGTGTCTTCTAGTGAACCACATTTTTCACACTGAAATTTGCAAAATGTCAGGGCTTGGGAAAAAAATCTTGAGATGGGAGAAATTCTGCACCATCCATGGTTCGAGAGGCAAAGAAAGCAGTAGGGACAGGGGACTTCTTGAAAATGACTGAGAAGAGGCAGGCTCATTAGGAACACATTTGCGAAAGTGACTAGGCTCTTTGCTTCACATTTATTTTGTGCTTATAACTATATGGCAGAAGCTGGTGCCTAACTGTCTACAAGCATCTTTTAAATAAAAATTGTCAGTCATAAACCTTTATGTCAGTTTACTTGGCAGGTTTGTCTCCTGAGTGTCACACAAGAGAGTCTTGGTATCAGTGGGATTTAAAGTGGGCAAGGGTCGCTTCACCCTTGTAGTCACAGCATTCAGGAGGCTGAGGCAGGAGGATCACTGTAAGTTTGAGTCAGTCTAGGCTACAGACATAGGCCCTGTCTCATATAAACAACACAGAAAAAAAAAGTTATTTTAAAGAGTTGGATGAGGATACAGGAAAGGCAAGTGTGATCTATAGGAGTTGAAAACAATGAAAATATTTCAGAGGACTGTGTGAAAGGAGGCTGTTCAAACATGGTTGAGAGAAAAAGGACAGATACGGGATTCAAGTTTGGACACACCTGTGCCGAAGCACTGGAAGATATAGTTTTTACCCTGGCTTTCATTTGCACCTTCATGTGCTTTGCCTTTTCCTGCTGCCAGAGCTAGCAGTGGAGTGAGCATGGATTTAGTGTGTGCAAGCTTCATTTTCATGCCCAGCACTTAAAACACATGCTGCTGACACAAAAGGAATAAATGATCAGCACCACTGTGTGTGTTTGTGCACCGAGTCAGGCAGCAGGTCTCCTTAGTGTGTATGTTTTCACTCCCATGTGAAATGTAAACGGCTGTTGGTGTTCAAAGTGTCTATAAAATACAATTGAATACTAATATTTGCTTAGTTTCTATTTAGTTTAGTTTAAAATTAATTTAAAAATCAGTTAAATTTTGTTGAAAGCAAATGCTGTCTGTAGTAATTTAATGGATACATGTAGAGTTTATATTTTAAAATAGCAGTCCTAAATGTTTAATTTCTCACAAAATTTTCTTGATCTTTATCACATTATGTAAGTATATTTTCCTTTTCAGTCTACTTTTTAAAAATTTAACTGAAACATTATCATAAAGGACTTTTTATATTATAAGTTAAGAATTTCAGAGTTTGTATGTGTCACATGTATTGTTTTCTTTAATTTTCTGTTTTTGTCAGAGTTAAAATTCTTTGTTGTTAAACCTACCAAATTATCTTAATTTAAAATTTCTAACTCTGTATTGTTCCTTATCTGTTTAAAGACTAGGGAGACACTAAATATTTTACTTTGAAGAAAACTTATCGCCAAGTCTTTGAACTATGTCTTGTAGTAGGAAATGGCTTTATTTGGATAAAATGGTTAAGTATTTTCATTACTATGTATTCTGAGATGGACGGCTCCTACAATGGTGATACATAGCTCTGCAAATGACAAGTCTTAACTTTATAGTGTTAGAATAGTTAATACATTGGTTAGTTAGTATATAGTTATATATTATTCTATATAGTTAATACAGAATAGTTAATATATAGTTAATACTCAGAAAAATGATGCTGAGAGAGAATTCTTTCAGTATATTTTATGGAATCAAGTTCGGAAAGCATATTAAAGATCATACTATCTGAATTCTCAGTTTGGAAAATGAAATTTACAGCCATAGTACACAGCTGAGACACCTATAATAAATGACAGACTAACAAAAAAAGAATGCAAATTTAGTTAATGTAAATTTCATTTGATAGGAGAGAGAGATTTGACAGGAATAGAAGAGTCAGCTAGCTAGGAACCTTGTGCTTTTTGATGCTAAATTGGTGGGTGAGTGGGTATCCTGGAGGAGTATGATGGACAGGGTGCTTCTGGCCTAATTTAATGGCGTTTCACCTGTAACTACTAGAGCCTGTTTGCTCCGATTCTTCTCTGTCACCCTGCAGTGTCTTCAGAAGGAATGGTGTTTCTCTCTTCCCTTAAAGAGAGGCTGCCTCTTGAATGAGGGACTTCTGACCCGCTAGCAGAAGGACACATAGTACTTTCATGACATTTTAAGAGGAGAGGCTGGAGAAGGCCAGAGAGCCCTTCCTGCCTTCCCTGCCCTACAAAATGCCAAGGTACTATATTTGGGAAGAGTATGAGCTGAATCCCACAATGTGATTGCTTGTTCAATTTTATAAAAAAATCCTTTTATATTCCTATTATTTTTTTTAACCTGAAGTCCTGTCAGAAATTTCTTTTGTCTCTTGTAATATTTTCTCTATAGCTTTTAAATATCTGAAGACATGTCTGCTGTAGTCTACTCCTTTTGTCCTCAGTTCTTCATTTCTATTTCTTTGTTCATATGTTCATCACTGGGAATGCTGCTTGGCATATAGTAGGCGCTCTGTAAATCACAATGAGAAACAAGGACCCTAATGGAGCTTGCGTTCAAGTAGTTAAACTTCCACATATAACACACATAGCTCTTTACGTGATATGACAGAGATACAAGCTACCCGTTTAACTGGTGACAAGCACCATGTTATTTATTCACCTGGAAGTATTTCCCATGGAAAGCAATCACATTTCCCCAAGCAAGTTCACTTCAGACACTATCACAAAACAGGCTTAAAATTATAAAGAGTAGCATAAAAGGACTGCCTAATTACACTTCAGATGGTATTAGAAGTTGGCTTAAGAAAAGCATTTGAGGCCAGAATTCATAGTACCAAGGGGGTTGTCAGATTGAAAAAAGTTTAGGTTACAATTTAGTAAGTCAGTATGTAGCAAAATTAGCCTCTAAATCTAAGTAATTGCATAGATATTAAGGCTATTCTTGGAGGGGACTTATCAACCAGATGGCTTAGAGGTCATCTTTATAATTCATCTTTTAAAAAGATCTCTCTTCTGTGCTTTGCTTCTTTACCTAGCACCGGGTAGAGCATGGGAGTGCATATTTTAGTGACTAAAAATTAAAGGGAAAACATGCTGAGAAATTATGAAATGTGATCCATGTCTTCAATGATGGGCAGATAACTAGTGGACTAGTTGGTTTAGGAATGGAATTTGCTAGTCTGTATTTCTACCAGGGTTGCAATTACACAATCAGCTCTTCTTGCATTTTCTTTTTCCACTATCCAGTATTCAGAGCAAAATTTGCAAGTCATTAGGTTAGAATGAATGAAAATAAGAGGGCCACTGGGTGAACACTAGAGGCCTGCTGTCTCTGGAGAGGGAAGGAGAGGGCAGTTAAATGTGACTGGCAGTTCTTTGATTTAGACTGTAGCCAGTTGTAACAGGAAACTTCCTGGGGAATAAATGAAAGATCTCACACTTTCTGACAGGTTCCTGAGATGGGCATGTGATCTGTGGTAATGCTGTAAAAGAGAAGGGCTTGTTTAGTATTCTTCAAGGGGACATGTTTCATCTCTGAGCAAATAACGTCTTTAACTTTCTTACGAAGCAGGTCAGATTTTCCTCTGCAATGCTGAATATGCAGAGGGCTTGTTCCACTGTAAAGATAACACATGTCTGTGCTTTACAGTTTATGTTTCAAGTGTCAAAACAGGTTGGCTTACCCTGAAATCATTTAAGTTCGTTTTGTGGCAAATAACATTGTATATTCCTTAAGAATTCATAATAACGCTTTTTAACACAGTTCTAAACTTAAAATATGACAGCAGGATGGTCCTGCTAAGGTTCGTTTCTCTGTACTCTTGTAGTAAGTTGACAGTGGCCAATTATTGTTATCTTTTATATCCTTAAAGAAGCTAGCTACTTCTACTGATCCATAAGTTCATTTAATAATTAGTCAGGGAGAATTTACACACAGAACAGTGATAGACCCCATGCATGCCATAGAAAATTCAAATTAGAGAGATATAGGGCGTGGCAGAAAAAAAATCATGCAAGTGTGGGGATTGCCTGCGCAGTAAAAGGAGTGGCTAAGATCCGGGCTGGAGAGCTCAGAGAATGCCACAGTTTGAAGGTGAGAAACTCCGAGTTAATGCATTACCCTTATGAAAGTGGGGACTCATTTTCCATGATTAAATTTGGATCTTAGAAAGATTACCTTTGGCTACCATGCAGAAAATGAATTAAAAAAAAAAGCTGGCAACATGAGGCCAGTTAGGAAGCTGCTGTAATTCAGGGAAATATGACTATGTGGAGTGTAGAGGGAGGCTGCCTGTAGATACTCCTCATGAGACAAGGGGGAAAAGAATCTAAAATTCTTAGGAAAATAGCATTAAATAGACTGGATAAGGAACGAGAACCCATAAGAAAGTTGAAAAGAGGCAGCTAAAGAAGTAAAGGCAGTATCCGGGTGTGGTTTCGGGGCAGAAGGTACCCAAACAAAACGAGCCTGTTTTACTTGTGCCTCTGGGAAGAAAAATGCTTTGATGTTTGTGTCACCTAAAAACTAAAGCAATGTCTCACTTAAAGCAGAAGGTACAGTGTTACAGTAACAGTAAAGTCCCATTAAGGAAACATTATTTCATTCAGATCAACGGAATCTTTGGCCTCAGAGTGGAGACCTATTATTCCAATTGGGCAAGTCAGTCACCCAACTAAGCACTCTGAAAGGCAGGGCTATTTACACCCCAAGAATCTTGATCCACCTTAAGGCACACTAAAAAGATGGGAGGAATAATTATCCTTTTCACGAGATCATGTGCTTTTTCTTCCCATAAGTCCCAGCCCCTGGTGCAGTCTCTCTAGAGTTATCACGAGATTCTTTGGGGTCTATTTACCTTTCTAAGTCTGACTCAAAAAGGTGCTTCACTTACTTTTTCTTCTGTTCTCATTTGCTTACTTTCAAATGCTGGCCAGAGTCTAAGTATGCTTCCTCTGGGACATTGGTCTTTTTCACTTTTTCTCTGAAGCCCTCCTCCCCAGCATGTGGCCGCCTTTCTACCATGCCGTTCACCACCCCTGCTCCAACAGTATTGCCTTTTCTTTCTCTTTTCCATCTTCCTCCCCTTGGTAACTGTCAGGATTTGCAATCTACCTGCCCCAAGTTCATTCTTTTAAGGTCTAATATAATTGTCCTCAAGTTTTCTTCTGGGCCTGTTCTTGAAGTCTTTTATTAATGAGACTAAACACCCCAAGAGGGGAATCCAGATACCACTAATGTGACAGTTGTTGCTGAGACTCACCCAGATTTCCAGTAGCAACACAGATCAACATGTTATCACTATTACTTGGTTGACTGTCAATAGCTTGATAGTTGCTTTGGGAAAGGATATGGAAACAAATCTTCCTGTGAGACTAGCAGAGAGTTTTGTGATTTTTTTCTCCACATTCTGCCAGACTTCAGGGATGGATCTACTGGGGCTGGGGCTGTTAAGGAATGAAGAGAGAACAGACATACAGACACACAGAAAAGCTGGGATCAGATGGTCTGGGCTCTTCCATGGAGAAGCCTCAGCACTTCAAGAAACTCAGTGTGTTTATTATATACAGTTCTATAGTGTTTATTGTATACAGTTCACACTGCTGAGCAAAGAGGCAGAATTATTACATACAAATAAACATGAGGACAGGTGTGCTGGATAATTTAATGTCCACTTGACACAAGCTAGAGTCATCTGAAAGGAGGCAACCTCAATTGAGACAATGCCACCATAAGATCTGGCTGTAGGGCATTTTCTTAGTGATTGATGGAGGAGGGCCCAGTCCATTGTGGGTGGTACCATCCCTGTGCTGGTAGTCCTAGGTTCTATAAGAAAGCAGATTGAGTAAGCCATAGGGAGCAAGCTCATAAGTATCATCCCTCCATGGCCTCTGCATTAGCTCTTGCTACCAGGTTCCTATTGTTTGAGTTCCTGTCCTGACTTTCTTTGAAGACGAACTGTGATGTGGAAGCATAAGTTGAATAAACTCTTTCCTCCCCAACTTACATATTGGTCATCATGGTTTATCACAGTAATAAGAACCCTAACTAAGATAGCAGGATTATTATATACAGCTGGACAAGAGGCAGGCTTAGCACTCTCTGTAGGGGAACAGTCTTTAGGCCATAAACATCTCAGGGGAGAAAGCCATGGCAGATGTTTTCTGCACATCTATCAACATTTTCACTTGGACCACAAGATGTTTATCATCTTTCTGAGCTGCACTACCTTACTTAGTGAGTGTTCTATTGCTGTGAAGAAATGCCATGACCACAGCAACTCCTATAAAAGAAAGCATTTATTTGGGGCTTGATTACATTCAGAGGTTTAGTTTATTATCATCATGATGGGAAGCATATAGGCATATATATGGGTGGCATATAGGCAGACATGGTGCTGGAGAGGTAGCTGAGAGTTTTACATTGGATGGCAGGCATCAAGCAGGAAAAGAGAGAGAAGTGCTGGGCCTGCCTTGGGCTTCTGAAGCCCCCAATTCCACCTCTAATTATACACATCTTCCAAGGCCCCACCACTGACTCCAAGAAGGTCACACTTCCTAGTGCCACTCTCTGATGACCAAGCATTTAAATCTACGAGCCTATGGGGGCCATTCTTATTCAAACCACCACAACAAACACCCAAGGAAGCCTTTGCTGCTGCTATCATGGGGCTGAAGCTTTGCTGTCCTTGACATAGCTGTGCCCATATCAGCAATGTGTACTCTCTAGGACTTCACTCACTCCCTGCAGGTTTGCTGACTCTGAGTCGTTAAGGCTTACTAACAATTTAACCCTGAGACTCAGCTTTAACAGTCTAGCACAGTCTGTTTAAGTTTGAGGCTACTAAATCCCAGTTGTTCCCACCAGATGCCAAACAGAAATAACACTGTATTTAATGCAAGTGAGGAAAGCAAGCCACACTTCTGCTTTCCCAAATGTTCACTTAAAAAGAACAGCAGTAGAATACAGAAAGGGCTATGTCTCATGCAAACCTGTATTTCAAAGGACATTTTACAAATCATCATTAAAATTTTATTCAGAGCATCCAATCATTGTGAAAAATGCTATTTTTTTTGTTTACCCTGCTATAACAGAACACCATAGCCTGGGTAGCCTAAACAAGTCTGAGATAAGGTTCTCAGTAGGCCAGGTTCATGGTGATGGCTGTCATTCTTGTTTGCAGGTGATCTCTTATGTGTCTTCAAATGGCAGAGAGGAAAAGCTTTTGTCTCTTGCTTCTGTAAGGACCCTGAAACCTTCATAATGATCCCTTCATTATAGTCTTAATAAACCTAATCAACCACTACTTATTCCATCCCCTTGGGTGGTTTGGAAGAATAGAAACCCACAGTTCACAATATTCACTGTACCATGAGTATCCTACCACAATCCAATGAAGTCAGTATTTCCAATATCTTTAGTTAACCAATAAGGGACCAGAACCCCTAATGTTATGCTATAAAAGCAAAACTGGTCACAAGCATGGCTCTTTGAGTCCTCTAGGGATTGGTCATTTAGTTCTTCCAGTGGCTTTAAAGTGTGCCTGTCTATCTTTTAAGTCAAGAATCCTATCAACAAAGACCTAGATGGGACTGCCCTGTCCCTTCTCAGAGGCTTTGAAGTGACTTCTCGGAATTCTCATGACTACACAAAGCCTATTTTAAATAATGTTGGGGCCAACAGAATCTCTCCTGATTGGATGAATTTAATCTCCTACAAAGAAGATAGAAGAAAAATTAACTTGCTATATCAATGAATATTTCAAAAATAATTTACACTTATTGGTCACAGTTCAAAGTTGTATGAAAAAAATGTAAAGTGTATTTATACCATCACTTTTAACTTAGAAGTAATTTTAAGGTAGCAGGGACATTGCAAAAATAAATCAGAAAGTCCCTGTGTTCCCTTTGTCCAGATTTCCATGATGTTAACGTTTTATATAACAAGATCAGGTACATACTCTTTGTGTGTACTTGCATAGCACACTTATCCAACTGAGAAAACTGACATTTCTGTGTTACCTTGAAGTGAAATATATTCCATTTATCTTTTTGTATGTGTCTTCCACAAATATCTTTGAACTGCTCCAAAATCCAATGCAGCCACTGGGTCTCCTGAGTGTCCTCTGATCTGTATCATTTTCCCAGGCTTCCCTCTGTGTGACTTTGTTACAGAGTACAATATTTGTAAGCTGTCTTTTAAAGTGTTGCTCAGTTTGTTTCTCTCTTTTCTCATGATTATGCTGATGTCATATGTCCTTGGCAAGAACACTGTAGATGTGGTACTATGCCCTTTTTGGTAAATCACATCAAAGAGTTCAAGAGGTTACTGTTATATTACTTGTTATCTTGACCTTTATTTCTAAGTTCAGGTGATGCATGCCAGGTTTCCCCCCTGCAAAGTCACTGTTTTCTCCCTTCATGATTAATCTAGAAATATTTTAGAGCAAATGAACTTGAGAATATGCAAAAAACAGGCTTCTCTTGAAACATTCATTTATTAATTTTATCACCCATTGGTAGAACTTTCTGGAAACAGTTACTGCTGCGGTTTTGATCTCATGATGATTTTTGTATTCCCCTCACTCCTTCTGCATCTGTTATTAAAATTCTGTGTGGAACATGTGGCCTTTTCCCAGTTGACACATTCAATGATTCATATTTATCAGTGAGGACTCAAGGATGCTCATTGTATTCTGTGGCTTATAATGCAAGCTATTGCCATTCATTGTTCAAACAATTCCACCTCTGCTCATGAAGAGTTCTTCCAGATTAGCTCCTCTGATCTTCTGATGTTGTTCATATACCTTTTCAAGCACTTTTTACATCACTAAAGTATAGGATAGTTTATGCTATAGCATATTCCCTGGTTCACTACTTGAATTCAATCATGTTTATAAAAACGATTGGGTCTTTTTCATACAGAACACTTAGAAATAAAAATCTCTGTGTAAGGGACATGTAATTGCTTTTAGGCCTGTGTCCAAATCTTGGACTTATATAGATGCATGCTACCTTTATAAGTATACAGATGACATATGATCACCTAGTCATATTATTTGTGTTTCTTTCTTTCTGTATCTGAATAGCAAACAAGTATGCACAGTGATGTTTCAGCACACTGTCTGTAGCTAGACTGATCACGTAAGTGATCTGGAATCATTTGAAAATGAAACCTTCTAAACTCTCCAGCCCTAATTTCACTAAGCTGAAGTGAAGAATCTATTCTGCTTCCAAACTTGTCAGAAATCGCTCTCCTTCACTGCCATCTGAAATGGAAAGGTAGGATAGCAATGTAGTCAACTTACTAATTGTGCAATGCTATAAAAATAGCTCTGTTTGTCCCCCTTTTTTTTATCCATGTTCTTTTATTTTCCTTTATACCTGGACTTCCATGCCTCTATTGTTATTCCATTCACCTCCCCTCCGTACTGCAGCTAGAGTAACCTATTAAAAAGGAAAATTGAGTTGTATTTCTCTTCCTCAAACTTTTCAATCACTTCTATCTCCATAAGAAATAAGATTTAAGAACATGGCAAACAAGACTTTCCATGATCTTAAATTTTCCTCTCTACGAATTTCATCTGTTTTTATTTTCTTTCTGTTTTTTTTTTTTATGTTTTAATATTTTAAGACGTTATCCCCAAGCTTGCTAATAGCAGGTTTTCTTCCAGTTCTTTGTTTTTCTGATAATACTGGGCCAGATTCAGATGTGAACACTCTTGATTCTTCCAGCTCAGTATTCCTCAGCTTTCAAGAACCTGTTTGGTACCAGGCCTCCACCAGTCCTGCTGTGTGCTTTGTATGAAGTGCCTGGCCAGTTTAGTCAATGCTTCCTCAGACTGGGGAGCTGATGACTCTCTCTGTCAATATGTCCCCCTCACTTCCATCACCAGACATCTAAAGCCACTGTAGTTCATTTTCTGATTTCGTTCCTTATTTAAGACTGTTTGATAGAAGGCTCTCATTGCCAAATACATGACTTTTTTTTTTTTTTAAGTTCTTATCAATGTACAGACAACTAAATGTTAGAAGAGATCATTGGTGATGCTACACAGAGAGTCACAAGGGAGCTTCTTCAGAGCGGCCATGGCTTAGTTAAGGGAAGAGGCATGCTGAGAGGCAGGCTGGGAAAGGAAACAAAGGCCATCTCTTACAAGTGTCTGTAGGCCAGAGTTTAAATTTATCCTGAAGACAATGCACAACTGTGTAAAAGTCAAACAAGGAAGGGCAAGTTTTAAGGCCGTATTTTAGGAACGTGAATGAATTTGGCAAGACTGAAGAGCAAGCAAAGTGAAGTAAGTCAAGACTGGAAAGAAGAGAAATTAGGGCTACATAATCCTGGAGTAACACTTCGCTTTTGGTAAATTAAGATAGTGAAAATGGAGAGAGCATAATATAGTACAGTCAGTGTAGTACAATCAATATGATTGCATGATGAATTAGAAGCGAGGATGAATGATCAGAAATAACGTATTTTTAGATTTTATTAAATGATGAGAAAATTCCCTAAGGGTGAGAACATGGGGTGAAGGAGTGATTTTGAGAGAGAAAGGTGGTGAATTTGTTTTCTAGTTGTTACTGAGATGCACAAAAGGGCTTTGAAATGGAGCCTTGGCAGCTGACGAGCCAGCGGAGCGCTGATAGAAGAGAACACATGCTCAATGATAATATGTCCTAGAATATCTATCACATGAAAAAGGAGCACAACCTACTGCTTCCTCCTTGCCATCCTAGTGAGCGGAGCAATCACTTGACCATTCTACCCAGTGCACAGCTTTGGACTCTGTTCAAGAGCTCCCTTCTCATTACCTATCTAACTCAAGCAGATGCAGGCTCCTGCTCAAGCCCTGATTCCTTAAAGTACCTCTCCTTCAGCTTGGGTCCTTGAGATATCTCTCATGGACATCGATTTATTTTACTGGTCTTCAGGTAGTCAGATTATATAAGACAGTCTAAGCAGGGGGAGGGATGGAGTGGGAGAGCAATGAAAAAGATATCTTGATAGAGGGAGATGTTATGGGGTAAGGGAGAAACCTGGTGCTAGGGAAATTCCCAGGAATCCATAAGAACGACCCCAGATTAGACTACTAGCAATAGTGGAGAGGGTGCCTGAACTAGCCTACCCAGTAAACAGATTGGTGAATACCCTAACTGTCATCATAGAGCCTTCATCCAGCGACTGATGGAAGCAGATGCAGAGATCCACAGCCGAGCTACTGGAGTCCAGTTGAAGAGAACAAGGCTGGGTCAAGTTCATGATGGGGAAATCTACAGAGACAACTGAATCAAACTTGTAGGAACTCACGAACTTTAGACAGACATCTGTGGAACCTGCATGGGACAGGACTAGGCCCTCTGCATGTGGGAGACAGTTGTGTAGCTTGTTCTGTTTGAGAGGGCCCTGGCAGTGGGATCAGGATCTATCCCTGGTGCATGAGCTGGCTGTCTGGAGCCCATTACCTAGCATGGGACTTGCTCACCCTTGATGCAGGGGGGAGGTGCTTGGTCCTGCCTCAACTGAATGTACCAGGCTTTGCTGACTCCCCATGGAAGGCCTTACCCCTTTGGAGGAGGGGATGGAGGTGAATTGGGGAGGGAGGAGGCTGGGAGCAGTGGGAAGAGGAATGAGAGGGGAATCTTAAAAAAATAATAAAGAGAAAAAAGAAATAGAAATTAATGAATTATGATCGAAGTTGAAACAGTAATTATCTTTCTAATAATAATATAGAGGTGAGACCAAACAAAAATATGAATATGAAAACTATCTTTCATGAAAGTCTTGGAAAAAATGAATATTATCTCAGGGTGTTACCTTGAAGATATCTGGATATTGGGTAGAAAGCTGTTGTCCTGAGATAAGTATAAGAAATGAATTGGGAACTGAGGGAAATTGTGTGCTTTATTCTACATTTCTGATGCTTTTAAAGAGGCTAAAAACCATGGACTATGATTTCCATCAGTTACACTGCAGTCCTCTATACTGGGAGGCTAGCTACAAGATGGCAGGGAACCCTTGTGGGTACCTCTTAACCATTTGCTAGCACCTGTGGTGACATATGAAATAGTCCTTTGTTTTCTTTTTCTTCTTTTTTTTCTTTTTTTTTTTTTGTTTTGTTTTTCAAGACAGGGTTTCTCTGTGTTGTTTTGGTGCCTGTCCTGGATCTCGCGCTGTAGACCAGGCTGACCTCAAACTCACAGAGATCTGCCTGGCTCTGCCTCCCAAGTGCTGGGATTAAAAGTGTGTGCCACCGCCACCCGCTGAAACAGTCCTTTGATGAAGACAAAGTGGCTGATGGATTTAGAGAATGGATTAAGCAATCAGTGCAAAAGTAGTAGGTGCTTAGCATTATGCATAGAGATGCCAAGGAAGAGAAGTTAAGTTGCAGAGTGGCACAGCAATCCTTCTGTGAGACTATAGAAGAGCAAACACAAGAAAATAGCTAAGGGCAGAGAAAATACCTAAGCTAATTATTACTTTAAAACATTTTTGTGAATAAAAAAAATGTTTATATAGTTGAATAGATGTTTTTCCTTTTGCTACTTTTATGAAATATCCAGGTAGAAAATTTCTCTTCATACCACCAACAGATACTCTGAAATGTAGAAGACACATTTAATTCAGATACTATTTGTGATCGCAAATATTGTCATCCTGACAGGATGGGAAAAGATTTTCACCAACTGCCTACATGAAAGAGGGCTAATATCCAAAATATGTAAAGAACACAAGACATTAGATATCAAGAAAACAAGCCAATTAAAAAATTAGTTACAGATATAAACATAGAACTCTCAATACAGGAAATTCAAATGCCTGAAAAACGCAAAGAAATGTCCAACATTCTTCACCATTGGGAAAATGCAAATCAAAACTGCTTTGAAATTTCATCTTACATCTATCAGAATGGCTCAGATCAATAAAACAAGTGACAACTCATGCAGACAAGGATGCAGATTACAGGGAACACTCATCCATTGCTGGTGAGAGTGCAAACATGTACAGCTACTATGAAAATCAGTGAGGCAGTTGCTCAGGAAGATAGCAATCCAACTACCTCAAGATCAAGGTATACCACTCTTGGGCATATATTCAAAGAATAGTCATCCTACCGCAGAGACACTTGCTCCACCAAGTTCATTGCTGCTCTATTCATAAGAGCCAGAAACAGAAAACAGCAATTGCCCCTCAATAGAAGAGTAAAATGGAGTACATTTACACAACGGAGCATTACTCAGCTATTAAGAAAATGACATTGTGAAATTTGCAGTCATATGGATGGAATAGAAAAAAATCATCCTGAATGATGTATCACAGACTCAGAAAGACAAGTATGGTAAGCATTCACTTATATGTGGATATTAGCTGTTAAGCCAATGACAACCAAGCGACAATCTATAGAACCCCAGAGGGTATGTATAGAGTAAGGTTCTAATGGGAACAGATAGATCTCTTTAGGAAAGGTAAATAAATAGGCTGATATATATGAATGATTGGGGGCTGGAATTGAAGGATCAAGTGGAGAGGGAAAGGGAAGAGGGGATTATGGGAAGGAATATGGGATAGGCAGCTAAAATTAAGGGGCATCTGAGGGGTAGTATGGAAACCTAATACAGGAGAAGCTTCCTAAAATGTATGCACATGAATGTGGTGATATTTTATTTGTGTTGAAATGTGATATTTTATTTGTATGTTAATAAATAAAGTTTGCCTGGAGATCAGAGGTCATAGTCAGCCATAAACAGAAGTCACGTGGTGGTAACACACGACCTTAATCTGATCAAAATTGCAGGCATAGTTTCTGTGTGTTCAAGGACATAGCCAAGGGTGGTGACACATGCCTTTAATCCCAGTACCAACCATAGAGACCTGGAGGTCTATATAGACAGACAGTGAAGAGGAAGTGAGGTGGCTGGGTTAAGAGATAAGGAGAAGGCAGAACAGCAAGGCAATAAAGGCACAGGTTAGACAGGAAGAGGCTTTCTTGGGAGGCTATGGTGACATGGTGAGCTAAGGTTAGTGGGTGGTTATCACTTTGATCTCTATGGCTTTCACCCCTGTATTTGGCTCTGTGTTAATTATTTAATAAGACTGTTTAGAAATTTGTCTACCATAAAGATGATCTAAATGAAATTGCCATATAGATGGGAGACATAGATCCAAGTGGCCATCACTTATCTCCAAATGAAGCTTCCAGTACCAGGATTGGGTTATACCTAATTGAGTTGTTGGATAAAGGGGTCCTATGGGAATCCCAAATAACCCAGGCTGTTGCCAAAGACAACAATTTGCTGTCCACAAACTGACAGTGAGGCCCCGTTGCTGAAGACAACACCTATACAATGCATTGAAGATGGAGATGTCCAGCCAGTGCCTATACAGAGCCTTCACTCCTCTGTTCTAGCAACTTTAGTATAGGAAGGCATCCTGCACACTATCAAAACAGAAACATGAGTCCTTAATCTACAATGGTGTACTACCTGCAAGATATGCTGGGGCAATGTGGCACAAAGCTCATGGGAATATCCAACACCAAGCTAATTTGACTTAAGGCCTGCTCCACAAGGTGGAATTCATACCTGACACTGCTTGGGTGACCAAGAATCTGAGTCTAGATAGCTCAAGGACCTAGGGTAAAACCAAATAACACTGGTCTGAAAAAACAAGAAAAAAGTATTGATGAAATGCCTCCTAATGATATTCTGCTATACTCATATAGCCTTGTTCAGCTATCATCAGAGAGACTTCCTCCTGCAGGAGGTGGGAACAAATATAGAGACCTACAGCCAGACATTGGAAAGCATATGAGAGACCTTGGAACACTCAGCCCTAAAAGGAATGTTTCAATCAAATCCCTCCCTTCAGAGCTCAGAGAAAGCCACAGAAGAGGAGGAGAAAAGAGTGTAAGAGCCAGAGGGGACAGAGGACACCAAGGAAACAAGGCCCTCTGAATGAATATGAACAAAGCTCATATGAACTCACAGAGACTGAAGCTTCATGTACAGGGCCTACACCAGTCTGTACCAGGGCCTTTGCATATGTATTACAGCTCTCGTTCAGTGTTTTTATGGGACTCTTGAGTGTGTGAATGAGTGGGTCTCTGATTCTTGTGCCTTCTTTTGGGCTCTTTTCTTTCTGTTGGTTTGTCTTGTCCAATTTCAGTGTGAAAGTTTTTTTTCTCTTATCTTATTTTACTTTATTTTGTTATATTTAAAAACATGAATGAATGAATGAATGAATGAATGAACAAAAACCTACCCACTAGGGTAAAGGTTAGCAACTAAACTGTCACTTACACTTGCTGGGAGAGGGAAATTAGTGTTCTCCAATAGAGTGGCACAGGGTATATCTGCCATTCCAGGACAGACCTCATGTGCAGGAGTATTTGACCAACATAAACTGGACTCCAGAGTTTTTTGTGTGCTATTATTTAGTTATAGTTTGGTATATTTTTTTCTTTCCTTTTGGGTGTGGTTTTGTTTGTTTTCTTGGTTTGGGGGGTTTTATTATTTTATTGGTTTTTTGTTTATTGAGAAAGAACTTAAAGTTAGGTGGGAAGTGGGGAGGATCTGAAAGGACTTGGGAGGGAGAGAATAAGCTAAAATATATTTAAATTTAAAAACTGTTTTAAATAATAAAAATATGATTAAAAGTAAATAAATTTTATATGAAAATAATTATCTCTGAAGCCACTGTAGACTGAAATACAATTTCCTGCACTTTCCTAACTGCAGTAAAAATATTTAAACGTTGGAATATAGACATTCCAGCTAATATACCAACTGTGTATTTGAGGGTAATGATAATTAGGAATTTGCCAAGTAGGGAAAGGGTCTTCCTGGTACAAAGACGCATTTTGTTGATCAGATAAAGTAACAATCACTCCCATTTAAGGCTATCTTTAAGTTGTTCGTGTCGGTGGGAATCAGTCCTGGCTATGGTGAAGCTTCATCTGACTAAATAATTAGTATAAAAATTACTAATGATTTACTTCAATAAATATGAGCATGCAAAACAAAATTACCTAGAAGACAAATCTTTGGACCTGTCTAAGGGATAGTATAGTTGAAGTTAACTGACATGGGCTTACCTACCCTAACTATGGGGAACATTCCATGGGAAAGAACCCCAGACTGTCTAAACGGGAAAGATGCTTCCTGACAACAGACGCATGACCAGTTGCCTTGAGCTCCTGCTGCAATGGCTTCCCCATCATGGTGGACTGCAGTCTTGAGCTGTGAGCTGCATTAACCCTTCCTACCTTAAGCTATCTTCATCAGTCATTTAGTCACAGCAACAACACTGTTCTTCGTGGAAGGATAAAACAGTAGATAAGACAGCCTCTGTCGCATTATGCAGAATATGTCTATGTAAGTTAGTGTTATTTGACAATGAATATGTACATTAAAATGCCAGGTAGTAACAGGCACCATAATGAAAAATGAAGCTGGATGTATAAATAAATAGTAAATTGAGTTATTTTGGAAAGGAGCACACATAGTCCCAACGGGTATGTAGTGCTATTGTACAGTTACACATGTGGAAGGATATCATTCTGACTATGGCACGGCATATTGCAAACTGTGTAACATGACATGCAGTGTTTATTTCAAGACTGCCCCCAGGTTTCCTCCAGACCTTAAAGTTATATATAAATAACCTAAAATAAGTAAGTTTAATTTTGGCTTCTAGGTAAAGCCCTCACAAGAGGTCATGATACCTATCTAAATGACTGTATGACATTTTGTCATTCATTTCTCCTCTGAGCGGGATAGACTGAAGCTCTAGAATTAAAACACTAATGTACTTCTCGGGGAGCTGAAGGTCTGAGATGGGAAAGACATCATCACATGAGCTGCTTTAGGATGGGGCGGGGATTGGGGCAGGAGGGAAGGGGGGTGGGGGGGGAAGCTGCAGCTAAGCAGAGTCTTCATTCAGTGTGGCTGAATTTTGTGGGACTTTACATTGACAGTCATTCAGTATCTACCCTAGCCAGTCTGTTAGGACTCATCAAAGGCTGAGTGTTTCCCCTTTAATTAATGAAGGGGCTATATCCTTCTGGAGTATTTACTGGCAATGCTATTCGGTAGACAGTGTGAGTCTTAGAGGCAACCTCAAGTTTTCTAACAGCTCCAGTCAAAAGTACCAAGAAAGGAGCAAAGGTAATTTTAATGATAGATTTTTTATCAGTCTAGGCTATTTAAAATATAATTACAGCACAAAGTTATTGCCTTATTTTATAGCAGTTTGAAGTTCGAGGATTACTTTAAGCTAAGTACACCTTTTAACTTAAACTTGCCATGTTTTAAAGTGCTCAAAAGTCGCATATAACTAATGGCCAGCACAGATCTTGAACTTCTTCATGTATCAATACAGTCTTCACTTTAACTTGATCCTTGTCTTTTGTTCTGGATCTGTTTAAAGCCTCAGATGTTGTTAACATTTTGAGACACAGGTACCCACAGCATATTCATTACAACCACAATGAAAACAAGCAGCCTTTACTATTCATTTCCTCCTCATACCCTTACCTTTTGTCCCATAGAAGCTGTAAGCAGCCCAGGCCTGAAGATAACTGAACAATAACAATATTACTGATCTAAGGCATGCACTTTGTGTAGCTGAGCCATGTCAGAGTTTCAGCTATAAATACACCCAAGGGGTCACTGGCACTCCAGCTACGTTGGTGGGAAAAACAGTGTCAAAAGCCAGAAGCAGAAAGAATAAAGGAGTCCTCACCAGGTTTCTGCTTTCTTTGTGTTTAAGTAATAATAGGTTCTCTCCCAGAACCAAAATGGAGGCAGCCGATGGAGAATCAGCAAGCTCATTGTTCTATACCCGAGTGTGGGTGCCAAACATTTTAGCTGGACAAAACTGTCATTTCAAGACATAGCTGTCCCACCTTTTTGCTTCTCAGACCCTTTATTTTAAATGTCCGAGTCCTTAGATAAAAACATGTGGGAATGTGGTCATCTTGGCTCACATCTGGCATTTGCTGCTGGACTGTTCCCTTAGGGCCAGGGCACAGAGGCTCTGGAGGTCCAGGCAGAACCCCTGCTTTCTTCTCTGATAAGCATGGATCTCTAGGGCTGGCGATGCCCCAAAGAACAACAGCAAGAGGAAATACGATTGTAAACATAATGTTTATATGACTAGATTACTGCTTTAAACATTAATAGTCATAATACTAGCATCTTGCTACGAGTTTATGAACAGTAGAAATTCTAATAGAATCGACAGCACATTTCATTCCTCTGAGAGTATCCAGCTAGTTACATTTCAAAATAATTCAGAAGGAACTTCATTTAAAAGCAGACTCAAGAAGACAAAGGACTATAATTGAAAAATTAACATACAAGAACATACCATGTGAAAAATATTAAAGACCATAGAAAGCTTCTGATAAAGAACAGTTAATTTTAAAAGAGAACCTCATGCCGTTTTGGAGTGGATTCTTACTTTTCCCTTCATTCTGATAAACATTTTTATTTTTGTAGCACTTAGGTAAGTTGATATCATAGTTATATTAACTACATTCTGTTTATTGCTGTCACATTCTACTAGCATTTCAAAGCAATCACAGTAGAGCCTGCTCCTAAGCACCATATCTCTGAGCCTAGAACAATGTCTGACACATAGCCGTCACCAAATGAGTGTTAAATGAATTAAGGTAGGCATGATATTCAATATATTTTGTTGTTAGAATGAAATAAAGATGGTATGTGAAGATTTAGAGCTAAAAGTGACCTTAGGAATTATTTAAAATCTTTTTTTTTTTTTTTTTTTTGCATTTACAACTGAGATAAATGAGGTCCGTGCAAATGCACCCTTGGCTTACGAGAATACTGGAAAAGATGTAGGAACAAACAGAAAAACACCTGAAATGATTTCTTTTCAGAATTGGAATGTTCTATGCTAAGGTTCAGTAAGTCACATAGCTATTCTTTTGCAAATATATATATCTCCACTATTTCTTTTGCTTCAGTTCCCTACCATACACAGCCCTGCTCTCAAACCCCTTAAAGTACTTAATGTACACATGAATATAAATATAAAGTGTAGCATTAAAATCCTTATTCAAAATTTGGAGTTTTGAATTTGGAGTGTTTGAAATATATTCTGCAGAGACTTTTAATATAAAATGGAACATAAAATATGGGCATTTTATACTTCAAGATTTTGTTTAAACTTGAAAGTCTGTAAACTATCAGAGGGTCAACACATGCTGTCCTGGACTCTGAGTTTAAATGGGTCCACCTGGACAATGAAAGTAGTTACCCCATCTTGAAATGCTTAAAAGGATCGCTTCTGCAAAATCTTCTTACCATGTTGGGTAGCAATACATACACAGAGACATGTTCTGGGACCGGAGCCTAGCAAAATCTTCATCAAAGAGACCAGAGAGACTTCATCCAGCAACTGATGGGAGCAGATGCAGAGTCCCACAGCCAAACATTGGTGGAGCCCAGGGAGTCCTGCAGAGGACAGGGAGGATGGATCAGAGAAACCAGAGTGGACAGGGATGCCATGAGAACACAGCGCACAGAATCAACTCGTGGAGGACTCATTGGTGCTTGTAGTGATCAGGGAGCCTACAGGGGTCTGAACTAGATCCTCTACATATATGTTATGGCTGAATACCTTGATGTTCTTGAGAGATTCCTAACAGTGGGAGCAGGGCCTGTCTGACCCTTTTGCCTGCTGTGGGACCCTTTTCCTCCTATTAGGTTGCCTTGTTCTGCTGTGATGTGATAGTATGTGCCTGGTCTTACTGTAGCCTATTATGCCATGTTTGGTTGATGTCCCTGGGAGGCCTGCTCTTTTCTGGGGGGGGGGGTAAAGGGGGGATGTGAATCTGGGGGAGAAGGGAGGTAGAGGGAGAGACTGCAGGAGGGGAGGAGGAGGACACTGTGGTCGGGATGTAATACATGAGAAAAGAATAAAAAGAATAAGAATAACAATACATTCATGGAGACAGGGCATGTTAGATTGTGGACAACATTAAAGGAGAAGGTCATTATACTGTCTGCCATACAACTCTACTGGAAGAATCAAGTTAACTTCCTCTGCAGATTGGACTATTCTGTCAGTGAAAACTCAAAGCCATTGTTGAATTTAAAGAACACGCAATGTCAACATGTTGGCACACACCTGCAATCTCAGCATTCAAGAGACAGAGGAGAACTTTGCAAGTTTGAGGCCAACTTGGGTTATATAGTGATCAATAGCTTGCTCAACCCTTCCCTCCTCCACAAACAAGCAAGCAAAACACAAAGCAAAACACACCCAGTAATGTCCTCCAGTGATTCACAAGGTTTCAAAAATGTTTGCTAACCACCTACAATCCAGTTTAGAAGTACGTTGTGACAGTCACTGAGAATAACAGAAAAGAGATGACGTTTTAGCCCAGCGGTTCTCAACCTTCCTAATGCTGCAACAACCCCTTAGTACAGTTCCTCATGCTGTGATGACCTCCAACCATAAAATTATTTCATTGCTACTTCATGACTATAATTTTTCTACTGTTATGAATCATAATGTAAATATCTGATATGCAAGGTATTTGATATACAATTCCCAAAGAAGTTGTGGCCTACAGGTTGAGATCCACTATTTTAGAGGGCTGGATTACCACTTGGAAAAGGAGCACTAGTTTCAATTCAATAAATAATTTTCTGTCAAAAGGCCATTGTAGCTCTGCTGTCAAGGTTATTCAGTGACCTTTGTATCATTCCACAAAAGGATAGACTGAGTAGGGCCCCGATGCCCTCAATCTCACCCTGTCTGGAAGTTTTCAGCATGGCATGGAGTGTGCTCATAAAATATTTCCAGATCATGAAGAGAGAAGACCATGGCAGATAGTTTAAGATCTTCTACTTTGGAAAGACTTCATTTTTCTAGAAAAAGTTTTCAGAAGTTAAGCAGTTGTGATCTAAAGCTCTATCTCCTTTTTGAAAGAACCAGTTTCAGCAAAAGAGTTAACACAGTGTTGGAGGTGGAGAACTGGCACTTACACTGGAAAGAACTATGTTAATGTTCTCTAGGGTGAGTGGCTTGGTTTGTGACCTGGCTTAGAGCAGCAGCTTTCATTCTGTTCACTAATTGTTATAACTTGACCATTTTATTTAGATTAAGACCAGTCTGTATTTGTACACACCCATATTTTTAAATTGCAATTAAGTGAATATAAGATCAGCATTTTATAATGAGGATTTATAGATGATGGCAGTAAAAGCCCCACAGGGCAGCAGTGTATCTATTGTACTTTATACCTGTTGTCAGTTTACCACATTCACATTCAAAGTGGATGCTGTGTGCTGCATCCACTTATTTCTTAATGAACTTTAGAGATGCTTGTTCTTGTGGCCCCAGTGAAAGCCTTGCTGCCTTCCTTGATGCTCTTGGAAATACGTGATTGATGGTGCATCCTGGGCCAAGGACAGTACAAGGAACCTGTGGTACTTTTCTTATTTCCTTTCATAATGCAAGAAGCCAGATGAATGGCCAGCTGTGTGCACGCTGCTAGCTAGCAGAGCTCTTGAACATCAGGTACCTCAAATTCCACAACGCTCATGTAGCTTGTTACCAATGCAAACGTCCTGGGGGCCCTGGCATAAGTACACAGAGCACTGGTCTAACACAGTTCTTGGAGTCAGTTGATCAATATTTAATCATTGAGCACTTGGAGAAAATGTAAAAGGCTTTGCTAAAAACCCAATTTTAATTATTAGGGCTTCTTGTGCATTCTTGTTTGGCAAGTCTTTGAGTTTGTCATATTAAATGGGCAGAGAAGGAAAATATGTCTTCATTCTGGTATGGGGACTTATTTGAGATTATTGTTTTTGAGGTTGGTGAACATGAACACTAAGTGTAATCGTTTTATTACTCTATGAAGGAAAGACCCTCAGCATCCGCGCCTGGTGACAGGTTGGAAGTGCTCTTTGTTTGTGTTTGTTCACTCAGGCTGCTGCTGGTGGCAATGGACACTCAAATGGACTCAGTGCTATCTCTTTTAATCAGAATATTTGTGTTTCTTGTTCACAAGGTTCTTACAAATCTACTGGTTAGAACTTCTGAAATGAAAGTCACATAACTAGGGGGAGACGGGGGCTTCCATTTTCTCTTCTCTGAGCAAGCATTCACTGAATTTGGCCATGTGAATGTGTCTGCATATAGCTAACTACTCCTTTGTTTTGCATCATATCCATCTTCACTCTGACCCTGAGCTCAAGTGAGCCTCCTTCCTAGATTCCCCGTACTTCTCAGTGGTACTTGGAACAACAGCACTAGCTCCATTCTGTGCCCTACTCTATTCTCAAAGAAAACAAACATGTTTCAATACTTGAAAGAGATGTACAAAGGTTAAAAGAAATAAAGTTTAAGGGAATAAAATGGTTTCTGTCACATTAAATATCCATCTGCTCTATAAAGAGTTATTTCTCCTCTTTTATAATGAAGTAAACAAGAAAGCCTAGGGTGGGGGTGGAGACATGGCTCAGCAGTTAAGACCACTTGTTCCTGCAGAGGACCTGGGTTCGATTTCAGCACCAACATGGTGGCTCAAAACCACCCATAACTCCAATTCCAGAGGATCCAACGCCCTCTTCTGATCTCCTCAGGCACCATGCACAGGTGGAATACACAGAAAAACACACAAGCAAAACACTCACACGCATACAATAAAATAAATAAATATTAAAACAAAAGAAGGTTCAGGGAACTGGGGAGTTCCTGGAAGCACTGACCCATTGGACTGCATTCAGCATGGTCTGCTTCTGAATTTCTATACTTGTGGGCCACAACTTGTTTACTTTCTCAAAATGTATAAAAGTTCCAAGAATGTGATAAAGTTTCCAATGGAATAGGGAAGGAATGCTAAAATCTCTTTGGTTTTCAATCTTCATACAATCTTATTACTATTTTATATCGCACTGAACAGTTCATCTCATTCAACAGCTCTTCTCCCGCTCCCCACCCCAGTAAATTACCATGGAACAGATAGCCTTTGACCATGGCCAAGTGTTGCCAGAAGTGAAGGAAATCTCCAGAGGAAAATTCAACTAAAATTGGGCATGTGCCTTATCACACTTTGGGACGAAGAATACATTCTGACAAGAGCAGACGGAGCAATTTTTTTCCCAGCTCTGTTTGCATCTGTACTGTGTCTAAATACGAGGCCAAACATGCACATACGTTGTTTTGTTTGTTTTGGGCCGCAAACTTTCATAGTCTGGAATAAACCAAGACTCACATAACCGTGTTAGTAAAGAAAATAAAATATAGCTAGAGCAGTTTAACAAGGTCATTCCTCTGGACTTGTTTGGCATGTACATTGACAGTTGGATAGCAATACGTTTGTCACTTGCTGCACCAATTTCTACGAAATGAAAATAAGTACAAGAGAAAAAGCAAGAGAAGTATGAAGACTTGCAAATGGTTGCAACTGAAATCTCAGGTAGACCAGGTTAAACAAAAACAAACTAAGAAGGATCATTTCATTTACACGAGTAAATGATGCTATTCAATAGTCTTTTGTGATTAAAAAATATTAAAGTTAAGACTAGTAAGGAATTTACTCAGTGTTAAAAAGAGCATTTTCAACTAATCCATTTAATATCAGAAAGAAAATGAAAATTTTTTTTCAGCCTGAGATGAAAAGCAAAACAAAGACACCCACATTTGTCAATGTTATTTAACAATATCCCAGAAAGGCCAGCTAGATAACTAGGCAAGAAAAATACATTTAGGTCCAAAAGGAAAAAGTAAAATTATCATTTTTTCATAGATAGCGTGATTCTAAGTGTAGCACATACCAAAGAATCCCAAACCAAAAAAATAAAAGCTATTAGCTAATAAATTCAGAGAAGTTATATGGAATAAACATGGAACTGTGTTTTATTTAACAACAAGAAACCAAAAAGGATTCAAGGAAACAATTCCATTTATAATAACAACCAGAAAAGAACAAAATCATTGAGAATAAATTTAAACAGAAGGAGTTTCATAAATATATACATATATATTTATGTTACTCCGTAGTGGTGACTTAAAAAATTGACATTTGTTTCTCAGTTTTGGATGCTAGGATTACCATGATTTAGTGTTTGGTGAAGACTTATGTAAAAGGGGGAAACCTGTTTCCTTTTTGTTCCCATAGTCAACACGCAAAACTTCTACGGTTCTGTGTGTGTGTGAGAGAGGGTCTTTATGTATTCAGCAAGTCTTTAGTAGACTAATGGATGTGTTATAATTCAATTCAATTTTGACACTATACACCAAAAAAGCAGCATCAGAACCCACAAGTTCAAAGGCTCATTGTTAGGTGTGTTGTCACCAATATTATTAACAAACCCTGTAAAGGGTTACTGTGACTCACTACTTCAGTCTAAGTAATTTTCTAGAATGGCTCACAGCACACAGAGAAACGCTGGTTAGGACTTATCAACCTATTCTAAAGGATTCATGGACAGCCAGTCACAGAAATGGAGAAGACAAGAGTTGACAAGAAAGGGTCTGAGAAGTGTTAGTGCTCCAGTGTCCTCTCTTGAAGGGCCACCCTCCAAACCTACATGTGTTTAACAACACTACATCTTATTTAGAATATTTGTGAACCTTGCTCTCCAGTATCATTCACTGGCTCCAGTTCTCTGTCTACTTGATCTTTATAATGACTATGCCCATTCTAAGTCTATAACGGTTTTCACCATAAGCAACATCATTAGCGTAACTCAAGAGTTATCATGGAGGTTCATTGTGTATCCTGAAAGCTATTCCTGTCAAGCAGAAAATTCCAGTAGTTTCAGGAACTCAGAGATATGAGTCAGAAATGATTAGAAATATTTCACATTATACCTTATCCTGTTTTGTGTTTCATGGATCACATCTTTTTGCTGTGTTCACCAACCACACATGCTGAGAGAAGGAAGTAGCTCCCTGGTGTTTCTTTGATATGGATTCTAATCACTTCCCAACATTCCATTTTCAATACCAAAATGTAAGTGATTAGGTATTAACATACAAATTTTGAGTAGAGAAATTCAGTCCACATCAGAGGTGAAAGAATTGTATGCTGACCATTACAAAACTTTGTTGATGAAAATTGGGGAAGGTCTCTTTAAATGGAAATCCATCCAACATTCACACTCTGGAAGGCAATGTTGGGATGGTCAAGCTCTTCCAAATATGTGCAACTTCAGTATAAACTCTGCCACATCCACACTGAACCATACTGAAAAGAAAAACGAAATAAATGCACATGCAGTCTTATTTTAAAACATACTAAGAAGTATATCAAAAGCAGTGTGACTTTGGCTTAGGATGAACATGGATCATTTCAATAGAATTGAATCCTGAAATAAACGCAAACATGGATTAAGTGATTTTCAACACTGGTGCCAAGACCATGCCAGTGTGTGTCTGTCTATTTTAGAAACTCTAGTTTCTTAAGCAAATGATGCTCTAACAACTCAATAGTCACATTACATAAAAATAAATAAATCTTTTTTTTAAAAAAAGACTAGAAACAAACTATAGAATGTGATAAAAAAGATATCCAAATACTTAAAAATATAGAATCTTTTCAATCTTATAATTCATGAATGAAACGTGAATCAAAACCAGAGTGAAATACCACTTTAATTTCTGTAAATTTTTCTTATTTTTACATTTTCTATTTACTCAATTTAAATGTCAATCTTAAAAAAGCCTATACACTCACACACACACACACACACACACACACACACACACACACAAACACACACACAAAAACTGGAATGAACCCTAAATATCACTATGTTAGTTTCTTCTTGTGAAAAACAACAAACAAAACAAAATAAAAGTTACAAAAGCAACTGAGGGAGAAAGTTTTATTTTGGGCTCACACTTCAAGGGTTGCTCCATTATGGTCAGGAAGGTGTAAGGGCGGTAGCAGGAGGCTGGCTGGTCACACATTACATCAGCTGTCAGGAAGGAGTGTCCAGGAAAAAAACAAACAAACCCTGAACCTGGAAGCCTGCCTTCAGTGATCAACTTCCTCCCATAAGGCTCCTCCTCCTTCTTCTTTTTTTTTTTTTTTTTTAATTTTGCAATACAATTCAGTTCTACATATCAGCCACGGATTCCCTTGTTCTCTCCCCTCCCGCCCCCCTCACCTTCCCCCAGCCCATCCCCCATTCCCATCTCCTCCAGGGCAAAGCCTCCCCCAAGGGACTGAGATCAACCTGGTAGACTCAGTCCAGGTAGGTCCAGTCCCCTCCTCCCAGGCCGAGCCAAGCGATCTTGCATAGGCCCCAGGTTTCAAACAGCCAACTCATGCACTGAGCACAGGACCCGGTCCCACTGCCTGGATGCCTCCCAAACAGATCAAACCAATCAACTGTCTCATCCATTCAGAGGGCCTGATCCAGTTGGGGACCCCTCAGCCCTTGGTTCACAGTTCATGTGTTTCCATTCGTTTGGCTATTGGTCCCTGTGCTTTATCCAACCTTGGTCTCAACAATTCTCGCTCATATAAACCCTCCTCATTCTCGCTAATTGGACTCCCAGAGCTCCACCCGGGGCCTAGCCATGGATCTCTGCATCCAGATCCCTCAGTCGTTGGATGGAGTTTCTAGCACGACAATTAGGGTGTTTGGCCATCCCATCACCAGAGTAGGTCAGTTCGGGCTGTCTCTCGACCATTGCCAGCAGTCTGTTGTGTGGGTATCTTTGTGGATTTCTGTGGGCCTCTCTAGCACTTTGCTTCTTCCTATTCTCATGTGGTCTTTATTTACCATGGTCTCCTATTCCTTGTTCTCCCTCTCTAAGGCTCCTCCTTCTTAAAAGTTCCTTCATCTTCCTGAACAGCGCCACCCACTGGGGACCAAGCGTTCAAACATGTGATCCGCTTCATATCTAAACAATTGTTATGGTTTTTACAGCATGAATACTGTAAACATTTCTAAACCCATGCCAATGCTCCTGAAGGAGCCAGTAATTTAGAGATCCAGGAAAATTTCCAAGTATTGATAGGACTCCCTCTGTTAACAGATATCTAAAACAATACAATAAGTTGGTAGAAAAGAAATACAAATGTAAACTAATAAATCAGTTTAATCACTTTGAGAGGGTAGATTTTTTATTAAGTAGAGTTCTAGAGGTTATGTGAGGGCTCATTATTGTTTTAAAAAATGATAAGTGATGCTGGTTACCATGCAGAAAGGTCATGAGGCACAAGCCATGGCAAAACGCACTATCAGAACTTTATTAGGAGGAGGGGGGAACAAAAGAACCAGGCCTGGGGAAGAAGCACGTGGAGAGGAGAGAGAGAGAGAGAGAGGAGAGAGAGAGAGAGAGAGAGAGAGAGAGAGAGAGAGAGAGAGAGAGAGAGAGAGAGAGAGGCAGACAAGAGAGAGGAGGAGTCTGTGTCTGTGTCCAGCTTTTTAAGGATTCCCGTGCACATGCACAGGTGGGCTTATGGAGCTATACTATGCATGTGCTGTGTGCATTTGTGCAATCACGCAGCACACGCATGAGGTAAGACCCCTTGCTTAACTCCTGAACTGCACATGTGCAGTCATGCAGCTGGAGTGGTGGCAGAATCCTAACACTCATAAGTCTCTATAACTTTTTTTTTTACCATTAATGGTTAATGTCACCAAAGAGCCCAGTCATCAGAAAGAGTATACACAAGGGTGCCCAGACCACTCTATTGTGTGTGCCGTTTTCTTATTCTGTCAATATAATCTTTTTATTTCCTGTGTTTCCTTGTTAAGTAATCTTTTAAATCCCTATGTTCTCATGAAAAAAAATACAGTTCTCAATGACTTTGGAGACATATGATGTTTGTATGGCGTGCACTTTCTTTTATTATAACACATGCTTTAGTTATTACATCAGACAAGACTCAGCTCACTGAAATGTTCTTTAAAAGCACACACAAGTTCCCAGCTTTGTGACTGGAAAAAGGATGAACACTCTCCAAGAAGAATTTAAACCTGGTGGAATGTAGTACTGTAAAATAAAGGCAGCCAGACCTGACAGAATAAAGGATGACAAAAAAGCTAAGCTGTAAAGGTCACGGCAGATTGTGGGATGAAGTAATGCTGGGTCACTGATCCTGGGTAAAACTGCAGAGGAAAAGCACCAGCTGCCAAGCATGGTAGGCAAAGCTTTCTGTATCCAGCACTCAAAAGAAATGGAAAGGTTTGAATCATGGCGTGCTAGAACCATTTTTATTTGTTTCACATGTCCACCCCTGCCCTGCATTTGCATTCTTTGGGGGAGCAAATGAAGACCTGTGTTTTCTTTGTGCTCATTCGTATTTTCTCTTCTTTAAAGGATGGAGTTTGCTTTTCCAGAACGTGGTGAAATGTGTTGTCCTCAAAGAGATGACCTAGGTAAGTAAAGAAGTGTCAACGTTTGGCCTCTGGCTGATTAAAAGGCAGGATCCTCAGGGAAGAGCCTCTCTTTCCAATCCATCCACTCTTGTGTTTTGATTTTCCTTTAGTTCAGCACAGAGAAACAGTGTTGCTAGGTTTCCGGACCCTATAGGGTTGGGGAGGTCTGGCGCTTCATCCTCAGGAGGCGTAATTTGAAAAGAAATGAAACTGGAATGGATGTCCTCAAAGGTCATCTTTCAAATTTATAAGCACCTCTCTTTCATCTATTCCATTACAAATGTGAATTTGTGGGCAAGGCTATATCTTTTACTGAAGAAGTTCTGTATTAAAAAAAAAAAGCTATAGCTACTTGTGATTTAAACTATATTTCTGTATTTCTGTCCCATGGGGATCACGGTGTGTTTTTAAGTACAGTGCAGAATGTAATATAAAAATCAGGAAAAATAAACTCCTCTTGTTTCTTCTCCATTGGCTCTCCCAACCTTGACTAACTGAGAGTAAACGTGGCCGGTAAAGGGATGAAAAGAGACTACGTAAGAGAGTTGTTGTTGTAGCTGCTGCTGCTTTGTTTAGGATGAGTTTCTAATTAAAACATTTTAGTGTATGTGTACATGTGTGTATATGTTTGTGTATGTGCAGATACGCCTGCATGTGCATGCATTTGTGTCGAGCCCAGAGGTTGGCATTGGCTATCCTTGATTGCTTTTCACCTATTCTTTTGAGACAGAGTCTCTTATTGAACCGGTAGCTCTCTGAGTAGGTAGACTGGCTGGCTTGGCATTCTCCTATCTGTACCTCTCTGGAATTTCAGGTTCACACCACTAGGCTTGACTTTCTACATGTCTGCTGAGGATCTGAACTCTAGTTTTCATGTTTGTGTGACAATGACTTTACCAACTGAACCATCTTCTTGGTCCCCTAAAATGTCATTGTTTGAATACAAAACTAATTAAGCATAATGTGAGAGTGGTTAATAGTGCACACTAGCCTACAACCTTTCCCAAAGTTGTAGATGTTTATTGAGAATTTGTATAAAATTATTACAAATGAGTTTCACTTGAGACCTTCAGAACCTGATAAGATTGAGAAAATATTAGAAGCTGAAGAATACATGTCAAAAATGTGTTTACATGTGTTTATATATGTAGGTGCAGTTTAAGCCAATAATTTTTTCTTTGCTTATTCCATTAAATTTTAATTTTATGTCATAGTGTATGAATTCAGGGACTAAAACTCATAAACAATGACAGTAACTTCTTAAAAATGAGTCATATTCTTTGGTATTATCCTGGGGCCATGATTATCCAGACGGACTGTGCTGCCCACCTGGGGCCATGAAGGCATCCAGGCCAATGCTGCTGCGTAGGGCCATGTCTGGATCCATGGTCCTGCATCAGCCAGAGTCTGGGGTGATGTTCATGACTACTGTTACCACTGAGGTATCTGCACATGCCCAGGGTCTGGTCAGCTACCTGAGACCATGTTGGTTTCAAGGGCCATGCTGCTGCCAGGGCCATACTGATCTGGGTGGCCTGTGCTGCCACAGGGACTATGGTGGTATCTGGGCCTGAGTTGCTGCCAAAGGCCATGTCTGGGACTGTAGCCCCACTTCAGCTGGGGTCTGGGATGATGCCCATGGCCCATGTTAGCTCAGGGGGTCATTGTAATCATGCTGTGCTGAGCAAGCCCTGCCCTTCACTGGCCCTGAGATAGCTGGTCCTGCCCCTTGCTGGATACTGCAGTAGGAGAGCTGGTCCTGCCCTTCAGGGGAGAGCTGGCCACCGCTGGGAACGATGTCCCTACCCCTCACCACAGATGTGCACCTCACCTGGGCCGTACACTAGAGCTGGCCCTTTGGTCAGGGCTGAGCTGACCCTGCACCCCATTGTCTGCTATAAGGTGGCATGGATGAGAGAAAGATACCCTTTTCCATTCACCAACTGCCACCTCCAACAGGTCAGAGAGCTGGCCCCGGGTCATGAATGGGAGAGCTAGCCCTAACCCTCATCAGCTGCAGCACATGGGGAGAGTAGGCTCTGCACCCCATCTGGACAGCACACTAGAGCTGACCCTGTTGTTGGGGATGCATGTGAACTGACAGGAGGGTATGAGAGCAGCAGAGCTGACCCCACTCCCCTTGTCTACTGTGCCATAGCTTGGGTGAGCTAAAGCTGTCCTCCCCCTCCACCCCTTGGTACCTGTGGCAGGTGAGAGAGCTGGCCCTGGAATGAGAGAACTAGCCATGCCCCTACCAGATGTAACACATTAGAGATGACCCTGAGGGTGTGAGAGCAGAAGAGCTGACCCTGCCCCACCCTGCCCCGCAAACCCCCAACCCTACCCATGCCCCCTACAAATCAGGAGTGAAGGTTGTGCTGTGCATTTCGCCTGGGCAAAACAGTGGAGCTGGCCCTAGTGGTGTGAGTGTGGATGAGCTGGATCTGAGGACCCGAGAGCAGGAGAACTGAGGCTGTGCTGGAGAGCTTGCCCGGGTAGTGACGATGAGGGAAAGTTGGAGGGTTGATGAACCCAGCAACCACCCAGGCCCTGAAACCAGGGCTAGGAGTTGACTTACTCCAACATCCACCTCAATTATGAGCTGTTGGAGCATGTGAAGGGGATGAACCTACATATCCAAAACAGCAGGATCTCTGTGACACAGAATAATAGGATATCCAAGAGGAGCCCCAGTGGAACCCATTACTGGTGGGCGGTATAGCAGAAGCCAGAGGCCCCCAGTGCAGACCAATGACTTATGGCAGTGAACACTTGCAAGTAAAGATGAATGGACTAAAGAGTAAACTGTGTGACTCAACGGGCCACACTACAGCTTCCATAATGAGATTCTTCTTAGGTTTTGTTGTTGTTGTTTGTTTGTTTGTTTAGTTTTTGGTTTTTCCTCTAAAACTTTTTTTTTGGGGAGGTTGCAAGGGCAGAGGACTGATGTGAGGGGACAGGGAGATGAGTGAGGCTGGAATGTATGTTGTGAAATCCACAAAGAATCAATAAAAGTTAAAAAAAAAAAGAAACAAGAAGACAAAAATGTCAAAAATGAAACAAAAATCACGCAAAAACGAAACTCATGGAGTCCATTTTGTGCTGGTCCACTCCTCCTGGGCCTGGGGCTTGCTCTGGCATGTGTGTGATATGACATTCCATTGGACAAAACGAACTTTCTTGTTCCTGTCAGGTATCAATTGCAAATAGAATCTTGGTTAAGGGTGGGATTTTGCATCCATTTCTTTTCAGTGGTGGGCTTGAACTGATTCAGGTCTTGTGGGTGCTGTTAGAGTCTGTGAGTTCATGTTTGCCTCCATCCTGTTGTGTCTGGAAGATGGTCTCCTTGGAGTCATTCACCACTTCTGGCTCTTACAATCTCTGCTTCCTCTTCTGTGTAGATCCCTCACCCTTGGTGGATGGGACATGGTAAAGACATCTCATTTAAGACTAAGTGCTCCAAAGTCTCCTGCTCTCTGCACGTTGTCTAGCTGTGGGTTTCTGTGTTAATTATGGGAAGGCTTTCTATGACAGATCACCAGGGTGTGTGTGTGTGTGTGTGTGTGTGTGTGTGTGTGTGTGTGTGTGTGTGTGTGTGTGTTAAACCCAGAGCCTTTACACATGGTAAACAAACACTGTTTTGCTGAGCTATATCACCAGTCTGATGTAATTCTTTTCTGAGATGGGGGATTTTGCTATGCTGCTCTGACTGGTCTAGAACTCAAAGACTCACATGAACCTCCACCTAATCCTCAAAGTAGCTGGCACTATAGGCACTGGCTCTGTGTAGCCCAGGGTGATCAGGGGCTTTCATTCCAAATGCCTCGGCTCCACTGTGCCCAGCTTGTTCTGATGTTATTTACAGCTTAAGATGTATTCTACTTTAGGGAATGCCCTGTGTGCCCTTGCAAAGCATGACTAATCCACACATGTTAATCAGGTGGAGCTGCTAAAAGAGAGTCCAAACCTTCTAAATTGTCACTGGATTGGATCTCATATCTGTCAGTTTCTGAAAAAAGGGTTTCTTAAAATCTCTACTGTGGCCACATACCAGAAACAACCCCCAAACTCCACAGAAGACAGATGGGTAAGTAAACACAGTACCTGCAACAACAGAGTATTTCTCCACAGTAAAGAGAAGAGCTAGTATTGAACATGACTTGACTGATTCTTAGTTGTATTTCACAAGAGATGCCGAACTCAGAAAAGTTTATCTGCATGATTTTTTATGTGATGTCCTAGAAAAGAGAAAACCACAGGGATGGAAACAGATCAATGGTTCCCCAGATTGGAGGTAGGGAAAAGCTTGACTAGCATGGCAGAAACCTCTAGGGGTGACCAACTGTAGCTGCCTCCTCTCTGGTAGGCCTGATCACATGATCCTATACTAAAAAGCACATTTGCTGTGTGTAAAATTATTGAAAATTATTTTTAATGATTATAAAATAACTTAAACTAGTAAACCTTCTTTCCAATGTGAAAAAAATGTATATTCATTCATGGAATTACTTGTGCTATAGATTTTTTTAAACTAAATAGTTAATAATGTGATTCCTTGTGGCTTTTTACTCACCCCTCTTTTCCTATTTTTACCTTCCTCTTCCTTCCCTAAGGAGCACCCCCCTTTTCTCATGTCTCTTATTTCATCACCTGTACCTGTGAGTTTGAGGCCAGCCTAGTCTACATAGTGAATTCCAGGCTAGCCATTGATCTATAGTGAGACCTTGTTTCAAAAATTAAAAAAAAAAAAATGGCTCAACCTGCCCTAACAGGGTTCTATCTATTGTCCTGCTCTGGAAAGGTGCAGAGCCTGCTCTCCCAAATGTTGCAGCTGGTGGGGTCAGGTGACTTTCTCACTCTTATGATCACAGGGCCAGCTCTTCCACCTGCCCCAGGTGATCATGAGTGGGGGGTGGAGGGGAGAGAGCAACTCTCCCCCACCCATGCCACCACAAGACAGATGAGAAATGGGGACATCTCTTCCATGCTCACAACTTTGGGGCTGGCTTACCCACACCTCCATAACAATTTCTTATCTGTCTTATGGTGGCATGGGCCTTAGTGCCTAAGCTACTTCCAAAACACGCTGTGAACTAAGAATGCCCAAGTGCAGCTTTTGTAACATATGTTTTCTCAATATGGAATATTCCAGCATTCTTCCAATTTGAATTAGCTTGGAGTTGGTTTTTATACTTAATTATTATGCATTAAATACCAATTATACTATCACTAAAAACTCATATGTAGATATAAAATGAGTATTCCAAGTGTCCATTCCTCAGCTTTATAAAATCTAATATTCTAAGAGTCTTTGGTGTCTAATGGAAGGCACTAATAAGAACATTTAGTCTCCCTAATGGCTGAAATTGTTCTGTTGGAAAGGCATATTAATTATTAAAAGCAGCTGGAGTATTCTTATTTCCCTAATCATTTCAGTGACTTTGGAAAGGGAGATGGAAACACAATAAGCTACAAAAACTCTGTGACATGAAATGACTTCTGTTAACCTGGAAGACTCAATAAATGCCACAGGTATTTAACATTCATAAAAATTCTTTACTTTCTCCAATTAAGTCTTGCCTTCACTGGACGATCAAAAGTGTGGGAATTGTAGATAAAGTTGAATTGTGTGTTCTGTGTTCTGACAGTTGACTTTGAACTCTGCATCTTAGGCAATAGCCATTACATGTGATGATGGATTTGTTAGGTAGTTGGGCAGGTGCTCAGTTTAGTCTTTGGTCATGGATATTTTTTTAATTGAATACAATTTTTTTCATATAATCTATTTGGATCATTGTTTCCTCTCACTCATCTCCTCCCAGATCCTCCCCACATCCCCACTCTTCCAGCTCCATGTCTTCTTTCTCTCTCTTTAAAGAAAATAAACAGGCAAAAGCAAACAAACAAACAAAATAACAAACCAAAAAGAAACAAAGAGCACAAAGAATACATACACATTCAGACACACATGCACATACAAAACATATACAAGCAAAGTCCATACAACCACAAAATTGGAAACCATAATATACAAGCAAAACATCAGTAAGACAAAAAAAAATGCTGAGATAAAGCAATATGATATTTTTAAGAAAAGGTCCCACAAAATGCTGTTGAGATCATTTTGTGTTAGACATCCAATGCTGGGTGTGGTAGTTTGAATGAAAAATGGCTCTCATAGACTCATAGGGAGTGGCATTATTTGAAAGGATTAGGGCATGGGGCTTTGCTGGATTGGTATGGTCTTTTTGGAGGAAGTATGTCACGGGGGGGGGGGGGGGGGCTTTGAGGTTTCAGAAGCTCAAGCCACGCCCAATGGCTCATTCTCCTTCTGCCTACTGATCCTGATGTAGAACTCTCAGCTACCTCTCCAGCACCATGTCTCCCTGTGTGTCACCATGCTTCCTACCATGATGACAGTGTTTTCCTTTATAAAAGTCACCATGGTCATGGTGTCTCTTCACAGCAATAGGACACTGACTAAGACACTAGGAATGGGGCCTACCCTTAAGTGTGGCTTGTATTCCTAGGGAGATTTCATTGGAGAAACTAATTTTTCATTTATGAAGGGTTGTCAATTGGAGATAATTTCTTCATTGGAGATGGGCACTGCGTCGACTTCCTCATGTCAGAGCTAGGACCCTCTCTTAATTGAACCTCTTCAGGCTCTGTGAATGTGGCCACAGTTGCTCTAAGTTCGTATTTTCATTAGTCATGTTGTGTCTAGAAGGTCTTGTTTCTTTGGTATACTCCATCCACTCGGGCTCTTGCAATCTTTTTGTCATAGTTCCCTAAGCCCTGAGGGTAGGGAATTGATGAAGACATTCCATTTAGGAGTGAGTGCTCTAAGGCTTTTTATTCCTTGACAATTGTAGGTCCCTGTATATTCCCATCAATAGCTGGGGAAAGCTTCTCCTTTTAATTCTCCCATTCCAATCTCCCCCTTGTGTTTCTCTAACTATATATTCTTTTTACCCTTCATTACTCTACACTGAACTTCTGTGGTTATACATGCCTATTGAAGACTTAAAACCTAAGATCCAGATATAAGAGAATGCATTTCTTTTTGGGTTTGGGATAACTCACTTGGGATTATTTTTCCTAGTTCCATCCATTTGTGTGCTAATTTTATCTCTCTCTTTTTTTTAACAGCTAAAAATATCCCATTGTCTAAATTTTCATTATCCATTTGTTTGTTGGACATCTAAGGCTCTTTCTGATTTTTGACTATTATGAATAGAACAGCAATGAACCTAGTCCTGGACTTTTGATCATAGCTCACTTTCATGGAATCAACATTTTTTAAAAAGGGACCTTTAGCTTTGCCTCAGTGCATCTGAAGAAGTTATCGTTATTAAGGAAGAAGACATGGGGACATTAAAAAAAAATCTATGTATAATTTTAAAGACCCAAGGTTCTTCCCACTCCTCTTCAGGAATTATCTAACTGCTAATGGGCTGTGGAGAGATGCTTTCTAAAGTACTGCCATCTAATTAGTTCTATTAAAAATGCACATCAAACATTGAGAGGTAGATTTGTTATGTGAAAATTATATAAACACAAGACTACTGAATGAACACAAGTGAACAAACACTCATTTATCAAATTTGTTAGGGGTAACCAAAAGAGCATATTAGTATACTACTTTTCCTTCTTAAGCTGTCATGCTGGCAGGAGGTTTGAAATGGTATCTTTGTGAGCTCTTAGCTTGAAATGAGAAGGGTGTGAGCTTCACTCCACTCCCTGTTCTGTGATGTTCATTTTAATTTTCAGTTCTGAAAGATATTTCAAACTGAGCTGTTGTTTTTCCTGTCCTCTTTCAAATTTTCATCAATTAGTGTTTGACATGTGTATGAAATGATAAGCATTAGCTAGCATAATAAGGAAGCAGGAAAGCAATTTGCCATTCATAGCTTCACATTTGAGAAACAAAAAGAAAAAGAAAAAGACCCCAACAAACTAGTGCTTATAAACCTTTCCCAATCTTCCTTTTCCTCCTAAAAAAATGAGTTTGTGTTCTGAAATTTGAGATTTGAAGAGCAGTTGCAGTATAAGCTGCAAACAATGAATGCAGGTTTGGCTTGAATTAATTCAGTTGAGCATTTAGCCACCTGCTTCTATCATTGTTAATTACATGAACTCAGCTCGTGTTGGATATGATTAACATACACAATACTGCTAAGAAATCTTCAAGATGCCTTAAACTGGAAAACAAAACAAAAAACAAAACCCTGTATACTATCAAGATCCAATCTGGAGACACTGGGGATCAAATCCTGATCTTGACAGGATGTGTTTCCATGTCACCTTTTGTAACTGTATCTTACCTTTTCTCAGTTCTTTGTCATAGTACAGATATAGTAAAACTACTTTAAGATTGTGAGCAGTCTTGTGTGGGCTTCATCAACTTAGACATTCATCTTGCTCTTCTCTTCCACATTTGCTTTGGCCTCCAAAGTATCTCCAGTGGCTTTTTGATGCAGAAACCAAGGATACATAATAGTTACTTCCTAGACTGTAGAGAGTAAGACAGGTGTACTAAGTGTCACAAAACACACAGTTATTATGTGGCTGTATTTGCTGGTTATGCTTTTGAAAATGCTACTTCATTTGCCTATGTGTAATTCCTCTTGCATAAATTTGTGTTCAGTGGAAGAAATATTCCAAGGAATAAGTGGAGTGTGTTTGTGTTGAAGATATTTAAAGCTCTGACTAAGTTGTAGGAATAGAATAATTCTCATCCTTTACATATCAGTGTCATGTGGTTGCATTGCTCTGATTAGCATAAAAATTTACACAAAATGTAGAGGAATAATGCATGTAATTGTATTATTGTATGTGTATATATATGTGTGTATGTATAATGTAAATGTGTAATACATGTAATTCTAGTTTACTTGGAAGCAAGGTATATTTGTTTTATTTTAGTTACAAAATATTAGCTTTCCTTGCCTCATAAAGAATAGGCCTCTCAACTGAGTTGACATTAAATGCAACCTATCACTCCATTTATGCCAAACTTTTTCCTTTATCCTTCTATATTCAAAGTTCTTTCATAGAACATACAAAGCAAAGCAATCAAACAACAAAACCACCCAGATTATGTAACCAAGTGCCAATACTCAACTGCAACAAAAATCCTACCTCAAGCCACACATCACACAATGGAGATCATGAATGTTACCATTGCAGTAGCAGAAAGCTGTTGGTTCATACTGAGTTGGGAGATGGTTAGGGGAAAAAGGGAGTGAGTGGTAATGGTTTAAGTTTCCATAACACTTCTGTGTGTATACTATACTGCTAGAAAATGGAGAGAGTCCAACATTCCCTAAATGAAAATTGATTTTATTCAGAACCTTATTTTTTCTCTTTAAGTACATGAAATAAGTCAACTATCATTTTATTGTTGTTATTTTTCTTTTATTTTTGAGACTATAATATAATTACATCATTTCCCCGTTTTCCTTTCTCCCTCCAAACTTTCCCATATATTCTTCTTCTTTTCTTTTCCCCCCTCAAGCTTGTGGCCTTTTTTCTTATTAATTTATTTTACATGCATATATATATATATATATATATATATATATATATATATATATATATATATATATATATATATATATATATATATATTTCACAATGCAACCTGCTCATTCTATGTAATGTTATTTGTATATATGTTTTAGGATGGACCATTTGGTATTGGATAATCAATTGTATTCTTCTATGGGAAGACTGTTTATCTGATTCCCAGTATTCCTTCGTTGCCTGGAGTTCCTTGTGTAGGGTTAGGATCTCCTGGGATTTCCCTTGTCTGCTTTGTCATGTCCATTGGTGTCATTCTTGTTAAATATCTTTTTTTTTTAAAGAAAAATCTATGGTTACAATAGAAAAAACTAGGAAAAAAAAAGGTTTTGTCTCATATGGAAAACTATTTTTAAGGAGTTTAAATTACGTTCAAGAAGACAAGTGGAAGGATTAAGGATGGAACCCAATTTCAAAATTGGCAATAATTTTATGCTTCCATGGAGTTCTAATGCACACCATTATTGTAAATAGCAAACAAAAGTATGTACGTTATGAAATCTTTACACACGCACTAACTCTAGACATGCTAAATCTACCCTTTGGGGGAGATTCATGAGAAAGTAGATCATGTAAACAATTTGCTATAATGAAAAGAACATGGTTTTCTTATCAAATTAAGGAGAAAGGTAAGGTCCCAGACTTTCTGTCACAGTGGAAAGAGAACCGTAGTTTGTGGTTTGAGATTCCCCTCACTCACAATGTGATTATAGATAAATCCTCTTTGTGAATCAAACACCAGTCTAAGTTCTCAGAGACCTCTCCTTGAAAACCTACCCTACTCTCATTAAGCCACTCCCTGTTCTGTCACTCAACTTCAACATTTTAATAAAAGTTCATATTGTTTTGCTATATTTGTTATATATTTTGTCATAGGTTTTGTTATTGTTTTATGGCTTGCTGTTTTCTTCTGGATATTGTGTTTTTCTTGACTACATCTGCACCCTTTGTTTCAAGACCTCAGTTGCAGCTTGAGTTTTGGCCTAACTAGTTACGTGATACAGAAAAAAAATTACCGAAATCCTCTGGACTTCACAGGTTTCCTCTCTTACAATAACAAAACTAAATTCTCAGAGATAATGTCTAGCTATGTGTACAACTGTCCTGAAAGAAGAAAACAGACAGAGAAAATAGAAATACACAGAGATCTTTCAATATTAAAGTTTGCTAAGTCTGTGGTAAAAAGCCTTCATGGTATTGGTCTATGAGTAACTGTATAGACAGATGTAAAATCCACATTGGAATTAGGGATGACTATTTATGTTTTCCTGTATGGACAATTAATGCTATTTATAATCTCAATATTTTGACCTTTAAATTTGATAGCCCAGGAGATGTTTTGCAGTTGTACTGTTTTGGACTTTGGAAAGTATTTATCCTTTTAATCTCAACCCATTGAAACTGCATTGAAATTGAATGGAATTATAGTGAATGCCCAGAGCCAGGGTTATGAGTTGACCCACCCCAATGTCCACCCTATCTATGATCTGCATGAGTACGTGATGGGACCTGACCTACAGACCCAAAGCTGCAGGATTTCCACAAGGCAACAACAGGAGACCCAAGAGGGGTTCCAGTGAAGGCCCTGCATCAATTGTGTAGCAGAAGCCAGAGGCCTTGAACCAGACCATTGACTCTTTGCAGTTGAACACTTGCACATAAAGATATACAGATAAAGGATTTACTGTGTGACTCACTATGTCACACTACAGTTTCCATGATGAGACTTTAATTTTTTCTTTTTTCTATTATTTTCTATTAAATTTTATTTTATTTTAATTTATTTTTGGAGTGGAGGGAGGCTGCAAGGGCAGAAGGCAGATATGAAGGGGCAGGAAATGAATGGGATCAAGATTCATGATGTGAAAGACACAAAGAATAAATAAAAAGAAAGTTGAAAATAATTGGAAAAAAGAGGCAGACTTACAGACAAAACCCAGAAGAACTATATCAGAATCCCATAAACATGTTGATGCTCCTGTTTTTGTTGAGGGCATGCTGGAGGAGAAGATGCTTGCACTCCACTTCTAGTGAATACATGCCTGGCTTGACTGCAACAGTGTAGTACTCGTGGCCTTTGGGGTCTGCAGGGCACCTTGACAGACTGTCTCTCCAGACTGCATCTGCTGAAAGCATCAAGATTGAAAACAGACTGAAGTTGCTTCTCATAATATATGGAAATCAATACTGAAGCCACAGACAGCACAATTGCTCACTTACGTTCTTCATTTATTTCAAATCCAGAGTGGTAAGCTTAACACAATGTTACACAAAGGCCTCAGCTGAATTCAATATTGCAATTGTTCACCTGTAGTTTAGGGCCCTTTATTACTAATCCTATTCATGTTTAACTATATGTAGTTATCTGTTTCATCTGCAACTTAAAAAGTGATCATTTCGCGTGACTTAATATAGCTGCAAAAGGGACAGAAGCCACTCAACATATAGTTGCACTTACTTTCTTCTATTTGCTATGAAGCTTTTAGAGTTTATGATTTTACTCTTTGAATTTGTACCTTCTACAGTTATGCTTTCTACCTTGCTGTAAACATCTCTAATAAGATAATAGGATACAACAGGCTTCTGGCTTACATAGATTTACCTCTATGGGCATATAATGGATATTGTGTGACATGAGGGAAATTCATTAACTTGCCTAAGCCTTGATGTTGTAGTATTTTTTTTTGTGTGTGTGCTATAACAGATTCCTATAGAATATATAAATTACCAGCAATAGAAGTTTATTTGGCTCATATTTTAGTGACTCTGGAGTCTAAGAGTATGCTGCGGGGATCTATTGGTGCTGAATACCATGTCATCACATGGCAGAAGGTCTGATGAACACAGACAGACTAAGAGGGAAGGACTTACAACAAACTCACTCTTGTAATAATTAGCCCACTCAAGATGATAGCATTTAGTCATTTATGAGTACCCTCATGACCTGATCTCTTTTAAAAGAGTCGCCTTTTAGTATCACGGTGGCAAGTCAGCAAGGGTTTTGGGGGGGACTTGCAAACTGTAGAGAACATTTCCCTTCATCTATTAAAAGGTAACAACTAATGCCTGTCATCTCACATTACCGTGAGTATGAATGTCATCACAAATTTAAAACACCTGGCATCCAGCCAGGTACAAATTCTGGGACTGATGTTGTTTGTGTCTGCTGAATAATGATATACATAACCTTTACATTTTAAGAATTCTCATAGTAAAACTCCAGTCAGCCCTGCTAATATAAAATATAAAATTGAGCTTATTTGAGGAAGCAGACACTCCCTTTACTCAAGAATAAATTATACATCTGCTTTGAGGAGCCCTCCTTCAGACTGAGAATGTAAGTGTTTCTTTTAGCAAGAACAGTGTTGCCCACAGTCAGAGAAATATGTGCATCCATGTGAATCACCCATGGGAATGCATCTTCTAGCTATGGATTTCTAGTTCTGGCTTCAAACTATGACAGTTGTGTTTGGGAGCCATGCTTTTGCTCAGCCCAAGTCAAACACATTGGAATTAGAACCAGAAACCCCATTTATTTATAATCACATGCACAATCTTTATTTCCCCTTATATATGGAATCTTTTTTCTTTATTTTTGATTATCTAAATCTTTTAAGCCTTTAAAACATGTTTCCCATAATATAGAAATAGCACAGTCATATGTAACTCATAGTGCATTTTAAGTCTACAATAAGCTGATGAATGAAGACTTTTATTCTTGCATTTTATTTATTTATTTTGTGTGCTTGTCTGTATAGGTATATATATAGGGACTCCTGTATGCCATGGCACATGTGGAGGTCAGAGGACAACAAGTGGCCGTCACTTCTCACCTTTCACCATGTGAGTCCTAGGCATTGATCTCTGGCCATGAATTTTTGGCAGCAGGCACCTTTGCCTGCTGAGTCATCCTGCCTGCTCAGGAGTCATGCTTCATATACTATAAATCACCTCATATAACTAAACTACTAATATGGTTTCAATTATCCGTATACAGTGCAGGCCAAAGGCAATAGGAATAAGCAGTTAAAAATATGGAGTCAAGAGCCAGACTGCTGAATTTCAATTCTCACTCCATTACTCTGAGCAAAGGGACTTGGATTGGAGTGGCTTGTTTTCCTCAGCTATGCACTGAAGATAATGGTAGAACATTCTTCATGGAGTTGTTTTTAGAACTAAATGAGCTCAAATATGAGAAGTAATTAGAACAGTGCCTGACATAAAATTGATGGCATATAATTATTTCTATTAATATTATCTTGCTTGTTAAAGAAGATACATGAAGTCCTACTTTTTTAACATGTGTTTCAAGACTTGTGATTACAGTTTGCAACACACATTCATACTTTACGGTGTCCTGTGAGTTTACTGCAACGTGAGCGTTCATCTCTTTGTGTCTTATTTGCTGCAGATTTTCTGGTCTTTTGGGGGTTAGGTCACATTGTCTACATTTTTATTATTTCCCCCAAAGAATGAGCCATTCTCTGTCATACAAATTGAAACTAGTCTTCCATTTTTTTTTATATTTTTATCATTCATTTTTGCCTTTTATTTTGGGGGAAGAGCACAGAGACCTGCAAGACTAGACTCAAGTACTCTCCCCAGCATCAATTCCCAGTTGACTCTCCAACCTGAAAGATTTCTTTGCATAGTGAATAGAAGCCACTGCTGTTGAGTTAATATGAAAAAAATTCACATATATATTTGGTTTTCTTTCTTCAAAAACTTTGCTACTGACTTTGTGGATGAGGCTATAAAATCCTCTCTCAGAGGTTCACAATCAATTTTCTCCATAGTGAAAGAGTATCATTTCTTGGCACAAGCAAATGCAGTAAGGTAGCTTTAGGCATAAACCTATATACCTAGAACTAACAACAACAAAAAGAAGTGAAGATAGAATTTCAAGCAACTTTTGACATAATTTCCTAAAAGTGTGGCATCAAGGTTTTGACATTATAAACTGTATTTTTCAAAGTAGCAAGATATATTTTAATGTTTTCAATTGTTTAATAACTTAAATATTTAGACATTCGATAAATGACTCCAATTTTGTGCTCTTTGCTTTGTTACACTGGTGACAATAACTGGAGTACACATAACATTTCCATAATTTGTAGAAAGCTAATTTAATAAAATGCCATGCTATACAAATGTGTTAAAGTGTCACAAGTATTTGTCAGTATATAGTACTGATTCACAATGAATGAATCCACCCAACATATATTCATTCATTTCCAGCTATTTCTAGGCACTGTACTGGAGGAGTAGCTGCCAAAAGAGGCCCTTATCTGGGGGAGTTTGTATTCTGTTGAGAGGCAGATAATAAATGCTGACAGGTAAATGTATTATAAAATCACTTACTTTTAAGTGCTATGGAGAAAAATAACACAAGGAAAGGGAGTAGTGTTCTGGGAAGGGATATCCCTGGTGTGCATGACAATCATGGGAGAGCCTCATAGGAAGACGGTATCTGAGAAGATGTGGAAAGGAAATGAAAGAGAAACTACAGCAATTTCAATGAAGAGCAGACTAGGCAGAGGAAATGGTGTGTCCAAGGGCCTGACATGACAGTAAGGCAGGCATCCTCCAGAGCATAGATGCTGGAACAGAGTGGACAAGGGGACAAAGGCTTGTGAGGAACAAGCCTTCATGATCCTTGTTGGGTATCACTGAGACTCTGGTCTTTGCTGTCAGTGAGATGGAGAGCTACGGGTGCTCCATTTTTAGAGAAATGATATGACCCGAATCAGGTCTGAACAATACCTCTGGCTACCACTGGACTCATTAAAGGATAGGAAGACTGCAGATGAGTATTATGAACAGTGGAGTTGGGCAAGAACTCAATCTGGGAAACTACCAATGCAATCCAGAGTTTTCACTTCAAATACTCCCTTAGAAAAGTCAAATGTTTCTTAAAAGGTCAACATTTTGATAATAGAGTGTCAGTTGCTATCAGCTTAGCTGAATTGAGACCTTAAAATTATGAGTGATTCTATGTGCATACTTTTCTACACACCCTTCACATCCTAATGTTTATTATTATCTTTGTAATCAAAGTTATTTTATTAAATTTCTACTATGTCTGGTAAAATACTGGATACTCACAAGAAAAAAAAATGCCCAGGAGTTATTGCGTAACACAAAAGAACTATTTTCTTGGTGCTCTTACTGTTTATAATTTGGGGACTCTATTGAAGAATTAAATTAAATCCATATTTGTTAATGGCCAGGCTAGATGCCAGAGTGATATAGAGAAATGCTCTTCAACTCTTCTTGAGGATGTTATCATGGCTAACTAGTGTATTACACAGAGCAACTACAGTCACCATGAAAATGTCAGAGTCAGAAAGAGTGGGACCTTGGCTTGGTCAGAAGTAATGAGGACATGACCTGAAATACAGAAAATCTGCAGAATGCAAGAAAAGCTTTTGAGAACTTGAAGCTATAGAGAATAGAACATTATCAGTACGCTTGTACGTAGTAAAAATAGACGAGGTTACATAAGCACCATAGTAACCTGCCAACCTTCCACTGAAATGACTGCTGAATGATGTTTTCTGGTGGCAAATCCAATAGTTAGTCTGCTGCCAGTGGGGTCTTTGCAGAATTTTCCACCCTTACCATTTGTCATTTTTCCTGAGCAGTAAAATTTGGAGCACGGTTATCCTGATAGCCCTACATTTAATGAAAACAGTTTGTTAAAGCATTCTTTACCCAAGCTACTGCTGAGATACACAAGAACACAGATAACAGACATTTACTTTTTTCAAGAGAACTTCTTGTAGACACTGGAGGGAGGCCAGCAGAAAAATCAATCACAATTACTCTAAAGTGGAGTTTCACAGTGTTCCCCTTAGGCCATTATCCTTCAGTTCTCTGAGATCACTGACAACATCTTACTCACCTTTGGTTCCTCCCGTGTCCATACTATGCCTGGAAAATGGTGAGATGAAGGTTTGTAAAACATACACACACGTTCATGCCGACTGAGAAAAATTTTAAATTGTTATGGTTTGAATGTGAAGTGTTCCTCATATTCTAATGTCTTTGAATATTTGGTCACCCAGAGGAGGAACTGTTTGGGGGCACTGTTGAAACCTTGGGAGGTAGGGCCTGCTTGGCAGAGTGGGTGTCTGAGGGTAGGCTCATGATAGTTCTAGTCTATGCCCCTCTCTAAACAAGCAGCAGCTAAAAGTTCCCTTCACCAGGGACCAAGTCATGAGCACTTCCACACCTTCCCTTCACCAGGGACCAAGTCACTAGCACTTCCATGTCTCCCTTGCCCCATGATGGACCAAATTCTCTGAACCACAGCAAAAAAGGAAATCTATAACTGACTTTTTCGTCAGGACCATTGGCTCACCCATAAAGACATAGGGACTTCTTATTAATTATGAAAATTTGGCTGATAGTTTAGGTGTGTTTCTAACTAGCTATTATAACTTAAATTAATGCAGTATTATTAATTTACTTTCGGCTCATGGCTTTGTTACCACATCTCCATATTGCTCATCCTGCTTGCTCTGTATCCCATGGCATCTACCCCTTTCTTCATCCCAGCATCCTCTGTGCCTGAAAATCCACCATGGAGAACTACATCTCAAAGAAACAAAAAGAGCAAAGCAAATGAAAGAAATGAGCCCAAACCAAAGATATTTCCCCTCTGTTATTTGTGTTTTATTTTCCCAATAATGGAAGCACAACAGGAAATGTAACAACATTTCCTCTCACTCATGAGACTTTCTGATACTTCAAGCTCTTTTAAATCTGTCCCCCACTCTGTGTTCTATCGTCTCATCTTCTCCCATGAAAATTATCATGTTTTTCTCTCACAGGGTCCCCAGAATGATTTGGAAACACAAACTCTCTCTCTCTCTCTCTCTCTCTCTCTCTCTCTCTCTCTCTCTCTCTCTCTCTCTCTCTCTCTCTCTCTCACACACACACACACACACACACACCAGAGAGAGAGAGAGAGAGAGAGAGAGAGAGAGAGAGAGAGAGAGAGAGAGAGAGAGAGAGAGAGAGATTGCTCCTTGGCCCTGTCGTACTGTTTCATAGTGCACCTATCTTCCTAGCCCATGTTTCTTAACTATTCCAGGCTCAGCCCTCAGCCCCTTGCACTGTGTACTCCAGATTCTTGGGCACTGTCTGCACTGAACCTCTGGCTTTCTCTAATATCGCTGATTAACTGAACATTCCTTAGAGGACTTTTGTGTATATATTAAGATTCAGACCAAAAAAAATGGTTTCTTTTGTGATTCCCCCTCCCTCCTTTCCTGTCATTTCCTTTCCCACCTCTGCATTTGTTATGGATTTAATCATTTCCTCATCTGAGCTCACACAGAGAGAATAATGGAACTTATCACATTGCTTTATCATTTTTTTAATTTAATTTTAATTTTGTCTGTGAAAATAAGTATGTTCTCTGTTTTGATTAAAATACTGCAGATAATAACAAAGCTCACTTTGATTGTTTGCCTCAGTTCCATTCTCCTTTCCATAGTCCCTTGTGCATATCTCTTTAGCTTCATGAAACTATCGTATCTCTAATGAACTCTAAGACATGGGTACAGTTCTTCACTGGGTTCCACAGCCTCTTGCCCTTTGCCTATCATTGGAAAACGCTTTTGGAAGACAATCTCTGGAAAATGTCAGTTCACCTCTCTGGAATTCTTGTTCCTGCTGTTAATTGCCTTCATAATTTTCCTCTTCAAAATACATATGTTTTGTTCATTTGTTTGTTTTATATGCTATCCTTTGTTTTGTGTTCACAGTGGAAGCCTTAGTCTGCTTAAATCTACTCTGTCATATCCTGAAATGGCAGTCTGGTATAAAGAAAAATAATAATTATTTCAAACTCTTATACTATTAAATAAAACTATTTGTTGATCTGGTCATTGTTATTCACTTATGCATAGTTGAGCTCAAACAAAATTTATATAATAGATATAAGTTCTACAAATATGTATGCAGTATCTATTATTATCTGCAATTTCTCTGCCAGATATCATCAATGCAGCAGTGGTGCAAATAGACCCTATGTTTCCATCAGTGGAAATTCAAGTCTAGTAGAACAAGTAGATATTAAATGAATGAGGCCATGGATAAATACAGAATTAGATACTGCTACAACATTCTATTAGTAACGACAATAATAAAACTCTGTTAGAACTTTTTTCAGAGGGCAGCCTCTGCTCAGATATTTTTTAGATAGGATGTTCCTTGCTCTTCTTATCATCAGCACACCTTGCCACAATTACTCTGTTTTTATTTCCCTATCACTGGATGTTATATATTACCTATTGACTGGTTGGATGATGGTTGTTCTTTTCCACCTTCATAATTGGAACCCTTTTGCTTGTCATCTACAGTTTCTTGAACAGGGTAGGCGATCGATTTAAAGCTAACTGTTCTTTTCCTGTATTGACTTCATTTACATATCCACTATTGCAGGCTAAGCAACAAACAATAGAGGAGATCAGGGTCTAGCAAGTATAATAACTTTATAAGGGAAGGAGATCTTTAAAATGTGATTAAGAGTCAACATAGGGAGAGTACTCTGGAATATCACTGTGGACTTCAGGTCTGTAGTAGGGGGGGGGTGTCTCTAACTCTTTTGCCTGCTCTTGGGACCCCTTCCCACATACTGGGTTGCCTTGTCCAGCCTTGATATAATGGTTTGTTCCAGTCTTATTGTAACTTGTTATGCTGTGTTCAGTTGATACCCCTTGGAGGTCTATTCTTCTCTGTAGGAAAACAGAGGAAGTGTGGATCTAGGGAAAAGGGAAGGTTTTGGGGGGTTCAGGAAGTAGTGGAGGAAGGAGAAACTGCAGTCAGGAGGGCTATAATGTTGAGAGAAGAATAGACAGATAGGTGGACGGACAGAGAGAGAGAGAGAGAGAGAGAGAGAGAGAGAGAGAGAGAGAGAGAGAGAATAGGTTATGCACAAAGAAATGGAAGACATTATATCATGACTATGGAGACAAAGGCCAGAGTGACATAGCTGCAAGTCAAGGAATACAAGGGTACTATAAGCTAGAAGAGTAAATGATCACAGCCTTGCCATATCTTGATTTTTTTTTATCCAGTGAAAATAATTCTAGACTACTGGCTTCTCCAAGGACTGGAGACTAACTGTTCAGCCACCACATTTTGTGGTCATAAACCACAGGAGACTATAAACTTGGTGATATTACCACGATCCCCATTTTATCGGAAATTGAGACACAAAAAAATGAAGCAGCTTCTACCAGATCATAGACCTGTACTTGTTAGAAGTGGAATTCAAGCGATGACAGTTTGGAAGATTTATCATTATACCGTGGATTCTAGACGTCGTCTTGAATTTCAGTGAGAGCTGGAATCACAGTGTGAAGGGTGAGTGGGAATTACTAAAAGAACTGTGAAGAAGAGCACTCCTAAGATAGGGAAAGATGACAATTCTGAAAATGGAATCATAGCTGTTGTGTAAGCCTGTAGGACAAAGTGAGGAAGACTTGATCATGACATGGAGGCTTCTAAGTATGTTTAACACTATCTTAGTTCTGTAGGAGGGAAAGTCTTCATTGTAGAAACCACAATGAACAAATTAAGCCAATCAAGGCAAGAGCAAGATGGAGGACATCTTCAGGAGCTTCCCGGAATTCCAGGCAGGGGCAGTTCCACTTGGGCTGAGATGATGACACTGGAGAAAGAGAAAAGTATGCATATCTGAGGGGGAAATATGAGCTATGTTAGGTGTGAATGAGAGAGAGGTATCAGGAATGACTTCTAGGTTTCTGGCATTAGCATCACACATATGGAATTGTAAATCCATCAGGAGGGAATTGTCATGGAATTGTTACTGCAAAAGAATGAAATAAAAATACAGGCTTGTTGGATTTTGCACGTCTGTGAGACAAAAAATAGAGAGGACATGTTGGTCATCGGCTAGTGGGACTGCAGTAAAGAGAAGAAAGCTAAACACCAAATACTTATTTAGAAGAACAAATCAGGGAGAAGCTTAAGAATCAGAAAACAGCCTTAGAACTAAGCCTTGAAATGTGGTTCAATCAGACATAGGCATAAAAGAAATGACCAAATGAGCAAAGAAAAGTGAGTAGAGTTGCATGCAACTTGAAACAACAGACTCGTGAGAATCTTCTCATTGTCAATCACACTAGGTGATACCGAGTATCATTGACAGACAAAGCTATGGGAAACAGGAACGTGCGATAGCTGTACCAATTAGTCTCTTGGTACTCAAATCAAGTATTTCCTCTTTGGGGAACATGTTCAGAAAGCAAAGATCATAGGTACCTATAGGAATTCCTTACTAGGTATGGAAATAGAATAAGATGCCATTTCTTCCTGTGCGACACCATAACTGAAAATTATATAAATATTATCAGAGCCCCATCTCAGGCTGAAATGCTCACTGATATAAAACAACAGCAAGAACAATAATGATAGTGAGTCCTGGGAAGTTTTCAACTATCGCCATGTATCACCTTGTAACAAACACAGCAGAAGAGCAGCTATGCCGTGTAGGATGACCTGGTATGTAGAGCAGTAACCTATGAATAGGGGGGCTTCTTAATTTAATGTCATACATATCTGCATCAGATGATAACTGAAATTTCTGTCCCAGCTTGAGGAACTGGCTAGAAGAAGGTAGAATAGTTTTATTTTCAGTAATTTTCAGAAGACCAGTCACTTGAATTTCCGTTTTTATTTATTTATTTATTTTTCTAGAAACTTTCACGGAAGTAGTAAAAACAGAGATGGAAGCAATCCCCTCAAAGTTTGTGATAAAACTGATCAACATGGATGGGTAGGGTTTAATCGGGAACCTGGCCTGCTTTGAGGGAGATTCAGAGAGAGAGTCAGGACAGTAGTGTGGAGAAAACTAGGGCACCCAACCAATTTTCCTAATTTTAATCTAAAAGCAGAAGCTTACTCTGTATCTCTCTAAGTTGCTTTAATACAAGATAATATGTGGAAATATCGTGGGTAATGTAAATAAGGGAATGGGTAAGGAAACTAAAGTACAGGGTAATTAAAAGATGCTTGCAAGTGGTCTAACCAGGAAGAAATGGGCTTCACTTATTACATGGATTATTAGTTGCTCATCTTTTGTGGTGATAAAATACCTCATGAAAGCACTTTAAATATGATGTAATCTATTTTGCCTCAGAGTTTGAGAGCATAGTCTGTAACAATAGGGAAGCCATGGCAGGAGTTTGAGGCAGCTGGTCACAGTGTATCCACATGAGGAAGTAGAGAACAATGGAGGGTGATTCTCAACTCATTTCTCACCTTTTATTCATCCAGAAACTTCAGCCCATGAAATGGTGCTGTCCACATTTAGGGGAGATCATACCACTTCAATTACCAAATCTGAAAACTCTCTTGTTCACAGCTAAGAGTCTCTGTCACCTAGGCAACTCTAGTTCTTCTCAAATTGACAAGTCCATTACAAGGACGAGTACAAGGCCACACCTTGACAACTCAATGCACAAACATCATTTTAAAGCCATAATCTTCAATTCCTTGTCCCCAGGGGCTCATAAAGAAAAATGCATTTAGTCCAACTGTTCAAAGTGCAGTTTTAGGGTACTCTCTTGATGGTGAGTCTCTGTATAATCAAAAACGATTATAAATCTGGAGAGTAAGTTCTGTGCTTAAAAGCGTTCTCTGATCTTCCAAAAGACCAGAGTTCAATTCCCACCACCTATGTTAGGTGGCTCACAGACACCTGTAACTCCATCTCCAATTAGGCCAATATCTCTGGTTTCTGTGAGCACCACTTCTCACATACCCACAAAAAGACACACTCGTATTCACAATTAAAAAAATAGTTACATACTTTCAATATACAATAAATATTGTATATTGAATAAATACAGGGAGGCATCCAATAGCCCTGCCCAGCTGTATTGCTTATCAATTACAATAATCAGCACGGGAAGAGATCTCTAAAGGTAAAATTGTAGCATTCAAATCTTAAAAGTAAACAATAGTGGTTTAACTGGACCCAAGACCCTCTTAGCAGGAGGGAAATCATGCCTGGTCTTAGAAATCTACCCAAATTTCCAGGGATTGTGAGGTCAGAACCTTAGAGAAGAAGCTTCTACTGCCACTTTTCAAAACCAACATAATTCTTACTGCTTTCTAAATGCTTATCCTTATACCCACAGGTATGTAAGCTCTCACTCCTCATGAAAGAGATTTCTCATTGTAGCAGACTGAGACCATTACAAAACACCACAACTGGTCAAAATACAAAGAATAGCTGATTGTGGGGATCTCAAACCAATGGGTACATCTAAAACACAATTCCTAAAATAAGGCTGATGGAACACTGTGAAGAGGGGACAGAAAGAGTGTAATATCCATAGGATTGGGAAGTATACTCTGGGATTGTATCTCTTAGAAATATTAGGGGAGCTACACTCATGATACCTCAACATATAACTGCCTAAACAGAACCTGAACAATAACAATACAAAAATAACTTTGGCTCTGTTCCCAATAAACTTTCCATTCCCATAAGAAATCTCATAAACTGGGACTTCACAGTCTGCATTTTTCTCAGCATTTCTTTAAGCATTTCAGTCTGCTAAATTCCCACCAGGCTAACCCATCAAACTCTGCTCAGAACATCAAAGGAATTTTCTAGCCCAAAGTTTCAAACTCTTCATCATTCTTCTTGCAATTTGGTTCCAAAGCCTGAGAACCACATGGTCAGGTTTATCACAGCAATGACCCACTCTATGATACCACTCTTGTTTCTGTGGCAAAAACAACTTAAGGAAGAAAGAGTTTATTTGGTTTCACAGTTTCGAGATAGTCAATCAGGTAAGGAAGTCATGACATCAGGGGCATCAGGCACTGGTCATATGGCATCCACAATCAGGAAGCTCAGTCCAATGAATGCTGGTGCTCAACTTGCTTTCTCTTTGTAGTTCTGGGACCCTACCTGTGGAATGATGCTGTCCATCATTGCTATCATCTATCATTTAATTCTACCTGGATGAAACAGACAATGGATTCTAAAGTTATTAAATAAGATGTTATTATATTAGTCAAGAATCTCTAGGAAAACAGAGTAAGAGGAAAAAGAAATTCCTTCTAAGGAATTTGGTCATCAGCTTAGTGAGTCTGAAGTCTGACAAGTGAGGCCAGCAGGCTGAGATTTAGGACAGAGCTGCAATTGGAATCTGAAGGTAGAGTGCTATAAAGCCCTTGGCACAGAGAGTCTGAAGGTGTCATGCCATATGACTTCCTGTTTTTTGGAAAATGACAGCCTTTTGTTCTCTTCAGGATTTTGATGATTGAAGAGGTCCTCTCACATTATAGAGTTGTTTAACTGAAAGTCTGATGATTTAAATATAACATCCCAAATTATCTTCATAGAAACACAGAGCACTGTTTAAGCAAATATCTTGGTATTAAGGTTCAACAAAAATGATGCAGAAAACTCACTATCACAGTTAATATTAACTGATATATGTATATAATATGATTCCAGAGTGACTCAAGATAGAAATTAAAGAAATTGCTTTACCACCCATTTAAAGAGCTAATTTTAACCTTAGATGAAAGTTTCCTATCCAGAAAATTAGTATTCTGAGTAGATCATTTATAATACATCTTACAGACATTACGTCCTGTTATTGAATTTGAAACTTGATTTAAAACAAATTAGAGTTTAATTTAACACAGTTTTAGCAAGTAACTATCCCATTCATTCATTCAAAATATTTAAATAACAAATTGACCTGGTGCTTCCTTCCTTAGGTGCCATTCCAAGCATTAGTTTACACTATAAATTCAAATTGAACTCACAGTAATATCTCTGTCTGGAAGAAAAATTCACAAACTAAAGAGCACACAGCTGCTTGCTTTTAGCTTATTTCTACTTGATAGCTAACAAATTTCATTTTCTTAATCTTGTCTAGAAAAATGTACTCATTTTATATTTTAGTCAACTGGTAAATCCACCAACAAACCAGTCAACCAACAAATATTACTGTTTTATAAAAAGTAATAAACGTTTGCATATGTCTCTGATATGGCTCTCTATCTTGGAAAAAAAGCTCTAAACCTCAATGGGATACTCCTGATTACCTTAGATTCTAAGGCTTAGAAGAAATGGTGTTTTACTAAAATGAAAGGGCAGAAAATACCACTTGTTATAATAAATAACTCCAAAGGAGATTTAAAAATTATTACCAATAGATCAAAGCTATCAAGGGTTATGCATAATAAATGCTCATTTACATGATACAGTATTTATGCAGCAAAGTCTTTTCCATGATTAAAACCAGGTCAGAATGCAGAGCAGCTTTAAAGAGTGATAATTAAGTATTTACTTTTCAATTAATCTGATATATCTACAACTGTGACTTTATGAGCATGGTAGTATATGGTAATGGAGCAAAACTAAGGCTAGGTGGCTTTTGCTCCAGCTTTTTCACTCAGTAGCTAAACGATCTTGTGTTAAATATGCACTTACTCAGACCAGAGTCCTATAGATGTAAAATGAAGATACAGTTAAATTCATCAGTAGAAGGCAAGGGCCCAATTGACATACCAAGCATTCTAAACCAGGCAAAATCCAAAACCTTGTCTTGGACTTCAATTTAACTTCTAGACAATTGTGGAAACATTTATAGCAACATAAGACACTGGGAAAATCTTACATTTTAGGAAGTGAAAGTCATAACTAAAAGTATGTGTTAATTATAATTGGATAATGTAGCTATACTTGAAACTCAGTATTTCCATAGACATTAGATTGAACATTTCCCAGATATCAGTAAAAGATTTACTAAGAAAATCAGACTTGATCTCTATAGTTTGAAGAACTTTGAATGCTTTATTTTTTAGAGTCAGCAGAGTACACCTCAGATCTTTATTCCATGGCAGAATAACATCATTTCTCCCTTTCATTAAAGATATCTAAGCCTCATCTCACAAACAATCACAATTCCATTTTATTGTTTCTCACCTTGTAAACTCTTAGAGTGAAATTTCATCTTATATTCACTGATGGACTGGTTCAATGATTATTTAATTCACTCTTACCTGCCTGTCACTAAAGGGATTAGTATAAGAATTACTCCAAATTCTGGATCCTTCAACTACCATGTCCTATTCCCTTTCCCATCTGGTTTTAGTCATCTCCCTGCCCCTTTAACATTCTTCTACAATATATCCCAATGATCTGTCTGACCTCCTTCTGAAAACAGCAGTCTGACTTTGACTCCAGTCCTACATCTGATTCATCATTTGTCTGGCATATGGCTCCCTTACATGCTTAATTAACAGTTGTCCTAACCCATGCTCTTTATCCTCTTCCTCCTTGCCTTTTCTTTTAGCTTTTGTTTTGTGTTTAACCTTTCCCACTTGCCCATTCTCAGACCACTTGAGTCTACTCTACATGACTCTGTGGAAGTGCTTCTTTCTTGGTTGTCTCAGACTTGTTATTTATTGTATGGGTGAAAATTATTACTTTATGATTTTTCTGTTCTTGTCTCAATCTCTCCTTTCTTTTTATGCACCTATATTCAATTATCAAAGCTCAAAATACATCAAATAAGGTGGTCCTATTTTATAGACTGAGTCCAGATTACTCATCTGGATCCCAGATCTTTGGTCTTTCCCTTCACACCTTCTCTTCTTCCACTGCTTCTTGCCAGAGGAAATGATACGATTACCTCAATAGAGAATATATGAAGTATTCTACTGGCCTCCAGTTGGAAATACATGGTCCTTACTTTTAGAAGAATTTGCACTGCAGAAAATGAGAGAGATTAAATCATGAATACCCAGCAAGTTCTTTAATTACATTTATATATAGTGTTGTATTTTTACAGTCTTTACACTGTCATGAGTAATGAGAAAGGTCAATTATTAATACATACGTTCACAGACACCTCAACAGAGGCTTCCAGTAGCTGGTGTCTTTAGAGGTGTTCTGCAGTGCTGCTGTTGCTAATTCAAAGGGTGGCTTGACCTTACTGCTAAGTGAACAGTTGATAGAGACTTAGAGTAATATATTACAGTAGTCAGGATTTTCTAAAGAAACAGAACTAATAGAATGAATATATGAACATATATATGTATATATTTGATTTATTAGAGTGACTTACAAGCTATGGTCCAGCTAATCCAACAATGACTATCTCCTGACCAAAAGGTCAAAAATCTAGCAGCTCTTCAGCTCAGGAGGCTGATAGTCTCAAAAGTCCCAATCCAGTGCCAGAGTCCTGGAGGATTCCTAGAGAGCTACTGGTCTTCAGTCTCCATTGGAATCCTGAAAAAGTATGTGCTAATAACAGAGAAGGAATGCCTCAGCAACAGAATAGACAAACTTACTAGTAAGAATGAGGAGAAGCAGGCAAAAAGCCAACACTTCGATTTTCTACTTCCTATTCTGTGGGCTGCCATCAGAAGGTGTTGCCCAGCCTTAGGATGTTCTCTGACTCAAATGATCCAACCAGGAAAATCCCTCAGACACATGCCCTGCTGTTTGGGTTTTAGTTCCAGAAGTAGTCAAGTTGACAAGTAAGATTTGTCAAATACAAATCTTTTTACTCCATTCTTCTGGACAAATTGATATATGCCTGTCAATCAGGCATTGGGGTGAAGGGCATTGTATGACTGGGGGAGCTTGAGGGTTTTGTACACTGTTTAATCCTGATTTTCACAAAGAACTAAAGATTTTTGAAAATCTCAGAGCAAACGGTGAAAGTTTGAGGTTGATCTTGGTCCCTTTCATGATCCTGCCAACAACCCTTTTCTAAGGGAGCCTTCTGAAAAACTCACTCAACAAGTCCAACTGAAAGACTTTATGGCATTCTCCCTTGCTGTGGATGACTCTAAACTGCTGTCATTAGGAAAGAAATGAGAACCCAGCAATATGCCACCTTCTTCAAGTGCACATATACTCTCTTAGACTCTTCTGACAACTACGCTGTCTTCTTTCAAGTTCTTGAGGGTAAAACTGTCCCTTCTACCACAGGATATTTATAGGCATTGTGTCCCTTGCTTCAAAGTTCCTTTTCCATATTCCTTTCTCTTTTAGTCATTCTTCCAGTTTTACTGATTGATTGATTTAAGATTTTGAGACTGTGTTTTCTGTAGCTGGCTTTGAACTTGCTTAATCTCTCCCTGAGATAACACGCATGCAAGTATGCCTGGCTTATTCTTTAATGTAAAAACTACTCCCTGATACAAACAATGTCTTTCTTTTATGCGATTTCACAGAAGCCCAAATATCATGTATTGAGATACTAATTCACAGAGCAACTGCATATCTTTATGTGATTTGCACAAGACTATCTTCAGCACTTGTACTTGACATTTGCAGACTTTGAGAAGCCCAGGCAATAGAAAGGACAGAAGATGATAAAATTTATGTGCATGTAAAAGTAAATTTGCCTTCCTGTTTGGTTATTCCTGAATCAAAATCTTCAGGACTGTGTGTTACACATATAATTTTGAAGGCTATGACACATTAAAACTGATCTCTGAATATTTGATAGCAATATCTGGCATGTTTTAGCTATTTGGTAAGTATTTACCAAATGGATAAAAAATTGAAAATCGCCCTTTGGGTAGTTTGACTGAAAGTTGATATATAGAAGCTTTATTTTAAAACATAACATTATAGACAGAAGTACTGCATATCAACTTTATTGTTGTATGACCAGAGTGAGTAGATTTACTTTCATCAGAAGGAAATGCAATTGCAATGAAGTCACCCCCCCCCACCCATCCCCTGTCGTCCTGATGAATTCTGGGCCAATGATTAGAGAAGAAAAGAACAGGGCACACAGAAGAGAACAACAATCCTCAGTCAGATACTGCAGCCAAATACTGATTTTCAGCATTACAAACAGGATTCACCCAGCATACGCTCCTGCCTCGGACATTCACCTTGAGCCTTGCTGGGTATTTGATACCGTGCCAGGCTTTGAGTAGCAGTAGTATCGGACACTACTAATATGTAACTCCAGTTCCAGGGGATCCAATGCCCTCTGTCCTCTTCAGGCACCTACAACCAGAATGTGTGTAAACTCACATAGCCACACAAATAAAAAGAAGCAAATAGAATATTTCAGAGTGCTCTAATCATGAATATTACACATCCTTATACAATTCTGTCATGTATTTGCAAGTGTTTGCACTTGTGCCACAAACAGCACCACACTGAAGACTCCAGAAATCTCATTAAATCTGGGAACATTGCCACTCTATCCAGCACTGTTCTGAATGCATAGCATTGCAGCAAGGGGGAAGGACCTGGCCTTGAAGTTAAAAAAACTATCACTGTCCTGGTCCTGGCTGTCTGAGTCTGATTTTAGACAGCCCTGGGATTGATCACTACCATCAAATGACCATATTCCTTTACAAGACATGCACAGAGGCAATTACACGACTTTTTCAAACTTTAAAAATCAATGTTCAGCTGAGACTAGAGACACCGAAACACTTCTTTGTTCTCAGGGTATTGATCTCAAAATAAATGCCAAGTTTAAACCAAAATCATATCAAATGATCCTCAGCTATCTCTTCTCTATCAGAATAAATCTTATTCTTCTGCAGTGTCTTTAAAATGGTTTTCAGATTTCAGACAACCTGTAGTTACTTGGCTGAATGATTTGAACATCCCTTCCCTCACTTTTCAAAGAAACAAACCCAATTTAATCGACAGTGCACACAAAGCAAGCCTTTGATGAAAGGGACCAGAGCCCAAAGCTGTCTTGGCAAAGGTGTGAGGTCTGTTAGAAGATTCAGATGGTGTGTATGAGGATGTGGGAACAGGAGCAGAGCTGCTTCTTTGAGTACCTAAGGAAATGACACAGAGTAAGGTGAAGACATTGTTGGGTGGAAGTATTTAGACATGGGTTTGGTTATGCACATAAATGTTTCAATACATACAGTAACAGATATACTTAAAATAATTATTTCTGTAAACACTTAATTTTCTGAGGAGAATATAAATTATCAGCTTTCAGAGATTTTTGAAATTTAAAATTTTTGAGCATATAAACAGATAACCAGAGACAATCTGTACTGCTTATTCTGCTAGAGATGGGTATGGCAGCTGCTTCTCAGTCACCTTCCCCTACAAATGGCCCTCAAGTTTTAGAGTTCATTGGTGATGTTTAGTTGGAGAATATGGCCTTTATATCGGGGAGCCAGATATTCTGTCCCTATTTCTGTGAGCTCTGATATTAGTGTGTGCACATGCCTATGCCACCCTCGTGTACTCATGTACGTACACAGGGGAAATTAAAGCAGTTAGCAAGAAGTCTTATCACAGACTTTGGAACAAACAGTGTTCACTATAATATCTTGAGCATGAGAATTACATTATTCTTCCCAGTGTACTTTACCCAGATCCATAAGGCAGTAAATTCTGTGCTGTGTTTGCAGATGAATTTATTGATGTAGGCACCATTTCTTGATACCACACAGTAGGAAAAAACAGGGAACAGGGAGATCTGAGATCTGTTAACAAGCAGATGCAGTGCAGCCAGCACCAGTGAGCAGACCCTTTGGCTGTGTGTGGAGATTCGTGGACAGGCAAACAAGGAGGTGCTTCAAAGTTTGGGAAAAAAGAACAGGAGTCATCATGTGGAGTAGGAGATATAAAGAACAACAAATTTGTTTAATTGTGTTGATTTGCAGGAATTCTAGTCTAACTAGGGAAAGAAGTGATGTGGGAAGCTGGAAACTGACATCTGCAACTCAGACAGTGGAAAGAGAAAATGAGGTATATGGAGTACACAGTTGTGGAACATCCTTCTTCAACCTTCTAGTATTCTGGGATTAGAGCATCAGTGCTCTCTTCATTTTTATCTTTCCTCTTTTCAATTAGATAGGCAATATTTAAATTGGCCATTCTGGTGCAAATTGCTCATTGAATGAACTGCTACAATACTTTAGAAAAATCTTTTAACTTTGTTGTTGTTTTGATGCAGAACATCACAAGTAACTCTGTGTCACAGGTGACTCTGTCACAGGTGACACTCTGCAGTATCACATTTTCAAGCATGGTTCTTACAAATGATGTATTTATTTTTTTCTTGATAACAACTTGAAACAAGACTGCCTTGGGGTGGCTTTTTGTCTCTAATCTACTCTTTGCTGTAGAAATCCTCCTTCTCCTCATCCATGTAGCAGCCTGTTCTACTTACTGATGCATCACCATATGTACTGGATGCTTTCCCTCTGTCTCTTCTTCATTTCTGATGGTCCTCAATCCCTTTCCTAAGTCAGCATACCCAAATTCTTCAGCTTAGAACAAATGTTAGGTCTTGTAGACTCATTCCCCCACTCTAGAGAGACCCTTCCTCGTACTTTCCTTGGTACTGCATGTCTTATGTCATGAATCCTATTTTATCTTATGGTTACTTCATGACACCCCTTACGTCCCTCACAAATCTTTAAGCTGTTTGCAGACAAGTACTGTTTCTTGTAGAATTCTGATTGTTCTGGCACCTAATACTGTGTTAGGAACACATCAGTACCCAGTAACCATTGTTTGAATCTGCTTATTTTTCATCGAAGAGTGACATCTAGGGAAGGTGTGGCACTTTTAGGAAGTTGGGTTTGTCTGATAGTATTGAGTTACTAGGGGAATTTTTTTCTGTGGTTCCACTCTCTCTGATGCTTATTCCACCATAAGAGGAGCTGGTATGCCATTAATTCCTCTTATGATGAACTGAAGTTATCTGAAGTCATGATACAAATGTTCTGTCCTCACTTGAGGTGTCTGTGTCAGGTAATTTGGTCACAGTGATGCAAAGTGACTACTGTAGTTACTAAAATGGTTGCTGTTGCTTTCTCTTAAATGTGTTAGATTTTATTGCAAAAGCAAATGTTGAGCTTTAGCCAAAAAGTAAATTACTGCACTGTTATGAGTTTTAATTTGTAACTCATAATAGTTGAGGAAAAGTTCAAAAAGCCAGAGATGTGTGGGAAGGTGTCACATCGTGTTCTATGGATTTAAAGAACAAGACGTGAGGACAATCTGTTCTGATGATTACTGTTGACATCAACCAGACACAACTCAATATCGTTCTATTCAAGATCTAGATTCCCCATAGAATTGTGGCGATTAGACTAGACTATGTGCAAAGAGATGAATGGGATTCCTTATCTCACTCTCCTAACGAGATGATGTAGCGTGAATACTAGACAATGTTCTAGTGCAAAATCAGAATAAAAGAGTGCTTGGAAAATAAATGCACCAGATGCTAATGGACTTATCCTATAAATATTGTTTACTCATATATACATTAAACCAAGGCAAACTTATATGGTGCTGTCCTAACAGTAAATGTACTAGTTGTCAGAAATAGTAAATATGAATCAGTTATAGTCCCTTTCATCAAAGAGCTCACACTATTGATATTTTTACTGCTGTCTCTACTTTTCTTTATAATGGTATTAAAGTGTGTGAGGTCATATATATGTCCACATTTCTTCAGAGATTTCCATTGCATCATAATTCCTTCACATCCTATGTGATTTCAGTGCCACATAGTCATCCAGCTGAAATCCTTATCTCTCAGTTCCATGATGTTGTTAGTGATATGTATTAGGAGACAAGAATCAGAGTGGTCTGTAGACTAGATTAGCTCTGGCTGCTTCTAGGGGTATCCAAATCATGGCCTGTGAGGTGTATATGGCCAAGGTCGTGAACAAAGCCCAATACAACTTTATAACCTTTCATAAAACACAATAAAATTATTGGCAAATTTGTGTAACTATTGCAGAGGTCTTGAGGGTGAACTTTGTTGATAATTTCATGTCACAATGTCAAAATTTTAGAAACCTTTATTGGGGACACTATGATGAAAACCAGAGATATAAAAGTGGGAGCAGATACCTGCTAGCAGGCTGCCACAGTGGTCTAATGGTGTATGGACAGGGTGTAAGCAGAGGACAAGTGAAATGCTGGGAATATTTTCTGGTCCTGAGAAGACTGGCTGACTTCCAGTTTGGGTGGTGCCATTTTCTAAGATTCTTATTTTTTTGTTCCATTTATTTCATTATACTAATTCTTTTGTTTAACTTTGACCATTGATCTTTTTACTATTTTCCTGCACCTTCACCTTGTGTTCCCCCGACCAGGAGTTCAGTCAATGACACAGTACTCTCACAATACTCTTTATAGAATTTCAAGCTTTTCACCCAACTTCCTCCTTACCAGCTGTGCAATAAAATAGTTACCAAGTTGCCCGCCTCCTATGGCCCTTTAAATAGGAATTTGAAATCTCTCACAGAGGTTTATTCCAGACACAATAGAATCAGCATCCAGTGTCAACGCTTACTGCTGGGTGCACGTGTGTGCACACATTGGGAATGACTTAGCTGCCTATGTTTTATTTAAGCAGTCCAGGAAGGAGACTGAGGTAAGGAGTGGTGCTTTTCTGCAAGCACCTTCCCAGTTGACCCTGTTTTCCAGCTGACTCCTGACTCTGTGCTCTCCAGGCCTGATGTGCCCACATCTCCATCCTCTCCCATGTATCTCGTCCCGACACTCAGGCTCCTGCTTTTCCTCAGGGGTGGGCAGAGGAAACTTGTCAGATTGCTTCAGCACAAGTAGAGTTTTTAATAACCTTTAAAAAGAGTGTGTTTGTGCAATATTTCTAAAAATGACATTAGTTTTAGAGTTGAAGTCGTTTATTAGGAAGAGAAATTAAATTTGAAAAATTTTAGGAAAACAAAAATTATCTCCTGAGCTAATTAGTGACCATGTAAATGAGAAGGTCTGGAGTCTTTAATTGCTTTATGTATGGAAGTAGATGCCAAAGATATTACCATGTTATTATGAAGCTGTTTTTAGTTTAGTTGTATGTGAAGTTCACTGGACAAATTAAATATCAAATTTCTAGCTTTAGAAAAATTGCTCCTAAAACAGCCATGGTTTCAAACTGACTTCAAAGACTATATTTATAATACTTACATTAACTGAAAATTTTTCCGAAAGTTCATATTTCCATTTATTTGAAAGATTTATTTTTATTTTATATGTGTGGGTATTCTATCTGTATATATGTCTGTGCACTACATATGGGCAGTGCCTACAAAGTACAGAAGAAGTCAGATTCCCTTGGAACTGGAGTTACTGACGGTTGTTAGCTGACAGGTGGGTGCTGGGAGTTGAACCTGAGTCCTCTGAAAGAGTATTTAGTGCTCTTAACTGCTGATCCACCTCTTCATCGCTGTGTGGGAGGGGCAGGCATCTATACCATCCCCTCCAAGGCTCAAGGAACATTGAAGAAGGGCAGAGAGAGTGTAAGACCTCTTGCAAGGGGTATAGCATTCTAGAATGCTGCCTTCTTGGCAGGACATAGTTGTGGCCCTCTTGGACTCTCAGAAGCTTTGATGACCTGTGGAAGACTGAGGGGACCAACAGTCTGTTGTGAGAGAGGGGCTGATGGGGCCCCACCCCACCCCTCTCTGCACATCACAAGGCAGTTGATGGATGCTGAAGGACAGAGAAATGTTTTCTTCAGTAGTATAGCAACTGATAGGTTGCCCACATTCCTATAAACTACACCTCATTCATGCTCCTGTGAGAAGTCCTAATTAAACCCACTGAGTCATCAGATAATAGTAGTAATAAAAATAATGACATTAAAATAGAAAACGGGTCAGCTGTGAAGAAGAAGGGACCAGTAAGAATGGAAAACGGGAGTGAATATCATCAAAGTACATCACATTCATGTATTAAAATGTCAATGATACCCATTACTATGTCATTTTAAACAGCTACTAAAATCTTTTAAAAACAAATATCTGTGTACATATCTCACAAATAAAGGAAAAAGGGAAGGGGAATATAATGGTTTAAAACATGGGGCTTGGGTCAACTTTGTGATGTTGCAAATGCTCAACTACTCTATGGCATATCTCTCTCTATATATGACACCTGTAAGCTTATGCATATGTAATACCATATAGGATATAGGCTTCACATTGAATCCTTATTCTGTTGGTTGTGAGTTTTAGCTTTTAATGGCGGAGCTATCACTCTAGCCCAACATCAAATTCTTTAGATTGAGGAAGGAAGTAGAAGATTCTCTCTTTGTGTAAGTGCACTCTTTCAACAATAAAAACAGCAGATAAGCTAAAAAATGCAGTGTGAATCCTGAAAGGGACTGGTTTAAAATTTTAAAACCGTCCCGCTGCCCTCCCAACTCTAACAGGGATGCAGTTTCCAGGATGCTTGGCTCTTGGCAGTGTTCCTTGCTGGGTGTTGAAGAGGGATGTGCAGGATGCAGCAGGTACTGCACTGACTGCAGATTGTTTGCTCAGAGGTCGTGCACAGTAGGGAGAAAGAAAACAATGGAAGGGAGGGGCCGAGTAAGAAACCCACTTCGGAGCTTCAGCAGAAATGGATAAAGGGTCAAGGGCAGAAAGAAAATCTGCCTGATCAGTCTTCCGTCAGCGTCTCCAGTGACCCTCCATGAGCCTCAGGGTCATTTACAAAGTTGCATGTTGGATATATACGTAAGGTAAGCGGCAAACGGCAGTGCCTGCAGAAGAACCAAAACCAAGAAAGAAAAAAGAAAAATGGTTGTAACCATGAGGCCTGTCAGCAAGCCTTATTAGCTGTTTTGAAGTCAGCCCCAGAGGATTTCTAATGAATGCTGTGCTCTGTGCCTTCCTGCTACCACCAGCTTTTAACTCATCATTCCCTGGGGTTACTTTTCCATTTCACCCTTTCATTCAGTACAAAATATCTGCAGAGGTTGCTAGTTATGCTAAGAAGCCTTCACTCACCTGTGAGAATATTTTGACCTTCGAATGCTTATAAATCCCAAAGGCCTTGAAATTCAGGCAATTAGTGCTTTACATTTGCAACACAGGCATTCCTTCTAAGGGCTGAGAGGAACTGGCTTTTCTTAAGAGGATTCACTTTTTGCATGCTTTCTTTCTGCTATTAAATTGCTGTCTTGACTGGCACTGGCTTCACTTTCACTGTTATGTTTACTTTACTTCTGCAGATTGCAATTCTTCATCTCCCAGCACACCAAAGCAGATTCAAGAAGAGGCCTTTCTGCTTTAATTTATGACTTGCACATGAAGAAAATCCACATGTGTCACATAATGTGAGCATTGTTTGTGATCATGATTAGGGGTCGTTGTGGACTTCTGTTAGAACTTCCTCATTTTTCAAGCAGCCTAGAATATTTCCAGAAAAAAAAAATGGAGGTCTTTGGAAGTTAGAGTTTTGCTGTATATTTAGCCTGAAGGCCAAATAAATCATGCATTATGGTTTATTTGGGTTCCTGAGGAGATAGAAATAGCCTCGCTTTTTTTTTTTTTTTTTTTTTTTTTTAGAAATTTCTTAACCATGGCTTCCCTATACCACATGCACTATTTCAATGATGTGCATTTTTACAAGAAGTGTTTTATTGGTGAGGCCTTGAATTTAGAGTTACTGTCCAGCTGACAATTTGAATATGCAAGTTCAGCTGCTGGTGGTGCAATGCTGTGTGATCTCCTACACTCATAGGAAGTCATTTCCCAGGTTGCTTGGGTTTAGGCATGAGTCATGTGATTGGTTCTGGGAAGTGCAATGTGAGAGGGTCTTTCTCACTCTCAGTCACCCTGGCAGATTCAATCCCAAGTCTAGATCCTGAGTCATTTGTGGAAGTGCCTCAAAGGTGACCTGACACACATGCTTGTGAACTCAGAGGACAGTCTTGCTGTGTCGGGAAGCCAGAATTCTGCTGTTTATTTGCTGCTTTGGCATAGCCTACATTGCTAATAGCTCACTGATGATAGTCATTAATTTGATTTTAGCATGAATTGTTAATTAATTTTGATTGTGGACAATTTCAGGCATATGTGCAATACATTCTTATTCTCCATCTCATCTCTGTGGTGTTCCCCAAAATATTGTGCACCCTAATAAACTTATCTGGGGTCAGAGAACAGAACAGCCACTAGATACAGAGGCTAGAAAATGGTGGCACTCATGCCTTTAATCCTAGCATTCCAGAGGCAGAGACCTACCTGGATCTCTGTGTGTTCAAGGATACAGCCAAGCATGGTGACTCATGCCTTTAATCCCAGAAAGTGAGCCTTCAATCCCAGGGAGTGTTGGCAAAAAGGTATATAAGGCGCAAAGACCAGAAACTAAAAGCTTTTAGCTGGTTAAGCTTTTGGGATTTTGAGCAACAGTTCAGCTGAGATTCATTCTTGATGAGGACTGAAAGGCTTCCAGTCTGATGAAACAGGGTCAGCTGAGGAATTGGCGAGGTGAGGTTGTTGTGGCTTGTTCTGCTTCTCTGATCTTCCAGCATTCACCCCAATACCTGGCTCCTTGGTTTGTTTTTGTTAATAAGACAGTTTAAGATTCATGCTACACATCTCCCTCCCACCCCTGCCAACTACCTCTTTTCCTACAAATCCCCTTTCAATTTTTATGTCTTGTTTTGTTTTGTAACTTACTGAGTTTAAGTAGAGTCTTCCAAGAAACCATGTGTTTGGAACTTTCTTTTGGAGCCTGGTAGACTCATCAGTGCTAGATAACTAAGTCAATGATGCCCATTCCCTAGAAACCACCAGCATCCAGTAGTTGAGCTGAAAAAAAGGTTTTGTTTTTTGTTTTTTTTTAGCAATTTTATGAGACAACTTTCTTTTCTTTTCTTTCTTTCTTTCTTTCTTTCTTTCTTTCTTTCTTTCTTTCTTTCTTCTTTCTTTCATTCTCTCTCTCTCTTCCTCCCTCTCTCCCTCCCTCTTTCCCTCTCTTCATTCTTTCTTGGCGTGTGTGTGTGTGTGTGTGTGTGTGTGTGTGTGTGTGTGTGTACATGCTCCTGTACTTTGTGAGAGTGAGCACTGGTACATGTGTGTACATATGTGTGTACGTGTGTGTGTGTACATGTGGAGGCCAGATGTCAATGTCAAGTGTCTTCTTCAATGGTTCCCAACTTTGTTTTTTGAGTAAGGTCCCTCATTGAACTAGGAACTTGCTGATTTGGCTGGAATAGCTGGTCAGCAAAACCCAGGAATTTGGTTCAGGTGCAACAACTCTGTCAGGTTTTGATAGGGGTGCTGGGACTTAAACTCAGGACCTCAAAATTATGCAGGAATCATTTTATCAACCATGTCATCTCCCCATGCTATAGTTTTCAATATAAATATCAGAGAAGGATTTTCTTTAAAATAATGACATTTATTCAGAGGTAGAGAACTTTGCAGCAGGAATGTGCATGCTGTGGTAAGTAAACTACACGTTTAATGAGGTTGAGGCAGACAGAAGTTTTGAAAGGCACAAAGGAAGAAGTTTATAATAAGCTATTTGCATACAAGCTAATTGCTCATAGAGAACCAAGGCTCAAGCTGGTGTCAATTCATTCGTGCCCCAGCTTGGCAAGAGTTCTGTCTACAGCATCTTGTCTAAATGTTTGCATCTTAGAGAACATTAAGGCTGTATTTTCTTTCTGAGTGTGGTGCATTTACATAAAGTATGTGATACATGTAGGATGTGATGATATTTCCTGCTGGATTTTAGCACGTTTTGAAACATTATCTCAGACAAGTAGTGCAAGGCTTCCCTCTTCAGTTCTTCCCACCCTGTCTACCTAAGAAAAAGACATTTCATTTTGGTCTCAACATCAGACATTACTTTGTTTGCAGTCAGATAGAATTAAGAAAAATGTGAAGAATTTTGTCAACATAGCTGGAAGTTTCAGAAATATCTTTGAAGTCATATTTTGATACTTGCTCTTCCAGAGCTAGATGGTGAAATTTTTCTCCTCTGAGTTGTTAAAACTCTTAGTTTTGCTATATAGCTGAGAGGTAAAGGGAGCCCTCTGTGACATTTGCAGCCACATGGGCTGTATCGCATGAAGGAAGAAAGAAAAGGAGGAAGGAATGAGAAGGAGGAGAGGGGATACCAATCAAAAGAGAGAAAACATGTTTTAAACGTCAAATGTGGAGGTGAAGTAAAATGGAGATTCAGCCAATAACATCAGATGCTGAGGTGGTTGCAATGTGTTTTTCAAGAATTGAACTTACTTGTACCTTTAAAATCATAAATTTATGTTGAGACATTATTAAATTTATAATGTGATATGCAATAAAGATAGTGCATATTCCTTTCTATTTTATTTGCTACAAAAGTGACATGAACATAGGTTTCTAAAAATCTTAAAAGAATTTGGGCTGGGCACATTTTTATAGCATCTGGTGAGTGTGTGTAAGTAACTGAATATAAGTCAAACAATCTAACAAATACAGCTCTTCCATAACAAATTATATTCAATATCACACATAGATAATGCCATATGGAACTTCTTGGTAATTTTTAGTAAGACTTGAAATTAGGTTGAATGAATTCATGAAAATAAACTGGTGGCTATTGCTTTAAAGGACCAGTTTCCATCATCCTACACTGTAGTCTCCTAAAATGCTGGCCTTTTCTTGTACTCTCCTATCTGCTCTTCTGCCCTGGCTGAGTGTGCATGATACTGACCTGTTTCTCTTCCTGACTTTTCTATGCCCTGCTGCTCTTGAAGGTAATAATTCTTCTTAGAGCAGATGTGTCTGGTTCTTGAATCAAGATTGCACTAACCTCATAAGAAATCATTGTGAAATGTTGTATTTCTGTTAAGTAGATCAATAGTCATGTACTCGGACTTTTCTTTTCTGCATGGTAGACTTCATCAGGTTCTCTGCCTAGAATTTCCTTTGTAGGATAAAATTATTAATAAATTTAATTTCTTTGGTAGGTAGTCATTATCTAAATTTTATATATTTAGACTCAATATTTTAAAGTTACTATTAGAACTTTAATATTTCATTCAAATTACCAGACCTACTTTTACCTTCGTTCATGTTACAATTACTGGTAATTTGTGTTCTGTTCCTATTGCTTTTTGATTCTATCTTCATTCCATTGTGGTCTGAAAGTAGGAAGAACTGGTTGATGAGAAAGTGATGGTTAATTTATCTGTCACTTTGATTGTATTATGTGGTGCCCAAACAATTTGTTAGCTATTATTCTGAGTGTTTCTATGAGAATGTTTTGGGATAAGATAAACATTTGAATTGGTGCGGTAAGTAGATTGTCCTTCACAATGTGAGTGGGTTGCATCTCCTGAGCTGAGGCCCTGAATGGAATAAAAGGCTGATCCTACCTTGAGTAAATGACAGTTCTCCTGCCTCACCACCTTTGAACTGGAACATCAGTTCTTTCTGGGTCTACAGTATTTTCCAGAGAGTGAATTGAAATGAGACATCAACTCTCTACTAATATTGGATCTGCCAACTTTCATACTGTTTGAGTCAATTCCTTATAAGTAATGGTTTTATATATGGACATACATATATAAACACACATGCTATTGCTTCTATTTCTCTGGATAACTCAGGTGAGTACAAAATATAAAAAAAATGGGCAAAAATGCATTAAAAGAATACTGTCTATTCACGTTTGATGTGACATTTTACACATAACAATTAAGTCAGGCTTGATTATTAATTTATATCTTTTTGTGCTTTCCATGTTTTTTATATGCTCTTGCTGCAGATTTAGTACGTTCTCTCCTGTGCTTGTAAAATTTTCTAATACTTTTGTGTTTGCTAATACTTTATAAATCTTCAATCCATTCTAGTGTATAAAAAATAGGTTTAGCCATTTTGATAATGCTTTGGTTTTGTTTCTGTTTGTTTTTGGACCCCTTTATTTGTGTCACTCTCTTTTTTTGATTTCTAAAAATAATATTTTATTCTTTGAGAATTTCACACTTATACTTTGTATGATGTGCTGCCTAGTTTTATGCCAACTTGCCATAAGCTACAGTCATCAGAGAGGAAGGAGCCTCAATTGAGACAATGCCCCCATAAGATCAGAATGTAGGGAAGTCTATAGGGCATTTTTAAAACTAGTGATTGATGCCAAAGGGCACAGCCCATTGTGAATAGCACCAATTCTGGGCTGATTGTTCTGGCTTCTGTAAGAAATTAGGTTGAGCAGGCCACGAGGTGTAAGCCAGTAAGTAGCACCCCTCCACACCCTATGTATCATCTCCTGCCTCCAGATTCCTGTCCTGTTTGAGTTCATGCCCTGACTTTTGTCAATGATAGAGTGTGATGTGGAAGTGTAAGCCAAATAAACCCTTTCCTCCTCAATTTGCTTTACATCACAGTGTTTTGTCACAGCAATAGTAACTCAGGATAGGACATACTAAAGTATATTTTGATTCATATCCACTCCGTTTTCCCCTCCAGTTATTCCCATCCCTCAAACACATCCTCTTCCTAACTTTAGAACCTTATTTTTGTTTGTTTGTTCTTATATTACATGAGTTCATTTAGCACTGACAATGTGTGCATGAGTACTGAGCCATCCACTGGCTGGAGCATGGGCAACACCTCTAAAGAAAAATGATGGTCCCTCTTCTAGCAGCTGTTCACTGTCGATAGCTCATCATCTCATGAGCCCTCCCCCACACATGCTGGAATTTTGCTGGCTTTTTCTTCTGAAGGTCTTATGCTGGAAACTACAGCTTCTGTGAGTTCATGTATGTGTGAGTCACGTGTCCAGAAGACAGTCAGTATTTCATAGCACTCTTCCCCAACCACCGGCTCTTAATCCCCTGTCACGCTGTCTCTAGTAATATGTCACCCTTAAAGATTAATTTGACTGAATAACTGTTTAGCTATCTTGGTTTTCTTTTATAAAAAGGAAACCCTTTTAGAAGTAATAATAAAATGTCTTTTTTTCTATTATTTTACCTCCTTTCTGTATTTTATGTGTAAGATATGTTTCCTTTAAATGATATTATTATGTCTAATTCAATCTGATAATTTATTATTTTACTTTCAGTATTTATTAAATTATCCATTAAATTTTCATGTGAAATTTTGAGTTGTCTGTTAAGTTGAAGAGATTTGGGTCACATTTATGAAAGCATGGGTGACACTTAGGAATTCTCTCTTGCTGTGACTCACTCTTCCATAATTCGCATGTTTACATGCTGTGGTCTTCAGGAGGCTTCTAATTGAAAATTAGTGGCTTTATTGAATCCAAAATTATTAGAATTACCCTTTTTTCTTCAGAGTAAGTGGATTTAGTCTTATAAACATTTGCTCTAACATCTTCAGAATATAACAGTCTTCAGATAGAAGCTTGTTATGCTTGACTTCTCTTGGGTTTCCAATTTTATCTGTCAGTCATGTAGCTGTCAAAGATCTGATAGCTTACCTGAGCCCCAGAAGATGCTCCCTGTCTTAACTGTACTCATATTTTCATCCTTCAGTTCATACCCAAAGTCAACAAGTATTCCCAGAAGGAAAAATTGTCAATCTACCTCTAAACCACCTCACTTCTGTAGAATTTCAGGCCTTTAAACCTTTTGTTTCAGCAATTACTTGATATCATAAAGCAATTTTATAATTCTCTGTTTTGTTTGTTTGTTTAGTAGCCCCAGACACTTTATCTTGTCCCGAAGCAGACATCTTGATGCCCATTTTTCCTTTCCTCAGAGGACTCGTAAAACAGAACCTCCTTCCCTAGCTTCTGACTTGTTTTCTTATTTCAACAAAGCTTAAAGAGCCTCTTTAACCATCACATCCGGGTCTTTAGCATCATCCGGCACTATGTTATTTCCATGGTTGGATGACTCTCTTTTTCAGAGAAAGATACCATCCAATTTTCCTCCTGAGATCCTTGTGATTAGATGTTGCAGCTTGTGGAATGAAAGCAGCTGCATTTGATACTAGTTCACTGTCATTTCTTTCAATATATTTTTTTTGATTTGGGATATTGAGCAAAGACTTCCTGGGTTCTTCCAAAACCTGCAAAGACTTTTTTTTTTCACCCAAGAGACTTTGGATTAACAAAAAGAGTAAGTTCTTCATTGATGTGTCTGAAGTCCTCTCACATGGTCCCTCTGAGTCCCTCACAGTCACCATTCATCCTTAGAGTTGCATTGACATCAACCTTCTGGAATGTTCTTCATTATTTTAATAGCTGAAGCAATGGGAGCTACAAATCTGCATTGCTAGTGAGTTGCAGAATTTGTTTATTTTAACGTGTTTTAAGCAACTTATCTTTTTTTTCTCTCTTTTTTTTTGGGGGGGGGTTTTGAGACAGGGTTTCTCTGTGTAGTTTTGGTGCCTATCCTGGATCTCACTCTGTAGACCAGGCTGGCCTCGAACTCACAGAGATCTGCCTGGCTCTGCCTCCTGAGTGCTGGGATTAAAGGCGTGCACCACCACCACCCAGCTTAAGCAACTTATCTTATTGTCCCATGTCTGTAATGGCTGTATCAGATTCCATTTCATCTTCTGTGCTAGAAATGAGGGATGGTGACGGAGTTTACAGGACACTCCTGTAGGTTCTCACTGAGAAGGCGATCTTTTCATGTGACAGAAAGAGTGACAAGCCAACCCTTTGAAATGTCAGCCTAAAGAGATGCTAGAGTGACAGGTTGAAAGCACTGCTCATGGAAAGGACCTGGATTTTTCCACAATGTAAGAAAGGTCAGTATAGCTGGACTGAAGGGATGAGTAAGGGGAAGAAGGGATTAGACAAAGATGAATCTTAGAGTCCCTACCATTTCACTGTCTTTCAATACTTGACATTTGAGAAATGTAGCCTATAGATTTTTGCAAATGAAATGCTATTATACACATGCTTCATTTATAATATTCTTAAAATCACCTTTATTATCTCTCATTGCTTATAGATAGCTACAAATCGAGGCTGCTACTCTTGAAACTCATCACTCTATGCAAAATTCAGAAAAAAAACAACTTGGACTTCTTCATCATACTCAAAGAGGCCAGGTGAAGAGAAAAATAGTCTGATTTCCTATACCAGGTAATTAGGATGCATGAATATAAATAATGACTATTTAATGCTTACTATGACACTTAAAAAATTTAAGATACTGAAATTACTTATAGATTTATTCAAAATCAAGTAGATTTGGTGAGTGTAAGCCTGTTCTTGCAAATTAATATTATGTTTAACACTCTGTTATTAGGGAAAATCTCAGACTCAATCATTCTCATAACTATTTCATAAAAATTCACACACACACACACACACACACACACACACACACACACACACTCCACAATGCTGTGCTATTTCACAACTGCTGCCTGGGGGCATTTTGAACTGTTCATTGATGTCTGTTCTTTTTCCACATCCAGACACACACATTTATTTTTTTTATTTTTTATTTTATAATTTGATTTAATTTTACATATCAGTCACGGATTCCTGTCCTCACTCCTCTCGGGCCCCCTCCCCCACCCTCTCCCCAGCCCACCCCCCATTCCCATCTCCTCCAGGGCAAGGACTCCCCTGGGGAATCAGCTCAGCCTGGTAGATTCAGTCCAGGCAGGTCCAGTCCCCTCCTCCTTTCACCCAGGTTGAGCAAAGTGTCCCTGCATAGGCCCCAGGCTCCAAACAGCCTCATGCACTGAGGACAGGTCCGGGTCCTACTGCCTAGGGACCTCCCAAACAGTTCAAGCTAATCAACTGTCTCACTTGTCCAGAGGGCCTGGTCCAGTTTGGAGCTCCTCAGCTATTGGTTCATAGTTCACGTGTTTCCACTAGTTTGGCTATTTGTCCCTGCAGACACACACATTTCTTACAAAATTGAACATGTAACTTTTTTTCTGTGCAGAAGAGATTTATAAGGAATAGAAGAATGTTATTCTTTATTGCTCATACAACCATCGATTTCCTGATTATTTTTACTAATATAGCAAACAGTGGTTCTTCAAGCTTCCTGTATGTCCTTTGGGGAAACATCTGTTGTTTTCTGCTGAAGGAAATAACATCAATATGCCTTTGCAGCCTGAGGCTTGGATTGTTTGCTTCTATCTTGGCACATTTGAGAATCTACTAACCCCCTTTGTTTCCAAAAGTAATATAAAAGTATTTACAAAACTCACAAAGCCAATAAGCATGTATAAATGTAAACAACTGTACTAAAAATTTAATTTCTGAAAGAAGATTTTTAAAACTCTATTTCTTTTCTTTTCTTTTCTTTTTTTTTTTTTTGCAGGGGAGACAGAAAGAGAAACATGAAAATGTTCATTAGAGATAATATCATAATTATGCCATTGCAACAGGAAAAACCGAAGTTATGTGAAAGAGAAGTAAAAAGAGTACTAGGCACATACTCATACACGTCAAGTAGACTAATATTTTAAAATATGCTGTAAAGAATTAATTGTATTATGTATGATTGGTACTAAGGAAAGGAAATAGAATATTTATGATTGAGTAGATTCATTAGATAAGGGTAATTTTCCTTCTATTGTTTTAAAAATCTCTGTCATTGATACAAAGAAAGTAAATCTATGCAATCCATAATAATTCATTTTCAATGTTGAGTTTTCATTTGATTAAGTAAAACTAACACCTGAGTTTTATGAAGAAAATATCTGAAAAAATGCACCAGTCATAACCATTACTATAAATGTTATGTTTATGTGGCACTGTGTAATAGATTTTTTTTAATTTACATTTAATTTTTTGAGAATTTCACATATAAATACTGTATTTGAATCATTTATACTTCTCTTTTTCTGCCTCCAACTCCCATGTCTCCTCACTCCATCTCAAATTTATGATCTTTTCTACTATAATTACTTACACACACATATATATAGATATATAGATTAGATATAGACATAGATTCTACTTAGTCCTTTTAATATTGTTTGCAAATATATATATTTGAGTACTGACCATCGAGATAAGATAATCTATCAAGGGTTATTCAGATAAAACTGTTTCTCACTCCTCTCAGCTGCCATTGTATAACTCCTCATCTTATGGTGGGGTCATGTCAATTTCCCCCATCCACCTTTGCAATTTCACTTCCCTGATGGTTAATGATATTGAACAACATTTAAACTTCTTATTGCCCATTTGTATTTATTTTGAGAACTCTCTATTCAGCTCTTTCTGTTTTATTGGATTTTATGTTTTCCAGTTCTTTGTATTTTCAAAATATCTTTTTATAGTATGGGGAGCTGACCTAATGCATTCTAACTGAGCTCTCTGTCACTTAGCTGGACAATCCTGGTTGTATATACTAAATATTTTTCATCAGTCAGAGGTTATAGATGGCAAAGATTTTTCTCCATTCTTGAACGTCTTCACTTAGTGGAGAGTGGTTGCTGTACAGAAGGTTTTTAATTTTGTGAAGTCTCATTTGTCAACTGTTGACCTTATTTCCTGAGTGACCGAGTTCTAGTCAGTAATTACTACCCATGCCTGTATCTTGAAGTATTTTCCCTATGTTTTTATCTAGCAGCTTCAGAGTTTCAAGTCTATACCAAAGTCTGATCCACTTGAATTTACTTATGCACTTTAAGTGCAGACTGAGAGACAAGGGCCCAGTTTTAGGCTTCTATGTGTGGATACTGAGTTTTCCCAACACCTTAAAAAAATCTGTTTTCTTCCCAATGAATGCTTTGGCATCTTTGTCAAAAAAAATCAGGGATGGCTGTAGTGATCATTATGTATTACTGCTTTTCTCATCCTGTAGCACCATGACAGCTAGACAGTAGGGATAAAGCTTCCAGATGAGTACCAATTTGACTTCTACATTTTCTGTGCCTCAAATGTGTATTGTCTTCATCAGTGGGATCTTGCCACCAAGTTCTGAAGAAAAGCTAAAAATATTGGCAATAGCCAGAAATGCTTAGGGGTATATGTGACCCCATTGGCCAATAACTCAACAAGAGTTAACCCCTTCCTGGTACTGTGGTTTTTAATTGTTAGTATGAGGTGTCTAGTTGGAGCACTGTTCTCCCATTGTAGGTAGTCCCATTAACCCCCTTGTATATGTACAATGTATATGTATATGTGTATTTTAGGAAGTTTCTATAGCAATAGATTTTATATGGCTTTTTCAGAGGGTCTCTAGTTCTTATTATCCCTCCCCATCTTCTATTCTTTATCCTGCCCTTCTATGCATATTCCCATTTAATCTTTCCTGTTCCATTTCTCCCTTTGATCCCTTTACAAGATTATATTCTATTTCCCGTTTCTTGAAATATCTCCTCCTCCACAATGGCTCCTTACTAGTTGCCCAACCTTTGTGAGTATTCAAAAAAAAAAAAAAAACCCACATATCTAAGGCTTTAAAGGCAACATCCACATATAAGAGAAAACATGCATATTTGTCTCTCTGGGTCTGGGTTACTTCACTCAGGATGGTTGTTTCCAGTTCCATCCATTTGCCTGCAAATTTTATAATTTCATTTTTCTTGACAGCTAAATAATAATGTTGTGTAAATGTGCCACAGTTTCATTGTCCATTTATTAGTTGATGTATAAGTAGCCTGTTTACATTGTTCGGCTACTATGTATAAAGCAACAATAAATGTGGATAGGCAAGTATCTCTGTAGTAAGATACAGTGTCCTTTGTGTTTATGCCCTAGAGGAATATAACTGAATGTTGTGGCAGATCTATTTTCAGCTTCTTAAGGAACTCCACACTGATTTCCATAGTGGCTGCACCTGTTTGCATTCCCACCAGCAGAGAATAAGTTTTGTTATCATGGAAAGTTTGTATTTCTCCTTCAAATATAATAGATAGTTTTGCTGAATAAATATTTTGGGTTGGCAATTGGAAGTCTTTTTGAACTTGGAATACATCCTTCCAGGCCATCTGGCATTAAAAGTTTCTATCAAATAATCTGGAGTTATTTATCACCTGCCTTACATATGACTTGGCTCTTCTGTCCAGAAGTTTTCGATACTCTTCCTTTAGTCTGTGATTTTAGTGTTTTAATTACAATAAGTTGGTGAGAAATTTCTTTTCTGATCCTGCCTATTTGGTCTTCTGTATGTTTCCTGTCCCTTGATGGACATCTCTTTCTACAGTTTTGAGAAATTTTCTTATATGATTTTATTCTCATTCTATGACCATAATTTGAAGATTTACTTTTTCTTGGTGTTCTAAAGCTCTCCTATATTCCATTCATGTGTGGGTATGTACATAATAAAATATATACATTCAATTTATCATTGATCTTTACTGAGGGATCCAACTCTCTACCTTGCCTTCAAGTCCTGATATTGTGTTTCCTGATTGTTCCATTATATTGATGAGACTTTACACTGAGGTTTTTATTTGTCTTATTGAGTTTTTAATTTCTAGCCACAGTTCAGTTTGGCTCTTGAGCATTTCTCTTCATCAAATTCTGTCTTTATATTTTGAATTGATGTTCTTATTTCATTCATCTTTTTGCTGTGTCCTCTTGGAGTACAGTCATATCATCTTTGAGTTGTAACACACACACACACACACACACACACACACACACACACACACATACACACACACACAGGCTTAAGGCAAGGTGAATTGGATCACTCAGTAAAGGTCAATAGTAAATTAAATACATTAATTACATATGTGTGTGTACATGCACACACATGATTGGAACATTGGTAAGCTTTATAACACCAAGGGAAAAAAACAAATCTTTAATTATGAGCATAGGAGAATACAGTCATAGAGGAAAATTTCTCAGAACTACAGAGATACCCATTAAGGTACAAGAAGAATATATATGTAATTAATTACTATAACATTATAATTACTTATTAATATAATTATTAATCAATATGTTGTTATATAATAATATTGTTATCGTATTTAAAATAATAAAAATACAAATTAAAGAAAGGGATTTGAAACATATATATAAGTTTCAATTCTTTGTCTGGAAGTTATTCCAAGTCATTTTCACTGGAAACCATTACCATGGAAATAATTTTTGCAGCAGACATGTTGTCTTCATTTTTCATCTTGGTTTCTTAATGAAGCTTATAGTCAAGGAAACAGATACAGAAACAAATCCATTGAAGGTTATAATTACCCAGTGTTTCACCAGAACTTTCCATAAGTTTCCATCAGATAGTTGGCTGTGTGTCCTCCTTAGCAAGTTCTAAGACGTTAGTGGGCAGAAGGACTTCTCTGTCTCTTCTGTTTACCTTGAACAATATCTAGTGTATGGCAGTCAATGAACTGACAATGAAAATTAATCACCTACACAGACAAGTAGAACTCAGAAATAAATAAGTGGGGTGTTTGTATGGAGATAATGGAAAATTAAACTCAGATTGAGTGTTGGGAATGGCCAGAGTAAGAATCTGGTCTGTCAACTAAGACCTGGTAAAAGAGAAGAAAGTAAACAGATGTGCCCGAGAAGAGAGTTTTGAAGTTATTTAATTTTTTCCTTGTGTTTGAGAATTTTCTTTATTTCTCATGTTTTTAGAAAATAAGATATGAGAATTAGAATATATATTTAGATCATCTTCCATTATAGGGGCTGGGTAGTTCAGTGATCATTGTCTAAATACGGTAGACACAGTAGACACAGAGAAGCCAGTAACTCCTCAGCCTATGAAACTGTGTATCATATATATATATATATATATATATATATATATATATATATACTTAGCATTGTCCATGAATTTCAAAAGTTCATCCTAACATTCTATCAAGCTAGCTGCTTCAGTGCAATGGGGAATGGGATAAGATCAGTGAATTCCATGGACATGAGTGCATTGTTGCACTTCTTTGCTTATTAAAGTGAGTGCATTATCAGAAGCAGTTGAGATTACCATTTGGGGAACATTTACATGGACACAAATATCCTCACGTTGTTTGCCCATTTTAAGAGTTCTATACATGTACTTCTTCCTCAAATGGCATTCTTACCATCATGGTACTTCTAACTGATGAAACCATTGGCTGCAACCCGTAAATCAGTATATAATCACCTATCTGGCCATTTTCACTCTAAGCAAAATAGAAGACCAGCATGAAGATTTTTCCTTTACCGCTATCCTCAGGATTATCCTAGAAATGGGCTGCAATGCTTCAGCTATCTCCTTTGGGGTAGCGCCTATATAGCATGAAGAACCAACTGTAAAACATGTCCCCTAGCTTTCTTTTCCCTAATCAACCAATCATAGAACACCTCCACGAGGCTATAGCTACATTCTTGGGGACAGAGGCATTATAACAGGAGTAAGGCTCATAGGCGTTTGGGCTACTACTTCGTGTAGCTTATTTATGTTTTCATAATCTGTTCATGTCCAATCATATATGCCACTTTTATTTGATGGTGTATTGCTGCTGTGCATATTTTCAAGTCATTTGGTAATACTCCCAAGTTAGGAAAGTGCTGTCTGTTAAGTCTGAATAGACTCGCTGAATGGTGTGCTTATGTATTGGTGTCAGTGTGTGTGTGTGTGTGTGTGTGTGTGTTTGTGTGTGTGTGTGTTTATGTGTGCAATACATTATCTTTCACATTAGAAGGTATAACTTCAAATGCCAAATAACACTGAACTCATATAAATTTATTGAGGTAGAAGGCTCTTGAATTTTTGTTTGGTTTTATTTACCTTCCTATGATGTGCAAATTTTCTACCACTACGTCCAGAATGGTTGCTACCTCCCTTTTACTCTGTCCAATCAATACATCATCAAAGTAATAGAACAATGTGATTCTTTGTGAGAAAGGCAGATGGTCAAGATCTCTGTGGATCACATTATGACACAGGGCTGGAGAACTGGTATATTTTAGTACAGTAAAGATATGCTGCGGGTCTTGCCAGCTAAAAAGTAACTTGCTTCTAGTGGGCCTTGGAACAGATGTGGAGAGACAAAACATTTGGTAGATCAATAATACCAAGATAGTCCTTGCTCTTCTCAACAGAGCAAAGCACACCCAGAACAGCACCTAAATGTAAAGTCATCACTTGGTTAAGCTTATGAATCATCAAATGTCACCTTCAAGGAAATGTGGTAGAAATCATAACCCTTGAATCTTTCAAGTCCTTGATGGCAACAGTTTTCATAATATTTCAAGGGACATGGATGTGTTGTTGGTTTGGGTTCACAATTGTTCCAAAGCAACTCTAATGACTTCCATTTGGCCTTTTTGGCCTTTCCCCTGGTAGCCCATATTCCACAGGCCAGTATATCTATGTGGGGATTCTACCAATCCTAAGTATATCTTTCAATTATTTGCTCTGGGACTGTGGAAATAACCATAGGATGAGTTCAGAGAACAACTGGACTCACTGTGAGTGGAGCTTGGCTAACATTACATGACATCCACTAAGCTCCTACTTTGACTTGAGGGCTATAATGCTGTCTGAGATCTCTTGAATCAAGTTCAATTCACAGCCAATATCTACTAATTCCTAATTCTCATCAGGTCCAAAGACCTGGAACAGATGTGTGAAGTTGGCCCAATGAAGAAACTACAACGATCTGTTTCAAAAAAGTGGCCTCGGATAGCCTGAACTGTTTTTATTTATACAGTTTCAATAGTTGCATGAACAGTTTTACAATCATATTTGCTTCCTTACATTTCTAATAATAGTTACAATAATTGCCAGTTTGTTCTCTTACCTCATTCCTCTTCTGTCCCCCAACTTTCCCACTGGTAATCATTACCTACTTGATTCATAGCTTTAATGTCAGAATCATAAGCAGTATTGCAAGAGACAAAATTTTTCCAACTAGGCACACCTACAGATAGGACAGTGTGCACAGTTGGCAGCCTTTGTGGTTAAAGTGTCATGAAAAGTGAAAGAGTTTTGCCTCTAATGGTTAATATTTTACCTGTAGTCAAATTTAAGTTCTCACAATTAACTCACCAGCCAAGGCTGAACCAATTCATTCTCCATTCTGTACTACTCTATCTCCTATGGGGTATACACCAGGTTTTCTCCCATCATCCTGTAAACTACATAACTTAAAAGCTTACTCTTACTAGTTGGCACTGTTCATTTCTTGTTCTCATGTCCCCTTCCTCTCAACTTGCTACAGTATTGGCACAGCTATTAGAAAGGAGGGCTTGTGGATTTCTATAATTCTGCTTCATTTCCTGTTCCTAGACTGTTCTCATTAACTCTTGATATTATCTATTTATTTGTATTTCTCTTCTGGTTAAAATTATTCTCTCCAAAACAGTTATGCAAATGTGTAAAGTGATGAACTACTGTGACTCTTTCAGGCTAGTCATAGGGTGTGTTGGAAAGGCAACATCCTGTTCTTGAGAACCCAGAATTCATTGTTACACTTGAAACATCAAAGGTTTTAGAAGCTGAATTAGGTCCACTTAATATTTTTAACAACATCCCCTCTGGCTCACCCAGAGGAGAGTCATCAGGGGGAAGTTTTCCTAATGCAATAGCCATTTCATCCATAGCTCTAAGACAGTGAAACTAGGAGCAGCCAACAATATGGTTTCTATAAAGAAAGCAAGGAGATCCAGGAGCACATATGCTCCTGGGGTCATACCCAGAATTTTGCAGCCAACTATCCACTGGCCTTGCCAAAAATAAGTTAGATTTTCCCAGGCTTTGCCTCTAGGAGAACTTGTTCATGCTATTCTCAGGTCTTGTCCCATGAAGAAGTCACATGGCTCCCAGCATATGAGGCCACAAAAGATCCAATAGTGTTCTATTTCCAAATGTACCTTTACAGTCATTCAAGACCATAGGCCTCTTTGTGGAAAGGTAAGAGAATGATTGATAGTAACAGATTTCAGTATTATAAGTGTGTCCATCCTCAAGGTAGATCTTGCCTCTCATTCATTCAAACTGACCCCATTATAAAAGTTAGTTGAATAGCTACAATTAATTCTCTGTTTCTCTGACTCAAGGTAGCTTTGCAGTCATCTGGTTTGAAATTTTTCTGCTTATTTACCAAGAATTTAGTAGATACAGTGGTTTGAATGAGAATGGCCCTATTGGCTCATGTGTTTGGATGCTTTGTTCCCAGTTGGTGGAGCTGCTTGGTAAAGATTAAGAAGTGTGGACTTGTTGGAGGATGTGTGGCGCTGGTCAAGGGTTTGAAGTTTCAAAGGGTTCACACCATTTTCAGCTCTCTCTGCCTTCTGCTTGCTGACCAAGAGGTGAGTTCTCAGCTGTCACCACAACTGCTCCACCATCACAGCTCTAAACCTCTGAAACCATGAACCGAATTAAGCGCTTTCTTTTATAAATTGCTTTGGTCATGGTGTTTTGTCACAGCAATAGGAAAGTAACTAAGACTAGACTTACCATCTATTTCACTTTGGGGACTAATATGATTAATTAGCCAGTGCCACAGATCGAGATTATACAGACTATTATGATTGCTGTTCTGCTTCTGTTCTCCATTTAACTGTGCTCACCCTGACTTTTACTTTTGGCTGTTTTACTTGGTTTTTGCCACTGTGGGACCTAATGGGATCCACTGAATTTAAGTTACTCAGTCGAATGACTGTAGGTCCCACTGTAAGTTCTGGCATACAAAGAAAAAGAAAAGTGATAGAACCTTAAAGTATTGTAGTATTCCTTTCACAATCTGTTTCTCATAACATTAGTTAAGGCATAGGCTTTATGCAAGAAATTGACCTATGGGGTGGAAGAGATGGCTCCTTGTTACAAGTACCTGTTGATCTTCCAACGATACAGGTTCAATTTCAAACTCCCACATGGTAACTTACAGCCACCTGTATGAGTTCCAGAGGATCTGAAGCCCTCTTTTGATCTCAGGCAATTGGCATGCATACCATGCACAGACATACGTGCAAAAAAAAGGAAAAAAAGAAAATAAATAAGCAAAACAAAACAAAAAGCAAAACAACAACAACAAAAACACCTATTCACATAAAAATAAAAGCTTTAAATAGCAACAACAACAAACCACCCTGGAATTACAACTTCCCTGAGCCTTTTAATTCCTTAATCAACATTAAGTCAAAGGCAACAACAGCTCATTCATGGTGGTCCATCTTTTGATCTATATTTCATCCAAACTATCAGATAAACCATTGGCACCTTTTATAAATGTGAAAGATGAAACATTAAATCCAGAATGGCTGAATATTCATGTCTAGTTTTAGGTTTCTTTCACCATCAGACTATACCCTTAAAAATCTATCCCCACTAATACTCCCAAGATCCTGATTATATAAATTGTATTGGTAATGTAGTGTAACTTCTTGTGAATCACATGCTATCCGCTTACCTCCAGGGAACACTGAGACTTGAGTCTGATTACAGGTCTAGAGACCATTCTGGGTGATTCAGATGGATCCTGGGGTTTTCAACATTGTCTGGCTTTGCATTTTCTTTAACAAAAGACAATGATGCTTTCATTGATGATGCAGGATTAATTTATTCATGCAGTGGTTGGTGGCGGTTCTTTCAGGAGTTGCGTGATAGGTGAAGTGTAGTTGTATCTGACACCATGAATGAAGCACTTACTTCCTCAGGCAAAATAAACCAACCAGAATCAAAACATTGAATTTCTTGGCCTCACCCTTGTCCTCTTACACATTGTCCCAAATTACAGGGCATACTCTTCTCAGGTCAGTGATATAACTTCAATTACAGACAATATTCAAGGGTAAGACTTAAATTCAAGTTGTAAGTCGGATAATCATGTTTCACTTGGGGGAAGTTATGGCATATGGCTCTTTAAAAGACAATGCTCTCTTGGAACACACTTAGAAGACTTTATGTCTGTTGTTGATATCAGCACAAAATATTGATAACAACAAATATACAACAAAATACAACTCTAAAAGTCTCACACTAACAATGCCAATGCTTTAAATGTTCAATATCTCCTTTAAAAGCTCAAAGTATCTTAATTGTGTGGTTCTATAAAATAAACTTAAGTTGTATACTTCCTTATCCTAAAAGGGAATAAGGAAGGCATAGGAACAATTACACTTAAGTAAAATAGAAATAAAACAGTGTAGCTCACTGTATGACATCTGGAATTCTTTCATGACCTTCTGGGCTCCAAACAGCATGGGAAAGTCCATTTCTCCAGTTCTGCCATTCACAACACAAAGTATGCCTTAGATTCAGGCTGGCTTTACTCCAAATCTGTGCAGCCCCTTGAGGATGTCCCATGGCCCTGGCATATCAAATATCCCAGAGTTTCTACTGTAACTGAGCCTTCACCTCCACAAATGGCTTTACATGACCTCTTTTCAGTGACTCCAACCTTGCCATGTGGTGAGAAGCCTCAGCAGCTCTCAGTGATTTCCTCAGTCTTGGATTTCTTGTGCCTTCAGACCAGTACCAGGATGGTGATTTTTATACAATGCCAAGTTTGGCTACCAGCTTGAGATGTGCCCTAGACATCTTGGACTATAGCTTCTTTATGCTGACTCTGAGGAAATACTTCCCAGAAGACTTTATCTCTGTGTTGCTGATCTCTTATGAATCATAGCTGATTCATCAGACTTAGCTGAACATCCTCCATCCTCCCAGTAAAGCAAAGGTTTCACTTCAATGGTGTTGGTCTCTTGTTAATCACCAAATATTTTTCAGCCCCAACTAACCATCAACCAAAGATTCATAGTTAAAAACATCACACAAATAGCCCTGGTAGAGTCTTTGATCTCTTCTGAAACTTCATAAACCAGATTTCATTCATTGTCTGCATTTCTTTCAACATTCTTATTTTCTCTCTTTTTTTTTTTTTTTTTTTTTTTTGGTTTTTCGAGACAGGATTTCTCTGTGTAGCTTTGCGCCTTTCCTGGATCTCTCTCTGTAGACCAGGCTGGCCTTGAACTCACAAAGATCCACCTGCCTCTGCCTCCCAAGTGCTGGGATTAAAGGTGTGCACCACCACCGCCCGGCAACATTCTTATTTTCTAAACTCTCACAGAACAACCCATCAAGCTCTGAGAAGCTCTCAATTCTAACTCAAAGTTACAAATAATGATACGTTTCCAGTATTCAGAATCGTGCTTAATTTTACACTACTTCCACTGGCTTTTTGTTATGTTGAAATATTTTAGATCAAGACCAAGAGTGACTATTCTTCTCTGTGACATTTACAATAAAATTTTGATGCTGCTGAATATAATTTTCAAGTTTCTGTTTTGATTTCATATTTTCTTTAGTTTCATGTGACTAGAATAGCACTAAGGGATTGCTTACTGGAAGCTAGTGTTATAAATAATAAATTAAAAGCAGCCTTACAGGAATGAGGAAAAGGAAGAGCAGTAAGTCATATCTCTATTGTTTGTGTTCATATTAATACTGGAAGAAGATATTTTAATAGAATTTTTATCAGTTTGACTTCTTCAAGACTGACTGAGGTCATATTTTTTTTTACTTGACAGTAAAAATTCTTTAGTAATTGACTGTCCAAAACAGACACCCTGAAAACATTAACATGCCAAGAGTTCACAGAAATATTATAATAAAAATAACTCATGTAAGCGTGTCAGTGAGATTGTCAGCTGGGATAAAGCATCATTAGTTGTTGAATATCTCTCCTTGCCTCCTCCTCATCCTCCCTCCTCTGATAAAGAGACTATACTACACATACAGGGAGAAAATATGCATTATTCAAAATGTAAAGATAACAACGATATTTAGGATATTTTAATATATGGAAAGAATGTAAAACATCGTATACCGGGATAATGAACTCAGTTTTACCCTGTACAGACAGGTATAGGGTATAAAAATGCCATTGATTCATTGAGTGCCATTCATTCATTCTGGCTTCTGGAGAGTCGGTGCTGGAGCATTTAGCATCTTTAAGGACCTTAGAAATGTAGGATATTATGTGGATATTTATGGAAACTAAATTATTTTCCTTTAATTAACTGTAACAAATATGATTGCATCATGGAGGAATATCTGAACTTGTAATAAATTTGGTTCTTTTCTCCCAAAATATTCAGGTTGTTTAGACAGCAACCAACATTTGCTCATTTGGGATCAGGCTCTCCCCTTGATTTTGATTTTTCAGGTATTATATTTTTTCCTCCAAATTTCTCTCCTCATTCTCTTTGTTTACTTTGGATTATAATAACTGTTATAATGACACACAAACATTATGAGATGCAAGTCTGTATTAATACATAATTGTATCACAGCACAATGTGTAGACTTTGACATAAAAAAAGAGACAAATTCAAATTTTGGCTTCCCAAAGTATACCAATGTTCATTCCTTGGGACATTGGTTTTACCCCAGCAGGTACTTTCTTCATGTATAGATCGAGGGCCATAAATCTCTATAATGTTAATGTCTCCTAAATGTCCAGCACAGTCCCTGAGGCCAAGTAAATAATTAATCCAGTCACTATTTTCATTTTTCAAAATTTTTATGTTTAATAGTCTCAAACAAGCTCTGTGTTTTCCTTAAATAGGTTAAAGTAGCTGCTGTGTATGTCTACATTGAGAAGATGTTTTCTAGGGAGGAAAAGAGGATTCTTCTATGCCATGCCATCTATATCACCCAATCCACTGGCTAACTTAGTCCTCATTTAATACTTGGTACATTTGGCATCTCCCGAAACCTTTCTACAAAAGCCTTCTGGGATGCCGGGTCACTCTCCTTCCAGAGGTCCCTTTCAACTCCTTTGCCTGTTGTTTCTCTCCTCAAAATGTGGTATCTACATCTTGTGATACCACAAAATCTCGTGTTTTTATTTGTCTCCCTGTCCCTACTCCTTTGAGGTCTTTCACAAGTTTGTGCTCTATGATAATCATTGTCCACATTCTTACTCAGTTGTGATCTCATGCCTGAGCCTCTGGCACAGATGTCTAACTACCGGCATACCAATTTTCTCCTTCATACAATGAATTTATTGGTAGCTTGTTTAGGAGCCCATTATTGATTCTAAAGTGAATACATAACTGTTAGGAACCTACTAGATACTACAAAGATAACTCAAATATAAAGCTGTATTTACTTTGTCACTAGTTTTTATTTAATGTATGTAGTATACTATTTAAATAATATTGTAATCACATTTTGTGATTCATATATAACAATCGATCCATTAACCAGTATTCTTTCAATAGCTTCATATTTAAAGATACCATAATTACTAAATTATCTGAATCTTTAAAATCATATTTTAAGCACTCACAAAGAACTTATTACTGGATATGGGTGGCATATAAACCGTGTTGGAATGTCCCTTGCCATTCTATCATAATGACTTCACTTCCTTTCGGCGGTTTTGAAATGTGGTGTCAGCTGGGATCTCCCGCTCCCCCAAGCTCTCTTTCCCTCGACCCTCACCCTTCATTACCCCCACTCACATCCAGGCTGTTCGTGTAGATCTCATCGATTTCTCCGTCATTGGGCGATCCCCGTGTCTTTCTTGGGGTCCTGTTTTCCAGGTAGCCTCCCTGGTATTGTGAGTAGCAGTCCAGTCATCCTTGTTCCACATCTAGTATCCTCCTATGAGTGAGTACATACCATGTTGGTCTTTCTGAGTCTGGGTTATCTCACTCAGGATGATTTTTTCTAGATCCATCCATTTGCCTGCAAACCTCATGATGTCATTGTTTTTCTCTGCTGAGTAGTACTCCATTGTGTATATATACCACATTTTGTTTATCCATTCTTCAGTTGAAGGGCATCTAGGTTGTTTCCAGGTTCTGGCTATGACAAACAATGCTGCTATGAACATAGCTAGCAAGTGCCCTTGTGGTATGATTGAGCATTCCTTGGGTATATGCCCTAGAGTGGTATAGCTGGGTCTTGGGGGAGATTGATTCCCAATTTTCTAAGAAAGCATCATATTGATTTCCAAAGTGGTTGTACAAGCTTGCATTCCACCAGCAGTGGAGGAGAGTTCCCCTAGCAAGGTGTGGAAGAGGAGGACCAGGGATGACAAAATAAGAGACAAAAAGTGAGGACCAGGAGGTCTTACATGAGCTGATGGCTTATGCCAAGCAAGTTTATTAAGCCACACAGCTTCCTACATACTGTTTGTAGGTGGACAATGGCAAAGGTCAGCAGAGAGCTAATCAGATAATGTTTTCAAAGAGAACACAGGATACCACAGACACCCAGTTGCCTTAGAACTGCTTACTATAGATAGCATAGGGGGTGGGGGGCCTGGAGAGTCAGGTCCCCAGAAACTGCAACCCTGTCTCCTTTGAGGTCCTGGCCCCAGCCCCAGACCAGACCTTGCCAAGCCTTTCCCTAGGTGAAGGCACAGAATTAACATTCCCTTTGTCTTTTCATCAGTCTCTGAGAAAGTCTTGGATGGGCCTGACTCCCAGCACTTTACCCTCTGTATCTGGAGGGTTTCTAGTTTAAATCATCTGTATTTCTTTACAGGTTTTTATGTGAACCTAAGTTTTCATTTATCTGGTGTAAATATCCAAGATACAACTCCTGTCTTTTGAGAATCTCACATTTGGTTTTATAGGAGACTGCAAAACTGCTTTCCACAGCGGTGGTAAATGTTCTAGCACATAAGGATGATGTAGTTTACAGTTCCTGCAGTGTTTGGTACTATCACCATGTTCTCATTTCAGCCATTCGCATAGGTGTGGAGTAGCATCTCACTGCATTTAATTTAACCCTGCTAATTTTCAGTACCTTTTGATGGTCTTGCATTCCTCTTAAGCAAAATACCTGTTCCCATCTTTGACCATTTTCTAATTGATTTAATCTGAGGAAACACTTTCTGAGCCATGAAGACAAGGCAAGTGTCACCAAAACCAAGTCATCACTTCTGATACTGTTTTCAGTATCCTGGCAGAATACCATGAAAGCCTGCTCAGGACTTGAGGTTCTATCTAGCTCACTCCTCTGCTTCCCAACCTACTAACATAAGGATAGAGCTGTGACCATTCTAGATGAGTGTGCTCAGATTTGAGGGTGATATTAGACAAAAGGATTTTCAGAGGGTGCTATCCACTCAGGGAGCACGATCTTTATCTATCAGTTACTTGCTGTCTGATATCTTATCTGTCTTTGGGAAGTACAGATTTCTGAGCAGCTAAAAAAAAATAGGTGCAGTTGATAAGTAGCTTGTAAAGGTCACAGGCAGCTGCAGTATAAAACTTGAAATGGTAAGGCCCAGTGCAGCATTCTGCTTTCTCCATTTGTTCTCATCTATAATCGTATTCAATTGAGACAATGAATGGAAGTTTTTACCATCTAAAACTGTATAAAACTGGAATCAAAAAGACCAGATTAATGAATGTCATGATTAATATGAATATTACCTTGAAAAGAACCCCCAGGAGACACATCTTCCCACATGCTTAGGTAAGATTGGGATGAGGAGAGCCATCCTAAATTATGGGTGATAGCTTTCTATGGGCTGTTATTCCAGAATGAACACAAAAGCAAAAGCAGACAAACGCGAGCGTTCACTGCTCTCTGCTTCCTGACTGGGTACAGTGTGACTGGTGGCTTGATGCCCTTGCCCTCCACGCCTGCTCTGCTTCCTCTGCCGTGATGGACTCTACCTACTCCTAAACAATGACTTAAAATAAACCTTTACATCACAAAGCTGCTTTTGCCTAGTATTTTTGTCACAGCGAGAAGAAAATGAATAATATAATGGCTATGAAAAACACTATAAAATCTAAGTAGTCCAGAAAAGATTTGAAGGTGAACACTGTTTATGATGACACAACGGGCCACAGCGAGTCCTCAGAATGCCCTCGTACTCCCTGAGTATATGGCTAAACAATTACATGTATTCTCACGTGGCAGGATATGGTAATGATAACTGGAAGATAAAAATGGCTGCCTGAGTGACTAACAGTACTAGGACTCAGAGCAGCCAGGTGGAAGATGCTGCCGCCTGGTGGTTCTTGGTGAGGGGATGACCAAGAAGGAAAAATGCTGTAGGGGACAGCAGGGGAAACTGCAGGGGAATTGTTGCTCCTGACATACCCTAGACCTGCAGGGCCAGAAGAGACCACTGTAGGTTTCAGAGGTCCAGGAGAACTATCGTACAGGATCTACAATCTCTCCACCACCACACCAGAGAACTTCAAGGAACACCTAAGCAGCTAAGATACAACAGCTGCCACTTGGCCCCCGACCCCAACCACCCCCGCCCTGCAAAGTACCACTTGGAACTTGCTAGAGACAGAGAGAGCTGAGAACTCCACCTTTTAACCCAGTGGAGCTGTGTCACAATGCACTCTATAAATATTCTTTCTCTTTTTACGTTTTTTAATCTCACTCTTGTATGTATGTCACATGATGGTTTTGCTTTTGATTATATATTTCTCAGATTTCAGGGGCATTGTTTATGTTTCTTGACTTAGACTACAATAAGACATTTTCACTATACTCTTAACCCATATCTCATGTACTTTTCCTCTTATTCTTCATTCTTTTCCTCTTTTTTTTGCATTCTTATCTCCTCTACTTTTGGGCTATTAATTACAACATTCTATAGCTGTAACTGTCTCTAATATCTGTGGACCCAAACATTATCCGACCTTTTCTTTCCCAGTTACTTCAACTACCTTGATATTTTTAAGTTGGTCTAGTAATTGTCATTGGTATATACCTTAGTTTCCTCACACTTCTAATCTTGCTAACTAAAAATCTCATGATACTGTATACTACCTTTGATTGTTTATCCTCCAATGGTTATTGAAGCCAAAGGAGTCATTATTGTTAATAGGCTAGCATGACATTAGTATTAATATCTAGCAGCAATGGTTGTTCTCGAAGTTAATATCCTATTCAGGTAATGATCGTGAATTTGCACCAAGTATAACATCTAGGAGCTGTTTTACAAACTGCACATTCAATAGTCAACACACAAGTCCCACTTGGACACTGTAATAGTTCAACTGAAAGAATATAGCTAATTAAAAACTAAACCAAGCAAAAAAATCATATCAGATGTACAAAAGCCAATTCAGTAAGATGAGAAACATGGAAAACCAAGACAACATAACTCCTCTAAAAATCATTTGAACCCTACAGTAATGAAAATTGATGAAAGCGTGTTACATAAAATGCCAGAGAGAGAACTCAAAATAAATAAACACCTACGTTAAGAAGTCAGAGATCTCAAATAAGTGACTCAATGATACTCTTTAGGGTCCTGGCAAAAGAACAAATGAGACTCCAAATCAGTTTGCAGAAAGAAATAATTAAGACCAGGGAAGAAACTACTGAGACAGAAACAACAATAAGAACAGTAGGAAGAAGGAGATGAAGGATGGCTCCTTGGTCTTTGAAAAGATGAACAATATAAACAAACCTTTATTCAAACTAACTAGCAGAAAATGGTTAATAAAGTTAGAGACAAATTAATAAAGTTAGAGACAAAAAGGAGTCATTGAACAGACACTAAAAAATTCAGAAATGCACAGATTTTATCTAAAAAACTTTACAGATAACTGTGAAGTCTAAAATAATGTTAGATGCATGTGTCCTGCCAAAATTAAACTAAGATAAGATTGAAATAATAATTTAAAATCTCTCAACTAAAAAGGGTCAGGCTTAGATGGATTCACTAATGAAATTTCCTAACCTTGTTATCCTTCAAAGAACTAATAGTAATGCTCCTCAATCTTGACAATAAAATAAAAAGGATACTACCAAACACTTTCTACAAAGATAGCATTACCCTCATCCCCAAAACAAATGAAGACACACAGAAAATAAAATTGCAGACAAGTCCACTCTAACGTACACACACCCAAAAATTCTCAACAAAATACTTGCAAGCCAATTCAATAACACATCAAAAAGACTATTTACCATGATCAAGTTGTATTTCTTCCAGAGCTGCAGGGATATACAAATCAGTAAGTGTTACAAATTGCATAAGTGGAATCAGGACAAAATCACATGTTCACTGTCTCAAAGTTACAGAAACAGCCTTTAAAAAAATCCAATAGCCTTTCATGTTAAAAGTCCTGAAGTGCTGTGTTGGCCAACTACTCCTGGGCATGTGACCCGCCCAGGAGTATGGATGATATATCCTATGACACTTCATTTATAGAAATCTGAATTTTCTTTTGACAACAGATATCAATAGCAAATGGCTTCTTGGTTATATTGTGTGAAAAAAAATTAATAGAAAAAAGAAAACAGAATTTAACATCACAATTGATTGATTTTTAAAATTTCACTTAAGCTGATGGCTAAATTATAAAACAGGTATATATGTCTGCATTCACCAGAGAATTAAAAATAAAATGTTCATCTATTCTTAGAAAAAGTCATGAAGTAATTCAGAACAGAAGGAATACATCTCAATGTAATAAAAGTTATATAGAGAAAATATATAGCAAGATTGTATTGAATGGGGCAGAATTCAAAGCATTTGCACTAAATTCAGGAACAACAAAAAGGTATTTACTATTTCCACTATCATGTGACATGTTATAAAAATAAATACAAGGGGTACAAATATGAAAAGAAGTGAAAGTATCTCTATAGGAAGACGTTAAGATTCTATACCTCAGGGTCCTAAAGTATCCACAAGAAAACTCTTAGAATTTGATAAGCACTTTCAGCAAAGTGTCAGAATACAAAATTAACAAATAGAAATAACAGCCTTCCTATACACCAATGGCAAGCATATTAAGAAAGAAATAAGGGAAACAATTCTTTTCACAATAGACAAATAACACAAAACAATCAAACATGTCTTGTAATAAAACTAGCCAAAAATTTGAAATGTCTCTACTATCAGCATTTTAAAACACAGAAAAAAGAAATTGAGGAAGGCATTAGAATATTGAAAGCCTACTCATGTACATGAACTGGCAAGACTGATATTATGGAAATCTCACAAATCTAACGTACCGATTCAATGCAACCCCAATCAAATGCAAACTCAATACTTCAAAGAAATAGAAAAAAACCTTAAAATTCATATGGAAGCACAAAAACATGGATGGGTAAAACAATTTTCAACAGTAACAGCAAAACAACAAAAACACTAAAGGTAACCGTGCCCATTTTCAAGCTACATTACAGTACCATTGTAATGAAAAGAGCATGGTACTGGTACAAAAGCACACATATAAATCAATGGTACAGAAGAAAGGAGAGGAAGCCAATAGAAGTTATTTGACTTCTTTTCCTATTTGTATCCCTTTAATTTCCTTCTCTCATCTTACTGTTCCATCTAGGGATTCAAGCACTATGGAGAGAAAGCGTGGGAAGAGGGGACAACCATGTCTCATTCCTGATTTTAATGGAATTGCTTCAAGTTTTTCTCTATTTAAAATGATGTTGGATAAGGATTTATCAGCCTAATATAGCCTTTATTAGGTTTGAAGTATGTTCCCTCCAGTTCTGTTCTCTCTAAGACTATTTTATGATGCCAGGACATTACTTTTTGTCAACTGTATTTTTCTTCATCTATTGAGATGATCATGTGTTTTTTTTCTTTTAATCCATTTATATGTTCATTACATTGATTTATTTACATGTTGAATCATTCTTGTATCTTCAGGATAAAGCCAACTAGATCATGGTGGATTTTTTTTAATGCATTCCTACCTATTTTCAGTCTGAAAACACTTTGCGGAATATTTTTGCATGTATATTCATCAGAGATGTGAGCCTATAATTACTTTTTTTATGTTGTATCTTGACCTGGCTTTGATAGTAGAGTAATGCTGGCTTCATAGACTTCAAAAGTGCTCCATATGTTTCTGTTTGTTAGTAATAGTGTGAGAAGTTGTAGTTCTTGGAAATGCTAGTAGAATTCTCCTGTAAATTCATCTGCATCCACCCTATGATTTTCTGAACTTCTTTGTTTCTGTTTTAATGCTGTCATATTCATCTCTAATTTTACTAATTTGGGTTTTTTTTCTTTCTTTTGGTTAATTCAGTTAAGTGTTTACCAATCTTATTTATTTTTTAAAACAGCTAGTTCTTAGAGTAATTGATTCTGTTTTTTGTTTTGTTGTTTCTATTTGATTAATTTATGCCTTTTTAAAAAATATTTCGCCGGGCGGTGGTGGCGCACGCCTTTAATCCCAGCACTCGGGAGGCAGAGCCAGGCGGATCTCTGTGAGTTCGAGGCCAGCCTGGTCTCCAAAGCGAGTTCCAGGAAAGGCGCAAAGCTACACAGAGAAACCCTGTCTCGAAAAACCAAAAAAAAAAAAAAAAAAATATTTCTTTGTCTTCTGATTTGGGGTTTGATGTGTTCTTGTTTATTCAAACCCTTGAGTTGAATCATTTAATCATTTATTTGTACTCTTGCTTTTTATAGGATATAAATGTTATATTTAAGGAATGATAATTTATGCTTTGCACATTTCAGCAAACAATGTTACCTAAAAATCATAGTACTGACAATGAGAAAAGTAATTGTGACATAGGATTTGACAATTTCATTGGATATGACATCATAAAGATTTTTTAATGTTTATTTTTGTTTAGATGGAAATAGAGACCTTATAGAAGTAGTAATTTTTTTCTTTTAAAATAAAATCTCATTTAAAAATTCATATATTTCTACTGTATTTACATGATTTCCCACCTCCTTCTTCTCCCTATGACACTTCCTATGTCCCCTTGTTCCTCATCCCCCACCTGACATTTTCTGATTATTAGTATAATATATATAAACAAATGGATACATAGATATAACTCACTGAGTCCATTTAGTAGTGCTTGTATTTTAATGTAGGCACTTAGAACTAAGAATTTCTGTCTTATGACTATTTTAACGTGTCCAAGAAGTTTGGGATGTGCTGTGTTTTCATGTTCATTTCCAAGATTAAAAAAAATTACTATTTGATTTATTCTTTGACCTATATACCATTAAGTGAAGTGTTGTTTAATCTTCACAAACTACTATAACTCCCATAAATTATTTTGCTCTTGATTTTTAGATTTATTGCATTGTGGTCAGATAGGATCTATAGAATGTTTAAACTTTTCTGTATTTTTTGATATTTGCTTTGTGTCCCCAGTATGAGAAAACTTCTATACGTATTTTTTTTTTTTTTGGTATCAGATAGACTAGTCTGTCAATAACTGATAACTGTTAGTTCCCTTTGATGTGTAATGTCATTTGATCCTAATGTTTTTCTGTTGATTTATTGTCCAGATAACCTGCCTACTGGAGAAAGAGGGCTACTAAAATCAGAACCGCTGTTACTGGGTTGGGATTAGTCTTTTTTCTTTTTTTTAGGGGTGAAAGCCTTAAAGAGATCAGAGAAATAGGGAAAGCCACCAGACAACTTCACCTCACCAACTCCACAGCTTCCAAAACGAGCTTCTTCCTGTATACTCATGTTTATATTCCTTTTCTGTTCTGCTCTCTCATTGGCTCTTTTTAGCCCAGCTACAACACTTCCTCTTCCTACACAGCTCTGTCACTTTCTGTCTATCTGTACAGACCTCCAGACCTCTATGGTTAACTAGTGTTGTAATTAAGGCATGTGCTACCACACCTGGCTCTGTTTCCAGTGTGGCCTTGAACACACAGAGATCCTGCCTGCTAAGTGACAGGATTAAGGGCATGTGCTATGGCTGCCTGACTTCTTTGTTTACTTATAATGGCTTGCTATTTCCTCTGATCTCCAAGCAAGCTTTATTTATTAAAGCACAAATAATGTATCATCACATTTCAGCACAAATAAAATATCACCCACATAATGATCCCCTTATTGATTTATTTTTTTTATTTTTTTTATTTTTTTATTTTTTTATTAGTCACTCATTCCTTTTATTTAAAAAGTATTAACAAAATACTGCTTCTCAAACAAGTGAAACTCAAACTCATCATCCAGAGAAAGAGAGATTATATCATGACTATCTTTTTAAACAAAGTCTATAAAATAGCTTAATCAAAGACATTGATGTGCCTGGAATATGAAATGATCCATTCAGGCCCATGGATTTAATGCATCTTTCTTTGTCTATGGCATTCTTTTGGGCATTGGTATAAATGTCTGAAGGTAGAGTCTGGCTAGGTTAAGAGGATTTTTGGTAGCTTGAATTCTAAGAATGTATTCTGCTTTAACCACTTCCTGTCACACTCCTTCCTGTCTACCCTGAGGTGAGATGGCTAGCTTCCCTCCACGTGCCCCCATTACCATGATGTTTGTTCATTCCAAGTCCTCGGTACTGTTCAACCATGGACCAAACCTTTTGTCACTGCTAACCAAGATAAATCCTCTTTTTTTTTTTTTTGCAATACAATTCAGTTCTACATATCTGCCACGGATTCCCTTGTTCTCCCCACTCCTGCCCCCCTCACTTTCCCCCCAGTCCACCCCCATTCCCACTTCCTCCAGGGCAAAACCTCCCCCAAGGGACTGAGATCAACCTGGTAGACTCAGTCCAGGCAGGTCCAGTCCCCTCCTCCCAGGCCGAGCCAAGCGACCCTACATAGGCCCCAGGTTTCAAACAGCCAACTCATGCAATGAGCACAGGACCCGGTCCCACTGCCTGGATGCCTCCCAAACAGATCAAGCCAATCAACTGTCTCATCCATTCAGAGGGCCTGATCCAGTTGGTGACCCCTCAGCCACTGGTTCATAGTTCATGTGTTTCCATTCGTTTGGCTATTTGTCCCTGTGCTTTATCCAACCTTGGTCTCAACAATTCTCGCTCATATAAACCCTCCTCATTCTCGCTAATTGGACTCCCAGAGCTCCACCCAGGGCCTAGCCATGGATCTCTGCATCCAGATCCCTCAGTCGTTGGATGGGGTTTCTAGCACGACAATTAGGGTGTTTGGCCATCCCATCACCAGAGTAGGTCAGTTCGGACTGTCTCTCGACCATTGCCAGCAGTCTGTTGTGGGGGTATCTTTGTGGATTTCTGTGGGCCTCTCTAGCACTTTGCTTCTTCCTATTCTCATGTGGTCTTCATTTACCATGCTCTCCTATTCCTTGTTCTCCCTCTCTGTTGTTCTAGTCTGTTATTTTAAGTCCAGCAATATGCTTTTCATAAAATTGGGTGCTCCAGAGTTTGGTGCACATAGGTTTAAGATTGTAACGTCTTCTTCATTAGTTGTTTTCTTGAGCAGAGTAAATGTTTTTTATGTCCACTGACTAATTTTGATTTGACATCTGTTTTCTCAGTTAGTAGAATAGTGAGACCTGCCTGTCTCCTGGTCCTATTTTCTGGGAATACTTGTTTCCACTATTCCTCTTGCAAGTCTCTATTTTAAGGTAAGGTGTGTTTCCTGTAGACAACAAAAAGATGAATATTGTTTCATAATCTATTCAGCTAATATGTGGCTTTTGGCAAAGTTTAGTGTAGATGTAACCAGCCTTCTTATTAAATAAGAAACACAGAACCAATGCAAAGAAGAAAGCCAAGAGGTCAGAGCTAAGAGCTAAAACCTTACCCTTCCTCCTGCAGTGGTCCTACCTCTCCGAACCAGAGCTACCCCTGTGTTAAAGTCTTTATATAGAGTTCCTGTCCTGCCTTCTCATTGGTTGTAAACCCAACCACATGACCGCCTCCTCACAGCCTGTCTGCATAGACCTCCAGGTTTTCTATGATTGGTATTGAGATTAAAGGCATGTGTATCCAATAATGGCTGTATCCCTGAACACACAGAGACTTACCCAGCTCTGCCTACCAAGTGCTGGGATTACAAGCGTACGCCACCACTGCCCTGCTTTCCTATGGCTTGCTAATAGCTCTGACCCCCAGGCAACTTTATTTATTAACATACAAATAACATTTTAATACAAATAAAATGTCACCATAGTTTAGTTTACTTACAAGTGACTATTCGTTAGAGAAATAGAGGGACTCTAACAGACACCAAGGGAAACAAAATTCAGTATCTGTATACGTGGTTCATCAGTAAATATATGCTGTGACTATGATGATGTGAGATGCTTCAATTATTCTTGTGACCTTCCTTTTCTTTTAATGAGAAGTCACAGAGATTATTTTCATTTTCACAGATGCCATCCCAGCACTGATGGGTTGGTGGGACAGTGGGTACTGTCTGTTTAATTGTTGGAAAAAGTAGTACTGCTATTTTAAAAAAGATTTTATAATTTATCTTTAGTGATTATATATTTTAAGGCACATGATATTCACTACAGATGTTTGCTTTGAAGCTGGCTTACTTCAATTCTTTGATTTCTCTAATATTTGGGTCATTAGAAATGCCAGCCTAAGCATGTTCTCTCTGTCTCTCTCTGTCTTTCTGCCTCTCTCTCTCTCTCTCTCTCTCTGTGTGTGTGTGTGTGTGTGTGTGTGTGTGTGTGTGTGTGTGCGCGCGTGCGTGTGTGTGTGTGTGTGTGTGTGTGTGTGTGTGTGTGTGTGTGTGTGTGTTAGAAAGAGACATTCCATTTTGCCTGTCAAGAGAATACAGATTATTTTTTAATTACTTTGAGAAAGAAAACATATGGTGGCTTTAACAAAATAAAACAATAGCTAACATTTGCCTAAATAATTTTAAGAACTTTCATTTCGGATTCTGGTTACATTGATGACTGAAAGACATTGATATTATTTGTCTTCTGTTTGAGCTTAAAATTATGTGTGTTTATTACGTTATTTTTACCTATTGCTTCTTAGTAAGAACTTTAGAGTTTCTTCCTTCAAAGAATCCATGGCTGCAGTGTGCCTAACGGGACTCCATAACCATGTTACTATATTCCTGTGAATTGTTAACCAAAGACTATCCTGGAGAGAACAAACAGTGACTTCCCCCAGAGAGGAAAGTTGGCCTGGGAAGCCGAGTGTGCTTGTTAGAAACCACATCTGCACCTACCATGTGCAGCCAGTCATTCCAAAATTACAGTCCTGTGAGACTGTAATTTGCTTCACTAGGAAAGATTCTTTTGCTTTAACTCACATTAAAGCCTCATTCTATGACAGAAAGACAATTACAATAATGGACAGCATCTCCTATCTGCCCCTTGGTCATTTCAGCAGGATATGTAAGCACATGCACCACCCAGGCTCTTGACCACACTGCCCATAGATGAAGTACTTTTCCAGTTTTCAATCATTTAGATACACAAATTGCACATAATACTCCAAACAGAGGAAGCAGACAAGCCATGTTAGAACCATTTTTAACCATAAGGAATGTTATTTATAAAATGGTGGCTCATGAGGGAAAATAAATGGTCTTTATTAAGGAAATTGCATGTTTCTAAAATTCATAAAATAAACGATTCCAACAATGCAGGAAGCAAAGTCACCCTTTGGCAAATCTTGATAGATTATTTGTACTTCTGGAATAGAGTCATCCGGGCATAAGACTGTTTTTGATTAATAATGAATGCAGAGTTGGGATGATCACAGCCCTGAACAGTGTAACACAGTCAGCCCTCAGCATTTGGAATGGAAGCAGCCATGTGATTACTCCACAGTCAGAACAGATCAGCAAACCACAGCTTGTCAGAAAACAATGCAATATAACCACAACTTTGTAAATTGACCTCATATGATGAAACTCAAAATTCAGCCAGGCTAAGTTCAGTTAAATGCTTTAGAGTTAATATCAACCTCTCAAAGAGGTTACCATGGCAAATGGGTTTAAATGGGGCCCAGGGACACAGGGGTGGGCTCAGCAGAATAGATCAATTGTAAAGTGATATTTGGAAGCTGTATTGGATTGCATTTCCCTCTCTTTGTTCTCTGACAGTGCTGCCCAAACTATAACATCAGGCAACTTTTTTCTTTATTTACTCTTGCCACATATATTTCATCCCAACCACAATAACCCCTCCCTTCCCTCCTACCAGTCCCTCCCCACACCTTCCTTCTCCCTCAGATCCACTCCTCCTCCATATCCCTTCATAAAAGGGCAGGCACCCAGGAGTATCAACCAAACATGGCATACATGTAAAGTTACAATAAGACTAGGCACATCCCTGCATATTAGGGCGGGACAAAGCAACCCAGTAGGAGGGAAAGGGTCCTCAAAGCAGGCAAAAACACCAGAGACACCCCCTATTTTCACCGTTAGGAGTCCCACAAGAATATTAAGCTACACACTCATAACATATATGCAGAGGACCTAGGTCAGACCCATACAGGCTCCCTGATTGTTGTCTCTGTGAGCCCCTCTGAGTCCTGGTTTATTGATTCTAAGGTCTGTTTTCTTGTAGTGTCCTTGACCCTTCTGGCTTCTACAATTCTCCTTCCCTGTCTTCTGCCAGATTCTCTGAGCTCCTCCTAATGTTTGGCTGTGGGAGCGTCCGCTCCCCTCAGTTGCTGAATGGAGCCTCTCTGATGATAATCATGCTGGGCTCTGGTCTATGAGTATAGCAGAGTATCATTAGGAATCATTTCATTGACTGGCCCTCTGCAGAGTCCCCTTGGTTGGTTATGTTTGGTACTATCCTTGGTCTCTGGGCTATCTAGACTCTAGTTACTTGTCCTCCTAGCCGTGTCAGGTATCTCTCTCCCTCTTGTGGCGTGGGTCTCAAGATGGACTAGTTAGTCACTGGTTGGCAACTCCCACAACTTCTGTGCCACCTTTACCCCAGCATATCTTGCAGACAGGACAAATTGTCAGTCTAAGGGTTTGTGGCTGGGTTGGTGTCCCAGTCCCTCCACAGGAAGCCTTGTCTGGTTACAGATGGTGGCTAGCTCAGTCTTGGTATCTCCCATTACTAGGAGTCTTCACTAGGATCACCCTCAAAGATGCCTGGGAGTTTACATTGCACTAGGTTTCTACCTTGTCCCCAAAATGTGCCCTCTGCCCTCCCCCAATTCCAATTTAGTACTTTCTCCCCCCAGCCCTCCCCACCTGGTCCCTTCTGTTCCCTTCCCACCCACCCCAGTCCACCCACAAAATCTGTTCTGTTTCCCCTTCCACGAGAGATCAATGCATCCCCCCACCCTTTGAGTCCTCCTTGTTACTTAGCATTTCTGGGTCTGTGGATTGTAGCACAATTATCCTTTATTTTATAACTAATATCCACTTATTAGTGAGTACATACCATGCTTGTCTTGAAATTAATTGCTATTGCAGATATTTTGACAAACTTCTCTTGCATTTAGGTATATATTTGTCCCATCTTCTGTTTCTGAGATATTTGTTATACAACAGACAATATCATCTAGAACATCTTATGCTCTTTGTGACTAATGTCAGACTTCCTGACATTTCCTCTAATGTCTCTGTATCCATGGATGAGATTATAGAGCCAAGATAAGGGTTACATGCAGAGGGGCTGGGTACACCTACTGTGGTTCCTCTTATACTAGGGGTCAATTGCATTGTGGTGGAAAAATAAGTGTTTATGTGTGATTCAGTTCATGTGAAGGAATCACAAACAATGGAATCAAATAATTATTGTGTAATATATTTCTGTATACATGAGACTAAACACATATTAACTGTTGTCAGATTATTTTCCATAGAGCTACTTTTAAGAAACTGCATGAATTTACAATGCCTTCATGCCTCCTTCCCAACTGAAGTCATCTTTATCAACTTACCCTTCTACAGTGGTTTGAATGAGAATAGCCTCATAGACTCATATGTTTGAATACTTGGTCCTCAATTGGTGGAACTGTTTGGGAGGGTTTTAGAGGTGTGGCCTCATTTAAGGAAATTGTAATTGAGGGTATGATTTAATGTTTCAAAAATTATTCCCAGCATGCCCTTGGCCTCATGTTTTCAGTTCCAGATAGGAGCTCTCAGCTGCTGCACTAGCACCATGCCTGCCTGCCTGCTTCCATTTTCCTTGCCATAATGGTGATGGACTTTGGAACCATAAGCCCAAATAAACTCTTCCTTCTATAAGTCACCTTTGTCATGTTTTATCACAGCAATAGAAAAGTAATCAATATATCTCTAAGGAAATTCTTGATATAGGCAAATGCCATTTCTCACTCAATGTGAGAAATTCATATGAGTGATTTGAAATAGAGTTGATATAAAGTGAAAATATACTTTTTGTTTTTAATTCCTAAAATAAACCTATGGGGAAGCAATAGAAAGTAAGCACAAATCCCCATTCATGCCCTTGCATTCTGAATCTCTCCAAAGCTTGGTGTTCTTTGAGGTCTTCCTGTTCACGCAATATGGGGGAGAATGTGTGTACTCCCCAAAGCTTGACTTCTTGAGTGTCTGCATCCTCTCAGAAAAAATGTGTGTCAGCCATTTGTTGTTCTTTGAGCACTGCCCTCCAAACGCCATTCCAGATACTAATGGCACTTTATAAATGCTTGCTGATGATAATGCCTCATAAGTGGTATAATGGATCAAGATAAAAGACTCTATAATATTTCCTTTTGACTCCGATTTTTGTAAGTAATATTTAATGTATAATCTTCATATAAGAAACATGGGTGTTGTAGACTGTGTAATCATGAAAGTGTGTGAAGGCTACTTTCTTAGTGTCAACACCTTCAAGTATTGTCTGTCTTCATTATGTCATTTTAAGAGTGTTGATGTCACATACAACTATTGGGATATTCAATTTGATTTCTTTCCAAGTTTGATTTTTTTATACATAAAAGGGTCCTATAATATCTGTTTTCTAGAATCTGCACTAAATCAATATTGAAATAAAATGATCCACATGCAACAAAGAGACCATCAATTTTATTCAACATTATTAGTGGTTGTAATAAGGAAATAAATGAAAATAATGTTTCTCTCTATATAAAATTAAACATATTGTCTATTCTAGAAACTCAAAAAACTGCAGAAAGGGTCTGCAAATTTCCCAAACAGCTCTGATCTGGCCTTCACCATCTTGGAAGAATACATGATGGTAATGAGTACAGAGAGCTTCCTTGATGCACAGACCTATGGTCTACTCACTCCTGCTATCACTTCCCAAGGAAGTGAAATGTGGCTTACCAACAATGCAACAAGAGCAGCTGCCCAGGGTTGATTCCAGCTCTGATCCTGACTAGGGTCTTGGAAAAGCCACAGCCTCTCTATGCTGTGGTTTACTTCTATGTGAAAAGGAGATTCTAATGTTTAGCCATGAATTTATTGTAAGGATTCAATGAGCTAATACGAAAAACAAGAAATGTGGCATCATTAAGCATTAGTTAATATTAAGTGTGGTACGTGCCCAAAATTCTAGTGGTGTCCTGAACAGACTTGTTTAGCAACCAATTTCAACACTTTCATCTATGACTCTAAACAAGCCTGCAGGAAATGCTCTCCATTTTCTCTCTACACCCGTAGAGGAGAGGCAAGTGCCTCAGTTTTACTACTTTCCGTTATTTTTATAGGGATATCAAAAACGAGACTCTTCCCCTTCTTCCTAACAATCTATGACATAGAAGAGCAGCTAGTTCACCCCTGCTCGCCTGATTTCCCACTTGTTTCCTTGCTTACATGGCCTTGCTCCATAGTTCAAGCTGGCCTCAAACTCAAAATCATCTGCAGGCCAATATTCTTACTGCCTGTTTGTGGAATAGCACTGTCTCTCTTTCAAAGATCATCTTTCACTAGCCCATCAACTGTGAAAACCACTGAGAACAAATAGCATGATTTTACATGTGCATGCTCTGTGATTTGAGAAAATTGATTTTAAACTTTGTCAAAAGTTTAAAAATAGGATCTCCATGCAAAACTTTTGGAAAATGTAACAATCATGAACAGATTCTAATCTAGTGCCATTGCACTGTTTTCTTTGTTTGTTGTTTGTTTGTTTCTTTCTTTTTTAACAGAATGCTCAGAAACCTTACAGGCACTCAGTAAATGTCTTATAAAATGGGGAAATTGAAACATAATATCAGTTTTTCTTTTCTTCTTCCTCTAATGTGAGGCTAAGATACCTTGCCAGTTGAATAACTCTGCGATGTCTCTTCCCCTCAGTGTGGCCCAGAGAGAACATTCTAAAGTCTTTCCTGGAAATATCCCTAGCTTCAGGCTGATTTGTTTTCAGGGTATTCTTAAATGCACCAATTAGAGGTCATTTTCTCTTTAGGAGTATAAAATGGAAAAGTCAATTTTGGCTGTACAAAAGATATCATGCAATGGAGAGGAGAAATGAATGGTACAGTGTCAGGTTCCAGACAGTGGAAGAGCAGACAGGTTCTTAGGAGCATCATATAGTAGATGAGCTTGTCAATGTTTGTATCACAGCATGACCAAACTAACCATTGACCATTTGTTTTGCAATATTTGATATAGTTTATATCTATGTAACCTATTTTATATAGCATGACAATATACCATGTTTTAATCATTCAGCATATACTGGATAATTGTGTAAAAATTCAAGCAAGTTGGTATTTTATCATGTATTATTTCATGTTTAAAAATACTATAAAAACATTATGAAAATGAGACCTGAGAGGATATATCTCTCAAATAACTTAAATTATATAGAATACACATGTATATGCACACAATATACATAAAAAACACATATATGGGGCTGGAGAGATGGCTCAGAGGTTAAGAGCATCGTCTGTTCTTCCAGAGGTCATGAGTTCAATTCCCAGCAATCACATGATGGCTCACAACCACCTATAATGAGATCTGGTGCCCTCTTCTGGCATGCATGCAGGCAGAACACTGTATACATAATAAATAAATAAATCTTTAAAAAAACATATATATACATACACATACACTCAATGTTGTATATATGCACACACTCATTGTTGGCATCTTGAATGTGAGAGTAAAATGTAAAAACCATTACATTCTTTAGAGAAGACTGAAAGGAAAAATGGATGAATAATCAGTCTATATTTGAGATGGATTGGATCAGCAATCGGCAGGAAGAAAAGGAACTTTGGGAAGATTAAATTAAAAAAAAAGATGTTTTTCAAAATATAGTGTTTTGAAAGTTGTGTTTATATGCATATGTCCTGTTTGTATGTGCACTGTGTGCATGCAGTTGCCTGTGGAGGCCATAAGATGGCACCATAACCCCTGAGACTGGAGTTAGCATGTGGGTGTTCAAACCAAACCCAAGCCCTCTGCAAGAGCAGCTAGTGCTCTTAACTGCTGAGCCATCTCTTGGTCTCAAAAGGTGTTTTGTTGCTGTTGCTTGTTTGTATGTAATGTTGATGTTTATAGTGTATAGGATAAGCTCAAAGCCTCACACATGCAGTCTGGAGCTCTGCTGCTATGCTATACAGCCAGCCTTGCCAGGCATCTTTTATTTCATATCATCTCATTTGCTTAACATGTTAAAATTCCCACTGTATGGAAAATTTCAGCATCAGCACAAATCCACCTGTGGGGAAATTAAAAATTAAGTCTGAATATTTTGAAAACCGTGAAGCTTTTCATCATGTTAGAAACAGGAACATTTGTAAAGGGCAACATTCAGTTTGGCCTTGTCTAGATAACAGAAATTGTAGAATTTCTTAGAGTATGAGTGGCTTTTCAATCTGAAAGAGAAAAAAAAAAACTTCCAGTATGATTGGTGCAAGAATCAAACGTTAAAAGATAAATTGGAGCCTCTACATATTTTAGTATGTCATCAATTACTTACTCAAGATCACACAAGCGGAATGGAGTGGAACCAGAATCCAAACCTGCTAAGTCAAGCTCTCTTTTCCAGGTCACTCTCTGTCTACAGGAGGCTTCCTGGATGAGAGATAGGGATGAAGACAAGGAAGGCATGAAGCGTGGAATATGGCAACAGATGTGTTGAGCCTTACATTGCACTTTTAGCATAAAACATGCAATGGACACAGCCTATGGGCCAGGGCTCACCACACACTGCAAACACTGTGCTCATTAAAACACCCAGCAGTCAAGTGGAGGCTACACTCTGTTTTCATTTCAATGCCTGTGCTTCATGTTACTCTGGAACATTACATCTGGTTTGGGGCAAAGGCCACTGTTGAAAGCACCTTTTTTTAATGTCCTAGGGAGGTTTCTATGCTCTAGGTTCTTCCCTGCTTAGAAATTGCAGTCTTGCAATTATTTTCTTGTCCTTTATCCATGTCCTCTGACCATGTTAAAATGGATGACAAAAAGAACTGATACTAAATATGAATCAGACTAGAAAAAGGTTGATAATACACTAACTAATGGTGTCATGGAGAATCATTTTCTTCCCATACCACTCATCAACTTTAAGTGAGAAAGTACCGAAAGATGCTCCTACTTGGCCAGCAGTATCCCATAAATCAACAACTGAACATAGAAAAGGCAAATCTTGCAAAGCCCAACCTTAACAGTTTGTTATGAACATTATGGGTCATCTTGGAAGGAAGTTCCATTAATGTTATAATATGAAAAAAATTAACTCAAGATTAAACTTTATTCAGTATTTTCAAAATGTAATCCTGTGGATGATATAGGGAAAGTGGGATTATCCAAGTTCAACAGAGGCATTCTCTCTCACCTCAGGTGGGTTTTAGGGTGCTAACACTCACAGTCACACAAACCTCTATTGAGATAATAGCCTCTGAATTTTTAGTTTATGAATTTAAATAAGTTTCAATGGACAATGGAAGTAGGAGCCTAGAAATGGAGGTAAATGCAAAGCCCGGAAACTTAGAAAGGCAACCACAAGATGGAAAAAAAAAAAGACAGAAGGACAGAAATGCTGACAAAATAGGACTTGGGTGGGAAGGACACAAGGCATCAATGTAGACAGGGTCTGGGTGAGAAGAAAAAAAGAAGCAAAGTGTTGTTTGACTCTTAGATAGTCTTTTAATAAAAAACCCAGTACCAGATATTGGGGTAAAAGCTAAAAGATCAGAGAAGCAGAGCAAGCCACAGCCACCACCTATTACCTTACCAACTCCACGAATCCTCTGACTGAAATCCAAAAGGGTCATAGCTGAACTGCTTTAGTTCCTGTTTCCTCACGTCTTATATACCTTTCTCTGCCCTGTCATCACTTCCTGGGATTAAAGGCATGTGCTTCTCAGTACTGGGATTAAAGGTATGTGCCACCACTGTCTGGCTCTGTTTCCAGGGTAGCCTTGAATTTACAGAGATCCAGATGGATCTCTGCCTCCCGAGTGGTAGGATTAAGGGTGTGTGTCACCACTGTCTGGCCTCTATGTCTAATCTAGTAGCTGGCTCTGTCCTCTGGTCCTCAGGCAAACTTTATTAGAGTACACTGCTGTGGGATGTTCTGTATGGCAAATGTGTTGCTCTGATTGGTTAGTAAATAAAACACTGATTGGCCAGTAGTCAGGCAGGAGGAAGCATAGGCGGGACAAGGAGGAGAATAAAGCTGGGAAGTGGAAGGCTGAGGCAGAGACACTGCCAGCCGCCATGATGAAAAACAGCATGTGAAGATGCTGGTAAGCCACGAGCCATGTGGCAAGGTATAGATTTATAGAAATGGATTAATTTAAGCTGTAAGAACAGTTAGCAAGAAGCCTGCCACGGCCATACAGTTTGTAAGCAATATAAGTCTCTGTGTTTACTTGGTTGGGTCTGAGCAGCTGTGGAACTGGCAGGTGAGAGATATTTGTCCTGACTGTGGGCCAGACAGGAAAACTCTAGCTACAGTACACAATATATCACCACAGCAAAGGGTAGGGATGGATAATTAGCTAAAATAAATTCCCCAAAATTAAAGGGGATAATGAATAGATTGCGCTCACTTGGACAATGAATAGTCGTCACTCATTTTTACTTCTCTAATCAGAAGGCAAATCTTCTCTAGCACAACAGTGGTGTCCTCTATAACCAGTTACATTCCATTTAGCATTAGCAGTCTTTTATATAAATGAAGAGAACTAGAGGTCCCGAATGTGCATTTGTATTCCTGTCTCTTCCTCACTGAAAAAGTAACTTTACATAACCAACCTGCAATTAAAATATGCTCTTAGATTCATATTTATTAAATGTCAAATTATAGCTATCAACATAGTGGGAGGTCCCTTAATTCTTCAAAATTATTTTTACCTAATAATAAAAATCGTTAACTATGTGAAATATAAATATCACTAATAAAGCGAAAATGAAACCAATTATCTCTACTCTGATTGCTTTTGATGGGGAAAACGTCATTCTTTGAAGAGAAGTGCATATCTTCTTCTTCATGGTTCTTATGATCTTCACTATTTCTATAGTACAAACCATTGCTCATGGATCTTTGGAACAAAAATTTATGTCATTTTAAGGTTGTTTCAAGTTTAGCTTATGTAGTTCAATTTGTTTTGCTTTATGGTCCTTCTTCTGGTTTTCTTATGGACCTTTCTCTGGCAGGCAGGGAATGTCAGAAAGGCAGCAGGAGCCAAGATGGCAGCTCCCAGCTGTATGTTTCAGTTAGATTCTGTTTAAGACGTCAAACAACTTGTGGCTGTGGTATTTTGCTAGGAAAAGTATACAGAAACATTCCTCTAATTAGTCAAAATCTCACAACAAATTGAGATTAGTATTCATTTTTTGGGACTGCCCTAACAAAATACTACAAGCTGATTGGCTTCTAGAATATACATTGATAATAAACCAAAATCAAGGCACACACACACACACAAAAAAAAAAAAAAAAAAAAAAAAAAAAAAAAAAAAAAAAAAAAAACCAAAAAAAACAAAACTGTTCTTCCTCCAGAAAAGGAATCCTTTCTGATTTCTTTCTATGGTCCTGTAGCGTGGCCTCCATCCTTGCCTCCATTCAGTGGTAAATGCATCACTTCAACCCTCCATCTTCACATGTGCTATCTGTTCATCTCACCATTTCTATGGCACATCTGTGTTTGGTCTCAAATTTTCCCCTTTTACCAGGACAGTAATGATATCAGATAACACTCATCCTAATGACCTCATCTCAAATAGACTGAATCCACAAAGACTCTATTTTCAAATAAGATCAATAAAAAAGATATTTTTAGATATGGGGTTAGTAATTCAACACATTTTCCCATGAGGCACAATGAAGTACATCACAACCAACAGCAAAAGCAGATAATTCTTCAGGCTATAAAAGTGCAAATTGTTCTTGGCTAATAAAAGAAACCAAGGGTAAGTAGGAGTTCAATGAACAACAAAGGATTATTTTCCAAAGAAAGGAAATAATTTTATTAAGTCTATGTGGGCTGGTTAGAATGTTAGTGGAATTCTGATCTCTTGAAAGCTATATTCCTCAAACGTTTCAACATGTTACATAAAATGGAAAGCCACTAAACCAATGTTTCTATTAAAACTGACTGTGCTACAAAAATTGCTATGGAGAGCTATCACTCACTCCATTGCTTGGGCAAGAGTAAACACGTGAAGGCTACAAATGAAACTTTCTCTAGTAAAGGTCCATTTACTCTGTTCTGAAATACTAAATCAATTTCAATGATAACATTTCTATTTAAGGAATTTTTAGTGTGCTAGGAAGTAAGTCCTTTATTCTGTGGTGTTTTTTGACAAATCTGTGTTTTAGGACAAGGCTGGCATTGAAATGAACTTTTGCAAAAGAGTCGCACACACAAGTGTTGGAGGATGTGCACTGTCAGTAAGTCCATTCTGTCGACTGGAAATATGGCATGGTACTCCTGCGGCTGGGTGTTACATTTAACAAGCCATCCCAATGGATATGGCTGTGTTTATTCTGGGCCCCGTGAATTTCAGTTTTCAGCAAAGCTTTATTCATCTTGATCATCCTGAACCCACAAAATGACCCTACCCACTCCAGTTTATAAGGACTGATTGCAAGTAATCTTTGTTCACAGACACATGTATTCAGACAACACAAAGCATCTGACTTAGTATGTATGAGATTACAGGGTCTCTGGAAACTGATCCCAGCCTACTCACCAAGAACTCAGGCCACTTGTGCCATACAAACTCTGAGTCTTCATTATATAAAGTCATCTCTATTGGTCACTGCTGGAATTGGTCTCCATACTCCTTAAATCCATTTGCTTGCTAACCTGTTACATCCCTTTAAATCCTCTCCCTAGCCTCTAATACTCTCTAAACACAGAATTGGGGAATAGGAGATTCTCTGTTTAAAAAGTATTTCTGGAAAATTTGTCTGCTGTCTACCTCATTTGGATCTGAAGTGATGGCTATGTCTTCATTTGAGGTGTGGGTGGGGGTATTGATTAGAAAACCATTCAAGCTGAACAAATGTAGATGTACTTGTGAAAATGAAGCACCAATTGCAATTAAATGGACTTCGAGCTTCCCATCACATTTACATTAATTATATTTTGTTCCATAGAAATAGGCATTAAATGAATCTCTGTTTTAAATGAGTAAAAATCCTTTACTATGCAAAAGTAATCTGTTCCTGTAATCTCTCAGAAAAGATGAGAAGAACCAATGGGGAGCCCATTCTGAAGTGTCTGTGAAGACTTCTGGATGTGCTGACTAAGGCATCTCTCCTCAAAGTCATGGCAGCTCGAGTGCACCACTTCAGTTTCCCTGGGAGACAAGAAGGACAAAAGGCAGACTGCTCAGATGCTTTTCTTCTGGATTGGTGTGGAAGTTGGTAGGAGGGTTTGTAGAACAGAAAGTTATTTTTAGACATCATCTGAGAAAGAGATGCTCTCTTTCTCTTCACTGCCGCCATCTTCATGCCCTTGTCTTCAGGCTTATTTCTTGATCTCCACCATCACCTTCTGGTTTCCTATCACTCTACTCTGTCATCATTCCCTATGACATTCATTGTCAGAGGAGTATTTTGCAGGAAATGACGTTGAGTGCTGAGAGGTTGAGTACAGACAGCCCCTCTCCTAGAATGGTAATAGCTACTTGCAATTCATGTGTGATATTGTACTGATTGCACAGTTTAGTCAATCATAGGGCTAACCAGGTAGTAATGGTATTAAATCTGTCTTTACACAAATTGTGGAGAAAAATGTTTTACATTTCCTCTAAAGCCTTCAGAGGCTTTATCTCCCTGGGTTGCCAGGAAAAAAAAGTTCAACTTGGGGCTTGTCTTCTATGAAGCTTTGGATAGGACCAAAATATCATGATGGTCCTACCAGACACTGATAATTCATACATTTTATTACCAATATATTTTTATCCTAGCCTGGATGTTCCCTTCTTGTCTCATGTGGCACTGCTTCTCAAATGTGTTTGAAGAACAAAGTTTAATGGTTTGATAAATAATTCTTTGACATTGTTAGAATGTTTAAAAGGTTTTAAGACGTGAGTCTTTGGGGGGGGTGTTGCCAGATAAATATTAAGGATTTTTATTATTTATAGTGTTTTTAGTTCCTTTAGATAAATAACATATAGTTTATTGGAGAAAATACTATTTACCAAAGTTTTTCAGTGTTCTGTTTATTGACACTATTTCTAGGTGGACATTGTTATGAGTTTGGTTGTCCATAGTATAAGCCTCACAAATACTACAAAATAATATCTCTTTCTCTTCAAATAAATATAATCCCTAAAAACGAAGAAATTACATTCAGATAACCTGCCATGGGTATTATAGAAAGGAAAACATGGCTTAAACCGACAGTGAACCCATAACTTTGTGGACTTTGTAGCAGACTTCCCATCCATGTGCCATTCAGACAGAAAGAGCACTTGTAGCTGAAGATCTGTGACTCATCTTTCCAGTGATATGTAAATCACTCTATTAAATTTCTCTTGAGAGTGTGTCTATAGTATAATGTCTTGAAATTTTCCAAAGAGCCCTGTATAATCATAGCATCCCTCCCAGGGTTTTCTGCACTTAGTGGATTTTCATGCTGGATTATGCTACTCAGCACTCTCGTGTGAATTGAAATCAGAGTGGTCGCTATACAAATGGTGGTTGAGTTGGTCTTGAAGGAGAGTTCTTCCAGTAAAATGGAGAAGTCTGAAAATTGTGCTTACAGTTCTTGTAGTCACTGAAAATGAATTATTTTAGAATCTAAGGTGATTTAATGTTTGGATTGAAAGTAACTGAAATAATACGTTATTCATCTCTTTTTTAAGTAATAAAATGAACTGTGTTGTAGAAAATTATAGAACTCCATAAAAGACCTTTAAGACTGCAGAGCATTCTTATTCCCAAAGACAGTTTCACCTCTGTCACTTTTTCCTTACTTCAAAGAACAATGGGGCTGCTAAATGGGTTTTGTCCAGGTAAGGCTCAAGAGGATGCTGTCTGCAAAGAATGCAGAGCAATTTAGGAGAAGCATCAAACTTGAGCTGAAAGTGAATTTTAAATGCAGAGTGAATTTGACAAAAAAAAGAAAGCATTTATAACAACATAGCAAAGATTAAAATAATTAAAGCAGGAGATAGTTTTGTCACACTGTATCATTCTGTTCCTTGCATCTGGAGAGATTATGAAGTAAATGTGGCAGTCTACTATAATATCTATCAGCGTGTAGTATTATTGCTTTTGATAAAACCCTCCAAGGCAAAGCTCAACCAGGCACATTGAACCATTCTGCTGCACACGATTTCTCTAGTTATTTTACAGCTAGTAACTTAATCAAGCTCTCACCCTCTCCTGTGACCAGCTGAGCACAATGCCTCCCAGACCTCCAGTCTTCAGTCTTCTAAGTGGACTAAACTGCACTAATTTGACAAAAGAATCTAAAACTATCTGTAATTTCTCTGCTCCTTAATAAAACTCGCACAGGCATATGTACTGATACTTGAGTGAGTGTAAAGTGATTCATGTCTGAAGGCAAAATACTTCTTTTTCACATGACACAAGAGTAAGGCATAATTAAGGCATTGTTTGTCATTAAATGAGGAGTCTAAGGAAAAGCACTGCGTAAATGAAAGAAATACTTCTAATAATTTTAATCAAAATATTTTAAATGAATAGTAATACATGTCAAATTGAAGCTGTTATTGAGTTACACAGTGGATTAGTGATATCTAGCATGCTTTGGTTGGTCAATTTTTGAATGACTTAACAGTATTAAAAGACATTAAAAATGATGATTCATTATTTTACTGAAGTTTCTAGAGTAATGAAATGTATAGTTTTAAACTTGAGTGAGCGAAAGAGAGGGAGGGAGGGAGGGAGAGAGAGAGAGAGCGAGAGAGGGAGGGAGAGAGAGACTAGTCTCAGTCATAGTATAAATACTCAGTGAACTGAAACAGGGCCTAATTTCATCCACACTTTCAAGATTATTTTTTCTCTGATTTTATATTTGATATTACATATTGATTTGATTTTATATAGGAAAAATGACTTCAACAATAGCTGTCTCATTTATCAACTTTTTCCCTCTTTTTTTCTAATTAGTATTTTGAGAAATTTGTGCAATGTATTTTGAGTATATTCAATCCCCCTTGCCCAACTCCTCCAACATCCATGCCCCTCCTCTACCCACCCAACTCTGTGTCCTTTTAAAAGCAAAATAAAACCCATGGAGTCCAATTTGTACTGTCTATATACTCTTGGATGTGTGGCCAACTACTGGAACGTGGTCCAGTCAACCCCCTGGGGGCCTCCCTCTACCAGCAGCTGTCACTTGCCAATAGCTCCTCAGTTAGGGGCATGCTAGAATTTGGTCTGGCTTGAGCATGCACATTCTTGTCCATGCTGCCATCATTGTCTTGAGTTCATATACATAGTTGCCCTACTGTGTGTCTGGAAGACGCTCTTTCCTCATAGTTATCTACTGTCTGTGGCTCTTATAATCTTTCAAACAAACACACATTTACTCATCAACATTTTTATATTTCTTGTTTCTTCCTTAAGTAGGTATGAGAATACTGAAAAGAACAGATAATTTTGTCCGTTTGTTGCTTAGGTCTTTATGAGAATGAATAATTAGAATTATTTTATTGCTACTTTGCCTGCCAAATATACTACCTCCTAATCATTTTCTGGTGACATAACTGGTGTGTGCACAAATAGAAAAAAGACAGAAATTGGGACTTGGAAAATATTCTTTACAAGTACTGGGTCTTGTGTTCAGAACCCAAGTTAAAAAAAAAAAAAAAGGTAGGTGTGATGTCACAAACTTGTAATCTTAGCTCTGAGGAGGAGAGAGAGGAAGATTTTTGAAACTCACTGACTTGTTAGCCTAATCTACCTGGTCAGTTTCAGGTCAGTGAGAAAGCCTGTCTCAAGGGGAGAAAAAAGGAGCAAAGTGCCTCATGAATGAATGACATTGGTGACCTCTGCCCTCCACAGGTACATGCATGTGCATTATACACACAAGAACATGCACACACACACACACACACACACACACACACACACACACACACACACACACACACACACAGATGTTTACTTTCTTGTTTTCACACAGAACTTCTAGGTCAGTTTTGTTTTTGTTTTGTTTTCACTTTGAAGTCTGAGCATACTTGACTTGACTCTGGTATGCCGCTCTCCATCGCTCAGTTCTGCTAATCCTCCCTTAGCACATTATTTTCACTATTCAATTTAGCAACAACACTCACTCATGTCGTTCTGTAAGCTGACAGATAGATACATAAAAATGTGTTAGGTACTCTAGCTTCATGGATAATTTTTCAGTGGCCTTTATCATGACCATCATCTTCACATTCTTCGCACTATCAGACTGAGTCACCCTTGAAATTTCACTAAGAAAGCCTTCTCAGATTATCTTCTGGTGGCCATGCCTTACATTCTGGCTGATCAGATTCTTCTCTCTTTCACAAAGTCCCTCCTCAACAGTTCAATCCAGAGTAATTTTGCAGCAGTGAGTCACAGCATTACTGGCTATCTTTCCCGTTTAGGTAAGCAACTCTTTTCCATGTGGCAACATTTAGCAGAACAGGGAATTTTACTTACACAATTTTCAGAAGAGCTCTTCTTTCGTGATAGGCACTTAGAGTAGGCATCTAAAGCCTGTTCCTAGGAGTTTTGTCAATGGGGAAAGATTCAGGCTGTGAGTGTGAGGAACAAAGGACTGAAGCCAGCAGAAGGGGTGATGTAAGAAACACTGATGGTAAGGAGACTTACGAGAGGAGAGCTGCCGTGAAAATCAATGCTCAGTGGAATCTAAAATAGAAGATTTCAGACATTTTGTCGAGTGCTTTGGAATCCAATTCTTGAGATATCTCTATAGAAGTTTCCACAGAAACCATAATGAAATTTTAAATAACTCAAAGAAAAATAAAAGTTTTGAGATGCACAGGTTACTAATAATTCCTGAAATTTTATATGAATATTTACATCTTTGGGGGTGTTCTAGTTAAAGTTTCTATTGCTATGATAGAACACCAGGACCAAAATCAACTTTGGGAGTAAAGTGTTTGTTTCATCTTCTATTTCCATATCACAGAGCACCATTGTAGGAAGTCAGGATAGGAACTCAAGACAGGAATCTTTGGACAGTAACTGAAGCAGAAGATATGGAGGAACTCTGCCTACAGCCTTGCTCCTACTGGCTTGTTCAGTCTGCTTTCTTATACACCTCAGGACTGCCTGCCCAGGGGTAGCATCATCCACAATGGGCTTGGCCTCCCTACATCAATTGTTAACTAAGAAAATGAAGTACAAGCAAATCTTATTGAGGTATTTTCTCAATCGAGATTCCGTCTTCCTAAATGAGTCTAGCTTGTGCCAAGTTAACATAAAACTAGCCAGAATGACTGGGCGATGGTGGCACACACCTTTAATCCCAGCACTCGGGAGGCAGAGCCAGGTGGATCTCTGTGAGTTTGAGGCCAGCCTGGTCTACAGAGTGAGATCCAGAACAGGCACCAAAACTACAAAGAGAAACCCTGTCTAGAAAAAACAAGCAAACAAACAAAAAACTAGCCAGCATGGGTTGGGGTGGGGTGGGGTTTATTATGCCATTCCTGTTCATACTCTTCATAAAAGAAATTGTATTTTTGCCTTTTGAATTCTATTGGGGGTCTAGAACATTTTTGGGAAAAAAAGAAAAAGATTCCTCAAGGGGGAACTATCTCAGAGAAAGGAAAGGAACAAGCCAAAGAGGAGATCAGGTAATGCGGGAAAAGGTAATGAGTGAGGTTGTCTTAGTTATTTTTCCCATTTGCTATGGTAAAATACTCTGACAAAAGCAACTTAAAAAAAGGGTTTATTTTCACTTACAATTAGAGATTTCAGTCTATTATGATGGGAAAAATCAAGCAGCAAGATCTACAGGCAGCTGGGCACATCACATTCATAGTCAAGAAGCAGAGAGAGAGAGAGAGAGAGAGAGAGAGAGACAGAGACAGAGAGAGACAGAGAGAGACAGAGAGAGACAGAGAGACAGAGAGAGAGACAGAGAGAGAGAGAGGATGCTGATCAGTTTCCTTTCTCCGTCTATATACTTCAGAATCCCAGCTGAGGAATGGTAATGCCCACAGTAGGCAGATCTTCTACAATCAAGACTGTCTCCACAGTGTAAGTAAACTGCAAAAACTCTGGGTTTGGTGTCCCAAGTTTCAGCACCAAAATGTTAGTAAATTAATGGCTGAAACTGCAAGGAGACAGTTCAGCCCTAGAGGGCGAGGTATCCTGGACACCTCAAGCTACTCAGAACAAGAGCTCTGCCCTGAAGGTGTCCCGGACACCTGAAACTGTTTAGCACAGCTCTGATGGCTGGGACTGCAAAGAAACAGCCCAACATTGGAAAGGAAATGATTCTGACTTCTCGGGAGAGTCAGGCCTGGAACTGCTTCAGCAAAGAAGGGTATCCTGACTCTTTGGGAAAATCAGGATATACCTGGTGTAATGAGGCATAGTCTCCCTGCAGGACACAGCAATCTTGCTCCTCTCCTGGAGAGCCACAATCTCCAGCTCAGTGTTACCAGCTCTCTCTTGCTCAGTCTTAGCAAGGGTCTTCTGTTCAGCTCCCCCTTGCTCAGTCCACTATGGGACGTCCCAGCAAGGTTCTTCTGTTCACCAGTGAATGAGGGTCTTCACCCAAAACTCTTCTGAGAAAGAGGTTTATTTGGGAAGGAGGAGTCCAGGAGAGTAGCTGCCTCTACCAGGGTGGAGAGAACAGCTCACAACTCACTGGGCAGGGTGGTTTATATAGGATGTCTAGGGGGCGGAGTCAGCTGTGATTGGTTAGTTTATCTTCTGCCCAGGGATTGGCCAGTTTTGTGGGCAAGGGGCAGAGATGGCCCTGATTTCAGGACCAAACTGTATTTCTTTCACTGGCCTTTCTTGGCTTTTTGACACTACCTCTAAGGCCAGGGCACATTTCTTTCACTGACTGATTCTAGGGGCCAAGAGTGTAATTTTGGTACTAGTTTCAGAGTCAGGGCGTATTTCCTGGGTTCTGGGTTTGGGGATAAAGTGTTCATTTCTCTGGCTCAGGTCCCAAACACAGGCTGTTTCTTTCCCTGGTCCTGGGCCCTAGGGCCAGGATTCTGCTGTCCTGCTTTGTGATTGGTTGATTTCACAAGTCAGTTGGACAGGGGCAGAGATGGCTCTGATCTGAGCTAAACTGTGTTTCTCTCACTGGCCTTACTTAGCTTTTTGACACTACCTCTAAGGCCAGGGCACATTTCATTCACTGACTCTGATTCTAGGGGCCAAGATTGTTTCTTTGGTACTGGTTTCAGAGTCAGGGCATGTTTCCTTGGTTCATTTCTCTGGCTTTGGTCCCAAACACAGGTTGTGTTTCTTTCCCTGATCCTGGGCCCTAGGGCAGGATTCTGCTGTCCTGCTCTGTGATTTGTTGATTTCACAAGTCAGTTGGACAGGGGCAGAGATGGCTCTGATCTGAGCTAAACTGTGTTTCTCTCACTGGCCTTATCTGAGCCATCCTTCTCTAATTCTGGACTCCAGAGTCAGGGTGGGTTTCTTTATCCAGCCCCTTTTCCCTGCACACAGGCGTAGACAGAGGAGATGTCCCAGGTGATTATAGATCCTGTCAAATTGACAGTTAACAAAAACTGTCTCAGAGGGGGCCCGAGTAGAAGAGAAGGTAGTGACATATATAAATGAAAATGGAACGATGAAACCCAGAATTTTTAATATAACTTAAAGCAATGAAAGATTTCACAAATCAAAGTTTCATTATAAAGCTGTAGTATTAGAATTTTACAAGCATATTTAATGATTCAAGAAGATGTTGATGTATCACTTTGAAGTGTGTATGTGTGTTTGTGACCTTGTAAACTCAATTTAGTTAAATACCCAGACAGATCTTTAAAGCCTTTAATTCCAGGCAAGAAACCATTGATAAACAAATGATCTGCCAAAGAAGAAGGAGGAGAAGGAGGGTAAGAGGAGGAGGAAGAGGAAAGGAGAACGGGGGAGAGAGAGGAAGTCAGTCAATGGCTGGTATCATTTTTTTTATTGAGTTACTTAAGACATTTTTAGTTTAATTCCCCTGTTTAAATGCCAAGACTGTAGAGTCTATTCTAAGCACATTGTGCCTAGGATGAAATAATATTTTCCTCAAATGCCAGGAAAGCATCAAGAGCCATTTTTACTTTCAAAATCCAGACAGTGGAATACAATGGGTATTTTCTTGTGGTGTATTATTTTTAAGAAAAAAATAGACTCCTTCTATATTTTCTGTTAATTAAACAGAAACTCATAGTCTGTGACCCCAAGGGAACAGAAAGGAGTGGGAGGTACCAGAATCTATTCCTGGACCTACCCCTGACTCACAGAATATGTCTAGACAAATCTCTAAATATCTCTGTCTTGGCTTCATGAGAATTTTGATTTATCAATTCATTCATTCATGCATGTAGCATTTGGGAGAAACTATGCAGTGTCTGTATACAATGAAAAGGCTTAGATTCTTGAGCACACAGTGTTGGAAGAGAGGCAGACATGCAAATAAGCGTTGTAATTTCTATCTCATGTAGTGTAGCACATGGACTAAACATACAATGATACAACAGGGCTTACTGGAGGGGGTTATGAGGGTCAGGGATACTTAACTGGGTCAGGTAGAATAGATCAGAATTTTTTAGGAGAAACTGAGAGAAGAAAATTCTAAGCACAAGGAACGTCATATATGTGAAAGAATACTTGAGAGGTAGGGTAATAACGTAAATTGTTTAATATAAAAGTATAAATGGTTCAGTGTAACTGGATTTATGTTGAGGTCTTTGATCCACTTGGACTTTAGTTTTGTACAGGGTGACAGAGATGGATCTATTTTCATTCTTCTACATGCCCAAATCCAGTTACAGCAGCACCATTTGTTGACAATGCTTTCTTTTTTTTCATTGTATAATTTGTGGTTCTTTGTCAAAAATCTTGTGTCCATAGATGTGTGGATTTATGTCATAGTCTTCAATTCAATTGACCCATCTGTCTGTTTTTATGCCAATACCAGGCTGTTTTTTATGACTATAGCTCTGTAGTAGAGCTTGGAATCAGAGATGGTGATACCTCAGGAAGTTTCTTTACTTTATAGGATTGTTTTAGCTATCCTGAACTTTCTTTTTTAAGGGGAGAGCGCGAACACAGTCCCCCACTACCACAAATTATGCAGTCGAGTTTCCCCCGCACTTGGGGAAATCCGCAGGGGTCCGCACATCCGGAGTGCAATGGATAAGCCTCGACCTGGGAAATTCACCATCGTGATCATGGTATCTCCTCTGCCAGGTAAGTATTAACTTTTTGTTTTTCCATATGAAGTTAAGTATTGTTCTTTTAAGGTCTGTAAAGATTGTGTTGGAATTTAGATGAAAATCAATCTACCTCAAGACCCAGCTATACCACTCTTGGGCATGTACCCAAAAAATGCTCAATCATTCCACAAGGACATTTGCTCTACTATGTTCATAGCAGTATTATTCATAATATCCAGGACCTGGAACTAACCTAAATGCCTCTTAATCAAAGAACTGATAAAGAAAATGTAGTCCATTTACACAATGGAGTATTACTCAGCTGTTAAAAACAATGACATCAGAAAATTTTAAGGCAAATGGATGGATCTATAAAACATCACCCTGAGTGAGGTAACCCAGACCCAGAAAGACCAACATGGTATGTACTCACTCATAAGTGGATATTAACTGTAAAATAAGAAATAACCATGCTATAATCCACAGCCCCAGAGAGGCTAGGTAACAAGGAAAGACCAAAGTGGAATGGGGATATGTGGATTTCCCTGGGAAGGGGAAATAAAAGAGAACTCCTGGATAGACTGGGGGCCAACAGGGATAGGAACATGAGGGATTGGGTCGGGGGAGTGGGTGGAGAGGGAGAATAATAAAAGAGACGTCTTGATGGGTTAGGGAGAAACCTGGTGCAAGAGAAACTCCCACTAATCTACAAGGATGACCCAGCTAAGACTCCTATCTATAGTGGAGAGGGTGCCTGAACTGGCCATCTCCTGTAATCAGATTCGTGACTACCCTAATTGTCATCAGAGAGCCTTCATCCAGTAACTGATGGAAGCAGATGCAGAGATCCACAGCCAAGCACTGGGCCTGGCTCAGAGAATCCTGTTGAAGAGAGGGAGGAGCCAGGGTGGGTGGGGGTCAAGGTCATAAAAAGGGAACCCACAGAAACAATTAACCTGGGCTCATAGGAGCTCACAGACTCTGGACCGACAGCAAGGGAGCCTGCATGAGACTGACCTAGGCCCTCTACATATGTAAGAATTGTGTAGCTTGATCTATCAGTGGTACTCCTAACAGTGGGAGCAGGGCCTGTCCCTGATGCTTTGGGTGACTTTCAGGAACATATTCTTTATACTCGGTTGCCTTGCCCAGCCTTAATACAAACGGAGGAGTTCAGTCCTACCTCAACTTGATACGCCATGCTTTGTTGACATACATGGGAGCCCTGCCCCTTTCTGAGCAGAAACAGTGGAAGTGGATTGGAGGTGCAGTGGGGGAAGGGAGTGTTAGGAGAGGATGGAGAGAAACTGCAGTCAGGATGTAAAATAAATAAATAAATTTAATTAATAATAATAAAAGTATAAACGGGGGTTGGAAAGCAAAAACAAGGGAAAATATCAGAAGGAGTTTGGATATTTTACCCCAGATAGTAATTGAGTCCTATTTCTGCTCTTCAAGAAGAAAAATTGGGTGATAATGTGACAAACTGCATTGTAGAGACTAAAGTTATGCAGAGTTTTTCAGAAAGAAACTACAATGATTGAGACAGATGATTAAGATAAACTACACCAAAATAATGGCAAGAAAGAGCTGGAGGATGAAATAGACCAAATTAAGGAAGTAAACAGAGTCCCATAGAACCATTGAAAATGGCAGAGTGAGGGGACAGGATACTCCAGACTTCTTGCTCAATGGATAGGTAGGTTACTTGCCCATTTCATTAACTTATTACTGGGAGAACAAGGATTTTGTGTTTGTGTATAGTGAATTTTAGGGGAAATACAAAAATGGCCTTAGAAAACGAAATTAGTCTTTGTCAACAAACATTTCTAAAAAGTAACCACACCTTTACTCAAATTTGGAGTGAATCTAATGAGCCTCATGTTTCTAGACTTTTCTCAGAAAATCGTACCAATGCTGTCTTTCTAGAATTCCCCTTCCATGCATGTTTTCCATCTCATTTTAAATTCAGCCTTGTGTAGGATGGCCAAGTTCAATTATCTGTAGAAAATGTGGAGAATGTTATCTACAAACAGCTCTAAGAAGCTGCTCAGGGTCTTCAGGAGCCCTCAACTACTGCCATTTTTAAAACAATGTTATTTTCATTGCTATATTAGTATAGCCTAGTTGCCTGTTAACTTCTTAACATTTATAAAATTTTCAGATTGTAAATGAGTTCACCAAGTTCAAAATGGAATAGAATATGATGGTTATTCAAGTTGTTCATATTTTGCTTAGTATTATTGTCTTCTTCTAAAGCCCATGCAAAGGCTATGTTTCCATTCCATATAGAGACAAAAAGAATGGAAGGAGAGAGAAGTAGAGAATGGAGTGGAAAATAGACATTTTCTTTGTACAGACAGGGAATTAAATGGGAGGCTTATATTAACATAAAGTAATGTTTTCTCTGAGTTTTCCCAACTCTTATTTTCCCTCTGAAATAAAAGTTATGATTTTGGATGTCTGTCAGTAATCAAAATGCCTTGAGTTGACTGCCCCAAATCTGTCAATTTGGAGTTAATTGTGAGAAGACATGAAATATCATAATGCAATCCCCTCCTTTTGTATGAATACAATTAAGTAAGAAAGCCATAGGAAATTTTATCTATAATAGGCTGACTGGATGTCTTTAAGGACAATATATTTATATACAGTATGGGTTACATATACAAAACTTTTAAAACTACCACCAGAAATAGTTATGTTTTCAGGGAGGATAAAAGCCAAAAATAAATATCTATTTAAAAACTGCCAGAAAAAAAAATACCTCAGTATTTTCCAACTCAATGTTTTTTTTTTTTTTATTTTGCAATACCATTCAGTTCTACATATCAGCCACAGATTCCCTTGTTCTCCCCCCTCCTGTCCCCCTCATCTCCCCCCCCCAGCCCCCCCCTCCATTCCCATCTCCTCCAGGGCAAAGCCTTCCCCACAGACTGAGATCAACCTGGTAGACTCAGTCCAGGTAGCTCTAGTCCCCTCCTCCCAGGCCGAGCCAAGCAATCCTGCATAGGCCCCAGGTTTCAAACAGTCAACTCATGCAATGAGCACAGGACCCGGTCCCACTGCCTGGATGCCTCCCAAACAGATCAAGCCAATCAACTGTCTCACCCATTCGGAGGGCCTGATCCAGCGGGGACCCCTCAGCCATTGGTTCATAGTTCATGTGTTTCCATTCATTTGGCTATTTGTCCCTGTGCTTTATCCAACCTTGGTCTCAACAATTCTCGCTCATATAAACCTTCCTCATTGTCGCTAATTGGACTCCCAGAGATCTACTGAGGGCCTAGTCATGGATCTCTGCATCCAGTTCCCTCAGTCGTTGGATGGGGTTTCTAACATGACAACTAGGGTGTTTGGCCATCCCATCACCAGAGTAGGTCAGTTCGGGCTGTCTCTCGACCATTGCCAGCAGTCTGTTGTGGGGGTATCTTTGTGGATTTCTGTGGGCCTCTCTAGCACTTTGCTTCTTCCTATTCTCATGTGGTCTTCATTTAACATGGTCTCCTATTCCTTGTTCTCCCTCTCTGTTGTTGATCCAGCTGGGATCTCCCGCTCCCCCAAGCTCTCTTTCCCTCGACCCTCGCCTTTCACTACCCCCACTCATGTCCAGGCTGTTCATGTAGATCTCATTCCATTTCTCTGTCATTGGGCGATCCCTGTGTCTTTCTTGGGGTCCTGTTTTCCAGGTAGCCTCCCTGGTGATGTGAGTAGCAGTCCATCATCCTTGTTCCATGTCTAGTATCCTGCTATGAGTGAGTACATACCATGTTTGTCTTTCTGAGTCTGGGTTACCTCACTCAGGATGATTTTTTCTAGATCCATCCATTTGTCTGCAAACCTCATGATGTCATTGTTTTTCTCTGCTGAGTAGTATTCCATTGTGTATATGTACCACATTTTGTTTATCCATTCTTCAGTTGAAGGGCATCTAGGTTGTTTCTATGTTCTGGCTATTACAAACAATGCTGATATGAACATAGCTGAACAAGTGATCTTATGGTGTGGTTGAGCATTCCTTGGGGATATGCCCAAGAGTGGTATAGCTGGATCTTGGGGGAGATGGATTCCCAATTTTCTAAGAAAGCGCCATATCAACTCAATGGTTTTTAAGAGTTAGCTTCCTGTCCCCACATCATTTGCACCATGAATACAGCTAAGCTTCCATTGTGTAAGACTTCACTAGTAAACTCTATTATTCCCATTAATTTCTGTTTGTGTCTGCCACTGCACCCTTCATGAACAGGAGGAAAATATGAAGTCCAACATTAACCATTCTAATATGTAGACTTAATGGTCCCCTGTCAAAAGATTTGGTGAAGGGCTTTGAAACTAAAGACTAAGACGTTTTCTTTAAAAAAGTGGGGGGGGGGGAAAGAGAAAGTAAAACAGAAGACAAGTCACAGGTCCTGGCAATGCAAATTTTATTTATTTTTCTTTCTGACAAAGTGCCACCCGCACAAAAAACTGAGGGTTGCCTTTAGAGACAGTATGAAGAGGAAGAAAATGATTTTAACATGAAACTTTCTGTTCGGCAAGTTATTTTCCTTTCACTTTTCTTTCTCTCATTTTGAACAATGATTGAAAATAGATTCTTCCCCCATACAATACATCTCAACCACAGTTTGCCCTCCCTCCACTCCTTTCAGTTTCCCCCCAATTCTCCTCTCCCTCAGATCTGCCCCCCCCCCCCCCGTTTCCCTTCAGAAAGGAGCAGGCCTCCAAGAGATAACAATCAAAAACAACAAAACAAGACACAGTAAGACAAAGCAAAAGCCTTTATACTGTGGAGGCTGGACAAGGCGATCCAATAGGAAGAACAGACTCCCCAGAGCAGGCAAAAGAGCCAGAGACACATCCACCCCCACTATTAGGAGTCCCACATACAAATCAAGCAAACAGGCATAACATATGAAACAGTATTTTCATGAGTGTAATTAAACTCCCTGGTTTGGAGTTTTCCTTCTGTCCTGATTGGTTTGCAGATGGATACTGTTTAAATTTGACTTTATCTTGGGATATCTTATTTCTTCACGTACGGTGTTTGAAAGGTTCCGTGGATACAGATATCTGGGCAGGTAACTGTGATCCCTTAGAATCCCCAGCACATCTGTCCAAGCCCTTCTTGCTTTTACAGTCTCCCTTGAGAAGTCAGGAGTAATTCTAATAGGTCTGCCTTTATATGTTACTTGCTATTTTTCCCTTGCAGTTTTTAATATTCTTTCTTTGTTCTGTACCTTTAGTGTTTTGATTATTATGTGGTTGGGGAACTTTCTTCTCTGGTCCAATCTATTTGGTGTTCTGTATGCTTCTTGTACCTTTATAGGCATCTCCTTCTTTGAGTTTGGAAATTTTTTCTCCTATGATTTTGTTGAAAATATTTTCTAGGCCTTTGAACTGGGATTCTTCTCCTTCTTCAGTTTCTCATTGTCCATAGATTTGGTTGTTTCCTGGTGTCCCAGATTTCCTGGATGTTTTGTGTCAGGAAATTTTTAGATTTAACGTTCTCTTTGACCGATGCATCTATTTCTTCTATTGTATTTTCAATGCCTGAGGTGCTTCCATCTCTTGTATTCTGATGGTGAAACTGCATCTGCAGTTCCTGTTCACATTCCTAAATTTTTCATTTCCAGAATTGCCCCAGTTTGTGTTTTCTTTATTGCTGCTATTTCCATTTTCAGATCTTGTACAGTTTTATTTGTTTCCTTCAACTGTTTGTTTGGTTTTCTTTAAGGGACTTATTCATTTCCTCCAATTGTTTGTTTGTGTTTTTCTGTATTTCCTTAAGGGATTTATTCATTTCCTCTTTTTCACTTTTCTGATCTTCATTGGATCACATAAACATGAATTAATTCATTAAGAAAAATATATGCTGACCAAATAATGCTACTATTTTTAGATCTGCAAGTTATTTAGCTATTATTTATTTTTTTCACCATTCCTTTCTCTCTAATTCCTCCTATCTTCCTGACTATCTTCTTTCCTAGTTTGTTGTTAGTGCATATGACACAAGGCGTGGTGAGTCATTATGACATTTCCACAGATACATAAAATATGCCTTTGTCATATCATCCCCTACTCCTCTTCCTTGTCTCCGTCTCTGCTCTCCATTATTAATTCCCTAGAGATTCCCTTAGTTTTATTTCCTTTTTCTTGTCCTTTCCCACATAAAAGAAAGCATGTGATGTTTGCATGTATAGGACTCCTTTCTTCCACTTAATGCAATGACCTCTACTTCTACCCATTATTTTTTTCAAATTGCAAATGTCATTGTTTTTTATGGCTGGGTAAAATTCAGTATTTACTTTAAAAAAGATTTGTAAAGGAGAATAATTTTTTAATGTCCTTACTGGAAATGTCAAGGTTAATGGCTAAGGTTTAATTCATTTAAAGAGCACAGTCAAATGTCCTTGACACTGAGCAGCAGAAGTAAATTACAGCAGCAGGAGATTTGCCATTTGCAATCAGTCTCCACCTATGACATTCTGGTGGACTTAACTGAATATAAATATATAGAAACAGAGTGTTCAGAGCAAGGTAATATAGAATTTTATAGGCTTAATATGATTATAGTCCATAATTAAATTTTATCACCTATTTTCAAATTCAGTGAAACAAAAATGATTTTTTCCTTTCATTTGCTTATTGTAGGCCTTTGTTTGAATCCCTCTTAAGAAATATTCTTTTTCTGAATAATTTCTAGTATATTGTAGTTTGATACAATGTGTTATATATCATTATGCGCTTACTGTATATTATTTATTTACTGCTGGAGAATTTCTACTCTAAAGTCAAAATAATCAATTCAAATGATACATAACTTCTTGGCTTTATCCCTTACTGAGTGATAAAAAGCATATGGAACAAGCTAATTCAACATTATCAGGTGAAGAAAATGGTGACAAAAGATAATAGCTTTTCCCAGAAAAGATTAACGAGAAAATGAGGTTACCCTTACAAAAGCACTGGATTTTCTCACACCTTTTCAAATGCTATCTATTTAATCATTTTTATCTGTGTCTATGTGATTTATAAAAAGAAACTAATTAGATTAGGTATTCAAAGCAGCATTAGTAATGCCTTAGCATTGCCTGCACATAACTGAAGCTGCAGAAACACGTTTGTTATAGAATCATCTATCTCCAGAGGTTTAAACACACTAATAATAAAGTTGTGTTCAGCTTTGAAATCTGATGTGAACTAATGCAAGCTGAAAAAAGAAAAAGGATAATTGGTAACATAACTTCAAAGAAAAATGTGATGTGTTCTCATGTAAATTGAATGCCAAAATTGCCAAAAGAAAAAAAAATATTGAATTCCAGCAGGGAAAGTTCACCAATAAAACATGATTTGAATACAAACAAAACTGGCAAAGACAGTCCCTTTACTTGTCATGACTTTGTTTGTATATCATAAGGTAGGTCAGAGAGATTAGGCAATCAGAAAAAAAAGAAAGAAAAAATAAAGAAAAATTAGAATGCAACTCAGAGAAATTTGAAAGAACAGTTAAATCACCAACATATGTTACAGGATCATCACAGGAGAATATAGAAAGAAATGGGCAAGAAGAATGCTTTTAAAAATAATGTTTTATATATTAAAAAAGTACTCAAACATTTATTTATATTTGATTGGAAACTGAACAAATGGATCCTTATACATTCACACATCTACATACACATACACACTCAAAATAACTAAAAACATAAAACATCCAAATTTAACAACAACAATAATAAAAATAATCAAAATATCCAATAAAAGAAAATAACCCAAGTGTCCATCAGCTGAAGACTGGAGAAATAAGGCATTATATTCATATAATGGAATACTGATAATAAAAATATTGAAGTACTGATATGTACGTGCTGTCATACAAATGAAGTTGGCAGCCTTTGTATTAAGTTAAAGGTAATAGTCACCACAGGACACAGGTTCTATGGTTTACTTCTTTTATATGTAATTTCCAGATTGACAAATACAGGGAGACAGAACAGTAGATTAGTGGACACTTTTGTCTTCACAGTGAAGGAGTGAGAACTGACTTCTAATGGGAGCAAGGACTTAGGGAGGATGTTGGGTGTGTTTAAAGATGAGATAGTAGCCGGGCGGTGGTGGCGCACGCCTTTAATCCCAGCACTTGGGAGGCAGAGCCAGGCGGATCTCTGTGAGTTCGAGGCCAGCCTGGGCTACCGAGTGAGTTCCAGGAAAAGGCGCAAAGCTACACAGAGAAACCCTGTCTCGAAAAACCAAAAAAAAAAAAAAAAAAAAAAAAAAAAAAGATGAGATAGTAGTGATTCGTTGTGCTAGTCTTTGATACACTGAAGACATTGAATTGTATACTTTAAGGGGGTGAATTTAGTGGTATGTGAAAGACAGACCAGTAAAGATGTTTTTAAAATGAAGTGAAGGAATGGACTTCTGAAAAAGATTTCTGTAGTAGTTCTGAAAATGTAACAACCACAGACGGCAGCCACTTATCAGAACCAAAGCTGGCCTCCCTTATATCTGAGTTGAAACCTGGAACTCCATGCTGGAAATGTCACTGGTTCTTCAGTTATTGTTCCTCACACGTTCTGAGAGCTAAACGGGACAGGTAGGTTTCCCAGGGTCTGGAGCAGAAAAGTTTTGGCATGCTGTATATACACAACCCTTGGTTGAAGGTTTTTAGAGCCACACATATCAGAATTCAAACTTTTTCAGATTTGATAGGCAACTGTTTTTATATTCAGCTATCTACTTATAGAATATGCAGGGGCTTACAAAACAAATTAAATACAATCAATAAAACTTGGGCTATGGGAGACTATTAGGACAGATGCCTGGATTTCATTAGCAAGTACCTTACATGATAAAAATCATTGTTTTAAAAATTCTGAAATACATCAATGGATGATAATTTTGTGGATCCCCCACATTTCCAACCTTCCAGGACCTTTCTGCACAATCTATCCTCTATCTGCACATCAACTCCTCTATCATATTACATTAGCAATTAAGATGTTATGAAGCTCTTCAATCTTTAAGAAGCACTCTTCACTGAATCACACCAGGATATCTTATCAGTTGCTAAGCAACTCTGGTCTAAGAGCATTAAAAACAAACCTGAGTGTGATAGCATACACTTACAATCCCAGAACTTGGAAGGGAGGCAAGAGTATGATAAATTCAAGACTAGCCTGGCTTATACAATAAGACCTTGTCAAAAGAAAGGAGGAGAAGCAGGAGGAGGGGGGGAGAGGGGAGGATAGGGGAGAGGTGGGAGGAAGTAAGGAGGAAGAAATGAAAAAGCTGTTTCTTATTAATGTTTCTTTCTCCCTATCTGTTTGTATGGTCTTTCATTTATTTTTCTAAATTCTCTAATACATATTAAGCAACCCATGTTTTGATTTTCACCTGTGTATGAATACAATAAAAAATTTCCATTTTAACCTAAGTGAATATTAGCTATAAAATAAAAGATAACTATGCTACAATTCACAGACCCGGAGAGACTTGGTAACAAGGAGAGTTCATGAGAGGACACCCAGATTTCTCAGGAAGGAGAAGTAGAAGAGGTTTTGTGAGTGGACTGGGGGAAGTGGGTAGGGGAAGATGATCAATCAGGTTGGGAGGGAGGCGAAGGGGAGAGTGCCAAGGGGGACTGCTGGGGGAGGGGTTCTTCCAGGCCAGTGGAAGCCTGGAGCAGGCGAATCTCCCAGGAGTCTACAAGGAGGACCTCAGCCTAGACTCCTAGCAATAACTGATAAGTAGCCTTATAACTGACTATCTCCTATGATCAGATAGATGTCTGGCCCAGTTATAATCAGAGGGGCGCCATCCAGCAACTGATGGAGGCAGATGCAGAGACCCACAGCCAAACACTAGGCAAAATTCTAGGAATCCTGTGGAGGAGGAGGAGGAGGAGGAGGAGAAAGGAGTGAAGAGCCAGCTTACCTGGGCTCTTTGGGACTCTCAGAGACTGAACAGACAATCCAGGAGCCTGCATAGGACTGACCTAGGCCCTATGTATATATGTTACAATTGTGTAGCTTGGTCCTCTTGTGGAATAGGTCCTTCCGTCCTAATAGAGGGGAACAAGGGCTCTTACTGACTCTTTTACTGGCTTTTGGGGCCCTACTCCTCACACAGGGTCACCTTGTCCAGTCTTAACACATGGGAGGTGCTTGGTCTTACTGCAGCTTGATATGCCATGTTTTATTGCTACTCATGGGAGACCTGCCCTTTTCTGGATGGAGATGGGAGGGGATTGTGGGGTGGGAGCAGGGATGAGGGTGGGGAGAGGAACTGGGAGGGAAGGATGTGGGGAGAATGTGGGCCAGGATGTAAAATAAATAGATGAATGTTGGTGTTGTCCACTACTATGGTCTGAATTATGCCCTCTTCCACTTCCTAACTACTAAAGAGATGTATTTGAAAGTCAAACTCTTGACAATAAGACTGCCCCATGTGTTATCCTTGAAGTCTGAAATTCACACCCCCCCCAATCATGTTTTGAAAAATTGGCCCCAAGCTTGTGAGTACTTGTGGATGCTTTGGAGCCTTTAAGAGCTAGAGCGGGCTGGCAGAAGTATATCTCCAGGTGTGGGCCTTTGAAGTTATACCCACTCCTGGCTCCTGACAGTTGCTCCCTCTGCTTCCAGATTAGCTGTCACTTACACATTCTTCCACTGCTGTGGATGGAGCCATTCCTGAGGCCATGTTTCCTCACTATAAGGAACTGAAATCTCTCTGAAGCCAAGAGCCAAAATAAGCCTTTCTTCTCTTAAGTTGTTTCAGTCAAGTCACAGCAATACAAAAATAATTAAGATAGAAATTGATACCAGAGACATAGGGTCATTGCTGTGGGTTGAGATTGTGGTTTCTGGGAGGGAGTTGGGAAAATATGGAGATACAGGCTACCCAAGCCTTTGAATGCAATGAGGTACTATTTATTGAGCAATGCTGGTGTGGGGTTGAGACATTGGAAATCAACAGAAATGAAGACAGTAAAAAGCATGCTCAAGTAGGTTCTTAGGTCTGCACAACAGGGAACTCACATTACATTCTGGCAAAGAATCCGGCTGTGCTTTTCCAATGTGTTGAAAATTTGAGTGAAGCTTAACTCAAAAGTAATGGACTGATTTATTTGGCAGAGGAAATTTCAAGATAACAGTGTAGATATAAGGCATATCATGGTTATTGTTGGCTATTTTAGTAGGATTTAGAGTAAGAATTGGTGAAAACAAGCAGAAGGATTTGAGAGGGAGCAGTTTGGGAGTATGAATGCATTTAAAGTTGAAGATGAGATGACAGAAGTTGTTACAGAAATTAGCACTATCAATGAGGAGTAATGCACTTTATGCTAAGAAGACAGGAAAGATGGGGGCAAAAGCCGACTAATGAGAGTTCCAAGGTATACGACTGCATTCCATTGAGAAAGTTCCATTTATTTAAAAAAAATAGCTGCAAGGATGCCCTGCTGGAAAAGAACACCAACCTTGTTCTCTGTCTATGTTCAGCCTTCCTTCCTGACATATGTGAGCACCCTACATATAGTAGATCAGTCTTCAACTCCCAATCTAGACTAGAATAGACATCAACTCCTCAGCAAGTCTTCCCTGTGTCTCCTTCAAATAAGGCGATCTCCTATGGCATTCTATTATTGCCTAGTTAAGTCTGGTTTGCAATCTGTTAAGCTAGGACTGAGTTTATTCAAAGTTTACTTCAAATGAATTAAATGTTTTGTCCTCAGTAAAGCAAACAAGTAATAAGCAATAATTCTGCTTTCTCCTCCAATTAAACTGGAATTCAAATTAATGACAGCTATTTTATCTGACACATAATTGGATTGTTTCAATGCTAAAAAGAAAATAAATTGGATTTATTTAAAGTTTATGCAACATAAATACAACAATGACCATTACATCTTAAAAATAAGCCAAAGGGCTTTCAAAGATCCATCCAATCACATTCATTTCTGTCTTTCTTGATAGTGGTCTAGAGAAATCAGGAATTATTGGGTTCCATGATCATTTACCAATCTTAGAGACCAATTTCAATATATTTAAGTCACTTATGGTTATCCTTTCCCTTTTAGAATTGCCTGATTAAAGCATGGTTATGTGACTACCCTCACCTGCAGCATGCACAAGGACCCTTTTTGGAACAATGTGGAACTTTCTAGCTATGAGAGCATAAGATAACTACATTTCGACTTATTACACAGATTTATTCCAGCCTTCCCTCTTACTCCAAAATGAGAAACATCAGTCTTAGTACACTGTATATATTCTGCTTAGTCCCAGAGTATACATCAAGCAATTTCAGAATTGTTAAATTGTACCACTATGAAAGACAAACACAGGAATCAGAATTCAATATTATTTGTGATTTTTCACCCTTGTCTTGAAATTAAGCAATTTAGAGCTTCCAATTGTTAGTTAGATTAGTTCTCCCAAGACCCTCTCAGTGTGTTATTCATGTGAAATGTAATTAGATTTATTAGTTTTTTTTTTTGGTTCTACATTTGGGTTTCTACTGTTTTATTTTCTTAAGTATTAAATTTGTGAAATATAATTCTAAATATCAAAAACATGCATGGAATTTTATCCAGTGTATCACATTCCTTTTATCCAGTGTCTCATTTCTTCCCCTGATCGTTTATATGCTTTCTCACTGACATCCTTTAGGGAACCATTCACATTTGTTTCCTGATTTTGCATTTCCTTGTTCTTTTCTCCAAAAACACAAAAGCATGCACATCCTATTCTCAATCTGTCTTACACAAAGGCTTCAACCATGTCAACCACCTAACTCTACTTCACAGTGTTTCTGGAAATCACCAAAAATTAGTTCAATGAGGATCTTCCTCATTTTTTTTGATAGTTGTAGAGTATGACATGTATACACTCCAGTTTGTCCAACTGTCATTCTCTGTGTGGTAGTTAGGCCCTTCCAATGTGCTTTAATGTGTAGCTTTATATGTATTTGCCCACGTAGTGTGTTTGTGAATGCACAAAATAAATAGAGAGAATATCTTTAGGAAAACTTCCTAAAAATGACTTTGCTAAGTCAAAATATAAATGCTGATGTGGTTTCATTTGATATGGTTATATTCCCTCATAAAAAATTATAGCTGCTTATTTTCTACCATCAGTGAGTATCTACAGCATTCCAAACAGAGTGTGTTCACCTTTTTCATTTTTGCCAATGTGACAAGTAGAAACTGTAGAAAACAACCAGTGTGGCTTTACTTGGCAATTTAAAAAACTATGGGTGAGGTTAGTCATTGTATCCTATCTTAAATATTAATGTTTATGTGTATTAAATGAATTTTCTACTTTTGTTTTTAAATGTATTTTATTTGCAAAGTAGAATGACAAAGTATATCATACAAAATGTATTTCTGTTTTAAGCACACCACTTGCCGTTAAAAGCCAGCTTGAAATCCTTCCACATCAGCAGCAGCTACATAAGTTTGTCTTTCTCCATCGTCATATTTCATGAACTTTTAAACACTAGCCCAGAAGATGTGGGTTTCTTTCCATTTTCCTGCAGGTTTGTTATGGCTGGTGGTCATCCCCCATCCCTCCTTTTCTTCCTCCCCATTTCCCTGTCAGTCCACTTTCTCCTTCCTCCAAACTCTGCCTTCTTCGGCATTTTAAAACTCAACCTTATAGAAACATAACTTAGATAGAACAAAATGAATACTACCTTAATGTATTCTACCTAGATAACTCATGTAATTGCCGTTTAATGAGATGTTTATTATTATCAACAAAACCTGTCCAGTTTCCCGTGTGACCTCCTATGTGTGATTTAGAAGCATATGACCAATATGTGAAGGTCATTGAGATGTTCACTGATTTCTGAATTTATTTTCCTATAGCCCTAGAACACACTCAGCACACCCTTTGTCCCCCCTATATTATTGTGCTATTTTGCTGTGACTCAGCGTATGCTGATGTAGAAGTTCCTTGTACCTCTGGAAGACATATATTCTCCCAAGTTTGGCTGGAATGTTTTATACATGTTATTTAAGTCGTTATATGATACAGTCGTTCCTGTTTGCAATCAGATCCCTCTATTTTATATAAATTGCTACTTGCTGAGTTTTCCTATGAACATGCACTTGCCTCTCTCCTCATCTCAGTAAAATACAAGCCTTAATTTATGTTTTGTATCTGATATGAAGTCCATTGTTTGAAATTTATGTATTAATAGAACACAAGAACTATTATTCATTAGAATTGTTTCTGATTTCAAGCTATAAAGGCAAAGGTCAGTAGCTGCCACAGACATTGTATGATCCATAAGGTCTAAAAAATTTACTAGCCAGTCTTGTACAGAACTGGTTGCCAGCTGCCACTATGCATTTGAATCTGAGAACCTCGAGGGAGGTGCCCTCTGATATTCTGATTGCTGAACTCACATTTTAAGTTCAGACTTGGTGATCTCAAAGAAAGCAATGAAGTGTGTAACATGCTAACTGAAATGACATTTACGTCATGTGTAGAGAGGCAGGCATTTAAAAATATTAACACCTTTCTAGTAAATCATGGACTTCTTAACTAGATTTTTTGTTTGTTGTTTTTGGTTTTGGTTTTGGTTTTTTTTTGGGGGGGCGGGGGGTACAAGGTTTCTCTGTGTAGCTTTGGAGCTTGTCCTGGAACTCGCTCTGTAGACCAGGCTAGCCTTGAACTCACAGATATCGGCCTACCTCTGCCTCCCAAGTGCTGGGATTAAAGGCGTGCACTACCACCACCTAGCATTACCTAGATTACAAGAAAACAAAACAAAACAAAACAAAAAACCTTGGTTCTTCTGTTAATCATACATACGAGAGTCAATTCATTTGTTTGAGCTTGCTTTTCCCAAGGGGGAAAGAGAAGTTGAAGAACAGGGTGCCAGTCACTCCACGCAGTGCTATGTTTTAAAATAGTATTAAACTAAGAGAGACTGTTAAAGATGACCAGGGATGCCGTTAGAATTTTTGCCCTATACAAGAAAAGTTGATTTCTGGTGTATTTTTGCAATGTGATTCCAAAAGTTTTATGCACATTTTCAGAAGTACTTGGTGTTTCAGTGAAACATGACTATCATCACTAGGGGGAGCCAGCCAGACACAGAAGTACAGAAGGATGGTTGGAAAAGCCAAGCCGTTTTTTAGCTGGTGTCAAAAAATAAAAATACTCTCAATCTCTGCTAATAAATTGCCTCTGTCAAGTTACTAAGAAGGGCAAAAAAGGGAAGTTTTCTTCATAGTACCAGAAACTGTTTCCAAAGGGAACTCTAATGTTCCAGATCTAAATGGAAAAACATTTGTATAAGGCATAATTTTCACATCCTAGAATCCACTGAGAATTGTGGTCTTTTAATTATTCTTTAAAATTACCTTGCTTTTCTTTTGAAGATAGAATTCTGTCATCATTTAGTTTGAACAATGTGCTAAGTGAACTTTCAAAGTACTAAGTCGGGACTTGGGTTAAATTATTTCCTTATTCCATTGAGAGAACATTAATATTACTGAATTTACTTTAAAAGCCCAATATTGTCTGAGTATGAAAATGGAAATAGAAACATTGAAGTATAGATCTTTATTTTAAGGATTGGAAAAAACAATATGAGTCCTCTGTGTTTTCTTATTTAGTGCCTGTATTGTTTTGGTGCTAGAAAAAAAAAAGCACCTGTTTAAATGCCACAATAATGCCATAAACTTAACCAATATATGACACTTCCCCCAGGGGAAAAAAAAAACACTTTAATATATTTGCCATACACCATCATATGGCTGACAGATTCTGGCTCACTGTGAGGCATGCTGATGTTTAATGAGTTCAGTGTTTCTTTGAAAATGTTTTTGAAAATTTGGAAACCTAGCAGAAATTAATAATTAAGTTCCTTTAATTGAACTAACTCGTCAGTCTTGTGTATATGTACCAGTGCCTCCGAAAATGTCTTTATAATTCTCCATTCACGTTGAGGGAAGGCCTAATGACTGAGATTGATAAAACGTGAGTGGATGGAGGTTAGTGAAGAGACAGCCTTTGTTAATGCATGGACTTGTGCACCCATGTGTACACACACACATGCATGCATGCGTACTGATCAACCTTCAGATATTCATATACCTTCCCTGTTAGTGTTTTTTGGCAACTAAACAAGAATATTTTGGGCATTTCTTTTAGCTTTTATAACTTCATTTAAGACAAGCATTTATAATATTAATTCTTTGAGAATTTCATAAATGTGCTTTCATCATATTCACCTCCCCTCCCCAACTCTTCCTAGATCACCCCTCTTTACCTATGCACCCAACTTTGTGTCCATTTTTCTTTTTCTCTCAAATCAAGTCCATTTTGTGCTGCCAAAACATTCCTGGATGTGTGGCTTCCCAATGAAACTTGGTGAGCTTATTATGGACTACACTCTTAGAGAAAACTGACCCTCCCTTTCTTAACAGCTAGGTTGCCAATAGCTCCTCAGCTAGGGGAGGAACTTCATGCCCACCCCCCTCTGCATGGTGGGATTTGGCATTACTTGAGCTTACAATGGTTTATGAGTGCTGTTGCAATTTTGTGTGTGCAGCTGCCCTGTTATTTCTAGATGTTTCCTTGTAGTAATCCACTGCCTCTGGATCTTACACTCTTTTGCCCCTCTCCTGAAATATCCTTTGATCCTTAGGAGGAGCAGTGACATATTTATTCTCTTTAGCTCTGAGCACTCTGAGGTCCTGCATTTCCTGTGTCTTTGCCAGCTGTGAGTCTTTGTTAATCACTATGTACTGCAAATAGAAGCTTCTCAGATGAAGGTTAAGAGATTTACTGATCTATGGGGACAATGATAAGTCACTAGAAGTTGGTTTAATACTATGTCCATTTAGAAACACAATTGTACTAGGTTCGCCAAAAGGGCCTAAGTTCTTGGGCTGGCGCAATGTAAAGGTTTCATCTTGTAAAGTGGGGCTTAAATTTAATCAGAAAGTGATTAGTTACTCTAATGACGTTCACGTCACTACTGTACCAGTGGGAATGTCTTTGCAGGCCTGTCACTGTTGTAGCTAATAATGTTCACAACAGAGGAAGACTGATGATGACTTTTCTCCTCCGGTAGCTTGCATAGCACTTTCCAGCACCATGTAAGATAGCCAGTAGAAACAAAACTTCCACATTTAATAACGGCCTGATTTTATTATGTTCTATGAGTCAAATATGTGTTATTTTCAGCACTAGGGCATTACCATAAGATTCTTTAGAATAAATAACAGCGATGGCAATAGCCTGCCATGTTTTGAGGTCTATGGCATCTCATAGGCTAACAACTTTAAAAGAGATAACCTATTCCTGACATTTGTTTTTTTTTTTATTTGTTAGCCTCTGGTATCTAGTGGAGGCATTATAACTCCATTTAAATATACAGTATATATTATATATACAGTTTTGTTTTTAGGAAGCTTCCACAACAGTAGATCTCCATATGTCTTATTTGAAAGGTCCTTAGTGTTATTTATCCCTCCTCACATTTCCTTCTCTACCCTACCCTCTGCTTTCCCTCCTCAGTTTAAGCCTTTCTATTTCATTGTCTTAGTTATTTTTCTATTGCTGGGAAGAGATACCATGATGGTGGCAACTTAGAAAAGAAAGTTGTATTTAACTGGGGGCTTGATTACAATTTTAGAGGACAACTCAATAACCATCATCGTGGCAAGAACAGCAGCAGGCAGGCATGGTGCTGGAGCAGCTGAGACACAACCTGAGGCAAGGAAAGTAGCTATTTGTGAATGGGATAAGTTTTTAAAGCCTCAAAGTCCACCCCCTGGTGACATGCCTCCTCCAACAAGGCCACACCACCTAATCCTTTCCAAACAGTTCCATCAAATACAAAAAAAGACACTCAAATATATGAGCGTATAGGGTGGAGCACTCTCGTTCAAACCACTACATCCATTTATTTTCACCCTTTATACCAGTACATTATATCCTTATCCTTGGAAAGTCTCTCTTCATGTTTCCTTAATAATTTTCTGACCAGTATGGATATTCCAAATAAAACATACATATCTAAAAATTCAATGTTAACATTTACAAATACGTGAAAACATGGGACCTTTGTTTTTCTGGTTCTGGGTTATTTCACTAAGGATGATTGTTCCTAGTTCCATCCATTTACCTGAAAATTTTATGATTTTATTTTTCTTAATAGCTGAATAATAGTTCATTGTATAAATACACCACATTTTCATTATCCATTAATCAGTTGATGGACATGTAGGCTGTTTTCATTCCCTGGCTATTGTGAATACAGCATCAGTGAACAAGGATGAACAGATATCTCTAGAGTAAGATGTGGAGTCATCATTTGGGAATGTATCCAAATGTAGTATAGCCGGATGATACAGTAGATCTACTTTTAGCTTTTTGAGGAAATTCCACACTTATTTTCATAGAATTTGGTAAGTTTGCATTCTACCAGTGTTCTTCTTTCCCTCCTTTTTTTTGTGTTTCTGTGTTTTTTGAGACAAGGTTTCTCTGTGTAGTTTTGGTGTCTGTCCTGGATCTCGCTCTGTAGACCAGGCTGGCCTCAAACTCACAGACATGTGCCAGGCTCTGTCTCCTGAGTGTTGGGATTAAAGGCGTGTGCCACTACCACCCAGCCCCTTTCCCTACTTCTACACCAGCATTTGTCACCATTTTTATTTTTAATCTTAGCTTCTTTTGCTAAGGGAGGATGAAATCTCCAAGGAGATTGAGACTATTGATATTGGGTTACTATTGAATGATGTGTATTAATTCCTGTCATTTTGTTGTCTTGTGGAGTTCTATTAGACCTCTTTTGATTTGGTGTTCTGGAATATTTCTTATTTCCTGTGCCTTCTTGGATGTTGTGATAGTTTGAATGTAATTGGTCCCCATAATCTCATAGGGAATGGCACTATTAAGCAGCAAAACCTTGTTGAAGTATGTGTGGTCTTGTTGGAGAACATATGTCACTGTGGGTGTGGGCTTTGTGGTCTCCTATGTCCAAGCTATGCCTAGTTCAGTTTACTTCCTGTTGCATATGGATCTAGATATAGAACTCTTAGCTTCTCCTCCATCACCATGTCTGCCTGAATGCTGTCATGTCTTGCCATGATGATAATGGACTAAGCCTCTGACATTGTAAGCTGCTCCAATTAAATGTTTTTCCTTTATAAGAGTTGTCATGGTCATGGTGTGTCTTCACAGCAATAGAAACCCTAAGAAAGAAGTTGGTACCAGGAACTTGTATATTGCTGTGATAGACCTGACCATGCTTTTGTTTGAAGCAATATAGAAACTCTGACTGTGAACTAGAAAAGCAGTTGAACATTTTAAGTGCTGCTTAATGGGCCATACTAGTAGAAACATGAAGACAGTGGTGCTGAATGTGATTTAATGAACTGTTTAAAGCCTAGCTCAAGAGGTTTCAGAAAATATTGATATATGGCCTAGAAATTATTCTTGTGATAATTTGGTGAAGAATATGGATGATTTTGCCCTTGTCCAAAGTCTGCCTGAGGCTAAAGTGAATAGTTTGGGATTAATTACATTTGCTAAGGAAATCTCAAAATAGCCTAGTATAGACTATTTCATGAGGTTGCTAGTGTTAACTCTAATGAAGATTCATTATGAAAAAGAGTAAGCTGAACAAGCAAAAGTACAAAATGTACAATTTGAGGAGAAAGGGAACACAAGGTAGTGGAATGGACCAAAGCCCTGTGTTCAAGGAAATAAATGGATTAAGAAATGGAATAAAGGGAGTGGTGACTTCAGGGCAAGATCCCACCCTGCTAAGTTTCCAACTTATGAAAAGGAATTACAGAAAAGCTTAGATCCAGGTGTGGTGTGGCATACCTTTAATCCCATCACTTGGAAGGCAGAGACTGGCATATCTCTGAGTTTGAGGGTAGTCTGATCTACTGAGTAAGTTCCAGAACAGCCAAGCTTAGGCAATTGAGGAAATCATCAAAAACAGAAGGCTGGGAAAGATGTAGTTGAACAAAGGGGGCCGTGTTCCAGCCCTAACAAGCAGCAGAATTTGGCAACTTCAGCTACATTGTTCTGGTTTTAGAATCAAGGATAGAAGAAAGGCATTGTGGAATTTCACTCTTCAACTAAGGAAAGGTGCTGAGGCCAGGCCCAGAGAAGTCATTGTGTGAAGCTGTGAAGGAGAAGCCTGGATTAACTTGGAGACCTCAAGGTGTTAGAGATGCCAGAGTCTTGGTATACCTGCTGAGGAGATATGTTAACAGGGAGTATAACCAGCTCAAGAGAAAGAACAGCCAAGTGTTGTGTCACCATCAACAAAGCTGAAAAGAGTTAGAGATGTGAAGAGCTCTTTGACATCAGATATGGAGATGTAGAATTTGGAATTTGTCCAGCTGGTTTTCAGTTGTGCTTTGTTCCAATATTTACTCACTATGCTTCTTTCCCTACATTTTGGAATGATAATGTATATCCTGTGCCATTATATGTTGGAAGTATGTAATTTTTTTTATTTTTATTTTATAGGGGATTACAGTTAAGAGACTGAATGAATCTCAGAAGAGACTTTAGACTTTAGACTTTAAAACTTGGTTGAGACTGTGATAGACTATGAGAACTTCTGAAGTTAGACTAAATACATTTTATATTATGATATGGTTACAAGCTTATGGGGGCCAGGGAGTAGAACATGGTAGTTTGAATATAATTGGCCCCCATAATCTCATAGGGAGTAGCACTATTAGGAAGTATGTTTTTGTTGGAGTGGTATGGCCTTTTTGGAGGAATTGTGTCACCATAGGGGTAGACTTTGAGGTCTCCTATGCTCAAGCTACGCCTAGTTCAGTTTATTTCCTGTTGCCTGTGGATCAAGGTATAGAAGTCTAAACTCCTGCTCCAGAACCTTGTCTGCCTGCTTCTGTGTTCTGCCATGATGATAATGGACTGAACCTTTGAGACTGTAAGCCACCCTAATTAAATGTTCTTCTTTTATAAGACTTGCTGTGGTCATGGTGTCTCTTCACAACAATAGAACCCTGTAACTGGAGTTTTCCTGGTCCCACCCAGCTCGCAGATGCTCAGACCCAAATAAACACACAGACACTTACATTAATTAAAACTGGCCTAATTGCTCAGGCTTCTTGCTAGCTAAATCTTACACTTAAATTAACCCATAATTCTTATTTATGTTTAGCCACGTGGCTTGGTACCTTTTCCCAGTTCTGCCTTCACATCTTGCTTCTCATTGAGGTGGCAGCTGGCAGCGTCTCCAAACTCAGCCTTCCACCTCCCAGAATTCTCCTCTCTTCTTATCCTGCCTATACTATACTTCCTGCCTGGCTACTGGCCAATAAGCATTTTATTTATCAATCAATCAGAGCAATGTATTTACAGCATACAGAAAGACATCTCCAGCAGAACCCCTAACTGAGACAGTTATGTTTAATCTCTTTAAACCCAAATATTTCTTCCTGTATTCTCTGTAGAGCTGGCTTAGTGGCCATAAATTCCTTAATTCTCTTTTTATCATGGTAATGTTTCCTTCTCCTTCCATAACAACTGGTAGTTTGCTGGTTGTAGTAGTCTGGGTTTGGCAAATGGGCTCTTTCATAACTTAAAGAATACTAGTCTGATTGATCCCTTCTCGCTTCATAATCTCCACTGAAAACTTGACTGTTATTCTGATGGGCCTGGTTTTGTCTGTGACTTGCTCTTCCCTTCTTACTGTGTTCAATATCTTTTCTTTGCTCTACAAGTTTAGTGTTTTTTACTATATGACATGCAGAGTTTCTTTTCTGGTCCTGTCTATTAGATGTTCTTGTTGAAAATGTTTCCTGTGCCTTTGACCTAGGTCTCTTCTCCATTTTTTATACTATTATTTGTACTTTTGGTTCTTTTATGGCATCATAGAGTTTCTGCATGTTCTGTTCTCAGTTTTATTTTATTTTGGGATTTGACATTTTCTTTGACTGTTTAAAGTCTGTCTTGTCTTCAAGACCCGATATTCTGTCTTCCACTTGATGCAATCTACTTATGATGAATTCCTGTGAATTTTTTTCTTGAATTTCTAAATTTTTCATTTTAAGTTCTATTATATTTTGGCTTTCTTCAGAGATTCTGTCTCTATTTAAATTTTGTTTCCTATCTTAAATTGTTTTCCTTATCTTATTCAGCTCTGTGTATATGTATGTTTATAAGATCTTCATTGTGACATTTGTTCATAAACTCATTGAATTCCCTGGTCTTATTTATTGTTACGATTTTAATTTCATTGTCTTATAAGTCATATAAGTCATTTTTCTTGGGAGATATAACTATAAAAGTACTAGTTCTTTGTGTGTTTATTATCTTGTTTATTCATGTTTGTATATTTGTGTTAGGTTCGATGCACCTGGAGTTAGGTCATCTGTTGTGTTTCTTGGTATGGAAATCTTGTTTGATTTTTGTTGAGTGGGTGTTTGAAGCTCTGTTTCCTATTATTCCAACTTTCAGGTAATTAACCAACTGCATGGTGCTTAGGAGTCAGTCAGTCTTTGGGCAATTTGTTGTTGATGTTTCAGTGGAGGTAAGAATTAGTCTCAGTTCTGCATAAGTGGGTTTTGAAATCCAGGAGTAGATGGAAAGGAGGGTGCACAAGGGAGTACAGGAAGGCAGGGATGGGATACATAGTCCTCAGGTAGGTTGAAGACTTTTTTTAATCCTAAAACAATGTAAAGTTGGTATCTGTTCCTAATTCAATTAAAGAAAATTTAAAATATCACTATTTGAGTGACATAGCTGTTCACTATTTAATTGTTAATTTTAATTGAAAATACCAATACTGAAACTGAAAAGAAAGATAAAGGTTTGATTTAAAAGTCAATTTTTTTCCCCCCTCCAAGTCACTGACTAGGAACCAAAATAGGGCTGGCAATGTCTTTCTTGTTCAATGCAGACCAATCAGTGTTAAACAACATGGGTCTATTGTTTTGTTTGCTGGGAAGAGTATGAACAGTTACTGCAAACATCAATAAATTGTGCATAAATGTTTCTCTATTGAACTGGCTTATTTGAATCACAATGGAGCATCAAGCAACTTGATAAACCTTTGTGCAGAATTTTAAATGGAAGGAAAAAATGGTCAAATGTACAGCATTAGAAGTGGCTCACATTAATGTGCCTCAGAAGGGTGCCAGCCTTCAATTCTTCCAGGGTGCTCTAATGAAGAAGGAATGTAGAGATAATTGAGGTCACCATTATTGAGTGAACCAGCCAATATTATGGTTTCTGGTTTTTTGTTTTTATGGGATTCCTGAGGGTGAGAATAAGTGGGTCTCTGCATCTATATCTGTTTCTTGTGCCTTTCCTAGGGCACTTTTCTTTCTGTTTGTTTTATCTTATTCAGATATGATTGATTGTTTTTGTTTTATATTATTATATTTTATTATTATCCCCTAGAAGCCTGTTTGTTTTCTAATGAGAGACAGAAAGGGGTGGACCAAGATGGGTGAAGAAGTGAAGAAAAGCTGTGAGAGGAATAGAGAGGAAAAAGCATAATTAAGATATATTACAAAAGAAAAAAGTGTACTTTTAACAAGAAAAAAAATACTAAACTGGCCAAAGAGAAAAAGCTGTAATTCTTGGCACTTGGGATTAGGGATAGTTAAAGTTTAACAGCCTTTCTAGAAACTTCAAGTGCTTTGGGCTTCACAAAGACCAAACACTTTAGTCTACCTTGATTTTTCCTCCACTGCATATTTTGTAGTGCAAATATTCTAACAGTAAATTTGAACAAGGACTCTTAAATAATACAAGTTGAACAATCTGAACTGCGATGGATTATTTGAAGTTATATGTTGACCATTCTGCCCAGAAACTTGATACCTAAGAAGCAGATGACATGTTTTCACCATCTGATTCTAGTTGGAAAAGCTAAGATTAAGATACTCAACCATGCGTCCCTCTTAGGGTCCTCTCCTTGTTAGCTAGCTTCTCTGGAGCTGTGGGTTGTATGTAGTCTGGCTATCCTTTGCTTTATATCTAGTATCTACTTATGAGTGAGTCCATACCATGTTTGTCCTTCTGAGTCTGGGTTACCTCACTCAGGATGATATTTCTAGTCCCATCCATTTGCCTTCAAATTTTATGATGTCATTGTTATTTATTGCTGAGTAGTACTCCATTGTGTATATGTGCCATATTTTCTTTATCCATTCTTTGGTTGAGGGTCATCTAGGTTGCTTCCAGGTTCTGGCTATTATGAATAAAGCTGCTATGAACACAGTTGAGCATGTGTCCTTGTGGTATAATTGAGCATTCCTTGGGTATATGCCCAAGAGTGGTATAGCTGGTCTTGAGGTAGACTGATTACCAATTTTCTGAGAAAGCGCTATACTGATTTCCAGTGTGGCTGTACAAGTTTGCACTCCCACCAACAGTGGAGGAGTTTTTCTCTTGCTCCACATCCTCTCCGACATAAGCTGTTATCAGTGTTTTTGATCTTAGACATTCTGACAGGCATAAAATGGTATCTCATAGTCATTTTGATTTGCATTTCCCTGATGACTAAGGACATCGAGCAATTCCTTAAATGTCTTTCAGCCATTTGAGATTCTTCTGTTGAGAATTCTGTTTAGATATGTAGCCCATTTTTAATTAGATTTTTTGGTATTTTGATGTCTAGTTTATTGAGTTCTTTATATATTTTGGAGATTAGCCCTCTGTCAGATGTGCAAGGGACACATAGATCACCCTGGGAAGGGGAAATAGATGAGATCTCCATGAGTAAACTTGGGGTGGGGTGCAATAGAGGGTAGGGGATGAGGGATGTAGGGGATGAGGGATGAGAACATAAGGGAACAGGGTGGTCGAGCTGGAACAGGGATGGAGTGGGAGAGCAATGAAAGAGATACCATGATAGAGGGAGACATCATGGGGATAGGGAGAAACCTGGTGCTAACGAAGTTCCCAGGAAATGTCCCCAGCTTAGACTACTAGCAATAGTGGAGAGGATATGTAAACTGGCTTACCCCAGTAATCAGATCAGTGAATACCCTAACTGTCATCATAGAGCCTTCATCCAGTAACTGATAGAAACAGATGCAGAGACCAAGCCCTGGGCCAGCTCCAGGAGTTCAGTTGAAGAGAGGGAAGAGAGATTCTATGAGCAAGGGGCATCAAGATCATGTTGGGGAAACCTACAGAGACAACCAAGCCAAACCAGTGAGAACTCACGAACTTTATACTAACAGCTGTGGAGGCTCCATGGGACTGGACTAGGCATTCTGCATAAGTAAGACAGTTGTGTGGCTTGATCTGCTTAAGGGGCTCCCTGGCAGTAGGATCAGGATCTACCCCTGGTGCATGAGCTGGCTTTTTGGTGCCTACTACCTATGGTGGGATACCTTGCACAGCCTTGATGCAGGGGGAGGAGCTTGGACCTGCCTCAACTGGATGCTAGGCTCTGCTGACTCCCTATGAGAGGCTAACCTTGTCGGAGGAGGGAATTGGGGTGGGGAGTTAGAGGAAAAGGCTTGGGGGCTGGCAGGAGGAAGGAAGAGAGGGAGATATATGGTTGGTATGTAAAATGGAAAAAAAAATCCATAATACAGAAGGAAATGATTTTGAAAAAAAATGAAAAAAGAAACTCAACCAAGCTGAAATCAGTCAGATATCATGAATCTAATTTTCAGGAAGTCTGCAAAATCTTAGAAATGCTTTGTTTTGTTGCTACTGAATTTTCATTTAATTATTTGTTTTTATATTGTATATCTCTGTGGGTTTGTTTGTTTGTTTTGAGCTTCTGGGTTTTGTTTGCTGTTGCTTTTGAAATGAAGTCACACTAAAGAGCCCTTGTGGGCTTGAAACTGTATGTAGACCAGATGAGCCTTGAAGTAACAGAAACCCACCTCTTCCTCCCAAGGGCTGGGATGACAGGTGTGCACTGCATGGCTTTGTATTGTGTATCTGTATATTTTGATGGTATTCTTATGCTTGTAGTTTTGTCAGATATCTTGAAGGAGTCCAACTAAAGATGTTGTAAGTAATAGGTAAATGTTTTGAGATAAATTATCTTCTAGAAGAGTAGAATATTCTACTGAGTGTTCAAAACAATTGTTCAGACTAGCTAAGCATTATAGCCTATAGAAAATATTAATTTTAGAAAGAAATTATGAGAGTCAGTTACTGTTCAATCCCTGTTAGTTATAAAATCCTTATGTTTTTCAGTTCCCTGACTTTCAAGATAAAATATTAACAGAGCTACTTCAAAGGGCTGCTGATCCAATAATTAAATGAGTTAATGCTTGCAAACTCTCTCATCCTTATGACATGATAAAGACTGTATACTTGTGGGGGGAAGAACTAAATAAAAAGGTCCAGGTTTTACAGAATGGGACTGAGTTAAGAACTTTTATCATTCTGCTTATAAGAAGAATCAGATGGTAAAATTAAGGGTGGGTGAAATTGCTTAGTTGTTTTGTTTCTTTTTTAAATTAATTTAAATCCTACTAATTGTTGGCTGCCTCAGTTCTGTACTGATTATCTCTTGACCTTCACCTTTCTACTCTTCTCAAAAATGCGCTTTCAAAACCATTGTATATATGCTTTCTAGTCTGCTCCCAGATCTTCACAAGCTCCCCATTACTCAGTTTTGATTAAACTTTGTCTAAGAAGTACAAAATAAGGTAAAACAAGGAATGATTGAAGCATTAATCTATGAGGAATGGCAAATTATCAATGGAATCCTAAAATAATGTTTATCCAAAGTGCCCTTCAAGAGTGGTGTGTGTGTGTGTGTGTGTGTGTGTGTGTGTGTGTGTGTGTGTGTGTAAAATTAGTTTTTTGAGAATTTCATACAATGTATTTTGATCATATTTACCACCAATTCCTCCCATTTATTGCTCTCAGCATCACCTCTACCTTCCTATCCCCCAAATTTGTGTCCTTTTAAAAACTAACCCATTGATTCCAATTAGTGCTGCCCATATTCTCCGGGTTGTAGCACCATGCACCAGAGCATGGTGGACCTACCAGGAGCCTCCATTGCAACTGTGGCTATACCTTCACCAGTGGCCTCTACTGGCCTTTCTTTGGAGATTCCATCCCTGCTGTAGAGTGCCAAGTCTTACACGCTCTCCATAAACCCTTTATGCTTTCAAAACTAGTAGTATCAGGGTGATTCTTACACATTATCAATCCCAAGTCCAGCTGCTAGCATGATGCTTGGCCCTCTCTAGCCCATAGCTTCTGAGTACTGACCCTGAAGAAATACTCCAAGATTTTACTTCAATCATGGTTTATTTCTTAGCTGTAGCTAGCCAGCATCAGGTGTCCTAGCAAAGCAAACACTTCACTTTAGTGGTACTGTTATGCCCAGATCACAGGGACCTCCAAAAGACCACCATGGAGATTGAATCCCATATGTAAAAGCAAAGAAAGAGCCTTTATTTAAAGCTCAAGCTTAGACTCTCCATCTGTCTGACACAACGGTGAGAGCAGAAAGCCTTGAGCCCAGATAGAGTAGGTTTTTATCATAGCAGAGGTTGGGGTGAGGGGATTCCCAGGGTTCAGGACCCTGATTGGCTGATATTTGTCTAGGGATACCTTGATAAAAGGAAAATAGGTATGTGGTAGGCTCAGGGACATCTGGCAATCCTATCTAATCTTATCTAATGGTTGGAATGTTTGGGATGTCATGTTCTTACCCTTAGATACTGGCCCATCCCTGGGTAGATCCTTGGGTGGTATCAGCTTATGGCCTTTTCTGGATCTGGGTGTTGCCTGCCAGTAAGTCAGTTATGGCAGCTATGTGGTCAAGCTGTTTTGGACCCCCCAACAGTACTAGTCCCTTATTAACCACAGCTGATCTTTCAGTCCCAATTGACCAGAACCACAAAGTTCTTAACACAAAATAGTATACAAATGACTCTGAAACATCATAAGCCAGGCTTCTATTCTCTCAGCATTATCTCCTAGGTTTCTTCAACAGCTCATTAAACTCTGACCACTCAATGACTTTTCCATTCCAAGTTTCCAAAGTCCTTCCATAATCCTCCCCAAAACAGCATGGTCAAGTTTGTCATAGCAATACTCTACAACCCAGTACCAAGTTCTTTCTCTGTTACATTCCTATGGCTGTGATAAAAAAAAAAAAAAAAAAGAAAAGAAAACATGACAAAAAGCAATTTGAGGAGAAATGGGTTTATTTTGTCTTACAGTTTACAGTCTCTCATGACGAGAAGTCAGGGCAGGAACTCAAGGCAGGAAACCGGAGGCAGGGACTGACACAGAGGCCATGGAGGAATGCTGCTTTGTGGCTTGCTCTTCATGCTTTGATCACCTACTTTCTTACAAATCTCAGGGCCATCTGCCCAGGGGTTTTTTACTGACACCACTGCTCTGGGCTCTTCCATATCAGTCATCATTCAAGAAAATGCCCCATGGGCTTGCCTATAAGGCCAATTTGATTAGGGCATTTTCTCAGCTGAGGTTTCCTCTTCTCAGATGACTCTCACTTGTGCCAAACTGACTAAATAATCAACACAAGTGGTGTTCCAGGCACCACACGTTATCTCCAGCCTGCCCCAATACTGTCTGCAACATTTGCTATCCAGCAGTTAACTTGCTCTGATAGCAGAGTGGCAGGTGACTGCAAAATAGAGGTTTGTTAAGTAGTGATTAATTTAGGGATTAAAGGGATCCCAATGGTACTGTGCGCACTAATATGCTAGTACAAATACAAAGTAAAAAAGAAAAAAAAAGAGGCACCCAATTCCCGTGGGACTAGTGAGAAGCGTTAGATTGTTTGATGGGAAGAAACAGAGAAGGACATACCTAGGAGTGGGCACAATCGATATGAAGTGAAAAATGGAGTAGATATGTGAGGATTTGGGTTCATGGTAGCAGACAGCACAAACCAGGTCTGACTCTGGGCTTAGAGAGACACAACACTAAGAGGACTGGGTACAGGAAAAGGGGGGGGGCAGGGAAAGAAGAGAAAAGTAGAAAGAGCAGGTAAGAGAGGGTAAAACAGCGAATGGTGCAGCAAACAGTAGGGGACAGTGTTGGCCAGCCGTGACGCTCTCCTGTGCTCTGGGTAAGAAATAACTGTAGGGGAGAGGAAGGTGGGTGGCAATACAAGAAAATGAGATCGCTGTTGATTTCCTCTCCTTGGCTGACCCCTGCTGTTTCTCCTTATTCCAGGTCAGGGCTGTATTCCATGATGCTTTTAAATGATCAACTCTCCACGCATGGCACTTTAAAAAAAAAAAAAAAGCTCTGTGGGAAGTAAATAGCCAAGACAACACACTGCCCTATCACCACCATCACCACAGTTGCTGTATTCTCACAGGGTGGGGAGTGGCTGGTGGCTGTGATACGTGCGGAGCTCAGTGGAGTTTGTGTTTAGCTCCCACAGCACTCCCTTTTCCCAGTGAGATGCTGATGGTGGCCTGGACAGCAGTCACTGGAAACCACTCTGAAATCCTTAATGGAGCTGTTTTTGTAGATTTCCTTTTTGCAGTCCTTCAGTCAAGTTGCTGTGGCAGAAAAGCCCAATATGGTGGTAGAGCTGTCTTCCTTACTTACAACTTCAGAAGCCAGTCCACTCCAGTAGTCAATGTCTAATGATAAAAGGTGGATGTTAGAGTACTGTAGGAGACAGAGTGATAAAACATTCCTATTCTCCTTAATTTCCAAGCCATATCAGCTGTTCCATCTGAAGTGCCTTCCAATATACTCTCTTACTGTGGCATGCCTACACACACACACACACACACACACACACACACACACACACACACACCTCAAAAAGTTCAAATCAAACTGTTCTGTTTTAAGTACTTTGAATATGTATGCTAGGCAAAAACTTCACCACTGAGCTATATCCCCAGACCTTCATTATTATTAACTATTTTGAGACAGAGCCTCTCTAAATTAGCCAGACTTGCCTAAAACTTACCATTCTCCTGCATCAGCTTTCTGAGTGGTTAGCATTTCAAGCATGTGTCACGAGGCCTAGCAGGGCCTTTATGTTGGTAGAGGTGTCCAGATTTTAGTCAAACTCTGTTTCTCTAGACAAGAGACAATAGAATGAGCCTCTGCACCACCCATAGTCTTTCTATTTCATTCATGGCCCTCAGGTGCCAGACTAAAAGACAGTGGAACAATTATTTAAATTATAAATATTTGAGGAAACCCCAACTAGTGGGCTACACTGTTTTTATATACATTGCATTTTTTCCTCATGGTGATGCTGTGTAAAAAAGTTCCCAACTGGTAGGTAAGAAGACCTAGCATCATGATGATTACATGACTTTCCTTCATCTACATAGTATCAGAGCTAGCCATAAAATACATCCATTTTATATCATATATATTTATAATATATGTATATATTTATATATACAACATATTGACAACTAAGAAAGTTTCAATTGGCTAAGTAATTTAAGCTTTAAACCCACTTGTCCCTGTTCATGTCACTTAACACTCATTTCTCTTTTCTTATATATTAAATTATAAAGGTAGAACTGGACCATTCCTCATATTTCCTTATATTTTATCATATTATTATTTTTGCTGTGTTTAGTGTGTGTTATGTGTTACATATATATGGTTTATGTGTGTGGTGCATGCATGTAAATATGTAGTATATATACAGACCTGTATGCAGTAGCTGAAGCAAGATGGCAGATGTCTTCCTCTGTTGCTCTCTACTTTATTGTCCTGAGACAGGGTCTTTCTGTAAACTGGGCCAGATTGTGTGGCCACCAAGCTCTTGGGATTTTCCTAACTCTTCTCCCCAGTGCTGGGATTACAGGTACATGAAGTAAGATCTGCTTTTTTTATATGGTGCTGGGGATTTGAACTCTGGTCCTCAGGCTTGCAAAGCAATAGCACTTGTCTACTGAGTATCAGTGACTTTTTCTCTATTTCAACTGTTGATCATATATTTCTAACACCAAGCTGAACTAAATCAATACTCTCCTAATTTCTCTAGCATTTAAAGTATTAAAACTGGTGTGTAGTTTCCACTACAGGCGAAAAATTTTTTACAAATACTAAAGTTCTTAATTGAAGGTTATTACTTAAATGGTCCTTTCCTGCAAATAAATGAATGAGCCCTAAAATAAATGAGATGTGCAGTGGTGTTCTGCACTGACTGACAGATTCAAAGACCTTTCCCAAAAGCTTTCTTGTTATTCCCATCATACTCTTTGCTTTCCATTTAACACTGGAGAACTGGACATTGGAATTGCCAGAACACAGTGTTTTCATAATTATAATGGATACTCAAGCACGCTCATAAAATTTTTATGCTTAATACATTTTGTCCAACTGATGGCTGTTTCCCATTGTTCCCAAGAATTAATGTGAATGGAGCAATGTATCACCTTTTAAAGCAGATATCTCTGGCTTTTCATTTCACAGAGGGCCTTTTCGGTTAAATGGTGCAGGACCATATGATGAAGCAGAGACTTGGCATCCTTCATTTGTAGAAAACTTGCACTATTATGGATTTCCCCCTTATTTCACATGTTATCTGCCATCAGATACCCCCAAAGTTGACCTTATGGTCTCAGAGTGGTCCCCAATGTGATGGTATTTGGTGACAGTAGTGGACCTACGGGTGGATAGTATGAGATTATTGAAGGCATGCTCTTGGAAAGAAGACTACATTTACACAAAAAAGAGTGTTCCTACAAAACAACTCCTCCCCTATTTGAATTCCAGTCTGGAAATGTGACCTCTCCCTTTGCACCTGTTGTCACTGTTGTGATGTCATCCACCAATAGGTTCTTGTGAAAGCTAAGACAACCCTTGTGAAAGCTGATACTAAGCTAATACAAATGTGAATACTTGTCAGATTCTCAAGCCTCTCTATCTGTGAGCTAAATAAATGTTTTATAAAGTTACCCAGCATCTGATATTTTGTACAGTAAGGGGAGAAAATGGATTGAACACCATGTGAATCACCAAACCAAAAATATTTACCCTATTGTGAAACTGGAAGACAAGGATTCAGAAGTCAAACCAAACCTCTAAAACATAGCCTTTAATCTAGAGGAATTTATGACAATTGTTAGAGTCAGTGGGAGCTCCAAAAAGTCAAAGGGAGCAAGATGGAAGACTGAAAGTAAAGCAGGATGCATTACTTGGGGTAGGGAGAGGGAAGAGCACTCTAGAGAAATAAGCCACCAAGGGAAAGGGAAGAGGAACACTCAGTGACATAGACACCACAGGAGATGTCATTAATTATGGGGCAGTCAAGAATGTCCATTCTTATAAAAAGGTCAAGGAAGATAAGAATTGAGAAAAGATGAATTAACTTGTCAATCAAGAAGAGGTGACCTTTGAGAATGTGGCTTAAGCAAAACACCTGGTCTTTGGTAGTCTCCTAATCACTTACTATGTAGTTCATTGGGTTAAAAGGAAAGGCATTTTAAAACTTAGACTGGATACTGGGAAAGCATCAGTACAAGCCAAACACACTTGCCAGAATAAACCACAAGTGGTCCCAGGAAACCCACAGAGCAGTGTTTGCCCTCTGTCCTTTGTCTGTCAATTCCTCTGTGTTAATGAGTTCCTTTCTTTCTCTGTGACTTGACAAAAACTTGTGTCCATTCTTCAGATTGTCCATACTTCCTTCTTCAATGCTACTTCATTCATTCATTCATTTATTCATGAAGTAACAAATAAACTCGTAAGACTTTTCCACATGTTGATTTTAATATACAATAAAATTTATGTTACTAAACTAAACGTTTCTCATGTGTCTGCCAAAGGCAATCAGAGCCAAATAGCTGAACTTTGTTTCAAGAGTCATAACAGTATTATGTTATGTTTTGCTTTGCATAATATAGATTAAAAAATAAAGTAAGGGGATCCTTAAAAACTTCCAAGAAAAGACTATTTTTCTAAGAGAAATTGCTTTTGAAGCTAATTCATAACTTTGTCTTCAGGTTTAATCAGAGGCGATGTTGGCCCAAATTCCTATGTTGACAATTTGTCTTTGAGGTCAGAAACCTCCTTTTTCTAATATTTGATCTATCTCTGGGACTGAAATGCATGGTTTCCCTTTGTTTCCTTATCCAAGTCATCTCAGAAAAGGCCACAGCACACATCTACACTGTAGACGGAAGTCAGAAGGAGTGTTTATACTTTAAATCTTCATGCAGATCACTGAATAAAATGACCTTGTCTTTTACAAAGAACATTAAGTATCACCAAGCAGGTAAGGAAAACAAGTAAAGACATAATTTCCAAAGAAGGCTTCCAGCAACCTCCATATCATCCCCCAGAAAGCCAGATGTCCCCAAAGCCCACTGCTTTCCTCCGCTGTAATACAAAGGTGTTTGCACAGCCGTGACTTGCTCACAGCAATGCTCAAATACAAAGGAGACACTTGGAGGAAGAAATTTCTCAATCTCTAAACATAATATTTGGTGCCTGCTTTGAGAGCTCACTTTTAACCAGTCACGAACATGTGCACTGAGCCAAGAGCAGTGACTGTTCTCCTCCCAGCCCAATAGCTGACAACTAATTCTTTCTTCCATTATATAATAACCAAAAGTTTTAAAATCACCTCGTAATTTTTTGTTCAATGACAAATATGACCATTTAATTACTGCTCTTCAAGCTCTCTGCAGGACGGTCATCAAAGTGTGTTTTGTGCCAATTTGAGCCCTGTACTGTCCTAATATTTAATGCTTTTTTAGCATTTTAATCACCAGGCCATGGTATTATTGATACTAAAAAATGTGTTCTTTACTGCTTTTTTATTCCTGCCTAAGCAAATTACTTAGTTACAACACAAAATTTGGCAAGCATGTATAACTTTATGAAATGGTATGTTTAGTGTGTATGACATTTTGCCTTGTCTTAATCCAAGAAGTAACTGAAGTCAGATATAAAGCGTTCTAGAACCAACTTCCACTTACAACCTTCCTTATCTATACTTTCCTCTTTATTCTTTTCATTTTCTACCAAAAAAATTGTATAAACACATGGATTGTCTTAAGATTAAACTTTATTCAACAATGCTCATTGAATAATACCTAGGTATGATACTATTGCCAAAACCATGGATTCTCGCACCATCAGAAAAATCGGACAGGGGTGTAGTTTTTAAGAGCAAAGAGCACAGCCTCCATTCTACCCTGGAGCATAAGACAGCCAGCATGTGGTAAGAGAATATGCCAAGCACGTTAAAATGGGAGACAGGTGACCAAAGATGTTCGGTCTTTTGGAACCACCACTGGTCCAGGTGGGATGCTAGCTGCACGTGTGCTTTCTCCACCATATTTCTCTGTAAGTTGATAACACTGAAATAGTTACTTTTCTTTGCCATGCGATACAACACCATAACCAAGGCAACTTACAGAAGGAAGGGTTTGTTTGGGGCTTACAGTTCCAGAGCAGTAAGAATCCATCACCATCATTGCCCATGACAGAAGGCAGGCACAGTGAGTGGGACTGGGAGATGAGAACAAAAGACTCACATCCCCGACCACAAACTGGAAGCAGAGTGAACTTGAAATGGTGCATGCCTTTAACCTGCCCTCAGTGACATTTTCCTTCAGCAGGGCCACACTTTCTAAGTCTCCTGCAACAGAGCCACCAATTGGAGACCAAATACTCAAATGACCAAAATTATGGAGGATATCTCATCCCAACCACAACAACCACTAATTTGTTATATTTCCACCATAGAATGTCAAAACCACAACAAATTTGTTATATTTCCACCATGGAATGTCATTTTTTGCCATTATAATAAAGCAAACATTATTTTACCATTCTGTAGAAATTATTGTGTTCATATATGTGCCCTTCACTATAGAGAAATGCTTCTAGTATTGCTTTAAAGCACATTAAGTAAGTGTTTTAGTATTGTGTTAGAAATAGTAAGATTTCTTGGTGAGAAATCACCCAGCACACTGAGAGCTAAAAAAAAAAAAAAAAAAAGCTCTTTACTAAAGTCCCTGGCCAACTGGGGCTAAACAAGACTTACGTAAGAGCCAGCCTTGAACAGAAGATGTTACTAACTTATATATACTTTAGGCTTATGCATTTCACAAACACTGTCATCTTTAAATCTCTTTTGGGTGCAGGCCCCAGATCACACTTTGAACAATTTAAAGAGAGACAAGACACTGCAAGTCTGGTCCCTCAGGCAGATAAGACATTTGTCTACATAGCAAAGACATTACATATTGCCAGAATTCTTTGAAGTACACTAATATTGTTCTTTTTCAAATGGTTGTCACCCAGGCTCATCTTGCTCACCTGGCAGAATGACGTTTTTCCTAATAAGAGAACAGGGGACTTAAGAGCAGACCTGGACTTCATGATGGTTATGACTCTACACTGCCTTCACTTGAGTTGCTTCATAGATGGCTGGTCAATGGCTGGTCAATCCTAGTGAGCAAACATTTACATCGCAATATCCTAAATTTTGCTTACCTCTAACAGGCCTGGCTAGCATACTATTTATCTCTGGGTTATTTGCCAAACAGTGCTCCTTTTGCTAAGTTCCACTTGTGTGACTTAATGTCTCCTAAGCAAATCTATTAGTAAGTCCTTTATGCTATCAGTTCTATCACTTCAAGCTTCTTCTATACCAATATGTTTGTAGAAAACAAAGTCTATGGTGTCACAGAGTGGTTATGATATGTTGATGGCGTTGTTAGACTAACAATTGGCTTAACAACTTGTTTGTTCATTTTCTCAATCTCTTTTTGTAGGTTCTTGCTTTCCTAGTTAAAAGAATACAATAAGATCTCTATGAGTTTGAGGCCAGCTCAGTCTACAGAGTGAGATGTAGCACAAATCCTAATTGGCCTTAATAATAAAAACCTGGAGTCAGATATAGGGATAAATGTCAAAAGATTAGAGAGACAAAAGAACAAGTCACAGCCACTGCCTCTTACCTTGCCAAGTCCTCAACCTAAAAGAGAATGAGCTCCTGTCTCCTCTTGCCTTATATTCCTCTCTCTGCCCAGCCATATCACTTCCTGTCTCTACCTCCCTAGTGCTGGGATTAAAGGCTTGAGATCTCAAGTGCTGGGATTAAAGGTGTGTGCCACCACTGCCTGGCCTCTGTGGGTAACTAGTGGCTTAGCTCTGCACTCTGATCTTCAGGCAAGCTTTATTTGTTAGATCACAAACAAAACATCACCACATTGAGTTCCAGGACAACCAAAGCTACACAGAGAATCTCTGTTTAAAAAAAAACAAAACAAAAACAAAAACAAAAAAGACAAAAACAACAAAACCCCAAAACAAAAAGACTACAACAAACAAATAAAAAACAGCAACAGAGAGGAATTCAAGAAAGGTGTTGGTGTTGGGAAACACACATATACACACACATCACACACACACACACACACACACACACACACACACACACACACACACACACACACAAAACAACAGGGCAAGCAGGCTTAGAATTTGGGTAGGAATTTCAGCAAGCAGAGGCAGGAGTATCTCTGTGAGTTAAAGGCCAGTCTAGACTACACAGCAAATTCCAGACCAGCCAGGTTCCATAGTGGGTTCTTATCTGTCTCAAAAAAAGAACAGGTGAAGATTGGTCTGAAAAGATGGGGAACCTGATAAGGGTCAACTGACATCTTAGAGGAAAGGGACATCTCTCTGCTGCCCTCTAAACGTGTGCAGAAATGAACTGACAGTGTTACCAAATTGTAAAGTATCAACTTGGGCCCTGGGCCATAGCTGCCAACACATCTACTAAAGCAGTGGGTGATGGAGACAGTCAGGGAAAGGGAAGAAGAACAGAGAAAAGAGTTCAGGGACTCTTCCCTACTCACTCACCAAAGTCTGTCTCTCGGATACTGACCAGGAGGTTTAGGTTGACATAGAGGGCAAGAGATACGCATAATTAAGCTGTTCTGGCCAAGACATGGTCCAGCGCATCACTGATCCATCATTGTGTCAGCTCTGCTTTGTTAAAACTGTGTGAAACCTCCCCCTGGGAGGCAAGTCAATAGACAAAAGAAGATGCACACATGTCTTTCTTTAAAATATCTTCTCCTCTTCCAGGATGGCTATAACAGTAGACAGGTAAATAAAAGAAAGGAGGAAGCATACAAACACATGAGGGCTGTATAAAAAGGGCATCTCAAAGAAGAGGCAGGTGGGTGAAGCTTCAACATCGTCTTCTCAGAGGAGAGAGAAGTGGGGCAACAGGAGCTGTGAGGAGTGTTGGCAATTTTAAAGGGGAAATGCATGATCATTAGGAGCAACAAACAGGTAGGAAAAACACAGACAATCACAAGAGCTGAGATCCTCTTAGCTCTGTAAGAGTTGGTGACAAGTTAAGAAACAATAAGTGGGCCAAACTGCACTATGAATAAAAGTCTTAGAATAGCCTGAATGTGGTGGCATACACCTAGAGTCCAACCCTGGGCAGGCTAAGGCAAGAGGACTACCTTGAGTTTGAGGCCAGCTGGGCTATATACTGAAACCCTCTCTTAAAACAAATGAAAACCAAACCATTGCCAATTGATCTTTTACCTAATAGTAGGTAATAATAAGTTTAATTACTAATGGTTTTGTTTTCATTTGTTTAATTATTATTAGTTATAATAATAATAATAGGTAGAACCTATTATGGTCTCTTAGGTAGTGTCTTCACAAGAAGAGATGGTAATTTTAGTGTAAACAGAGAGAAACCTTTTAGTTTTCTATTAATCTTCCTGGGCTAATAAAATTTTAGGGAGAGAGTCCAAGACAATTCCATTTAAAAGTAAACCTGTGTGTTTGGGGTTGGAAACAAGGGAAAATTAGAGAGAAGTTGACTTCCAAGTCTTTCTAATTTAAGTCAACATGAGCACATAAAAGCATTAAGCATTAAAGAGCTGTTTTCTGAGCCGATTGGGGTCTGCTAGGTTTTTTTCTTACCTCTGGGGTGTCCATGAGCATCAGCTATCTCTCATTTCTGCTATTAGAGAGAGAGAAGGCAATGAAAGGTAGTGTTGAAGTTATCTGAGCATGCTCAGGATGTACTACTACTCAACATCTGGAGTGGCTCTCCTGAGCCACAAGACTCCATCCTCTCAAAAAGCTACTCCTACATTTCCTTTCTGAGAAAGCTGCTTGCAAGAAGTCTACAAGAAAGCCATTTTTAAAAGACAAGAAGGTGTGCAGTGTGCTTTGGTCCTTTCCAGAGATGACTGGTCCCTTGCAGTTGGAGTGGGCAATCTCCTTGGGCCCTGTGGAATGATCCTACCCCAAGCTGTGAGATCATGTGTGGAAGTTCAGCATATAGGCCAAGGAAGCAGTCATATCGATTGACATACAGATAAATAATGTCTCCTTAGGAATGTGTGCAGTAACCTTGTATTATTTATTTTAAATCATTATACCAATAGCTTTTACTTTGTGTAAGATCTTATGAAATACCAGGAAGCTAAAACTGATTAATGACCCTGAAGTTAAGTATCTACTTGGTGTGTTTATCCAGAAGTGGTTTCTCACCAGCCTCTTAAGATATTGAATAAAGGTAAAATATTCATTAGTAAAAAGAGGACTTGATGTTGAGCACCTTCCTGATTTGTAAAGACATTCTGGAAAGCCCCACTTTTGCTCACTTTGGCCAAACAGTCAGTTCTTGCTTCCTGTGTTGTTCTCTGGAAGAGGCTCTTGGCAGAAAAAGCAGGCACTGTGCTCCGTAGTATAAGAAGTGGTTGTGTCCTCTTCATTCCTTGGTCCTCACAGCAGCACTGCCTCAAGGGGAAAGGAATACTTGTGCTCATTGATGTTACTGTTGCCAGAGTCCAAGACCATAACAGTCACCAAGAAATTAAGTTGAGCCACTCATCCCAAAAATAACACACGAAAACCGATGTTGAAAGGCAAAGGATTTAATCAGTACAATGGTAATGGGAGGACAAGAAGATATATACATTTTAGTCTGTATTTAGGGATATTGACATGAACTTTAAGGAGGAAGAATTAGAACAGACTCAGCCTCAGCTCACCCCATGGGGTGTCATAGATGTGACTGTTCCCTACTAATAGGGATAGTCTTATAATAGGATTATCTACTCCAAGACTCGCTCCTGGACCCAAGTTGACCACAGGCTTAAAGTAATGCCTGCTTTCCAGTATTGTTCTGGGGGTATAAAATACTTTTTCTACTCATAGCAGAAAACCTTAGATACTCTTCTTGGTACTTTTAGCCTTGAAGGATTTAGGTGAATTTAAGGTTTACCATCCCTCTTTTACCAGTTTCCAGACATACATACATGAGCAAGTGACACATTGTCTTATTTAGGGTTACTACTGCTGTGATGAAATACAGCTTGGGGAGAAAAGGGTTTGCTGTGGGATGTCTTTCTGTATGCTGTGAATATGTGTTGCTCTGATTGGTTGATAAATAAAGCTGCATTGGCCTATGGCAAGGCAGCTTAGAGGCAGGCAGGAAATCCAAGCAGATATACAGGGAGAAGAAAGGAGAGGAAAGGGAGATACCAGCCTGCCACCCAAGAAGCAGCAAGATGCCAGCAGACTGGTAATGCCACAGCAACATGGCAATTTACAGATTACTAGAAATGGGTTAAGTTAGAAGAGCTAGCTAGCAAGAAGCTTGATTCATAGGCCATCCAGTTCACAATTAATATAAGCCTCTGTGTGCTTACTTGGGTCTGAGCAGCTGTGGGACCAGGCAGGACACAGGAAAACTTTCAGTGACAAGGGTTTATTTGACTTATGCTTCCACATCACAATTCATCATTGAAATCAATGAAACTGGAACTCAATCAGGGCAGGAACCTGGAGCCAGGAGCAGATGTAGAGACCATGGAGCGGTGCTGCTTACTGGCTTGCTCCTCATGGCTGGTTCATCCTGCTTTCCTGTAGAACCCAGGACCACCAGCCCAGAGATGGCATTATTCATAATAGGCCCTCCCACATCAATCACTAATTAAGAAAAATGCCCTACAGGCTTGCCTGCAGCCCATTCTTATGGAGGTTTTTTCTCAGCTGAGGTTCTCTCCTGTCAGATGATTATAGATTGTGTGAAGTTGACAGAAAACTAACCCTAACACATGTCTACATGCAGAACTGAGAAGGGATCTGGCTAAAAGTTTTTAAGCTAAGGAGGAAGATACAAAATGGAGGCAGAGATGATTCCCATTCTTATTCTGTTTTAGATTTTTTGTTGGGCATTTGCAGGCCCAAGTGAAGAGTCCATACTCTTTAACAAAAGCAGCCTGAAATGCATTCCTTTTTTCAATCTTCTCTATTATGTAAATGAAGAAGCAGAAGTAAGTGGAGAGCAAATGTTATACAACTCCAACAATGAGAGCATCCCTCTGCCTATAAATGTTCTACAATCCTTAATACCAAATAATGATGAGAACAGGAGAAAGAAACTGTAGAACAATATGTCCTTGCTGGAGGCCAGAAATGCCAGAGGAGAGATCTTGTTCTTGGTCCTTGGCTACCTCTCAGTCTTACTCTGAAGTTCCAATGTGGGTGGATGTGCCTGCACATCCTTCTCTACAGGCCTCACAGCAGTTTCTACCATAAATCCTTCAATAGAACCCCCAGACTAGCAGCCTAATGATAACCCATCCCCAGAGGCCTGTTCTTGCTATACAGGAAGAAGTTCTGCCTTCTCTCTCTCTTAATCTCCCCCCTATAAATCTGTGATAAACTTCTCTCCAAAGCTTATCTTCTGTGGTCTGCGAATTTTATTCTTCAGATTCACAAGACAAGAATGCAAAGGCCACTGAGTCAGTGAAATTTTGCAGGACTGTGAGCATCTGGCATCCTGTGTCAAAGGCCAACTGAAAAGCCTAGGAAGGCTCCATTACTCACAGAGACATCACCCAAATTTCCCATATCAATGCTCAATAGGCCTACGTGCAGCAATGCAGAGAGATTAGTTTGCCTTGGTTCTCTGACTGGGTAGTAGTCTGCATACACCATACTTTTGCAGTCTGCAGCTTCCAAAGAGAACAGATTTTAACTTTTTGAGCTTCTTATAGAACCTACCTAGTGCTGCTGCTAGAGTTAGAGGTTATTTCCTAACATTTTGACAAAGCATGAAGCCATTTAGAACACCCCACCTTGGTGCTTTGTGCTTTCTAGTGGAGTGTTCTTCCACTGACCTAAATCTCCAAACCCTAAAAATTCTTATTTCCCCACTCAATTTAAGACAAAAGCATGTTTAGAATGAAACAGAAAATGCTCTTTAAATTTTTAAAAAATCTTTATTAATTTTATTTCATGTGTATAAGTATTTTACCTGCAAATATGTGTGTATACCACATGTGTGTATAGTGCCTGGGGAGCTCAGAAGAGGGCAATGGATCCCATGCAACTGAAGTTGCAGACAGTTGTAAGCTACCATGTGGGAGCTGGAAGCTGAGCCCTGGCCCTCTGCAAGAACAAGTTCTCCGAACCATGGAGCCATCTCTCCAGCTTCAGAAAATTATTAATTAAACCCTCATTTCTCCCATTCACTTTGTTTTTGTCAAGTAATATTAAGCACATCATGGAATGTGGAAGAAAACAACTCTCTCTCCACACACACTCTTCATAAGTTCTTAGTTGGAACTTTTTGTAACAAGACACAAATCAACTAGAGGAAACCAGAAGTTCCATAACATATAAGCCACTTCTTCACCTGAGACATTACCCATAAAAAAACAGCAGATTCACTACAGTAGATCTCAAAGAACTAGCTTTGACTGCAGCCTTAAATCACACCCTTTTCTGAAGCACAGAAAGGAAAGGAGCAGAGAAAGACCTAGTTAAGGTGAGCTGCAAGAAAAGACACGTTATACAAAAACTACCATCCTTGTGCAGGGTTTCCCACTGATGGATTTTAGTGACATGTCATCCTGTTCCTTCTGGTACACAGGGGACATGCCCACAAATGGAGAATTTCTTCACAGGTGTAAATTTCTGTTTCAAAGGTACATATTTAGAGCATATCTATACTTTCTGCTAGTTCATTCCAGCGCCTATATTAGGTGGCCCACACTTACCTAGTTCTAGAGAATCTGATGCCTTCTGCTAGCCCCCACTAGTACATACACAGACAAGCAGTCACACACATACATACATAAACTAAAATAAATAAATCATTTTTTAAAAAAAGTAAGAGAAAACTAACCTTTCAGGCAAAGAAACCCATTTTGTGGCAGCACGGTAAGATCTCTCATGGTCATATTTTGGGGGTGCTGTGCCTTAAACCCTGTACTCTTGCATATCTACCATGCCAGAGTCTTTAAAGGCTCATAGTCTCCTGAGAAAAGAGAAAGGCAAATCAGTGTGCTGAGTGCTAGGACAGAGGCATCCAGGGCAGGGAGAGGAAGCTCATTGGTATCATCTGTGGGTTATTAGTCATGGAAAGCTTGACAAAATTGTTGTCACTATGATTTGTCACAGTATATTCCATTCGACTGCTTCAATTCATTTTGCTTAAAAAATAAAGTATCATTGAAACAAAGCATTATTTAAAATAAAGCCTTTTGTTCTAGCCTAGTCAGTCACCAGAGCTCCTGGGAGTAACCATGTGCTACAGTGATTGGGGAGCAGCAGGAAGCTGAACCACTAGTGCTCATTGCTGCTAGCTCACTAGTCCAGCCTCTCATAGCCATTTTAATTAAGAAAGAGTAAATACCTGAGCTACTGCAGATCTGTAACTGTAACTAGGCACTTGGGTCCATAACATTCCAAAGAGAAAAATCATGAGACTGAAAATGAAAGAAACTGGGTTGATAGCAATTTGGCCAAATTGGGAAGAAGAGGGAAAAACACACAAAAACCTCTTAATTTTTTTTCACTTTGCCATGGGAGTATTATCTTGAAGGAAAGATGAGTCAAAGGCTATACATCTTTGTAGATTTAGCTGAGAATTTAGGGATCCTTTCCTTTGGAAGGTCAACTCTTTCACCTCTAACACAGTTCCCTGCATCTCAGAAACAGCTGTTAACTAAGGGGGTGGTGGTCTATACTGCTACGGAGAGATGCTGAGGATGGGTGGTGATATGCTCTGATGGTGCATGAGATTTGAGGCTCAGCTGGGCACATGACTTGGGTTTGAAATGGCAGCATTTGAGAGAAGGAGGCAGGGTGAGGTCAAAAGTTTGAGGCCAGCCTGAGTGACATAGCAAGACCTTGTCTCAAAAAGAAAAAGCAAATGAGTAAATAAAGGGGGAAAGAGAGAAGAATGGAGAACAGTGGATGAGGACACATACTTTTTTTCTTTCATATCCAGAACTGAGATTGATATATGTGTATGCATGTATATATGTGTATATGTGTGTACATATATGTCACATAAGAGAAATGAGACTGTTTGAGAAGAGGAAAGGGATCAGCAAGAGCTAAGATGGAGGGATGGGAAAGGATAGTGTCTCACAAAGAGTAGGAGATAATTTATTCTAGAGCCAGATGTGAGTGAACATGACTCAGGGGCAAAGTTCTCATCAGCCAGTCAGCCTTGTAGAATTTACCCTGGGTGTGGCTTTGTTTCTGGTAATTTATGTTCACAATGATAAGAGAACAAAGTATGAGGATTTGCATGTATGTGAATGTCATGATTTAGTCCATTATTTTGTATGTTAACTTAAATAATAAAGAAAAAGAAAACAAGTTCCATTAAAAACCAATAAGTAAAAAGAATATTAGAGGCACGGAAGCCTACCAGGTAGAATTCTTTCCCCCTGCATCTGCATGGACCCAGGACATTGGGTATAAGTGAGGCTGAAAGTTTACTCTTGCTCTTCTTCCAGTTTCTTAAAGTCCCCTACACTGGGATGTCAACTAGTTTTGGAATTGTTCAGGTCTTGTTTAAGCAGTCATGTTGTTAAGATTTTCACGGGTGTTACTTCCCTGTTATAGCTAGGAGGTACAGTCTAACAGCAGACTTTCTGGTTCTCTGGCTCTTACAATCTTTCTGCCAAGGGAAAGATAAGAGTCGCATGTTCTCTCTCATCAGAAATTCCTCGCTCTAATCTTCAGATATGAGTATATAAACCACAGTAAGTACACATACCAGGAATGTAAGGAGGGATCATCAGGGGATGAATGGGAGGCTTTAGAGAGCTGCTATATCTGTGAAACACAACAATGACCAGCATGGGAAGATATCCCTATAGCTTCAAGAGTGGCACTCATACCTTGGTGGCAACCAACAGCTGTCCAATTGGATTCTAGTCCTACTTAACAGAGGGGAAATTGTGCCTGGTACTGTAAACCTAGCCAATTTGGCTAGTGAGGCTATGGGGGGATGTCAGAAGAGAACTCACTATCAGCACTTTCCTAAACCAGTATAATTTTTTAACAGTATTCTAAATACTTATCTCCATAGCCAAAGCTAAGTATAGAATTCATCCTTCATCAAAGAAGCTTCCTCTTTGCAGCAAGAGACTATTAAAGAAAGTCTTAACTACTCAAAATACAGAGAACAACTCCTTAGAGTATGTGGTGATATTGTGTTCCCCAAAATATTGTGCACCGTAATAAACTTATCTGGGGTCAGAGAACAGAACAGCCACTAGATATAGAGGCCAGAAAATGGTGGCACACATGCCTTTAATCTTAGCATTCCAGAGGCAGAGATCCGCCTGGTCTCTGTGAGTTCAAAGCCACACTGGAAACAGCCAGGCATGGTGACTCATGCCTTTAATCCCAGGAAGTGATGGCAGAAAGCAGAAAGGTATTTAAGGCGTGAGGACCAGCAACTAGGGCTGGTTAAGCTTTTAGGCTTTTAACAGCAGTTCAGCTGAGATTCATTCTGAATGAGGACTCAGAGGCTTCCAGTCTGAGGAAACAGGATCAGCTGAGGAATTGACAAGGAGAGGTGGCTGTGGCTTGTTCTGTTTCTCTGATCTTCCAGCATTCACCCCAATACCTAGCTTCAGGTTTGTTTTAGATTCGTGCTACAAGAGTGTGCAACTCCAACTGATAGGTCTACAAAACAAGTCCCGAACCCAAGGAGCCTCTGTCGTTTTGATGCCATCAAATCTTTCTACATGCTGAGCCACAGAATCGGTATATCCTACTTTGCTTCTTTATTGATGCAAAAAAATAAAATCCATCATGACTAAAAACAACCTTGGAGGAAAGTATTTATCCTACCAATCTATCATCCCATAATTGAGGAAAAACAGGCCAGCAACTCAAGGCAGGGACCCAGAGGCAGGGACTGAAGCAGAGACCATGGAAGAACATACTGGCTTGCTCTCAGGCTCACATTCAGCTACTTTTCTTCTAAAACACAAGACTACCTGCCCATGGGTGGCACCAGTCATGATAGGCTAGTTCTTCAAAGAAAATGTCTTCATAGACATGCCTACATGTTAATCTGATGAATGCAATTCCTCAACTGCTTCCTATTTCCAGTGTTTCTAGTTTGTATGAAATTGACTAAAACTAACCAGCAAAATACATAACCCATGAGAGTGACCTCACCAAATTGAGAACTGAGGCAACAATGGCAGGTGTCACAGTCCTCTACATTACTAAGCACAAGGTAGGCCACTTGAATCAAGCATAATAAGGTTTAAATGAATTTAAATGAACTTCTACTTTTGGGTTTGTCTCCACGTGACAGGCAATCTCTAGAATGTCCCTTGTTATCCTTAAGTGTAAGCCAGACGCAGTGATTCCCTTCTAAGAAACAAAGAAGGCAAAATGACAGGATGTCACCACTGTGATTAGGCTGCAAAAGGACTTTGACTCTATTTTCAACCTTTCTCTCTGTGTGTTGTCTTATTCCATCCAAGGAAGGCAAACTTTAAGTTGTAGCCTGTCCTATGAAGAGACCCATGTCACAAGGGTCTGAGGGAATAGCTAATAAGGAACTAATATTCTCAGTACAGCAACACGTGTGGCTGATATGAGTAAGCTGCAAGCAGATCTTCAGACAGCTGAACCCTGAGATGCTGGCTCTGAATGAAGTGGGTGGAGCTTGCATTGAAGTGTCCTAATGAGCCTGGAGTCAGAGGACCCTGCTAAGATGGACCCAGAGTTCTGGCACACGGAAACAGTGAAATAAATGCATTGGCTTTTGAAAAAAGGAGTTTGTTTTGTCAGGTCTGTGAGTAAGTGGAGGTGGTTGCTCTGTTATAATCTTACTGGATTTTGTTTTTCCTTGCTTGGATCTCCTTTGACCTGTAATCCTCCTGTCTGGCGCAAAGAGATATGTGTACAAGGCCTGCAAGGAAAACCTTTGGTCTACAGAGATGTGGCAGGCAGGAGAGTGCCCTGGTCTATGGAAGGGCAGAGGATTAAACCCGAGGTTATAAAGCAGTTTTTCTGTCCCAACGAAAGGGAGCTTTCATTGTTTCTGATTTCATGATTTGAAATTTCTAAGATTTCATTGGAGAGAAATTTGTCAATTAAACAGCAAGTATGGAAAGTGCTGGCCAATTTGTTCCTCCAAGAGCAACACAAGTCAGCACCACTCACTCCCTGAGTCCTAGTCCTGGGGAGTAGATGACCAGCTTGACCTCTGTCGCAGTGTTGATGGGAGGCTCATTTGTGATGCATGCAGCCTGTAATCCTTAGCCCTGGGTCCTCAGGGATCCTTGCTTACTTCATTCATGATTTCACCCAGACTCCCAGTCCTCCTAGCCCTGCTGCATACACCACCTCCTCCTGGCACCACTTCCTGCTCTTTAGCTCTGCTGACATTCTTTTAGAGCTCCTTATAATCACCTAACATATTTTATATTTGAGATTTTTAATTAAAAATTAATAAACTAACCTATTTTCTATCTGGCACTGGAATATAGCCTCTGAGATGCTAATGACTGAATTTGTCAATAGTCTATGTCATCTGAAGTTAAAAAAATCACCTGATACCTAAGGAACAAAACAAATCCTCTTTGAGGAGAGTGACTGAAGCAAGGAATGAGTGAAATGAGACAATTTCTGCCCTGGATATATTTAAGGTGATATTCTAAAACAGTCTGTTCTTATTGAAGTCATCTTGGGTAATGAACAATGGTAAGAAACTAAAACCTTACTTTGGGAGAAGTTAACCCACAGCTTCACTTACATTCTCTTTTTAATTTGGTTTTCAAAAGAAAACACTATTAAGATGTAAAAGCAGCTGTCACTGCCCTCCCACACTCCCAGGCACTCCTATTATTACTTTGACTTAACCTTGAACACACTGTGGTGAGGTTCCCATGCAAAGCCCGAGGACAACTCCCACTGCTTCCCTAGCCCTGTTCGTGGTGTCTAGAGAGCTTCCAGAAGGAACTACACGAAGCAGAACTCAGAGACGAAGGAGAAACAAAGTCAGCCCCTCATGTTTTTAAGAGGCTGTAATGTGATGCTTGGTTTTGTGACACAGTTGGGATTCTTTCGTTGGGTTTGAGAGGCAATTTCTGAATAATTTATTATAATATGAAACCAAAGAACAGCAAACAGTGCTTGCTAATTGCTCCTCCTTCAAAGGAGTATAAATTGATTCAGGGGAAAAATCATTTTAGGTATAAATTACCAAACTTCTGAAAATGGTTTGAAATAATTTAAGATCAGGTAATGCATTTCTAAGTGCGACTGTGTGTATAAAGCTATAAATTGCTAACTGAAAATTTCAAGGTAGAATTTTAAAATTGCAATGAGAAAACGCTCTAGTTTATCTTCTGTGACTTTTCCTTCATGGAGAAGGCATCTACCTGCTGTGTTTTCTTCTACATAATTAGTTCTCAAGGTGGAGCTTTTTAGCAACTCAAACAAGCCAGTTTCTGATCATCATCTATAGAAGAGAAGGTCACCTTTCCCTTGAGCATGTGTGTGCAACAAGCCACTGAGAGCTGCCTCCTAGTCTCAATGTTCAACCTTCTCCCAAACAGGATAAGACTCAGCAAGAGTAGCACCTGTCCAGAAATACTGGCTACTTCCTATAGGGTTGTTCTCACGGGATGACAGCTGTATGTTCTTATTGGCTCCATTATGCCATCCTAGTTGTTAAACACTTAAAAATGTTACTTTTGCTATAGAATTGCATTTTCTTTGGATGCAAGTGACCCAAGAGACTCTCAAGACTCAAGATGTAATCTCAGCTGCAAGGTTGATTTAGGATGGACAGTGATCTTAGCTGGACTAATCAGGACTCTCCAACAGTGGTTGGGAAGTTGAAGTCTTAACTCTATTTCTCAAGGATTTGTTGAAGTAATCACATGAGGGTGAACAAGAATAGTGACTACTATTCTTTAATGGCTTGAGGTGCATGTGCAAAGTGGAAGTCTGAAGTTATTTTGTCAGTATGAGAAGAGTCTGAGTGGGGGTTGGGGATTTAGCTCAGTAGTCAAGCGCAAGGCCCTGGGTTCGATCCTCAGCTCCAAAAAAAAAAAAAGGAGAAGAGTCTGAGGGAAAACCAGAGAGAGTCAGGGACCCAGAGAAGGACAAAGCCTAGAGTACAATAGACAATTGTAAGCAGAGTCCAGTACAAACTGCACGTGAAATTCACCTTGCCTCTGAGCTTTATAATCTTATAATTACTCAACAATGTAACTTTGTGCAACAAAATTATCTCCAGCTGATAGATCAGGATATCACCAAAGAGGGTGGTGATACTACTGTCCAAATAGTGTCTTTGGAGGTGCAACAATTTCATAGTGAAGACATGCAATTGGAAAAGTGACTATTATTTCCCAGTCACTTTACATTGTTATGAAATTCAAGGTTCAAAGCAGTTTTGTGAAAGTTATCTATTTATCAGAGAAGCCAAGTAAGGTTCTGGAGAGAATGTACTTCCAAGATCATCTGGTCAAATGATCAAACTAGTATTGAAATCTAGGACACAGCTGGCTGATACCCGCAACACCCCGTGCTATGCCACCTCTCAGCACATTGAGTGCTATAGCTGAATGGCTGGAGTAGGAGCTTGCCTGCCACACTGTTGAGTTTCTGATTTCATTTAAGAGGGCAGCAGATATGTCACAGCATAGATGCCTAAGAATGTGTTGAATCTTATACATTTTAGGAAAGGTGTACTAAATGCTCCTAAAGCAACCTATCTCAGATAATTCTGGACCATTTGCAAAGTCCTCTGAGGCCATCCGTTGCTCTCTTTATTGTGCCCTGAGCTTATTTAAGAACTCTATCTGTCTCCTTTATAAGACATCTGACAAATTTGAGGTAAATTTTAGCCGTTTTTACGTTGATGAAGTCATTGAAGTGGGGTGGCAGTGAGGAACTCAGGAGGGAACACTCCCATAAAGATACCGAGGAGGTACAGGAAGGAGGCTGTAAAATCACGTAGCAGGAAAAGTCGGCCATAGCTCCAAGGGTTTTTTCAGTGGGTGCCTTCTCAAGGGAATGTTACAATCTGAAGGACACATAAGAGTTCAGATAAAGATGTGGATTCAGACAGCCACGACTGTGATAGAGAGTGTAACTTAGAGATAATGTTTATGTGTGAGCTCTGCCTTGACTGGTGTGAAGGAGCAAGGAGCAGAGACAGAGGGCTATGTCAAGTATAGGAAGCATGATTTAAGAGGTGGAAAATTACCAAGGAGTATGGGCCAAGGGAAAGCTGAAAAACATGTTTGTTCTTTCTCCAGAGTGCTTCAGTTCTTCTGTAATCTGAATTTACCAGGTCATAATCGTCTGGGAATAAAACAAGGAACAGCAGGCCAGAAACTTTTCTGGTTCAGCTTTTTCTCATGTGTATCGGAGCAAATGGCATGACTGCTTCTGCCTTGGTCATCAAGCTTGTGCTTGGGTCCAAGATGCTCCATTCAAGAGGCACATGAGTTGGGTTTCTGTTTGGACACAGGCTGTTCCGTGTCAGCTTGGTGGTATGAAGTCGGCTCTCAATAATGAAGTGAAGTAGAAGAAGGTCTTTCTATAGTATTTACCAAGTCAAACCAAGTGACTGATTTGACTTTTAAAAGGAGTCCAACTTTTTGCATTCTGTCCTTAGAGATAGTATGTCACTATATAACTCAGACTAACCTAGAACTCGCTAGCCCAAGCTGGCTTCAGATTGATGATCTTCCTGTCTCTGCCCACAAAGTGCTGGGATTGAAAGCCTGAGTCACCACAACCACAACTTCATAAAATGCATTTTTCAGGTTATGGTTCAAAATCCTTTCTACTGACAGGCTTTATCCCCCTTTCCCCACCTCCCACCACTATAGTCCAGCCAAAACTAAACACTGATTCCCTATTTCTTTAACATTTATCATTGTTTCAAACTCATGTCTAGGAATCACATTTCTTAAAACTCAATCTGCAGAACACCACCCCCTTGAGTTCCTAGGATATCACCATCGGGCATGAACCCCAGGACGTTTGCACTGTGCTATGTCTGAGATGCACACAATTGATAATCTTACGAAGTTAGAAAGTACTGTACCATATTTTTACTTCATTGTTGGGGTAGAATTGTATTTTCAAAAATTCTACTGTGCAGATCTTTTCACTCATGTTAAACCAGACAGAGGCAACATCAGCCACAATAGGTGCAGTGATTCAATTTACGATATTTGAGTTTCTGTGGTTTGTTACAAAAATATTCTAGTATCACCTCAAAAAAAAAAAAACAACAGGAATTAAAACCCCAAATTATCTTATGTGTTATTTTATGCTGACACAGGTAACCATAGTGAGGATAGATGACTTGGTTGAAATTTTAGAGCCCAATAGCTCACGGAGATTAAGAGCCAAATCTCTCACCTGGCTCTATGCTTTATGTCATATTTAATATTTCTGTACTATTAGGGAAACTTTCTTAGAAAATGTTTTCATATGCCTCTTTGAATAAATACATTAAAATGAAAACATAATACTCATAAACTCAAAGTGGTTTTGGATACCTGCAAAAAATCAAGCCAGCCAAAATCCCAGCATGGATGGTGGAGAAGTTCATGAGGTTTCACCCCTTACTAAGAAACTCCTGGCAGTTGATTATATGCATGGAGAGGGAGATCACTCTTTTTGGGGGTATGGCCATTGGTAGGTTGCCCTTGCCCCAGTAGATGCTCCTATACCCCCCCCCACGTTCATGCATCACTAATCAGATTTAGTGGTTTATTTTAAAGAAATAAAAAAGAGGACATAAAGTGAGGAGGGGATTGTTACAGAGAGTCTGGGGAGGTTAAAGGAGAGAAATGGGAGAGAATATAATTCATAGTTCATTGTCTACAGGCATGAAATTCTCAAAGAATAAATTCTTTTAAGCTATAATATTGAAGGAATACTAAAATAGAGTGTAAAATGTCTCATTTTCTAACTCAAATTGAACTCAGTTCCCATTTAGAAAGATCCCAGTGATATGCCAGTTTAATCCTTGACATTGGCTTTCTAAAGACTGCAGATACCAAATATTTTTAGATTTTACAACGGGCTCCAAGAATCACACATGTGAAGAATCAGATGATAACTCACAGCAAAGTCAGTGTGGCTTAGCAAGAAAAGCTATGAAGAAATAGCTTCACACAGCCAGCCAGGTATGTGTGGAAACACACAACAATTAAGTAGCACGTTCTGGAACAAATGCTTAAGACCAACTGTGGATGGGAAAGACTGGAATTCCAACATGTTGCCACCTACCCATCGGTCATACATTCTCAAACAGCCTTGGCACACACTAAACAGAGACCACAGCTACTTCACTATGCCTAAGAACATTGGCCAGTACCAGTGCTCTGACAGGTTTTGAAATGGCTTCCTTGGAGACTTCCAGATATCATCATTCTTGGTATAGAAGGCTGAATTTACATACTCAAAGACAAAGGTGATGATTTTACATTTTAAGAAAGAAACCTTGAAATCACTTATAAAATGTATTTAGGATATAAAATCTTAGCTTCCACGAGCTCAAAAAGTTGTGTTCTCAGTTATTCAAGAATATCTTGGGCAAGAGCTGTAGATCAGTTACTAGAGTGCTTGCCTGGTATGTGTGAAAGCCTGGCTTGATTCTCAGGACCTCATGAAGCCCTCTGTGGTAGCACATTCCAGCACTAGGAGTTCATGCTCATCCTCAGCTATATAGTAAGTTCAAAACCTACCTAAAATACGTGAAACCCTATCTCAAAAAAGTCTATATAAATTTTATATTCAACATGTCCATTTATGCACATACATATATTCCAAGAACCTAAGGATTTTTATTGATATTGCATCAAATCTATACATTACAATAGAAAAATTCTTTCCACAGTCTCAAATCTTGCAGTTCGTAAACACAATGACAGGGTGTATTTTCTTCTCTGGTGACTTAGAACTTGTTAATACGTCTGTGGTGGTTTTTGACTTCTGTGCAGTTATCTTGCACTCTGTGGATCTATTTCCAAATGTTCTTATGCTGTTTCAAAAGAAAATTTTTTAATTTTAACATTCTAAATATTTGTTGCTATTATTAAAAATAGGATTAATCATTGCTGATACTGATTTTGTATCTTGATAAACTAACTTAGCAATATTTAAAAAGTTGGTCAAAAATTCTCCTAGAATTTTCTCTATTTAATATCATGACATCTGAAATTTACAGAGTAGATCTTTATTGTTTTTCATTATTTTATTATACTCATACGAACTTCAGAATTGAAGCCAGGGTCTTGTGCTGGTCTTGTGCAAGTCTTGTGCATGCTAGACAAATACTCTACCACTGAGCTGTTGCCCAAGCCTGGCAAATAACTTTTACGTATAGATACATAGAGAAAATAAGTCATAGGATTGTTTTTCATTCATGTGGGGGTATTTGTAAGGAAGAGTACTAGACTCTCACAGCATTGCCCAGATAGCCTCTAATCCTGGGTTCTGTTTGGGCTCATGACCCTCATGAGTAGCAGACTCAGCAGCATTGGTGTCACTATACAAGGCAGGTGAAACATGGTTTAATCACAGTGTTTTGGTTCAGATATTGAGTGAGTATATTTCTCAAAGCTTCATGTGATAAAATTTAATTCACATTGTGAAGAATCAAAAAAGTGAAACCTTAGACTGACCATGATGCTTAGAGGTAGGACTTTGGGGAGGTAATTTTGGTGGTGTCCAATTATTGAATTCTGTGGCTTTATAATGACAGGGAGAGACATTAGAAGATACACACACACACACACACACACACACACACACACACACACACACACACACACATACACACACACACATATATGATTTCTATGTCTGCCATGCAATGCCTTGAGTCACCCTGGAACTTTCCTAGTATGAAAGACATCACTAGATGTGACCCCCCTCAACTTAACAAGGCCAGAGCTGTGAGCTAATGTTTACTTTATAACTCACCTAGCTAGTCATAATGTGGTATTAGCAACAGAAAGTGGATTAAGACAGTCCTGACAAATTGATATTTTTTTTTTCTGAGAAAAACTTCACAGGTCTGTTGTGGAATATTAGTTTAGCTATGTAAAGGTGTATTGCATTTGTTTATGTTGCAGAATAATTGTTTGACTATGTAAAGATGTGTTGCTTTTTACCCTGCCTGCCTAAGGCATCTGATGGGTTTAATAAAAAGCAGAATGCAGAGGAAGGATAGATGAGGCTGGCAGGCAGATAGAAAAGTAGAACTAGCCAACCTGCCAGGGGCCAGCCCGCTGGAGACAAGTCAGAAAAAAAAAAAGCAAGATGGACAATACATAGATGAGGTAAACAAGCCTCAGGGAAACACATAGATTTATAGAAATGAGTTAATCTAAGTTAAAAAAAACTAACTAGAAACAAGTCTAGGCTAAGGCCAAGCATTCATAATTAATAATAAGTCTCCATGTCATGATTTGGAGGTTGGCAGTCTAAGAAAGCCTGCTACAGAGGGCTTTAATGCTGAATTTGGCTTTATCATATTGTAAGTCATCAAACATAAACTGACATTGTGATCAGCCATTTGATAATAGGCAAAATGATTCCCAGAAGCATTGATATTCTTAAAGCTAAAAACAGAGGTAGCAGAGAATGCAGGATTCTTACATCTCAGAAAATCAAGACTTTTTACCCAAATTCTTTTTTCATAGAGGTTTCAAGATTTTCTTCGGAAAGATGTAAAATTATCCACATCTGTGTGTGGTGATATGGTGTTTCCCAAAATATTGTGCACCCTAATAAATTTATCTGGGGTCAGAGAACAGAAAAGCCACTAGATATAGAGGTCAGAAAATGGTGGCACACATGCCTTTAATGCTAGCATTCCAGAGGCAGAGATCTGTCTGGATCTCTGTGAGTTCAAAGCCACACTGGAAACAGCTAGGCATGGTAATAAGAGCCTTTAATCTGAGGAAGTGATGGCAGGAAGCAGAAAGGTATTTAAGGTGTGAGGACGAGGAACTAGAGCCTGGTTAAGCTTTTAGGGTTTTGAGCAGCACAGTTCAGCTGAGAGGCATCCAGTCTGAGGAAACAGGATCAGCTGAGGAATTGGCAAGGTGAGGTAGCTGTGGCTTGTTCTGCTTCTCTGATCTTCCAGCATTTACCCCAATATCTGGCTCCAGGTTTGTTTTTATTAATAAGACTTGTTAAGATTCATGCTACATCTGTGAACTTGCAAAGTTAATAATTTATTGTTAATTACAGTGCTATTTAGTAAGTCTTGATACACAGTCATGGAGTTGGGAGAGAATTTAGAACAGGCCCCAGGAGTGACAGCCTAAGAAGAGCAGAGGGTGGTAGGGTTAGTTGGTACAAAAGGGCCCTGAGACCTTCCTTAGGGATCCATCAATATCTCAGTTTTCTTTGTTTCTTCTCTGACTCATTTTCTTTCCCAGCCAAGAGACAATTAATCTAGCCTCCAGAATAAAAGACCTGACCCCTCAGAGTCACCATACAACCTTTGGAGTATACTTTTTATATTCTGAGTTCTTCCCTATACTCTCTTGAGAGACAGGCCCCAAGATTTACTCCTGTCTCCATTGCATCATGCCTCCCCTCAGCTAATGAATTACTATGACTGAATTGGTAGGAAAGCAAAAAAATTAGAGTGAAGTGTTAAGTAGAAAACCTCAAATCATATTTCAAAATATCAGTCTCGCCAATTTATTTAGAGTTCCAAAGATAAAAATGGTTCAGGAATAAATATCGGCAAGTCATGAGCAAATAAATGATGTGCTGAAATAAAATGTGGTAAATACTTATTGTAAATGCTCTAAAATTAATGAAGTCACTTTATCTAATAGCTCATTTATTACAGGGAAATGAATGTGTCAAAGTTTCTCTTACTCTGTCAAATTATGTTTTCTAAGGACTATTTATATGTAGTTCACATGACACTACCTTGGGCACATTAGTGAGGAACACGAGTGGAGTTTTGGATGAGTACTTGGCAAGTTTTTAGAATTATTATCAAATTGTCTCAGACTGACTGCACACACTGTTCTTAGAGTGTTACATTAAATATATAAAAATAGAAAAATGAATGATAAAGGTATATTTTACATCTTGTATATTCCTTTTTGAGTATGCTCACACGTAAATAGTTTTCATGGTTTAAAATTTATTTTAAAATAATTCATGTCTAGATAAATTTGTAGAAAGAATTTATTTCTCTCATGGAGGTTATCGGAAACCAACAAAAGTAAAAAGTAATATTCAGGCCTGGTAAACTCTTGCTCCTCTGTGCTCTTCTCTTTAGCTATCACCAAGCTCTCAGGGTCATCACTTCCTGTCACACACTGAGCTATAAGCATCACTGTGAGGGGCGACTTTATTGGGATGCTGTTTCAGTGTTATCTACTCTCAGTATTCTACCCTGCTACCATCAAGAATCTGAAAACTGTGAGAATCTCTCCCTTTTCCTCCTCTCTTTTCCACCCTTTCTTCCATTATGTACAATGCAACCAGCAATTCATCTCCCTTAACAAGTAATTTACTTTTGATTGACACATAATCATACACACTTATAGGTACTAAGTGACATTTCAATAGATGAACGTAATATATAATGATCATACCAGGGTCATTGATTTATCAGTCGCTGCAAAAATACTTCTTCATGTTGAAAATACTCAAAAGCCTCTCTACTAGCTATTTTGAGCTATTTAACAAATGTTTGTCAAACCTAGTTTTCCTGGAGTATTTTTCCTATTCACCTATATCCCTGTATCCACTGTCATTCCTCTCAACCCTTTCTCACCTTCCCCAGGCCCTGATAACCACTACTTGATTCAATTCTTTAAAATCAATAGCTGAGTCTCCACATGGAAGTAAGCACATGCAATTTGGTCTCTCTGCCCTTAGTTCCCTGAGCATGCTAGTTTCATCCACGTTACTGTAGGTGAGGTCATTTAAATGGACTTAATAACTGAATAGTATCTGTACTACATTTCCCATATCTATTCACTTGTTGGTGGATACCTAAGTTGATACCATTTCTTGGCATGGTTAACAATGCTACAATAAATATTTATATGTGACCATCTTTTCCCTATACTGCTTTGACTTGCATTAGCTATCTACCCAGCAGTATATAAATCTTTCTAAATAGGGATTGGGACAATGGCACTTCCTTACTTAAGACAAGTTTTTGTTGCATCTCATTGCAACCCACTGGTAAAACATCAAGCCTTGTCTTTTTCACTCAAAGCAGAATTAGGTGTTCTTATATACTCTTCTTAGAGTCAAGAGTAATTCGACTTTCTTTCTGCATAGGAAAAAAAAAATTGTGTTGTGTTGTGTTTGTTTGTTTATTATTATGTTTCCATGCCTGGGTATAAGTGCTAATGATTTTTGTTAAATAATGGCAAATTGAACAAATGAGTAGGATTTTGTTAGTTAGTATTGGGGGCGGTGAGAAGCTGCACCCCTCCCTGATGTGGAACACTACTAGGGGAAGCAGGCTCTTTTCATCCTAATCATAATCCTCTAGGCAAAGCTGACCTCTGACAGGTTAGAAAAGAAATCACAGGTTAAAGTTGCAGAGTCATATCTTTAAAATGTAAATAGAAATTTCTAAAGAACAATTATAAAATAATATATCCTTTCTTGTTATCCCTGAAAAAGCATACAGTGGCCCAAGTGCTGAGCCCAATTATGTCTTCCTGAAGCTTACCCACCTGCTTGCATCGAGAATGCTTACTTACTATTGTAGTGGGTAGCTGTTCCAGCTTTGAACTGGAAGTACTATCCCCAGTGAGGCTTCCCGTAAATGTCATGCCTACCTATGGCCTGCCCCTGAGGCAGGGCCAAGATGGAAGCCCTTAAGACCCAAGATCCAGATGTGCTGGCTCTCTTGGTTCCTGGTGATCCTGGATGCTGGGTGGTAGACCAAGCAGAGTTCTCCAGAGAACACCACTGGACTGCACTTCACCTCTCCTGGATCCTGTAACCAATCCCTTTACTTGCTGCAAGTTACCCCAAAATAAACCTGCCTTTTAACTACATAGAGTTGCCTTAATTAATCCCCCAATATACTATGAACTTTAATTCCTTTAAATGGAGCTCTGACTGCTGAAGACCTCCAACTTAATAGGCTTTTGGGAACAGCTACTGTCTGGTCTTTCCCTGACCCGCTGCAGAGCAGTCCCTTGGCTCACCGGAGGCACACAAGAGATCTTGTCTACACTGAGCAAGGCAACTTGGGTACCTGTGATTATGTATCTTTCTATTGAAAATAAAATTTTCACTATCTAGACTGTCATTTCTTTTTAGAAAAAAAATAATGAAGTCCTGTTAAGCATCTTATGACTCCAAACCAATACTTTGACTGAGAGACATAAAAAACACACAAAAAAACCCCAAACAAACAAAAAAAACCCCAACTTTTTATTTTTCTCTCTTAGCAGCTAGAGTGAGTGGGATTATGTGCTTTTCTTCCTTTTCATCCAAATCTCTGAGATCTGAGGAAACATGTAAGGCTACATCAGAGCATAATTCTGAAATCATATAGAAAGAACAACATCACAGTTTTAAGTGTGTCTATGAGTAACTTCTTCATAGTCATCTCAGAATCTTAGCTCCTGAGGAGACAAGTTTTTCCCTTCAATATGTGGTATCATCTCCACTTCAGACAAAAACAGGGAAGACACCTGCCCAAGGTGGGATAAGCAACTGTAAACTCTTTAGTTACAGTTACCACATGGGGCCCTCAGGAAAGGACTCTCTACATACACAAGGCTTCACTGCTTAGAATGTCATTCATGTAAATACCACTGTCCAGAAATTAGCAGTCAAAGTTTTTACAAAAAATACATGACAATCTTTTTAATTTTTTAATTGTATTTTAGGTTTTAAGATTTTTTAATGTGTATTTTCATGAGTCTATGTGTACAGGCCCACAGAGGCCATAATAAGGCCTAGAAGCCCCTGGGGCTGGAGTTTGAGGAGGTTGCAAGTCATCCTATGTGGGTGCTGGGAGTTGAACTCAGGTCTTCTGGAAGAGCAGAAAAGCTCTTAATGGCTCAATGTTTTGTTTTTGTTTTTAAATACATATATTTTAAATACCTCTGGTATTTAAATGCCTATGGTACTTAAAATATTTAAATACCTATGCTATTAAATACCTATGGTATTTAAAATACTGATCATCCAGGAAAGGAAGAAAACAAACCTACAAACCAACAGGAAATAATCAAGAACGGGAGCCCAGGTGAAGATACTTCAGTTAAATCTCAGGCACAGGGGTCAAGAGAAAGAAGCTCATTTGCAGGAGAAGAGACAAAAGACAAACCTGGAGCAGGGAGAGATTCCCAGGGAGAAAGACTAAACAGCAGGAGGTTCCAGAGCACACGGGATACCACCGCCATGCTCTCCTCAGTTGGTCCCCTCTGCATTCTGCCATCAGATTTTGGTTTCAATTCCAGCTGCCTCTTTTAAGCCATTTTCATCCTGAATGGAACCGTTTCTCTGTGTAGCTTCAGATGGTGCTTCTGTCCTTGAAGCATTTCCTGAGGTCTGATTTCAACTGTTCCGATCCCAGGTGCCCTTAATGCCAACCATTAATCAAACTTGTACATCCTTGTCTCCCATAGAGAGCTAGACAGTTTGTTTACGCTTGTCTGGAAGGACTCGCTGTAATGATAAGGCTGAGCTTTGATTGCCTCCCAAATGTGTAATCATGCCTTCCACAGTCCACAGCGCAGAACAGCAAGTCTAAATTAAAAAGAACCGCACAATACTTTAACACATTCCTAATCTGTAGTTTTAGAGATTCATATAAAAGCCCGAGAGAATTAGCTAATCTTAAGAGATTGAATGACTTGTCCTAGAAATCTGGCATATTTGCAACACTTTGCTGTTAATTTTCCACTTAATTGGCTTTAGAGTTGCTAGCCCATCTATTTATAGTTAATGGCTTGCTCTGTGTGTATCCATAGCTGTCTTCTCTTTGTATAAAAGTGGGCTTTCTTACCTTTCCATGGGTAGCTAGCTGTGAGAGACACATGTAGGCAATAGCCACTTTATCACTCCTCCTGACCAAGGTACCCAGTAACCCACCTGGGAAAGGAACACGTTTTTGGTTTTGGTTTGTTTGTTTATTTTTTGATTATGATACGCCTCCTGGCAAGTTGGTTTATTTAATCCTGCTTTGAATATCTTGATTATGGTCCTCAGTAGATCAAAGTATTTTTAGAACAGAAGCCGTCCTTGATCCATTTTGTTCTCCCATAGTATACCTGGAACAACACACAGATTTACAGCCACTTGGTGAGTAATTAAAGCTTGTGGAGTGAAACCAGATTTTTTTCCTAAGTACAGAAGAAGCAGTAAATTAATGAGACTGAGCCCTCTGAACCTTTCCATCCTAAGTTCTTGCTTTAGTATTTAGCCCAGAGTCATTTTTCACAGATACAGCAATTCACGTTGAGAGGAAATTAATAATGTTGAGAGAGCTAGGCAAAAATTTCTTTTAGAAAGGAGAATATGCAATTGATTTTTCTCCACATGCTGAAAATACAAGTCTTCACCAAAATGCTTTGGGGCTTTAACTGCAGCAGGGTTCCCAAGAGGCACAAAAGGTAATGAAACTTTCCTGCTCCAAAGCGGGTAGAAAGGTGGCCTTGTGCCTTGCCTCTCCCTCTGCACAGTGTGTGTTTGTGACTATATTGAATTTACTAGCCTTCAAACTATTTATAAATTGTTTGTTTTATTACAGGTAGAAAAAAAGGGCCAAACAGAATAATCGATGCACTCAAAAGGTTGACGAGGTTCTTGACTCCAAATGATTCAGGGGATTTGTGATAAATGTTTCTTGCTTATCAACACATAAAAACTAACATACAATCTCCCAGTGAACATTCTTCTTCCTTGAAAAGACCTTTCAATCAAGAAGTAGTAGCCAGTGTGCTGTGGGATGTTCTGTATGGCAAATGTGTTGCTAATTAGTCAATAAATAAAACACTGATTGGCCATTGGCTAGGCAGGAAGTGTAGGCGGGACAAGGAGAATAAAGCTGGGAAGTGGAAGGCTGAGTCAGAGAGACACTGCCAGCCGCCACGATGAGAAACAGCATGTGAAGATGCCGGTAAGCCACGAGCCATGTGGCAAGGTATAGATTTATGGAAATGGATTAATTTAAGCTGTAAGAACAGTTAGCAAGAAGCCTGCCATGGCCATACAGTTTGAAACCAATATAAGTCTCTGTGTTTACTTGGTCGGGTTTGAGAGGCTGTGGGACTGGCAGGTGAGAGAGATTTGTTCTGACTGTGGGCCAGGCAGGAAAACTCCAGCAACAAATGGCGTCCAACGTGGTGGCAAGAGTTACCACCTAAAAACTGAGAAAAAAGATTCTAAAACGGAGCTAAAAACAGTTCCTAATTGTCTCTCTCAAATGAGTGGCAGCTGCTGGTTTGAGCTACTGGTGGGTTCCTTGCATGCGAGCTCAACCTGCCATATGGCGGGAGTGGGGCCTTTGCAAGTGGCACTTTGAGCTGCATGGTGGATTTAGCCTTTGCTGGTGCAGAGCAAAAGGGGAGGTTTCTGGGCTACACACTGCTTGGCTAAAAGCATAGACCCCCGATAGCTCCCAGAGCTGGCGGTAAACCATGGCCATGTTGGGAAGCTGAGGTGGGTGGATCCAGCAGCCACAGCTGCTGCAGTTTAAGGCAATAGATTCACAATAAGACAGATTCAGATGTAATAGTTTACAATGTGTGTAAAATATACGTAGGCTTGAAAGAGACAAAAAAGATGATATATAGAGTTATAGAAACAAATACATAGTTTTAAAAAATAAAGTCTTTAAAGAGACAGTAAAGGTAGTATAAAAAAATAAGCCACGTAAAAATGGATATTACACAGAGAATCTGCATTGTGTTGTCTTTGGGACTTTTAACTGCAGAAAAATATTTGATTGTAAAAGCTGTTGAGTTATGCCAAAATGTATATTTTAAAGGTACCTTGACTTCAAAATTTGGATATAAGGATATGTTACTTTGGAAAGGAGACTCTGCTTTTGTTTCCACAGAAAGCCAGAGGCTATGGATTTGTTCAAGATTAAGACACATCAGGTTTGACCAGCCAAGACCCCCTGAAAGGTCTCCTATGACACCATGGCCCAGATGATCCAACATCCAGAATGGTTTCAAGGCAACTGGCTCAGACGATGCAACCTCATGGACTATTCCATAATCCTAAAATTTTCTTTGTTTCCCCATAAGATACAGCGCCCCCCTCCAGCAGGAAGTAGTAAGAGAAGCTACGCCCAAATTCCCAAATTATATGTAATTTTACTTTAAGGTTAAAACCTTCCTTTTTGAAAAAAAAAAAAAAAAAAAAGGGAAGTGCTGTGGGATGTTCTGTATGGCAAATGTGTTGCTAATTAGTCAATAAATAAAACACTGATTGGCCATTGGCTAGGCAGGAAGTGTAGGCGGGACAAGGAGAATAAAGCTGGGAAGTGGAAGGCTGAGTCAGAGAGACACTGCCAGCCGCCACGATGAGAAACAGCATGTGAAGATGCCGGTAAGCCACGAGCCATGTGGCAAGGTATAGATTTATGGAAATGGATTAATTTAAGCTGTAAGAACAGTTAGCAAGAAGCCTGCCATGGCCATACAGTTTGAAACCAATATAAGTCTCTGTGTTTACTTGGTCGGGTTTGAGAGGCTGTGGGACTGGCAGGTGAGAGAGATTTGTTCTGACTGTGGGCCAGGCAGGAAAACTCCAGCAACACCAGTGTCTTCTGCTGGGTTTCAGAATCACTGAATCATTCCTAGGCACATCAACATTCCACTCCAGGAAATGGAATTCCAAAATGGCAAGAGTGGCCTCTTGGAGGAGATCAGAGAGCAAATCACCACCCAGTTTACCGTTCAGTTGCTTTATAATTTATAAAAAGTATATATATTTATTCAGTAATGAGTAGATGAGAAATGTGTCAAAATTAGATATAAGTGAATATGATTTTTGGGGATTACCTACTGAGTAATTTTGTTTCTACTTATAAGTCATGTTGTTTCTGCCTATTCTCTATAGAAAAAAGCATCTGTAGCTACTGAGGGAACACATATTTACAATATCTTGTTTTAATCTTAATCACCATCTATTACTATTCTAATGTTGATATGGCATATTTTTAGAGATTTCTCTCTCTTGTAAAGGGTGTTTGCTGGAAGATGGTACAGATAGGAAAACAACAGTGAGTTTCAAGTACAGACTAAATTGCCTAAGATTCAAGTTTACAGTGTGTATAGTGAATTAAAGCTTCTAGGATTCTTCTAGAACCTTTTTAGATATATGTTAAATGGCTTTTTCACTTTTCATGTATTCTTTTTACACTGTGTATGAGTGCCGAGCAGAGATGCTCAAAATTCCCTTCCGGTTAAGTCCCTGGGGATGTGACAGGCATGACTTCCAATGAAGAAGGTATTCGTGAAGATGGTGCTGCTTTTCAGCTAATGGGACTAAAGAAAATCGATTCTGGTTCCATGACACTGGGTAATCTACCATTGCTACATCCAAAAATATTGAGACAGAGACCATATAAATATACACAAGGTAGCAAAACATTCACAGCTTCAAGCCAGCTGAAGATGTGGCTCCAGGTTAAACACTTTCTGCATAAGCCCAAGATTCCCCCAAACAAAAGCTGGATGCAGCAGATGAAGTATCTGTAATCCTAGCACCCACTACCAGGAGATGAGAAGCTGAAACAGGAGCATCTATAGATGCTGCGTCCTCTTTCCTCTGATTTGCTTTTGAGATGTACACAGCACAGTAGAGGATGGAGGGATTCAATACAGTCCCTGATTCCTTCATGAGGAAAGTCTTACTGTGACCAATGCATCGACCTAAGCACAGAGTTAGGAAGATACTTGATTGGCATTCTGGTACCATCTCCTGTGTGATGTGACAGACAGATCACAGTGTGCAAACCTCACAGTTGATGTTATCCCTGAGTTAGTGAGGCAAAACAAAGTTAGATTCTGGAGTTTCTTCTTAGATCAGGTCTCTAGACCCTCATAGCCAGAGTCTAATCTCTTACAAAAACAACAGATGAATATATTATTTCAAAAACCATGACATTGATTGATTTTTGTTGTTTTTGTGCAAGATTATCTTGGTTAATACAGACTGTTAAGAATAGCAAGACTCTAACCTGCAAAGACAATAAATAGTATGGTCTGGTGATCTATAAACTAAAGTTTTTAAGAATTTCAAAAAGTGGAAACAGAGGCGAGCATAAAGAGAGAACTTTAAATCATAAATCAGTGAAAGGTAAAACTGTTGTGGAATATTATTTTGAGATGTATTACATTTGTTTATGCTGTGGAACATTTGTTTAATGATGCAAAACTATGTTGCATTCTTTTATGTTCATTTGTTTAATGCTGTGAAGCTGCATTACTTTGCCTGTCTAAAGCACCAGATTGGTCTAATAAAGAGCTGAATGCCAATAGCTAGGCAGGAGAAATGATAGGCAGGGCTGACAGGCAGAGAGAATAAATAGGAAGAGAAATCTGGGAAGAAAGATTGAAGGAACAAGAAAAGGAGGAGAGGAGGACATCAAGGGCCACTCAGCTACACAACCAGCAATGTGGAAAGAAAGAAGGAAAGAAAGAAAGAAAGAAAGAAAGAAAGAAAGAAAGAAAGAAAGAAAGAAAGAAAGAAGGAAAGGAAGAAAGAAAGGAAGGAAGAAAAAAGAAAAGAAAGGAAGGAAAGAAGGTAGGTATATAGAGTAGAGAAAGATAAAAATCACAGAGGCAAAAGGTATACACTGGATAATTTAAGTTAAGAAAAGCTGGCTAGAAACAAGCCAAGCTAAGACCAGGCATTCATAAAAAAGAATAAGCCACCATATGATTTATTTGGGAGCTAGGTAGTGGACCCAACAAACAACCAAAGAGTAAAAAAAAAAAAGCAACATAGAACAAAAATGTTATGTTAAGCTTAACAAGTGAAAACCAAAAAAAAAAAAAAAAAAAAAAAACACTTGAGAACTTTAAATGCAAAACACTTAAACACAGAGATGAGGTCATCAACATCAGAATCCAGAAGAGTGAGAATAAAGTTGTCATGTGCATTCAGAGCCCCCAGTAGCATATGATCAGAACTGAAGAAGCTGGAAAAGTAGAACAGCAAACAATATAAAATGAAAAATAAAATGACATAGATCAAGGAAGGTTATGCATACAGTGCTTTTTACAAGAACTACAGATTTAATAAATCCATGAGTTAGGTTTTTAGTGAAACAACTGTAAAAGCAATAAAATCACAACCATAAAAGAAATAAAATGAGAAACCTAATAATAAAGCATACAAAATACATAAAAGTCCATTAATGCAATACTAAGGCTTTTTTAATTTAGAGGAAAAGATAAATTAACAAAACTAATTTTAAAAGATTGTTATATCTGATTAGAAAAAGTCATGAATTTGTAAAATCATTGAACTATAAAATCCACAAAATGTACAGGAAGTCAATATTTATTGTTTGCATCCCAAAATCTATGAATTCAAAAGCATGGGTACATCCTTACTGAAATACACAAAACCAAAGTACCTATTCCAGCTGGACTCCCTCAGTGAAGACATCTGAGTAAATACAAAAACATGAACCAATCACAAAATGGAAAAAAAATCAATCTGTTCAATATAAAATACATTGACAGAAGATGGAGACATATTTGCCATAACCATATCAAAACCAGCAAATAACACAGACTTATATCACAGTCACAAAGCCCAGGTGGAATCTTGTAGTTTCTACAACAGACATCTAAGGAAACTTAAGTCTGTAGACAGTGGGCTGTTTTAAAAGCTGTTAGTCCAACAGAGTAACATAACATCGGGTTTACCAACCACATTCCAGAGCAGGTGCCGTGTTCAGTAGATGGCCAACACAATTCAGACTCCATGTTTCTCAGCAGCTTTTTCGTTTTGTTTTTGTTTAAAGTGAGAGAAAGAACATCACACTGGGTGGATGGGGAAGGGGAGGATCTGGGAGGAGTTGGAGAATGGGAAGGAACATGATAAAAATATAGTGTATGAATTTCTTAAAGAATACAGTTTTTAAAAAGGAAAAAAGAAAAATTAAGACTCACATTAGACACAGACGAATGGATAATTAATGCATCAAAAATACACATGTCAGAAAAGGACCAAAGTATAAAAGACATTGAAGAAAGGTTGAAATTAACCCCTTATCAAAATATGCATTTCAAGAGAGAATAAAAAAGAGTGAAAATCATACATGTCTTAGTTTCTTCTCTTGCTCCTGTGACACACATGCCCGACAAAGCAGATTTAGGAAGGGTTGGAGATAAGCCCCTCACGGAGGAGAAGGCTTGCCAGAAAGAGCTTGAGGCAGCTGGTTTCCTGGCACCCACAGCCAGGAAGAAGACAGAGAGACCCAGTGCTCAGGGGTTTTTCTCCTTTCTGTTCAGGTCAGAACCCCGGCCTATGAGAAGGTGTTGCTCACAATTAAGGTGTTCCTCTTACTTCCCTTAATCTAACCTCGAAAATCCCTCACAGGTTTGTCTGGAGGCTTGCCCTCTTGCTGATTCTAGATCTTGTCAGGATGACAACTAATACTATCTATTACAAGAACTTTAAAAACTACTTGAGAACTTTCTACAATTACTAAATTGTTTTAATTAATTAATTTTACATCCCGGCTGCAATTTCCCCTCCCCCCTCTCCTCTCATTCCCTTCCTCGCCTCCCCTCTCTACCCACTGCCACTCTTCTGTTTCTATCCAGAAAAGGGCAGTCCTCCCCCGGACATCAGCAAAACACGGCATAACAAGTCGTAGTAAGACTAAGCGACTTGCCTGTATTAAGGCTGGGTAAAGCAATCCAGTATGAGGAAAAGGGTCACAAAATCCAGTAAAAGAGTCAGAGACAGCCCGTTCCCACTGTTAGGAGTCACACAAGGAAACCAGGCTCCACAACTGTTGCATATATGTAGAGGGCTTAGGTCAGTCCCATGCAGGCTCCCTGGTTGTCGGTTCAGTCTCTGTGAGCCCCTGTGAGCCCAGGTTAGTTGATTCTATGGATTTTAAGTACTTAAAATGTTCTCTCAGTAATGACTAAAAGAAAATTTTACTTTGTTCCATATTTTGTGGAACTTATAGATGAAGGTATCTAATGAAATGAGGAGAAAAAAGCATCGATGCCAGAACATAAAGTTACAAAATGAAAAGAAGCTAACAACAATTTGACTATCAGCAGCCTCTTGAAAGCTAAAACGAGTGGAATCTGCATAGCGATGAAGGTAAAATAATTGTTTTTTTTTTTTTTTAATTTATTTTGCAATACAATTCAGTTCTACATATCGGTCACGGATTCCCTTGTTCTCCCCCCTCCCGTCCCCCTCACCTTCCCCCCAACGCCCCCCCCCCCCCATTCCCATCTCCTCCAGGGCAAAGCCTTCCCCACAGACTGAGGTCAACCTGGTAGACTCAGTCCAGGTAGGTCTAGTAGGTAAAATAATTGTTAACCAAAATTCTGTACAGAAACAAAGTACATTCCTAGGATGAGAGCATTTACAGCTAGCGTTGAGAGTATATGCACTAACAGATGCCCAGTGTCACTACTATTAAATAACTGAGCAAGAAACTTTTAAAAGCTTGGGTGAATTTCTAAGTGCAAATTCAGAATAAAAATATTAATTAAAAACCTGCTAAAATATGATAGAAATAAGATGTCATTCATAAAAAATAAAATATTCATGAACTCAAGAGTTGATCAAGTATGTGCTATTCAAGAACGTAATGGAGAACTTAATTCATATGTGAGAATCTGTTAAACAAGTGAATTATGCTGTAGAATGATGAATTGCATAATTGATGGTGTTGGGACACTTGGCTCTGTATGGAGAATTTCAATGAATTATGTTTCATTATATGCAAAAAAAGATCAAACCAAGATGGATTCGTAATCTGAACATAAAATCTTTCAAAATTTCAAAGAAATGTAAAAGAATGTATTTGTGGTGGTATTTGGATAAGGGATAATTGTAAAATATGACACAGAAACAGTGATCTGTAGAAGAAAGAATAAGTCTCATTAAAATGTAGACATTCTGCCAGTAAAGTATGTCCTAATAATAAAATGCCACATCAAAGCACTGCCTGTAACTGGTAATATATTATCATGTAAACTATACTAAAACTTCTAACAATCCATAAGACGCCACCAAGACAGGAAAAAATATATAGAAATGTTCAAGCCATATAAACAAAAATTTTATAGATGAGAAAATCCACAAGCAAATAAATATGAAAGCAATAAGCAATTTTATTAATAAACAAATGTACACGATAATATTAATGAGATAGCAATTATCTTAGCAAAAATTAGCAAGTTTGACAATACATTGATGAATAACTAGGAATATCTTAACTCACAATTTGCTGGTTGGTTATAAATTATTACTACAAAGAAATTTGGTAATTCATTGTAAAGTTTTCAAAAGTGTAAAATTCAACTTAGCAAAATGCAATTTCTATGGTATTTTTAAAAATCTTTATGGTATTTCCATATGGTACTTAAAAGCTTCTCCCTAAGCATCAAAGGACTGGTGTACATACAACCATCAAACATCACCCATAATGGAAAAATATAAACTGAGAAAAACTAAGTTTACTTCAAAAGAAAATCAAGTTATTTACATGCCTTAGCACTATGCCACGGTTTTTATTAAAGGAAATCTGTATGTCAAGTTATTTGTGTGGTAAAGCAAGCATTAATGTGAATGGGTTATGTACTGCAACATGATGCCATTTACGTACATTCTTAATAGTAAAACTACTATAAATTGAGTGAAATTTGTCATCTACTTAATACATTCATTTAAAGATTTGTAAATGTAATACATGCTAATTTTAGGTTGGTGTGGGCTCTGAGTGAAAAGATTAAAAAACAGATTTTAAAAAATAAACTAGTTAGATATATTAAGTCTCTTTTAGATGTACATAGTTGTATATTACATTAGTTTTTCTGTCTTTCTGAATGGTGAAACATTTTATATTTTATGTTAAAAGTACAAGCTATCAAAGAAAAAATAGACAACTTAAACTTTATAAAATTAAAACTTTTGTTTTTCAAGAGAATGAAAGACAATTTACATACATATGAAAAAGTATTTGCAAGTTGCCTATGTCCAGAATAGATGACCTGCTCTCACAGTTCAATTGCCATAAAAAGGCAATTCAATTTAAAGACAGATTTATCTGTCATGTCACTGTGAGAAAATGCCTGACACAAGACCATTATGAATTAAAGGGATGTTCACAGTTTTGCAGTTCAGGAAGCTCAAGCCTAAGGCCAGAAAGCCCCATTGCTTTGAGCCTTTGATGAATGCAGCCCATCATGGTGAAACCTGCATAGGAACATGGTTCTCACATCTTGAGGAGGAAGCATTAAGAAAGACGAAGACAGTCTTGTAACCCCTTTCTGATGTGTGCACCAATGACACTTGAACCTCCCATTGTGTTCTATCTTATAAAGGTCCAAAGTTCTTCCCAATGTTATAATCATGGAGAATAAGGTTTTCCATTGTGAGGTCTCCTTTTTTCTCAAAGTCCATTGGCCAACATTCCAGGAGAACAAAGGGGCAGAAGTGACAACAGACAGATTTGTATGGCTGGCCTTTGAACAAGACAGAAGTAGCCTTTTGGGAGACTGCTTCAGGGAGACCGATCAGCTCTATTCCAGAGTGGGGGGAGATATAAAGGATGGGGACAGAGGCTGGGACATCATCTAATTTGCACTAAATAGCATGCTCCTATCATAAAGGTCCTAGTACAAGTCTTAGCTATCATATGTGGAATCGTGGTCCTATCTTAACACTCCTAGCACAATGTCTAATTATCATATGGGCAACAGTGGGAAAGCTTCTCCAAGGAATTGTGTCAAGGGTCACCCTAGAGATAAGTCAGACATCTGGGCCTAGAGACATTCTCCAAATAAGGTCAGATGGAGAGCACAAAGCCCTCTTCTGGGAGGGAGTCCTCCATGTTGCTGAGCTTGGAGAGGACTGCCAGGACATGGTAGACTGCAACCTCTGACCAGCAGGGCCTCCCAACCTTCAACAAATGGTTCAAACTTCAGCATCAGGCAAATGAGCTCAACAAAGAGTTCTCCAAGGAAGATATACAAATGGCTAATAGGTACATAAAAAATGCTTCATGTCCTTCGCTATTAGCAAAAAGCAAATTACAGTCATAATGTCTTCTTGCCTACTAAGATGGTTATCATTTTTTAAAAAAGATAAACAAGGACTGGGGAAATTGGAACTTTTATATTTTTCTGGAAACAGCATAAAATGATCTGCCACCATGACAATCATGGATCAAAGCTAAAACACAATGATCATATCATACAAAATTTTTCCTCCTAAGAATATAAAGAAAACTTAAAACACACAAAAGCCTGTACAAGAATGTTCATAGCTTCATTATTTATAATACCCAATATATAGAACAAACCAAATGCATAATAACTGATAAATGCATAAGCAAACTGTGGTATATCTATTACTGTAGAATATTATTTACCAATAAATAAATAAATGATGTGCTAGTACGTGCTATGATGTGGATGAACCTTGAAAACACTGTGCCAAATGAAAGAGGTCGAACAGAGGAGCCAGTGTGTAGACCCAAAAGCTTCACTCAGCCTTGACAATTCATTAGAGTACAGGAGCAAGATTCTATTACACTCAGGGGCATGGCTAATTTTAACTAATGGATGATCAGAAAAGAAGTGTGTAGGGAAAAGACTGAGAGAAACCTCCAGTGTTCTTCACTAGTGGGATGGTTCAATTCTTACTTTACAGTAACAGTGTGAAACAGTACATGAAGCTCATTGCTAGTTAAAGAATCCAGCACAAGTCTTGATGTATTGGGTTTTCAATGGGAGTTGCTGTGCAGACACCAAACCCCAGAGCCAAACCCCAGATGTTTACTGTAAGTGCCAATTGTAGCACGCATTGTTGCTGGCCACCAGTTCACAAATAATGACACAGAAACTGCCTATTAATTATAAAAGGTTGGCCTTAGCTTAGGCTTGCCCCACTAGCTCTTATAACTTGTTAACCCATTTATATTAATCTACATTTTCCCTCATGGCTTTTTACCTTTGTTTCATTCTGTATGTCATTCCCATGTCTCATTGGCATCTAGATTCATCTCTTACTTTCTTTCTCTCTCTCTCTCTCTCTCTCTCTCTCTCTCTCTCTCTCTCTCTCTCTCTCTCTGCCTAGAAGTCCTGCCTAAAGCTCCTGCCTAGCTATTGACCATTCAGTGTTTTATTAAACCAATCACAGTAATATATCTTCACATAGTTTACAAATATCACCCCCCAACATTCCTTCTTTTTCTCTAAATAGAAAGGAAAGGTTTTAATTATAATATAGTAAAACTATATACAATAAGAACAATTATCAGGTAATAATTACACTTACAGTGTCCAGTCGATCTATATTTGGCAAATTCAGAGAAAATATTCCGTTACCTACCCTATCTTGGGGAGTTGAAAGTTTTGACTTATTTTCTATTGTATTACCAACCCAAAACTATCTTTTTAGACCTCAAAACATTTTCTTAGATAAACAATTTAAGCTTTTATGTCTCTCAACCTTAAAAGCTTTACGTCTCTTATGTAAGTTTCATTTTTGAATTTGGTAACAAGAAAAACTGTAACTATAACTATCTTGTTTTCAACTCCATCAAAGACCTGAGAAGGATATACTATTACCTTAGTAAACAGGAAGTGCAGAGCAAGCAACTTCTAAAACTATAGAAATGAGAGAGACATCTGGCTGCATGGACAGTCATCCCAAAGTTCCTTTGCAGTGTTGGGGCATCTGTATGTCTTTGTCCTACAGGCTCAGAATATCTGACAGACTTTTCTGTGAAGCAAGAATTTTGAAGGACTGTCCTACCCTGTCTTGACAAAGTTAAGCAGTCAATTTCTGTTGTTTCCTCCTTGTACAATTTGGCCAAAATACTGTCAGCAGTCAAGGCAAGGGCAATTTCTTGCCTAGTGTCTAATTTTTGCCACAAAGAAAGAAAACTTCACAAGGAAGTTCTTTGATGCCCATCATTCTCTTTTGAAGTAAATTGGTGCTGCCAGGAGCAGATGTGTCTCACTGTCATGAAAAGCCTTATGTTATTAAAAAATTTTAAATGCTATATTCTGGAGGTCTCTGAAGTGTTTTAAGACCATCTATCTATCTAAAATATATCTCTATGTGATCTTGAAAACATACTTAACATGGCCACAAATCTGATTGTTATAGATGACTAACTGCTAACCCACATTTCTTAATATCTTAAAACAATTTATAATAATAGCCTTTCAAGGACTAGAAATTTATATTTCATTGATAATTGAGCTGCAATATGTACAATACTGTAAACAAGGGTAGAAATATATATATATATAGTGTAACAAAAATAACCTTAAATTTGTATCAACATACAAAAATCCATACTTTACTGCATCAGAGGCATGTGAAATAAATATATATTTAAGATGAGTGGTTGTTTAAAATATACTCAACATATCATACTTTTATCCCATCATTTCTATACTATAATCCCCCCTTTTCCCTTCAAAAAGAGATCCCTGATTCTAATCTCCTTTGTTCAGCTTTGGTCAATAACAACTTGTAACCAACCCTCCTAAACAATGACAAACATCCATAACCCTCCAACGATCAAAAATCACCTATCCTACTGCTGTGGGATATCTCTCTGCATGCTGTGAATATGTGCTGCTCTGGTTGGTTGATAAATAAAGCTGTTGGGCCAATGGTGAGGCAGAATAAGGTTAGATGGTACATTCCAAATGGAGAGAGAGGCAGAGGAAAAGCTGAGAGTTGCCCCCCAAAAATACCAGTAAGCCACGAAGCCATGTGGCAATGCATAGATTAATAAAAATGGGTTAATTTAAAATATAAGAGCTATCTAACAAGAGGCCTGACCCATAGGCCATATAGTTTGTAAATAATATAAGCCTCTGTGTGTTTCCTTAGGACAAAGCAGCTGCAGGACGTGGGAGGAAGAGATTCTTCCCGACCACAGGGCCGGACAGGACTGGAGAAACCTTCTGGCTACACCCTACCACTTGAGAATGTGGGCATCATGTTCTCTAGACTGTTTCCTGTTGTTTGGGGCTGACAGCATCTTTAGAAGACCCTGAGAAAACTGAGATAATGGTCAAGTACTAGGAAAACTGGCCATAACATTGGTTCTTCAATCCGTGTATAATGGGAAAGTACAGGGCTTATCTGAAGTCCTAGATGGAATAGTGTATGAGACTGAACCATCTCAGCTAGCAGCCTTGAAGTTGTTTTGGATGTAAAATTTTAAGAAAACTGCATCAGAGGCATTCTAAGAATCTGGATCATCTGTGCTACTTTTTTTCATTGGTGTCTGTTGCTCGAATTGCTAAATGGTCTTATAATTTAAAAAACCAAAGTCAGATATTGGGGTAAATGCTGAAAGATTAGAGAGACAAAGGAACAAGTCACTGAAATGTCTCACCTTGCTGACTCCACGAATTCTCTAACTGAAAACCTCTGAGTCCGCAGCCAAAAGGGGCTTCAGCTGAAAAGGGCTTCCTTAGCTGAAAGCACCTCCATCCAAAAGGCCTTAGTTCCTGTCTCCTCACACCTCATATACCTTTCTTTGCCCAGCTATTTCACTTCCTTCCTAGTGCTGGGATTAAAGGTGTGTGACTTCCCAAGCAAAGGCATGAGATCTCAAGTGCTAGGATTAAAGGCACGTGATTCCTAAGTACTGGGACTAAAGGAGTGTCTCACCACTGCCTGGCTCTGTTTTTCTCCTAGACTGAATCAATCTCATGTAGTCCAGGGTAGCTTTGAACTCACAGAGATCCAGAAGGATCTCTGCCTCCTAAGTGCCAGTATTAAAGGTGTGTGCCACCACTGCCTGGGTTCTGTTCTCTGATCTTCAGGCAAATTTTATTAGGATACACAATATATCACCACAGGTGTCTGGTCCTTTTTTTCTGAAAACACACAAACTTTTAAAGGTAGCATATATGTCTGCATTAACACAAGTATGGAATGTGTGGTGTGCACAGTCAGATAAAGATAATTTTTTTGTTCTATGTTTTAGCAGGTAAAAGGTATCTATCAACTTTATAAGTCAGTTTGGACTGTATAACCAAACTATAATATAAATCGCTATCCATGCCATAAGAAAGGATGGCATGTAATAATAAGTCAGGAGGACTCTGTAGCCAACAAGATTTATCATGTCTCACCCAGTCTCAGAACTGTTCCCATTTTGAGGGATCAGCTTGTACATCAATGGTCTTGTAGTCTTTCTTGGCTTTTTCCCTCACATCTATATCCAAGATCCTCAGGAGGTATCCCCTGGTCAAATCTGATCTTGATTAACTTTGAAGGAATCTACAGCATTTTGTTTTCTGTGGAAACTAAAGCATAACCTGTAGTTGGTTTTTTACTCTTTACTCTTTGGGAGCCCACCACCCAGCTCCCAAATAAATACATAGAGACTTATTTTTACTTTTGAATGCCTGGACTTAGCCTGGCTTCTTACTAGCCAGCTTTTCACTTAAATTATTCCATCTACCTTTTGCCTCTGGGTTTTACCTTTTTCTATTCTATATATCCTTCTTTACTTCTCACCCCATTGGTGACTGTGTGACTGGTACTGGGCATCCTCCTATCCTCCTTTTCTCACTCGCCTCTCTTCCTCCTAATTATTCTTTCTGCCTGCCAGCCCCTCCTATTTCTCTCCTCGCCAAGCTATTCAACTCTTTATTAGACCAATCGGGTGTTTTAGACAGGCAAAGTAACACAGCTTTACAGAATTAAACAAATGCAACATCAAAGAATGCAACACATCTTTGCATTGTTAATAAATATTCCACAGCATAAATGAATGTAACATAAGTTATATTGCGTAACAATAACCTCTCCTCCAATGCAACACATTGTCTGACTTTCATTTTGAAGCCAGACATCCGTAAAGTGTATAGGCTGGTTTAATTTAGCAGTCTCTTCCATATTCCAGCAATTCAGTGCCTTTTAGCAGCTTCCATTCTCTGTTTATTAGCATTCAAAAAATTCAGAATTAACAAAGCACGATATAAGGTCCAAACTCCCTTTGTTATAATATTTTCCATCCTTATGTGGCTTACTTTTTTTTATTCTTTACTCTCTTTTTAAATACTTTATTATTTTCAATTTTTTTCTATGACTGTCTATATCCATTTTTTTTTCTTTCTTTAGCATCTAAGCACATTTTTTTTAAGCATCCTCTACCTGTTCAGACGTTTTCTCAGTCAGGTCAGAACCTGACTTTTTGTGTATCTGAAGCATTCTCTGCTGCTGGATGGCTCTGGTGACTGGCTCTACACACTTCAGTCCAGTGAGAGCATAGTCTTATGGCAGTACCTATGGGAGCCACGTTTACCACCCCAGCTCTGGGAATTTGCTGAGTCTGAGCAGTCGGCATTTTTACCTAGAGTGCTGGATGCTCAAGTGCTCTGTTGCACAGCAGGGCCTCTTAAAAGAGCTGTGCCTTTGTATGAGGCAAGCAGTGGGCTCTGTGTACATGCTGCACATTCGATGCCATTTTTAGCAAGCTTTGTTGTTGGCTACCAACTCACAAATAATGACACAGAGACTTTGGCTTGTTCCTCTAGCATTTAAAACTGAACCCATTTATATTAACTACGTTTTGCCTTGTGGCTTTTTACCTTTCTTTCATTCTGTATGACAGACTTCCTCCATGTCTCATTGGCATCTGATGGGCACCTAGAATCATCTCCTACTACTTTTCTCTTTGCCGAGAAGACCTGCCTATACCTCCTGCCTAGATATTGACCGTTGAGCTCTTTATTAAACCAATCACAGTGATATATCTTTACACAGTGTACAAATATCCCATAACAGCCAATGTTATCACAACCTATCAAACTGATTTGTAACTCTCAGGTGCACTAATCCTATCCGATTGGTATTTCAAGAGATCACATTTCTGATCCAAGGTCTGGGTCAAGGACTCATCCTGAAACAAACCTTTGCCAAGAGCATTCAGGTTTTAGGTTCCTAGCATAATGAACTAACTTTTTCTGGTATTTTCACATATGAAATGTATAGAACAAACAAAGCTATATAAACAGAAATCAGACTACTCTTTGCTACAGCCTAGAGGAGAAGGGGATGAAAAATCATTTCAAATAAATATGGGATGTTTTTGAACAAACTTTCTTGAATTGATATCAGTGATGGTTGTTCAACCTCCTGAAATATAAAAAAAAATTACTAAATCCTTTATCTTAAAATGATTAATTTTATGAAATATATATTTAGAATATACTAAACTGTACCCCATAGTTTAAAACCTTGTAATTAGTGTTTGGATAATTTACCAAGAGTAAATATACAAAGGAGAAATACTTTTTGACACTATTACAATAGTTCATATAATGTGTTAAAACCAATGGAGAAAATGTAATAATACAAATATATACTACTCAATTTGAGTAAGGCCTCCATGTAGCAATAAACATTTTTGACTGTGTGGGATGTTCATAGACAAAATGGTGAGAATGATATAGGAGTATGTCATGAAATTCTTTAAATATTTAACTAAGAATTACCAATGAAGTAAATTTCATTACTCTCTTAATGCTGAGATACTATACAATTAATAAGTTGCACATTTTAAGGTATAATTAATAACACATGAGCACATTTATGGTGAAATAGCAATATAATAAATACCTTGAAATCATGTTGTAATGGTAAGCAAATTTAGGAAAAGTTTCCATTACCAATAATGGTTAGCTGGAAATGCAATCAAATATTTAATATTTTGTAGAAGGACTCAATTATCTATGTATGTAGATGCTATAACTTTCACATTCAGAAAAATTCCATTATAATGTATTCTATTCTATAGTAAATAAATATTGTAGAAATAAATATAGGTGAATAAAGTATTATAATCTTTAAAAAATAAGTGCAAAGAATTACTATTGGAGAGTTCATGAATACAGCACATTTAGCTATATAAATACTTTATAAGATTTATCTTCCAGGGTCATAGTTCATTCTCTTATGCTTGACTCTCCTCACTCAGAAATGATATGCAAAAACCTAATAAAATAGTATATGAAATGTGAACTACACATTTGGTAAAGATGTGCAGAATTTCAGGTGTTTAGAAATAAATTATATTTTTTTCACTTTTTCACATTTTACTAAAAATAGATTATTTTCTCATTCAATATATCCTGATTTCCACCCTCCCTCACTCCTCCCAGTTCCTCTATACTGCCTCCCCCCTCTGAATCTACTCCCTTTCTGTCTTTCATTAGAAAAGAACAGATATTTAAGAGATAACAACCAATCATAACAAAAAAAATAAAGTATAATAAGATGAAGTGAGAACTATCGTATTAAAGTTGGACACTGCAACCCAACAGGAGGAGAAGAGTCCCAAGAGCAGGCACAAAGAGTCAGAGACCCACTTGTTCTGAAGGTCAGAAGTCTCATAAAAATACTAAGCTAAAAGCTATAATATATACACAGAAGACCTGCTGAAACCCATGTAGGCTCTGTTCTTGCTGCTTCAGTCTCTGTGAGTTCATACGCACCTTGCTTGGTTTATTCAGATTCTTGTTCTGCTGGTGTCCTCCATCCCCCTCTGGATTTTATAATCTCTGTGGGATCCCCTGAACTCTGAGAGGAGGGATTTTATGAATACATCCCATTTAGACTCTCTCTCTCTGAGGAATGTTTGGTTGTGGGTCTCTTTATCTATTCCCATCTGCTGCTAGAGAAAACTTCTTTGTTGATGACTGGAGAAGGCACTGAACTATGAGTAGAGTAGAATATCATTAGGGGACATTTCATTGATACTTTTTTGGTGACCAGTACTGTTTGGTTTTATCCTAGATCTCTGAGCTATCTAATATCTGGTCCTTGGATACACTAGCAGTGTTGGGTATGGGGTCCTTCTCATTGAGTAGGCATTAGGACAAATCAGACATTAGTTGGCTACTCTCACAAGTTTTGTGACACTATTTCATTCAATTGAATTGTTGACCAAATGGGTCCAATGGAAATCCCCAAACAACTTAGGCTGTTGCTAAGACAAATGGTTGCTCTCTGCAAAGTGACAGAGGGGCATCATTGCTGAGGACAATATCCACACAAGTCATTGAACATGGAGAAGTCAAGCTGGTGGCCTCCATGAAGCCTTCACCCCTAAGTTCCAGTGTCCTTGATGCAGGAAAGTATGCTATAAGCTACAAAAAGAGAAACATGGGCACCAATCCAGTCGCAAAACATTTGACCTACAATCTGCCCTGCCTGCAAAATATCCTTGAGCAGTGGTGACACAGAAATTATCATATTCTTAAAATTGTTGATGTATTATAAATAAAAGTACCTTTTTGTGATATTTTACATTAACCCTGAATATTTAGGCTCTAGATAATTCTCACCCTGGAGGAACAGAAGTTGGGGAGCAAGTAAAACCAGCGTTCTTAATGACAGTACCCGTTGACATGCCAGCACTAGTGGGGGAAATCACATCAAGCCCCGTCTCTAAATGAAGAGCTACTGATGCTTAAAACCTACTGAGAGCGTGAGAATCAGTCTTCACCAGAGATGAGCCCTCTCAATGGCTAGCTGATCCTAAAGTGTCAGTCCTAAAAAGTATTCATATCAGCAACACTAAATAGACACAGCAGGTTATATTTATATTTTTATTCAAATATATCTTTGTGTTCAACAATAAATAATTGAAGAGTAAGAAGACATTGAAAGGGAGAAGGGGGTAAAGGAGGGGTTCGAGGAAGGAGACAGAATGAGAAATAATATAACTATGTTTTAATTAAAATTTTAAAATAAAATAAATAAAATGTTTCTAAAGATTTAAAATAGTTAAACAGTTTAATTGACGTAGATATACTCTGACGATATTTGAGAGGACACAGAAGAGCTGGTGGCAGAATAGAAAACATCCAGAATGTGAGCTCTAACATGGGGCCATCAAATGAGAAGACTAAACACGGCTCTGGGAAAAGACAAAGGTCAGAATTAGATGACAACACACTTGTGAGTTCTGGACTCACTATTTTCCTCTTTAGAGGGAATACAAACTTTATTTACTGGGTAAGCATCATGTTAAAATGTTAAATGAGACTATTTTCCTTTCTTTTTTTTTACTTTTGCAAGTTTTATGGCAAGGATTGTAGTGTGGATCTCCTCATTTGTGTATAAAACCGAAATATTCTTATATAAATTGAATTTTTAAATGTGTAGTTGGAGAATGGTGTAAGTATGGACTAGATTATAACATATTTGGACACCTTCCAACCACTGTGCTTTTCATAGACTAACCATCTTTATCTTTCTTTTTTATTAAAAAATTTTTTCACTTTACATACCAACCACAGATCCCCCTCTCATGCCTCCTTCTGCACTCCCTCTGTTTCCCCCACCCCAACCCACCCCCATCCCCTTCTCCAAAAGGGTAAGGCCTCCCTTGAGGAGTCAGCAGAGCCTGGTACCTTCTGTTGAGGAAGGGCCGAGCCCCTCCTCCCTGCATCAAGGCAGAGTAAAGCGTCCCACCATAGGGAATGGGCTCCAAAAAGCCAGCTCATGCACCAGGGATAGATCCTGATCACACTGCCAGGGGCCCCTCAAACAGACCAAGCTACACAACTGTCTCCAGAATGTGGGGGGCCTAGTCCAGTCCCATGCAGGTCCCACAGTTGTCAGTCTAAGTTCGTGTGTTCCTACGAGCTTGGTTCAGTTGTCTCTGTAGATGTCCCTATCAGGATCTTGACCCCGCCCCCTGCTCATGTAATCTTCCCTCTCTTCAGCTGGACTCCTAGAGCTCAGCCTGGTGCTTGGCTGTGGATCTCTGCATCTGCTTCCATCAGTCACTGGATGAAGGCTAGACAAAGTCATAATCATGTCCTCATTTTAATCTGTGTAGTATTCATTAAAATTTTTTTAATAGTTGAGATTATACTTCTTGTTAGTCAAAGACTTAAAATGATGAGTTCTAACTCCATGCCCAGAGATGCTACTCTACAAGCAACACACACACACACACACACACACACACACACATGCACGCATGCACACGCACACATACACACACACACACACACACACACACACACACACACACAATTATATCACAAACTGAGGTAAAGAATAAGCTCCACCTCACAATGACATTATTGCTGTCTCTAAATTGTCTTAGGATCATGTTGTCCTTATTGGTTAAATCCAATTTTTAAAATTACTCCCTTTATTTCATCAACTATATGAAGAAACTCATTCTGTTGAAATACAGGTAACTTACAAAGTTTCAATTACTCACTTAAAATTGTGAACAACTCAAACACAATAAATATTGAATTATTTCTCTATCTATTACTCTAGACTTGGTGCATAGATGCCCTGTGCTGTGCTAATGGAGTTCAAAATCATTGTGAACAATTTGCAAGGGTCCAAAGAAGCTTGAATATTCAAGAAATTTTTTCCGTGGAGCCTTTCTCAGTCTTTGAAAATAAACATTTGAGAACAAAAATCAGCAAGTTATTAATGTAACACTATACCTTTATACTCTTCACTAGTTATGCAAAAGTTATGACACCACAGAATACAAAGTTAGAAAATGCATGCTGTTTTGAATTGTTCCCACATAGTCATAATAGACTGGCTGGCCTAATTGTTTTTGAGGATTTTACCTGATTTTAGAGGAAGAAGCTTATGTGTAGGCTTGTTTTTATTTTAAATTCTTTTGTTAAGTATAGGTTTGTTTTAAAGAGTAAGTTTCATCAGTAGGTATTGAGGAATAGCTAGTACTTGGTGAACAGAAAAATAAACTACAACCTGAAAACAATGAAGATATCATGCATAGATTATATCTCTTTTCTTGGTAATGAGTAGCAGTTAAATACTATTTTCTCTTAAACTTCTTGTTTTATTATGACAATTTACTTGTAATAACTGGTGAAATAATAGAAAATGGAGCATTCTAAAGGCAAAATTATTTCAATTCTCTTTACTCTGTTATCAGATAAACATGACCTGAAGGAAACTGTCTGAAACAGACTTGTACAATAATATTTTAGAAAACACTGTGATGTTGAAAGAAAATTTCAAGAGATGAAAATTTAATTCTATTCATAAAGATGAACATAACTGAGACATTTAGGATGATACCAAACATAAAATGTTTTCATTAGTTGATTTCTTTAAAAACAAATGATTGGTAAAGACCTCTAGCAAATCCAGGCTAAGATGTTGCATTAGAAGCTGTCTCTATGTAATTCCATGAGCAGAAAGAGTCTGGGTATCTGGGTCTGTCCTTTGCTTCCCAGACTCTTCCTATTCATGGAGTTACATATAGACTCACAGACCCATTCTAACAGAAGATAGAAAGAAAGAACACCAGGAGCAGAGGAAATTAGTCAAGGAAGATGTGATAAGATAGCTGAAAACAGAGAGAGATAACAAAACAGCCCAACAGCTTTAGCTATAGCTCTAAGCAGTGGTGGGATACCAAAGCCTCCTCAAGGTAGACCACATGGCTCTTATAGAAAAAAATGACTACTAGCCCTAGTCACAGGACAAACCTGTAGTTCTCACAAGTCTTCAGTCCAGCTATGGTCATTGGTGTGACAATGACTCCTACTGGCTCAGTGTGTCTGCGATGGTGTTTCCAGAGGAGATGGCATCTGATGCCAAAGAGAGTAGAAAGATCTACCCCAACAGAAGTAAGCACCATTCCAAATGGAAAACAGACTGGGGGAGATAGTTGCTTTTATTACCAGGAGCTGAGCCTCTCCTGCCCTTGAGTGTAAGAACTCCAAGCTACATACAGCCTTGGGACCTCCAGACTTACAGTGGTCCCCTCCTACTCTGGTGTTTGTGAGCCATTGGTACTAGGCGGAGAGTCACATTTTCCATGGCTATAATATTTAAATACTTGGACTCAGACACCCTCCGGCCTCTGGGTTGGCATATTGGAAAAGCTTGTTATTTCCCAGTCTCTATAATAGGGAGATAAACGCCTAATAAATCACCTCTCATATCTATGTTGCTATCTCTGCCTAGCCTTCTGGTTTGTCTTTATACTCTGTTAATGGAAACAGAGCTTATTTTGCAGTGATGGGTATATAATTAATTATATATTTTCTACCAATAAATATATTTTATTTATATAATATGTTATATGACATATCATATTACATAATAATAACTATATGAAATATATTTTATATTAATAACAAATAAACCTACAATTAATATAATTAATAAAACTTGAATTAAATAGTGGTGACATTCATACAACATTCTGTAAACTCTAAAAATCTACCAGATTGGAACTTTTTAATGTTGGACTTCCTATTCTGAGGAGACAGTAGAGCTTGGAAGTGACTGAAGTGGTCCATGAACACACAGCACAAGGGCTAGACCAGTCTCAGAGGCATAGGGAGACAGAATGGTTGGCATAGAAACATTCTTCCAGTACTATGATATTTTAGGGCATTAATATAACTGGGATGTGCTCACTGAACACCAAGTACAGGATGTGCATTTTTAAACATTTTTTGCTTGATATTTAGACAAATCATTCACTTTGATCAAAATTTAAGGTTCCTAACTAGTACTGATTCTAGCCCTCTTTGTATATTTTTATTCACTAAATTTCACTTATTATTCAATGGATTGATTATTCAAATCCTTTACATTTCTATCAGTTGTGTCATTTCTTTACAACTGTACAAGAATATGTCACCATGTGTTAGAAATTAGTCCTTCATGTTGCATGCAGAGTGCAAGTATTTCATAACTGTGTTTATGGAGGATCTTTCTGCCATGAAATGTACATTTTGATATTAAAATGTGTCTGGTAAAAGACATGCCATTTCTTTTATTCAGTTTTTTTCAGGTATTTCATTGAAAGGTACTAAATTCTCCTGTGTTTTTATGCTTTTCTTTTGGAATGTACCAATGGATATTTTGTCTTAATTTTTACTTCTTTTGGCAGTATTAGACTTTACACTCAGAGTCTTACATATCTTAGTACCCAGCTCAATTTTTTTTTCAGTTTTTTGAGACAGGGTTTCTCTGTGTAGTTTTGGTGCCTGTCTGAGATCTTGCTCTGTAGACTAGGCTGGCCTCAAACTCATAGAGATCTGCCTGGCTCTGCCTTACCTGTGCTGGGATAAAAGGCATGCACCACTGCCACCCAAATTCAGCTCAATTTTTAAAAGGGAATATTTCCTATATTCCAGTTACTCCTTATTAAAACATTATTAAAAACAATGTGTACATATGTATTTTTATAGAGTCAATGTAAAACACTCTACCTCATTCATTCTGTAAGTTATTTTCCTAGAAGATTCCATATCTGCAGTTACATAATCATGACATTTGCCAAGGGAATCTATCAAATATTTTTCAAATATTAGATTTATCTTATTTCCTTGCCTTATATTCACAAGAACAGTATCTTGATGTTATATGATACTCAAACATATTACTTACAATGCAAAATATTCAATGAATATTTTTGTTTTGACTAAATTAACTGAAGTAATGAGATTCAAGAAGAGAAAGCTAAAACAAAACAAACTATACTTTCAAAGTTATTACACAAATTTATCACAAAATTTTAGGATTTTTTTGCCTTGAACTGAGGTATATCATAGATACTTTTAAAAAATTACATACTTTGGCTGAGTATGGTGTACATACTTTGAATCCCAGCACTCTTCATAGAAGGATCTTGAGATGTTGAAATATACAGTGATATACTGGAGAGAGAGAGAGAGAGAGAGAGAGAGAGAGAGAGAGAGAGAGAGAGAGCGAGAGAGAGCATTTGGGCATACCTTTCCAGGCTGGTCATATTGTAGCTGACAAGATTTAAAGATGGTAAAATTGATCATTACACCCCCCCAGTAATGTGAATACCACCTTCCAGCCCTATGAAAGCTAGGTCATAGAAGATGGTGCTTCTAGGTTGGTACTAGTTTGATTTTTCCATGTTCTGTGACTCAAGTATATGATGCTTTCAACAACAGAGTCAATTTTTTTTTTTTATTTTAAACAATATATTCCTGTCATCTGAAGAAGAAAATTAATTTAATTTTGCTACATAAAGAGAAGGGGAGATAACCTTAAGTTGCATAAAAATTCAATATTTGTTACCATAGCCTCATGGGCTAAATTATGTTGTATCCTTTAAAATTATCTACAGTAGATTGAAGGAGACCAAGTATGGAAAACAGGCCATAAAATCTCAGACAATTCCAATATAAAATTTGAGTTGAATTTATAATGTACTAAAGGCATTTGTTTGCACTTCAATGAAGTGCAATTTAACTGTGCTAAGTATTTTATCAAACAGTGTTTAACTCATAAAAGTATGATATAAAGGTAAAGAAGGGATCCCATATTAAAACAATGGTTGTAACGTGAGATAGTTACTATCATACTCTAAAGAAGCTGTTGTATGATTACTTGCTCTACTGGTCTGAGCAAAACTTAATTCTCAGGTACAATAACATAATCTCTTTTAATTATCTCTTTTTAGAGATGGTTTAACATAACTGCATTTCTAATCCAACTATTGACCCTAACCAAACTCAGTGAAATACAAAGACTATTATGAAATGATACATAGTAGAAAGTCAGCAAAACAGACTTAATTCCTGATTTGTTATATAAATCACTTTCATACACTCAGAAGACACTTTGCCAAGTTTCTACTGTATTTCTACAAAATGTAATAAAACATGGAAGGCATAAGGCTTAATATCTTGACTACTGAGGGATGGTGGGATGGTGTATGTATTCCATGAGAGAAGCAGATGAACAAAGAAAAGCTAGAACAGAATTATGTTCACTACAGCAACACTAATGGGGAAAAGAGGAAAAGAGATCCTAATAATCCAGTACACCAGAACAACACCTACCAAATTCTCAGAAAGTATCAACCCATGTTACTTTAAATGGAAATGGCTTCAACTCACCACTAAAAGAAGCAGAATTACAAACTAAAATTAAGAAACAAGAACTGTTGGTTGTCTCCTAAGAAACACTGAGCAAAGACATCTGAAAACTGAATATCAAATGACATGGTGGTTAAGAGCACTTGTTTCTTCTGCAAGGGGACCTGGGTTTGAGTCTCAGCACCCACACGGTACCTCACAACCACTTGTAACTCAAGTTTCATGGGACCCAATGCTCTCTTCTGACCTCCTGGGCTCCAAGCATACACCTGGTGCATACAGTTAGGCCAAGCACTCATACATAAAATAAAATGAATAAACCTAATAAAAATTTTGTGTTTGTCTTGAAAACTCTATTTCCGCATTAATATTGAAAAACACACTTTGCTGGGTGTATCATTTTTGGTTCAGAGTTATCTGCTTCCAAAGCTTGAAATATGTCACCCCAAGTTTTTCGATGAAATGTTCAAGATTATTCTGACATTCTCACCTTTGTGTGTGAGTTGACATTTTTTGTATCATTTTTGTATTGTTTGGTATAGTGTCTTTACTTTGTATTTCTGGCATCTTCACTATGATGACTTCTCTGTTCATGTCTATTTGGGATTCTAAATATTTCTTGTGTTTGGATGTCTACTTCATTCTCTATTTTTTGAAAGTTTTGGGGAGTTTTCTACTATAATTTGATTAAATAATCTGCCTATTGTGGGGGACCAGCCCCCACATTTATTTACCACAGAGTGGATTGTTGAGGAATGAGAAATAAGAGACTTGGTTAGAAATAAAGAGCGGAGAGAAACAGAGAGAAAACACAGGATAAACTCGGGTGGGCCTGGATCCTTATCCACCAGCCAAGAACTTTATTCCAAAGGTCTATTTATAACAATGGCAAGGGGTGGTGTAAAAGACCTCCCCCTTGCTAGTTACAGTCAAGTGTAGACCCTTACAAACACCTGATACTCAGGCCCGTGGTCCAATCAAACTCTTATGCAGTCCCTCTGGGTACAGCCACTAGGAAACCTATTTGGCTCCAAGTCCCTCTTTATATTTTAAAAGAAAAAACTCTTGAAGGAACTGCATCAAAAAAGGACTTTCTTAGCTTATCATTAACATTAACATGTTAGCATAATTCTAACATAAATATTGCTATACATAGTTACAATTCTCTCAATCTTACATCTTAAAGCAAATTCTTAATAGAACCATTTAATTTCTTGCTAACAAAACATGGGATAAACTTCTGATGTATTCACATCAAACTTAAAAGATTTTTTTAGCTAAATTGTTAACAAGACCAGAATTATGCAAATCATTTCTAAAGTTCAGAGTTTATAGTAAAGTTCAGACTTTATAGTCAGCTTTGCTATTATTCTAAAAGTTCTTGAGAGTTTGAAACAAGAGTCTAATTTGGCAATGGCTCTTTCAATGCTGGGAGTTAGTGAGTTCTGTTGCTGAAGAGTTATAACACTTGTTGCTAGGGAGCTGTAACATTGTCAGGACAAAGCCATGCCCCAAAGTTGCCAAGTTCTCTCAGCTGTTCCAGAACAGGCAGAGATGCTCAGCCACCGACGGTTTCTAACTAGATGCTGTCCCTTTACCCAAATTTATAACAGCTCCCCTAAGTGCTTCAATTCAGACAAACGTTTCTGTTACAGCAGAACTTTAAGTTTGTTCTACCAAAAAGCTTCCCTTCAGGCTGAGGGTTAAATTACCGTATTGAACTGCTGTAAAGCTCTTAGCAAAAACCTCATGCTCAGCTATTAGGCAATATAAGGCACTGTTTCAAACCTGCATTGATTTCCCAGAAGGTCTTTCAGGTATGATAGCAAACTTTCTGGTTCCCTATACAGGGTTTTGCTTTTGCAAAAGGAGATTTTTCTTCCCTAAACTTGCTTTAGGATGCCTGTACCGTGGCTTAACAGGTGTACCTCTCCAATTAGATCTTTCACCTGACACAGTCACTGAGTGGTTTATGTCCTTCTGTCTGTGCATACAGGGGCAGGCACTTTTGTGCGGGAAGCAAAATTCCCTGGGTGCTTGTTCTTCCACGGTACAGGGTCAGTGAAGGACATGAAAGTACTTGAAACAAAGGGTTTTTTTGGAAGGATCTTTTCAGCGTTCCCTCCCCAGGCAGTTGTCTGTCCTGTCCTGGTTTGACTTTTCCCCCAGAGAGGGTCCCTGAGGATGCAGCACAGCCACTGCCCACTATGGTCCAATCAACTTCTTATATTGTGGAGATTTATCAAGGCAACTCCAAGTAGTTAAAAAGGAGGTTTATTTGGGGGTAACTTACAAGCCAGTAAAGGAGTTGGTTATAGGATCTGGGAGAAATGAGGTGCAGCCCAGCAGGGTTCTCTGGAGAACTCTGACTTGATCTGTCTTCCAGCATCCAGGATCACCAGGAACCAAGAGAGCTGGCACATCTGGATCTTGGGTCTTAAGGGCTCCTGTCTCAGCCCTGCCCCTGGGGCAGGTCATAGGTAGGTGTGGCAGTTACCAGAAACCTCACTAGGGGTAGTATTTCCAGGTCAAAGCTGGAACAGCTACCCACTACACTCTTATGCAGTCCTGCTGGGTACAGCCACTAGGAAACCTAGTTGGTTCCAACTGTCTATTCCCTTTTACTTTATCTATGTTCCTTTGTCTTCCACACAAATTCTCAGGTTTGACCTTCTTAATGTAACCCAGACTTCTTTGCAATATTAGTTGTTGTCTTAGAGTTTCATTGCTGTGAAGAGACACCATGACCATAGCAACTCTTATAAAGGAAAACATTTAATTGGTGGCTGGCTTACAGATTCAGAGGTTTAGTCCATCATTACTATGGCAAGAAGCATGGCAGCATGCAGGTAGACATGGTGCTAGAGAAGGAGCTGAGAATTCTGAATCTTGCTTCAAAGGCAGAAGGAGACTATGTGCCACACTGGGCATAACTTGAGCAAATAAGATCTCAAAGCTCACCTTTAAAGTGACACACTTCCTCCAATAAGGCCAGACCTCCTAATAGTGCCACTGTTTATGGGCCAAGCATTCAAATATACGAGTCTGTGGAGGCCATTCCTATTCAAACCACCACAGTTATCTTCCTTAAATTCTTTTCTTTATATGTGTTTGAATGTGTTATAGTTTCAACTTTGTTGCCCATTCCTCACATTCATTTTTAAAGGGGTGGAAATAATATTTTCTTCCTAAAAAAGGCAAAACCTGAATATGAATTATTTCTAAGTTTAAGGAAAAATTTTAATGTATTCTACAAAATAGAAATGGAAGGTCAGTAAAATGCCTCAGTGGGGGTAAAACACTGTCTGCTACGTAAGTTCAATCCCCAGGACTTACAGTGGGAAGTTAAAAAAAAAAAAAAAAAAAACTCCCACAAATTTTCATCTGACCTCCACATACAGGCCATGGCATGTTCAAACCCACAACCATACATATACTAACAAATAAATAAGTAAATACATACATACATAAAACAACAAATATATAAAAGAAAAACTAGAAAAGCAAGAAATATCACTAAATCTACTTTATGAAGCCAGTATTATCTTGATACCCAAACCAGATAAAGACACAACAAAGAAGGAAACTACAGTACTATTTACCAGATAAACATAGATGAAAAAATCATTGACAAAATATATGTGAATTGACTTTAGGAGAAAATTAAGAAAATCATACATCATGACAAAGTAGACTAGAGAGGAGATGCAAGGTTCATTCAACATATGCAAATCAAAACACTTCAGAAAAAAAATTTCAGAGGAGAAATCACTGAGCATGCTGGCACATGCATTTAATCACAGTACCTGAGATGCAGAGGCAGGCAAATATCTATAATTCAAGGCCAGCCTAGTATACACAGTGAGTTCCACGTCAGTCAGGTATAGGGAGATATCCAAGGGAGTCTGCTTAAGAGTTATAAGGAGTTTATTAGGAGATAAATTGGAAAAGACAACTCACTAAACAGAACAGGTGAATCGTTGCAGGGTTCTGGAAGGCTGAGTTCCTGCACCATGCTGTTCCTGTCGCCTGAGCCAGTGCCATCATCTAAGCCCACCAGGGAAAGGGAAAGAAGAGACGGGCCTATGTGCATCTCAAGTCTTAAGGGTAGCCCCAAGGCCATTCCCCAGGAGCTGGTACTTTAAGGTCATAGGTAGGTAGAACAGGCATCCACTACATGCCCCCCTTTTGTCTAAAGAAAGTTCTAACCTAATATAATACTATATACAATAGGAAAAATTATCAAGTATGGTCCAGGAGATGAAAATGGTGATCACATTAAACAAAATAGAAATACAACCAACAAGAAGGACAACAAATAAGAGACATATATTAAATATCTAAAAATATCCAGATCATAGGTAAATGGCACATTACAGAGATTGCCCCAATAGCTGTCCTATTATGAAGAACCTAACTTTAGTACCTAAAGCGTTCTTAGCTAAGATACAGAGGACTATAACTGTAACTATCTAATCTTCAATCCCATCAAAGACCTGAGAAGGAAAATAATGTTACCTGAGAAAGCAGGAAATGCAAGCAAGCAATTTCTAAAAAATTGCAAAATAAACAGAGACAACTGGCAGCTTGGACAGTCACCTAATGTTTCTCAGTACTGTTGTAGCATCCATATTTGGCTACAGGCCTAGAGTATTTGACAGACCATTATTAGAAGCAGGAATTTTGAAAGATCATCTTATTCTGTCTTGGCAAGTTTCAGCAGTTGCTTTTCCTTGTGTCCTGCTCATTTGGAAAGGACAACATGCATACTGTCAGCAGTCGAGGCAAGGAGCAGTTTTTTGCCCAGTAGGCCATTTTGTGCCAAGAAGAAGACAAAGTTCCGTAGGAGTGTCTTTGAAGACCAACATTCTCTCAAGAGTAGATCAGTGCTGCAAGAGCAATTGTGTCTCATGTCAACAGAATTCTAAGTTATCAAAACATTTTAATGCCATATTCTTTAGGTCTATGAAGTGTTTGAAGATTACCTATCCATCTTATAAATGTTTCTGTAAATCTGGAAAACATAACTAACATAACTATACGATATGATAAACATGGGTGACTATTAATCTGTAAGTCTTTTCTACCTAAATAACCTAAGGACTAACGTTTTACATTATCAAGGTAAACAATCTGTAAACAGATGTACAGTATAAGGGCAATGACCTTAAAATTGTGACAATATACAAAATATCTTTAACAGAGGTAGAACTGTATAGTGCAATATATGACAACAATATCCTTAATATGTATCAATATACCAAATATCCTAAATAGAGGTAGAACATACAGATAGTATGACTAATATAATTTTACATTTGTATCAATATATAAAATATTTCAAGTAGAAGTAAGAACATGCATAAAGTACAATTATAGTTTTGAATTTGTATCAATATACAAATTATCTTAAATAGGAATAGAAAAAATAGTATACATTTGTATCAATATTCAAGAATCCATATCAGTGAAAATTATCTAAGGCTGATAGCTTGCTAAATTAGTTTACTAGTAGATAAAATAATCTTCCTTAATATCCTATCCTATCTATTTCCCTTTATTTTTCTTTTCTGAAAGAGAATCTTGAGTCTAAATTTTTGTTTGTTTGTTTCACCCCCAACCCTAAAACAACTTATCCATAACCCTGAGAAAATAAAAACATTTTGGAGAGGGGGCATCATTTTCTTAAACTTATTTCTTGCTGTCTAGGGGGTGACAATATCTCTGTGGGATCTTGTACAAAAGCTAAATGGTTAGGTCTCAAAAGAACTAGCTGTGGTGTTTGTAGCCAATCTCAGAATAATGGGTAAGGTTTATCTGAAGTTCTGGCTAGAAGTGTGATATGATGGACCATCTCATCTTGGAACTGTCCTGAATAATTTACAGCCTAAAGCTGATCATTGCATGGTGTTTATTGGCTAAAGACATCATTATGGACTGGGTAGAGTCATTGTTGTGGGCCCCATCTTCCTTCTGGAGACTTCAGAGACTACTATTGGAAAGACTTGGTTTTTCACTGTGGAAACATTATTAATATCAAAATGGAAAGTTTGAATCTTAAGGTGACATGACATGTATAGAAGGATTCCAAAAATTCAAGAATAAGCATGGAGAGAAATAGAATTATGACAACAATGGTTCCTAGATTGTGGGTTTTCTTTTGTCCCATATCAGTTGGCTCTTCTGATAAGAAACAGAATCTCCTAATTTTTTTCCTTAGCAACATGTTTGGGTTTATGAGGGAGACCAGCTCCCTTTTATTCTCTCAGGGTACTCTTTAGCAGGGAGAAATGAGGATTTGTAGATAGAAGGATAGAAGAGAGAGAGACAGACAGACAGAAAACACAGGATAGCCTCAGGAGGGCCTGGGTCTCAACCCACCACACCCTTCTGTCTCTACTAAAGGGCTTTTTAAAGGAATGCCAAGGGGTGAGGCAAAAGACCTCCCCAGCACAGCCAAGTGTAGACCATCCAAAACACCTGGTGACCTTGCATGTGGTCCAGCCATCTTCTAATGCAGCCCTGCTGTGTAAAGCAAGCTCAGATCTGACTAGAAAATCTTTGTGGGCTCCTAGAAGAAGAGAGCCATATTCCAACTCCAAAGGCAGTTTGATTTATAATCGAATTGGGACCACAATTTTTCTAGAGTTACAGAGATATTGATGTTAGGCAGTGGAATATTACCCTGTAGAGTATATTGGTAGCAATAGGTCCTTCCCTTCTTCTGTAGACATCTAGGTGTCCAAGACCTTTTGATTTCTTGAAGATGGGTATTTCTATTTTTCTGTAAAGACAAAAAACAGAACCCTGTCCTGACCCTTGTTTGTTGAGTTTTCCTTACAACTTGTAGAATTGCCATATCGGTGAATAAGCTATTACTTCTCATCAAGGGGTTTCTCCTGTTCAAATCGAACTTTTATTAATTTTTTTGGTCTCTATAGCTTTTTTCCTCCTGTAGAAACAAAAGCAAAATTTCTTCCTCAGCATAGGACATATCCTGGTTTCCATTTCAAGGTCAGCACATCTTTGAAGTAAACACATTGTTTTAGTTCAGGCGTTTTTGCTTTTTTTTTTTTTCTGTTATCCAATGTCTCTGCAGCTGTTGTCCCTTTCTCATCAGCGTTGAGAAAATTCAAGGTTAATAAAGCATTGTGTAGTCTATTTCTAGGGATCATTGTTACTTCTTTCTGTTTATTTAGCATATCTTTTAAAGTTCAGTTGGATCTTTCTATGACTGCTTGGCCTGTGGGATTATGTGGTATACCTATAATACACTTTATGTTGCAATAAGCAAAAAACTGCTTCATTTTATTTGAGACATATGCTGGAGCATTGTCAGTCTTAATTTATATAGGTATTCCCATGATGGCCATAACTTCTAATAGGTGTGTAATTATAGAATCAGCCTTTTCAGAACTCATAGGAGTTGCCTGTTGAAATCCTGAAGAGGTGTCAATGGTATGGTGCACATATTTTAATTTTCCAAATTCTGAAAAATGAAACACATCCATCTGCCAAATTTCATTTCTTTGTATACCTTTAGGATTACTTCCTGTAGGTAATGGAGTTTTGTTATAGAAGGAACAAGTAGGACTTTTTTTATGATTTCTTTGGCTTGTTGCCAAGAGATGAAAAAGTACACTTTTAAAACCTTTGCCATTTGCATGGTGTTTCTTATGAAATTCTGAGGCCTGCAGCACATTTTCTATTAATAGTGGATCAATCTCATCATTATATAGTAAGACTCTATCTCTTTGAAACAAATGAGAGGAATCACATAATGATCTTTTATATGCAGAAAAAAAGCATTTGACTAAGATCAACATGAGTTCATGATACTGTCTTGGAGACATTAGGAATAGATGTATCGTATCGTAAAACAACAAAGGCTATATACAACAAACTTATATCCAACACTCTAGTAAATGAGCAAAAGTGAGAACATTTCTGGCAAGATTGGAAGTGAAACATAAATACCCAATCTCACCTCTTTCATTCAACCATGCTTTAAGTCTTAGCTATAGCAATAAGGCAAGTGGAAGACATAAAATGTATTAAAATGGGGGAAAAGAAGTCATTTTTTGGAGACAACATGGTTCTATGTTTAAAAGATCCTACAGAATCTACAAGAAAGCTCAGGTCTAATAAACACTTCCATGTGGTGGGGGAGATACTTAATCAATAAGCAAAAACCAGCAATCTTGGGGATGAAGAGGTGTCTCAGTCATTAAGACTGTGTATTCCTTTTCCAGAAGATCCAAGTTCAGTCTCCAACACCTAAATTAGGTAGTTCACAACAATATATAACTCCAGCTTCAGGTGATCTGACACCCTCTTCTGACCTTCAGGGGCACCCACACATACATGGTACATACATACACATATACACACACAATAAAAATAAAATATTTTAAGTAAATCAATAGCTTTCATATATATGTAGGCAATAAACTATTAGAGAAAGAAGTTAGGAAAAGCATTTCATTCATAATAGTTCAAAAGACAAAAATGTACCTAGGAGTAACCAACCTAACAAAGAAAGTGAAGTACCTCTGTACTGAAAATATTAAGACATTGAAAAAGTAAAACAATGACAATATTAGTTGATGCAAAGGCTTTTCATGCTCTGGATTGGCATAATTAATATTGTTAACTTGGCTATAATACCAAAGGTACTCTGCACATTCTGTGTAGCTCACATCAAAAGTTCAATGTAATTCTTCACAGCAACTAGAAAAAAACAATCGAAGAATTTATATAGAACTACAAAATACCACAAACAGCCAAAGCAACCTTAAAGAGAAAGAACACAGCTGGAGGGGTCACAACATCACAACATCTGACATCAAATTATACTTACAGAGCTATTGTGAGGAAGAGATTTCTGCCAGCACACAACAAATAGACCAATGGGGCAGAGTGAAAGAACACAGGACATTATCAACAAGGATATTATCATATAAGGTTTGACCAAGGAGGTAAAAACATGCTTTAGGAAAAAGACAGCCTACCCAACAAATGGTGCTGTTAAAACTGGCTATCTGCTTGTAAAAGAGTGGGATATTAGATCCATGTCTTTCACTCCATACAAACATCAGTATGACACGAATCAGACACTTTAATTTAAAACCTGAAATGCTAGAGGAAGACACGAGGAATGCACTTTAAGATATAGGCCTAGGGAAGAATTTCCTGAACAAAACTCCAATGGCATAGGAACTAGACCCAGGAAACAACAAATGGAACTATCTGTAGTTAAAAAGATTTTGCAAAGCAAAATAAGGTATCAATCGAACAGAGTGCCCAATTATATTTCAGACAAGGGTCTTATATCTAGAGTTTGCAAACACACACACACACACACACACACACACACACACACACACACACACACACACACACTCACACACACACACACACAAAACAAAACCTACAAAACTGCCAATCAACAAATGTTCTAATGGAATGGATAGACTGCTCTCAAAGAAGAAACACCAATGGCCTATAAGTATTTTTTTTTCAGTGTTTCTCATACCTAGTCATCAGGAGAATGCAAATGAAAGTTACTTTGGAATTCCAATACAAATGGCTTTCATTAAAAAGAATCTGGTAGTAAATGCTGGTGGAATGTGGGAAAGGAGAGACCCTTATCCACTGTTAGTGGGAGTGCAAACTAGTACAGCTGCGATGGAAATTAGTATGGCTGTTTCTCAAAAAAATTAAAAATAGAACTGTCATATGACTCCTGGACACATACCCAATTGATTCCATACCCTACCACAGAGATAACTTGTATATCCATGCTTATTGCTGCTCTATTCATGATATAAATTCAATAAAGCCAGGCTAGCAGGCTATCAACTTACAGATGGATAATGGAAGTGTGGTATATACGAACAATGGAATTGTATACAGCATTAAGGAAAAATGAAATTATGAAATTGGCAGAAAAATAAATATGTAATATTAAGCAAAGTGACCCAACTTCAAAAGGCCTAAAACTGTTTTCATCATATTCAGAAATTAGCTTGTGTTTTCTTCATCACATGTAGATACTAGCTTGTAATATATACTTATGTATGTAAATGACTAATTATGTGGGTAAAGCCTAAAATCATTGAAAGAAGACCAAGAGACACTAAAATTGATGATGAGGAAGGAGAAGGGGCCTAAGCAAATGGGTACAACGGACATGAAAGAGGAAGAGACCAGATGAATGAAGTAGTGGATAGGGGCTTCATTAAGAGTAGAATGAGGCTTGGGCCAGGAGAGATGCTCTCCTCCACATCAACACCTGAGGCAGGTGGGAGTGCTAGGCCAAAGGTCATAAGAGTGGGATAGCTGCCCCTGCCCCCAACTAGCTCCAACACTCGGGAGAGCAGGACCTGCACCTTGCCTGGGTAGTACAGTAAGCCAACCCTGTTGGTGGAGGTGTGGGTGAGCTAGCTCCCAAGTTGTGAGCTTGGAATAACTGTCCCTACTACTTGTCTTTCATGTGGTGGTGTTTGTGAGGGAGAGATGCCCCCTGCCCCGTCTCAGACACCTCACAGCCTGCAACAGATGAGGGAGCTCCCCCTTACCAGCTACAGCATTCAGGAAAGAGACCCCTGTTCCTCATTCAGGCAGCACCATAGCCTGACCCTGTTAGCAGAGGCATGGATTAGCTGGCCCTGAGGGTGTGAGAGTGGGAGAGCAGGCCACATCCACCTCATCTGCCATGTGGTAGTGAGGGTGAGGGAAAAATGCCCTTCCCTTCTTGCCCCGCCACCTGTGGTGGGCAAGGGAGCGGATCCTCTAGCACTTGGGAAAGTGGACCCTGCACCTTGCCTGGGCAGCACAGTAAAGCTGACTCTGTTGGCAAAAGTATGGGTGAGCTAGCCCTGAAGTTGTGAATATGGAAGAGCTGTCCCCATTCCTCATCTGTCATGTGGCAGCATAGGTAAAGGAGAGATTGCCCCCTCCCTGAGCCCATCAATGCCTAAGACAAGTGGAAGAGCTAGCCCTGATGTCGTAAGAGCAAGAGAGCTGTCCTTGACCCTCATCAGCTGCAGTACTCTGGAGAGTGGCCCCTACACCTCCCTTGGGCAACACAATAGAGCTGGTCCTGAAGGTGTAGATGTGGGAGAACCGACCCTGAGGATGTGAAAGCAGAAATGACCCTACTCCTTGCTCATTGCTGCAAGGGGTGAACTAGCCAGGGCAATGCAGGAGAGCTCACCCTGGTGGTGAGGATGAGGAGAGCAGGCAGGCTGACCAACTGCAATTACCCAGGCCCAGAACCAGGCTGATGTGTTGACCCACCCCAACATCCAACCCATCTGTGATCTGCTGGAGCATGGGGGTGGAGGTGGGGTGATGTATTGGTCCTGAGGACCCAGGGTTGTAGGATCTCCATGACATAGGGCAGCAATGGGATGTCCAGGAAAAATCCCAGGAAAGGACCAGCATGATGGTGTAGCAGAGACCGGGGCCTCGAACCAGATGAATGATTCTCTGCAATGAATGCCTGGATGTAAAGATGTACAGATAAAGGTATTTACTGCATGACTCACTGTCACACTGCAGCTTCTATGATGAGATTTTTTCCCTTTCTTCCTTTTTATTTTCTTTTTTCTCTTAAATTTTATTTTGTTTTATTGGGAGGGGAAGGCTGCAGGGGCAGAGGGTGATGCAAGGGGATGGAAGATGGATGGGATCAGGATGCATGATGTGAAGGACACAACAAATAAATAAAAAAGTTAAAAAGATATTAGATTGTGTAAGAATTTATAATTTGTGAATTTGATTTCACACAAGTATAGCAATTTTAACTTAAAAAAATGAGTAACATGGAGGCAGAGGAGATAAGGAAGGTAGTCTACCAAAACATTCATTCAAAAGTATCATGATGGTATCTAATGAATTACATGCTAATTTAATATTTTAATCTATTTTTTTATAAATAAGTTGATATCATCTCAGAGATGAAAGATTGGTTTGGCATGTGCAAATCAGCCAATAGAATTCAGCACATAAATAGACTGAAGGATCAAGACAACATAATTATAGCAATCGTGGCTCCCTTAGAATACTGCTTTTTGATGGCTTTTTTGTCTTTTTCTTCACTGAATCTGAGAAAACACTTCCCTTGGCACTTATCTTAAAGCAGGGAACTCCTTCCCAGCATTCCCAGTGTAGACTCTCTTGGTTAAGTAAATTAGCATCTTTCCCAAGGTGCATCCTCTGATGGGTCTTGTCCTCAAGCACCTATCCTGTTGTTTCAATGCAGAGCTCAAGGTTTCTCTAATGCTTTATCCACAGTCACTTACTATGCCATTTTAAGCTCACTCTTGCTCCTTCTCTGTCTAAGCTGCACATTTTTTTCTATCTTTGCACTCTGCTTGCTCCTCTCTACTTTTTACACCTGAGTAAGAGTCATGAGCAGTAATCATGCAACATCCTGAACGCCATGCTGTTTTGGAATTTCCTAAACTAAAAAATTTGGTTACTTTTGAACTCTTTTGGATTCTTGGACTTGTTAATGAAAGAATTTCCAAATGGAATCAGAAGGAAACTGAAGGACAATTTTGTTCGTTGAGAGACAGACAAAAGGCAGGCCAGCTGTAAGTGTTGGTAGCTGCTGGAGAAGGGAGAAAGCTACGCTGTTTGCAAGCAGCTGAAAGGGCTAAAGTTCTGTTTTAACTTTTAATTATTTTTCTTAAGAGATCTATGAAACAAAAATGCCTCTCACCTGTAAGCCCCACTTGCCCAAAGACAGATAACTTCCTGGAATACTGGAGGCTGTTGTTCATGTAAGACATAAGCCAAGTGTTTTCACATCTATAAACAAGCTTGGTTGCAACAACTGTACAGGATGTGTGCTTCATCACACATAGGCAAGAACTACGTCAGGATGTATGCTTGCCCCATTTGGACAAAGGCAGGAAGTAGATAGACTTGTGAGTTCTGCCTTTATAAACATCAGACTACTGTAATTTGTGACCATTCTCTGGGAATCCCAGGTGCAGATCTGGCCAATGTCTATTGTCTCGGCCAGTATTTAATAAAGTTTGCTTCAAAGTTGGCTCAAAAATTGTGGTAGTGGTCTTATTCTTGGCTTGTGGAATTAACACAGCCACATAGTGGACAAGAAACAAGGAAAGAAAATAGCGTTAGAGAAAAGGGAGTGAGGAAGCCCAGATTGGTTGGGAAAGCATGCCAGGGCTTTGTCCAACATCCCTAAGAAAAGGAGAAAGAAGGAAAGGGAAAGTTACACATTGATGAGTAAATCAGAAGAATGGGCAGGTTGCAGTGCTTTGAAGAGGTCGTCCAGGTCTGTTCTAACTTGGGGCCTCTGAGCCCTGTTTCAGAAGTGCATGGTGTCTTCAGCTACAAGAACTCACCTTCCACCTCTGGGTGGTAACCAAGGGCAACAGCAATAAGCTGTATGTTTTAGCAGTCTCTTAGACAGGCCTGGCTAATAACTCAAAAGATAGCTTCACATGCATAGTATTGGGGGTTTTGTTAGGTGGTCTTGGGCTCTTGGAGGAAATGCCAACATCCCAGATGAGAAAGGTTAATTTTAAAAATTTATCCATCCATCCATCCATCCATCCATCCATCCATCCATCCATCCATCCATCCATCCATCTATCTATGCTGAATTTAAATAGTTCATAGTTGTTTCCTTGTGGCTTTTTTAGCCATTCACATTGTTATTTTACCTACCTACCTCATCCTGCATTTATCTCCTGCATTTATTCCCCTTTGTTATAAATATTTTTATTTTGCTGCTTGAAAATATTTCAAAATACATAATTTTCAGATCAGCCATTATGAATGTAATTCAGTTTATTGTTATGTCTCTTTTCTTAGTGGTATTTTAGAATCTAATTAATATCAGATTATGTTCACTTAAAAACACTAGAAAATTTAGATTTCCAAAAATGGAAATGTAAAGCAATGTCTATATAATAGCATAGTCTTTGGATAACAATATAGTCGGAGCTTCATTCAGGAAAAATGGACACCAAGGTCCATCTCTGCTCTGGCCCTGAGTTTCAAGTTACATTTGCTATGGCTTTAGGCTTATCCTGAGACCAGCAAATAACCGTAGCTCCAGCCTCTCATGTTCTCATGCTGTTAAATAAGAAAGAAATAGGTAAAGAGTTTCCCAGGAGCCCCAGTACCATCACCTCAAGCATCACCAGCTTTATTTGCAGATGCGCTCATCATGAATACGTAACCATGGACTACAATGGATTGTGTTGAATGGTTTAGACCAAGTGTGGCTCTGTTTGAAAATAATCAGCCACAGAAAACTGTATGAGCTCAGAACAGGGAAATGAGGTCCAGGCTACAGAAGGCACCAGCTGTATTGGGAGGGTAGCTAAAACCTCAGCAGCATTCCCGATAATCACTGTTGCTAGCTTCATTTATGACACTTTTGCAGAACCATGATTAAATTTCAGAACAGGTATTTGAATTCCAATGCCAGCTCTTCCCTGTACTGTGTGGTAATTATTTACTCCCTGCATGCCATAACTGCGTCTTAAAGTAGAAATATAATGCCTTTCTTAAAGCCTAGTGCAGATCAAATAAAAATTACATGGAAAACACATAATACACCTGTGATAAATATAATGGCACAATAATTAACATTTGAGTGCTAAAGCGGTGCCACCTTTCCTGCTGGCTTTTCCTGTGAGCATCCTTTCTGATCATTGTACTAACAAAGTAATTGTCGGAGAAACGAAGTTAGTGAGGGGAGATGAAGGTGATTGCAGATACTCCCTTTGCACCATTGAAAGCTGGCTTTGATGAAAAGCAAGAATGCTTCTCATTCTAGGAGATTTCCTGTGCTGTTTCAACATAATTGCAGTCCTTCTATTTGCCAATGTATGAATTTAGGCAGCCGAACTACTCTTTGACACAGCTTCCTCATCTACAAAGTGGGCAACAACATCAAGGATTAAATTTTATTTTACATACTTCGTAATTGCCAAAATAAGGACTCACCACACGAGTAATACCCTCACTCCCCACCCCCAATCCCAGGGTATTTACAACCCCTCACATTTCTTTAATCTTCTTCCAAAATCAACATGCACCAGAAAAAGCACACATCCTTTCAAGGAAAGAAACATTCTTTGAGTTTCTCGCGGAAAATATGTTTATGAGAAAAGCTGCCAGTGGGCGTAGCCTAGGAGGTCACCACACTTCCTATAGAACCGTCAGAACATCACAAGGTGGCAAGAAGTCAAACTTCTACCTTTCTCTGCTTTGGTTTGCTCAAGGTCAGTTTTGAATGCCTGCTCAGTTTTAGGGAAAACCACTAAAAGCAGCACCTATACAGGGATTTCTGACAGAAATTGAGAAAGCATAATGCAGTTCTATGTGTTGGGAGTTTCTAAAATAGCTTATTATTTGCTTGTACTTGAGAAATTCCATCACAAAAGAAAGTCTTGCTGTCCAGTTCCCATAACATGTTCTATGTTTTGTTGTCATTACTGGTAACCTGTTAGGAGCTAGAATATACAATTAATAACATTTTTCAAAATCAACCACTGAGGTTGGAGAAAAGCTTCATCTGTTAAGAGCACTTTCTGCTCCAAAACCCTATATGGTGTTATAATCATTCATAACTCCAGTTCCAGGGGATCTGACACCCTCTTTTGACTTCCTCTGCCACCAAGCACACGCATGGTACACATACATACGTACAGGCAAAATACTCATACACACAAATTCTTTTATAAACCTCTAAGTACGTTTTTCTTAAGTACTGTGGATAACTAACTGAATACTCACTTGAAAAATAAACCACTTACACACAGAAGATACTATAAAATCTTATGTAAAAAGTGTTGGTGACAAGCCGGGCTTGGTGGCACACACCTTTAATCCCAGCACTCGGGAGGCAGAGCCAGGCGGATCTCTGTGAGTTCAAGGCCAACCTGGTCTGCAGAGCAAGATCCAGGACAGGCACCAAAACTACACAGAGAGACCTTGTCTCGAAAAACCAAAAAAGAAAAAATGTTGGTGACAAATGCTTTGATGATTGGCTAGAGTACCCAGAATCACAGTGATTGCTCTTGTCTCATTGTGCTATATGTTACTGTGTATCTTTTAAAAATCACTTAGTATAGGACTTAAAAATCAAATTGTGTGCATTAAACATAGCATATTTTAACTTTTGCAATCTTGAGTTGCATATAAAAGCTTCAACCAATATTTATATAATTAGTTGAGATTAAAGTATTTGTATAGACTTCAACTGTTCCCTGAGACAGAGCCCACCAGCACCAGATTGGACTAAGAGGTGAGTCTTTATCCTCATACCTGAACACCCTAGCCCCTAGGCTTTGGGCCCAGGAGCACAACCCTGCACCCCCACACCACCACCCATTGCAGTCCCAGTTACAGGCCAGTTGGTGGACAGACCTCCTGCACATAGGTCAGACTACCACCATACCCCATCAGACCCTGCAACCCACAAGCCCCACCTCCCCCAAATCCCACCCACCCTCTGCAACTGCAAGTGTTCCCTGAGACAGAGCCTGCCAGAGCAGGATTGGACTAAGAGCTACTCCCTGACACAGAGCCCATGAGTGTCAATTGGACTAAGAGCTGCTCTCTGAGATAAGGAGTCCATCAGCACCAACTAGACCAAGAGCTCCCACTGGACCAAGAGTACCGATCAGACCAAGAGAGGCTCCCTCAGACACAGACACCGCTTGTACCAAGTGGAGAAAGAGATGGGCAGATGCCAGTGCAAAAATACAGTCAACAACATAAAAACCAATATGGCTCCATCAGAACCCACATTTGCAAGACCTGAACATCCCAACACAGAAGAAACAGAAGAAATCGACCTTAAAAATGGCCTTAAGAAGATGATAGAGATCTTTAAACAGGAAATGAAAAATTCCCTTAAAGAATTCGAGGAAAAATATTTGTATAACTCAAGTGAAAATTAACTAGTTAGCCTAAATTACATGAATGATTCACCTAATATGTTGTTATTAAATTTTGAGCTAGCTACTTCTTATTCTACTTTATTTTGTTCTAGGAAACCTTGGAGCCACTGGGAAGAATGAAATTGAGACTGGAGGGAATTAACCCAAAACATGATTCCAGGATGGGAGGAAAGCATATATGTAGCGGGGGCATATTTACACAACCTGGGCTCATCTAGCAGCCCCCCTGGCTGTTGGGGAACTCTGAACCACTGTCTGCTAACTCTGCTAAAGGCTCAACTACTTCTGCTTTATAATTCTGTGTTCCTTTGTTAAGCAAGCTCAGTGGCCATTTGTGTGATACATGATTCCCTGGTGAAACTTTAAGGACATAATTTGTCTTTCATATAAAATGGAGAAATGGATATGTCAGTAAGCCAAGGGATGCCTTATTGATTTGGCCACTTCTGGTGTCAGGTTAGTTTGCTGAGGCGGATGGAACTACTAATTAGGCATGGAGGAGATCAGAGAGCATTTAACTGAGGAAGAAGTACCTGCATGGAATAGGGGGAGAAAGGACAATCGTTGAGTGCTGTGGGATGTTCTGTATGGCAAATGTGTTGCTGATTAGTCAATAAATAAAACACTGATTGGCCATTGGCTAGGCAGGAAGTGTAGGCCGGACAAGGAGGAGAATAAAGCTGGGAAGTAGAAGGCTGAGGCAGAGAGACACTGCCAGCCGCCAGCCATGATGAGAAACAGCATATGAAGATGCCGGTAAGCCACGAGTCATGTGGCAAGGTATAGATTAATGGAAATGGATTAATTTAAACTATAAGAACAGTTAGCAAGAAGCCTGCCACAGCCATACAGTTTGTAACCAATATAAGTCTCTGTGTTTACTTGGTCGGGTCTGAGCTGCTGAGGGACTGGCGGGTGACAGAGATTTGTTCTGACTGTGGGCCAGGCAGGAAAACTCTAGCTACAAAGGCATCCAACGTGGTGGCAAGAGTTTCCACCTAAAACCTGAGAAAAAATTCTAAAACGGAGCTAAAAACAGCTTCCTAATTGTCTCTCTCAAATGAGCGGCAGCTGCTGGTTTGAGCTACTGGTGGGTTCAACCTGCCGTATGGTGGGGATGAGGCCTCTGCAAGTGGCACATTAAGCTGCATGGTGGATTTAGACTTTGCTAGTATAAAACAAAAAAAAAGAGGTTTCTGGGCTACACGCTGCTTGGATAAAAGCATAGACTCACCATAGCTCCCAGAGCTGGTGGTAAACTAGCCATGTTGGGAAGCTGAGGTGGGCGGAGCCAGCAGCCACAGCTGCTGCAGTTTAAAGCAACAGATTCACAATAAGATAGATTCAGATTGCCGTTTCAGTCTTACAAATGCTGCAGTTTAAAGCAATAGATTTCACAATAAGATAGATTCAGATGTAATAGTTTACAATGTGTGTAAAATATACGTAGGCTTGAAAGAGACAAAAAAGGTGATATATAGAGTTATAGAAACAAATACATAGTTTTAAAAAATAAAGTCTTTAAAGAGACAGTAAAATTAATATAAAAAATAAGCCACGTGAAGATGAATATTACACAGAGAATCTGGATTGTGTTGTCTTTGGGATTTTTAACTGCAGAAAAACATTTGAATGTAAAAGCTGTTGAGTTATGCCAAAATGTATATTTTAAAGGTACCTTGACTTCAAAATTTGGATATAAGGATATGTTGCTTTGGAAAAGAGTCTCTGCTTTTGTTCCCATAGAAAGCCAAAGGCTATGGATTTGTTCCAGATTAAGATACATCAGGTTTGACCAGCCAAGACCCCCTGAAAGGTCTCTGATGACACCATGGCCCAGATGATCCAAAATCCAGAATGGTTTCAAGGCAACTGGCTCAGATAATACAGCCTCATGGACTATTCCATAATCCTAAAATTTTCTTTGTGTTCCCATAAGATACAGCGCCCCCCTCCAGCAGGAAGTAGTAAGAGAAGCTATGCCCAAATTCCCAAATTATATGTAATTTTACTTTGTTAAGGTTAAAACCTTCCTTTTTGAAAAAAAAAAAGGGGGAAGTGCTGTGGGATGTTCTGTATGGCAAATGTGTTGCTGATTAGTCAATAAATAAAACACTGATTGGCCATTGGCTAGGCAGGAAGTGTAGGCAGGACAAGGAGGAGAATAAAGCTGGGAAGTGGAAGGCTGAGGCAGAGAGACACTGTCAGCCGCCATGATGAGAATCAGCATATGAAGATGCCGGTAAGCCACGAGTCATGTGGCAAGGTATAGATTAATGGAAATGGATTAATTTAAACTATAAAAACAGTTAGCAAGAAGCCTGCCATGGCCATACAGTTTGTAACCAATATAAGTCTCTGTGTTTACTTGGTCGGGTCTGAGCTGCTGTGGGACTGGCGGGTGACAGAGATTTGTTCTGACTGTGGGCCAGGCAGGAAAACTCTAGCTACAGTTGAGCATCATCTTTTTGACAGTTGTTACAATTTATAATTTTCCCAGAAGGAAGGAAGTCTCAGCAAGAATTCCTGTCCATAGAGACATGGCCTTTTCTGCCCAGTGGAGGAGATTCCACAGGAATGTTCTGGTACATTCCAGAAATGATCACAGAATGTGATAGGCTGCAATATGAAAATAACAAATGTGGTTTTATTTTGGGCTTTTACTTCACGTGTTATGAGCCAATATTTGTGCAGGCTGAGTGGATAGAAATAATTAATATTGAATACTAAGCTTTGTAATCTACTCTCAAGGCCATTCTTATAGAATTAACTTTTAATATCACTGAAGATCTATTAGCCAAGCTGACCACAGAGGATCCTTCTATCTGTGAGCATTACAGTTGAACAATCACACCACTGTCTTGATGGTGAAAGAATGAAGGTAGCACTGGAGTAAGACACACCTGCACTGCAATTGTATAATCTCTTCTTTCTCACCAAAGAGGCAGAAAATTTGCTTATGTTTGCAAAGCAATGGTTTTGTATTGATAAAATGGGAATAAGGAAAGACATTCTTTCAAGTATGCTCTGAAGAATAAGAATAGCATATGTCAAATTTCTATCAAAGTACTAGCACATATTAGAAAAGGCTGTACTTATTACAGCATGGATCAAATATGTCTATACAGGCAACTGCATTCCTGCTGTTCCATCTTTTCCTTTTCTTTCAAAATCTATTGACTGTAGGTTAATATTTTCAACTTGCCTTTTTTCTTTTTCCATAACATTAATTTTTCTTTTTATAACATTAATTTTAATGTTATAGTTATTTACTTTTATCTTTGGGGGTGGGGAATTGTGCCATGGTGCATGTGTGGAGCTCAGGTGGCAAATTGTGGGAGCTGGCTCTCTCCTTCGACCATGTGGTCAGAGAGACCTGACTCAAGTTGTGAGGCTTGGTGGCAAATGCCTTTAGCCACTGAGCCTTCTCTTGCCCATTATATTTAAATTTTAATCTCTGATTATAGGAAGAGTAATTGGATTCTGTTTTCTCTTTGTTTGTTTTCATCTTTGATTCTGTATGTAGCTCCCTGGCTCTTCTGCACCAGTGCCACTGAAGGTCTACTCAAATGGATAAACTAGAGAAGAATATGCTCCTTGAATAATAGAAATGATTAATAATGAGAAGTGTAGTGTACACACTTTTCAACATTATCTGTAGGCCAAGGAGTTTGATTTTAATTTGCTGCTACAATATCATTTTCCCTTCCTTCAGTATTTTGACGCAGAATTTCAGTGTTCCAAGAATTCATGGTGTCGTTTTCAGTTGCAAAAGAACTCAGCCTAATTTTTTATTGCTAATTAGTTTGATTACTTGTTTCCTTCAATAACATAACCTGATCTCACTGATGGATTCAGAGACTCCTATGCTGGTGGGGGTCAGGAGTTAGGGTAGTTTTCTGATTGTGTTTTGTGATCTCAACACTATCAGGCTTCTCTCGGGAAACTTGGTCAGGAATCAGATTTCTCTGTTCCAACCCTGGGTTTCTACTTTTAATTATTCTACTAGACTCAGTGTAAGTTTTGTTTTTAAAAAGTTCTCTATTTCACACATGAATCATAACCTAGTCTATTAGCATGCTCAATCAACATTGACCTTTTTATCTTTAAAAATAGTTTATATATGAAGTTTTGCAACTTTTTAGTGGCGGTCTACTTAGTGGAAGGTATGGTAATCATGCCTGAGTAGGATGCAAATGTAATACCCTGCCCTATAAAGGAACAGTTTAATTAGCAGTGATGCTGGCTAATAGCCCAAGGTCCTCCTCTTTCTAGTAGAATCATCTCTGCATTTACACAAGGCAGTATAAGACTCTAGATTGTTTAATCCACTCTTATTGTATTTAATATTGGGCTAAATCTGATCCTAATGGATGCAAACAACACAGATAAGTTTGGGAGTATGGTAACAGCATAGAAATAGATTTTTAAGGACATATGAATAGCAAAGGCAACAGAGATACTAGAGCAGAAGAACGTTCCTTAGGCATCACGTCCATGTAGTTAAACCATCTTTTAAGAATGTCTACTTATGCCCATAGACTAGTGCTGCCCTCAGTCTTGATGAGAAGAGCTTCTATTTGCAGTCATCAGTAGATAAGGTGGAGACCCATAACTGGCCCTGGATATCACCCCCTCCCTAGTGCAGAGATCATTACAGAAGAGGAAACCGCAGGGTTTAAGAATCAGGGAGCAGGGGTTGAGGGTTAGTGCAATGAAATACTGTTTTCTGGATGTGAAATGGCCAATACAATTATAAACATACAGCAGTTGTGGTGACCTGCACAATGTTTTAGGAGAAACACATGAAAGTGGAGGGGAAGTATTTGGGAAGACCAAGGGTAGAAGGAGGAGAAGAGAGAAAATGAGAAATCAGGCTGACTTCATCTTGTGCCTGGGAGCCATTTTAAGACTCAGCAAATTAGGTTTCCATTTACTGTAAAACTTACATTTCTCTTTCTCGGGATTGAGCTATGCCCCGCCCCTGTGAACACAGAATGATCTATAACAATGTTCCAGGAAGATTTCCTTAATTGCGTGATCTTGCTTCTGTACCCATGATTGCTTGTAAAATCCCCACCTTGTGGTTTTTGCCTTATAAAAGAGGCTTGAAAATTTGGCTCAGGGCAGCTCTCTAGAACCCTGTCTTAGGGTGAGACAATTGCTGAACTTCCTTTGCTTCAATTTGGCCATAATGTATGGTTGGTGGCCTTTACTCTCATTTGGTGTGATTAACATTTGGAGACACTAGCAAGATAAGACCCCTACCTAAATTCGGAAGCCTGACCCTTCCCTCCTATCTTGTGGGACTGAAGCCCCACTCCCCTGGGTATGCACACCTTGATGGGCACACTTTCATTTAGGTGGGTCACCCATGCAAACTGTTGCATTAAAAGGAAACCAGCAATCATTTGTCTGGGGAGGCCTCTATTGGTAAGTCATAGTTTTACTTCAATGACATCTGATTCTGGTTCTGTTGGGATCCTATCTGGGGACAATGAGGTGTCTGATGAGGCACACGAACTCTTTGTTCTCAGATTTCTATGTTCCTTCCTCCTGGTTACTGGATTCATTTTTGCAGGGATTTGGGCGTTTTTTAGTCATGTATAAAAGTGAAATATTGTTTTACAATGTTCTACTTTACTAAAAGCTAGTTCTGGAGCTGGATATGGCTCTCTCCTTCTTGATTCAAGCTTGTTTGTTTAAAAGTTTCCTGAAAAAAAAAATCTGTCCTATGTCAGGTAGACCATCTTACTCTGAGAAAAGAGAGCAAAACAAACAGCTGAAAAATACTGACAGTTTCGTTTATCTGCCTTATCTCAAAATTTACTATTGTGTGACTTTTCTGTACCTCAAGACTGATAAGTTTATTGAGTCTGGTTGAAAAGTCTTTAAAATCTGTAACAAAAGTTGACTTAAATACAGGATTGATAGTCAAAAAATTATACCTAGATAATCTTAAAGGGATATACACCTAATGGGTTTAACTTAGAGTAAATAACAACAATGTGGCTTGACACCATCTTGACCGATGATCCCCATCAGGATGGAAGCAAATACATGGCTGGCAGCCAACTTTACTAAGGATAAGGAATGCCATGTGACTTTATCACCTTCTTGTTTATACTTGTAGTCACGCTAAATACAAAAGTACTTTATTTACAGAAATAAGTTTTACTTAGCTTTCTATATGTATTATCAAAGCCTAAAGCAAATATCTAAAAACAAGTAAAGTTTGTTTTTAAAATCAGGTATATCTAATAGGTAATGGTTCTCAAACTCTTCAGAAATCTTCTGAGAATGACATTTAAAACATTAAATGAAAAAGCTTCCCGTGATAGACAAACATGCCAACTCCTAGAAGACAACTCTAAGATTTCCAAAGAAGGTGATTGAATAGAGATGATTCCACCTTAACTATGGTATAGTACCATTAACCACTGGAAAAGGAACTGCCCTGTGCTTTGCCTTCCACCAGTACCCTGCCAAACTGTGGACACTGTTGGCTTGACTGCTCTCCTTTCTCATCAAAGTGGATTAGTTTTCCCAAATTCTCTCAGACCTACTGGCTCTGGCAGCTGTAGTAATGCTGTCCTGTGTGACAGCTGAAGACCTCTGCCCCCTACAACAAAGCCATTGAGACTAAGGGAGCCTAACATAATCTTCCAGGCAGCTGGTAAGTCTCTACCATTTTAATAGATACAGAGACAATTTAGTTTATACTTACTGCTGTAAGTTATGCTTCTCAGATCTCTGATAATATAGATGACTAACTAACTATAGTTCTATCAGTTTAGCAGCAGCTGCCTGGGCAATGCATTTCATATATGAAAACCAGGCCTTGGTTTTTTGAAGACTAGTAATCAACCACTTATGTTTAATGATGAATGATTGGATGAAAAAAAAAGAAAAGCATTGAGGATATGGAAATTTAAATAAATTGTCAAAGTCTAAGAACATAATTTAAAATATATAAAAATAAACTTAAAGATGATACATGATATCAAAACTTAAAAAATTCAGAATTTTAACATATTAGTCAGTGGAATTCTAATTCTTAAAAATGTTTCCAATTGTGCTGAAAACATCTCTATCATGTATGAATGTATATATGTGTGTATGTATATATGTATATACCTCTGAATCAAAAAAAATTCATGTACGTTTTAGGTCTGTTAAGTTCCTTAACTTTAACTTCTGTCCCTAGTCTACATCTGTCCTAGCAGATTTCCACTTGGCTGACAGATACCATCCAGGAACCAGCTGCAGATTACAAACTACTGCTCTAAAGGCAATCTACATCCCACCAACCCCAGATAATCCTACAAGATCAGAGAGCTCTGGATGTGCTGAAAGCTTATGTGAACCAGTCCAACCTTCCCATCTCTTCCCCTGGGTCAACAAACCAGATGCTTCTGATGAATGCCCTACTGCCTAGATCCTCTCCTGGCCTTTGACTAATATCCCAGACTTTCTGGGCCCTGACAATGGTGTCCTTAATTTCAGCTTAGAAGCAGGTACAGAAGAGAGTACATCACCCCTTATCCTCAACTAAAGGCTGGAATATTGGGTCTAATGGAAACTCCCTAGCAAAGGAAAGAAAATGATTACTTACACTGAGCATAGCAGGACTCATATTGGCCTCTAGGCTCCTTTATTATCAAAAGATACTTGTCAAAGCCAAGTAGACCAAGACCTTTTCTGAGGTCTACCTGTCCTGTCTGACACTGCTCACCTGACCACTCATTCCAACTTGGTGACACTTACCTTCAAAAGACTCTTCAAAACTGACCACCTGGAATTCAAGTAGAGAGGTCCCCAATATTGTGGTCCTCTGGACACCCAACAGTTAATGCTTCTAGTATCCCTACCTGGATTCATCACTAACATCTCAAGAAGGCATCTGAGGATCCTGTGAAACAGGAAGCAGACCACCAGAGATGGAAAATGACTGAAGGGAATATCCTTAAGACCAAGATCTTTAAGGTTTGATGTTTTATTGTTAGACCACTTTAGCTCCATTTTATGCTTTGGATGTTATAATATTACTTTCAGTTCATTGGATTATATTCATGCCATTAAACTTTAGCTATAGTAATGGTCTTAGTGAGGGATTCTATTGCTGTGAAGAGACACCCTGACCACAGCAACTCTTATAAAGGAAAACATTTGCTTGGGGCTGGCTTACAGTTTCAGGGGTTTAGTCTACTATCATTATGGCAGGAAGCATGGCAGTGCACAGGTAGACGTGGTGCAGGAGATGGAGCTGAGAATTCTACATCTGGATCTGCAGGCAGCAGGAAGAGAGAAAGAGAGACGCTGAGCCTGACTTGAGTATTTGAAACCTCAAAGATACCCCTCAGTGACACATTTCATCCAACAAGCTCACATGTACTCTTACAAGGCCACACCTCCTATTAGCGCCACTCCTTACTAACTTATGAAGGTCATTTTCATTCAAACCACCACATTCCACTCCCTAGCTCCCATAGACTTGTAGCCATATCATAACGCAGAAAAGCATTGAATCCAACTTTAAAAGTCCCCATAGTCTATCACAGTTTCAGCACTGATTAAAAGTTGAAAGTTCAATGTTTCTTTTGAGACTTATGCAATCTCTTAACAGTAACCTCTGTAAAATCAAAATTGAAAAGCAAATCCCATAATTCCAACATACAATGGCACAGAATATACATTACCATTAAAAGGGGTGGAAAAGGAAAATAATGAGGAAATACTGGACCAAAGCCAAACTAAAAACCAGCAGGGAAAACTCCAAATTCTGCATTTCCACATTTACAGATCTCCAAATTCTTTCAGCTTTGTTGACTGCAACACATTTCTCTCTCTCTGCTGATTCCACTCCCTATTAGCAACTTTTCTTGGCAGCTATCCCATAACTCTGGTCTCTCCAACATTTTGGAGTCTCCAAGGCAATTCAGGCTTAACTTTCACAGCTTCATGCAATGACCTCTCTAGGTCTCCATGCAGGGACACCCCAGCCATATACCTAGCCTTAGTAATTTTCCTTAGCCAGGGAGGGAGATTCCATAACCCTTTTCTTCTATCTTTGATTCCAAAGCCAGAACCATGAGGCCAAAGCTCCCAAGTTTTGCTGCTTTCTTGGACTGGAACATGGCACCTTCCTTCAACTACATCTTCACCAGCTTCCTGTTTTTGATGGTTTCCTTTACTGCCTAAGCTTAGCCTAAGCTTAGCTGTCCTAGAACTCACTTGATAAATCAGGCTGACCTGAGACTCAGAGCTCTGCCAGTCTCTGCCTTCTGAGTACTGGGATTAAAGGTGTGCACCACCATGCCTGGCCCTAAGTTTTTATTTAATTCCATTTCACTTTTCTTTAATACTTTTTCATAAGTTGGAAGCTTAGCTGGGTGAAGTTTTGCTTTGAGGTTACCACTCCCTTTACCACACTTAGCATCAGGCTTTTCTTTAATCTTTTTTATACTTCCTGGTACCCTTTCCCTCCTCAAACTGTCCATTTTGTATTTTTCCTTGCTCAGCTTGCTGCTTTTCATTATAGATCTGCATCAGTGCGGCCACTAGCAACTAATCAATACAGTAAATACTACAATACTATGCTGTCTGGCAATCTCTGTCAGAGCTGTTAATCCATAGTCAGGCAGATCTTTTTAGACAAGGGCAGAAAGTGGCTACATTCTTCACCAAAATATCATAAAAATGGTTTCTAGAGGGGGGGGGGGCGAGGGAGGGCGAGAGCTTTGCATTTTACAGTGCTGTTTGAGGGGGGCAGGGGGTGGAGGAAGCGGAAAGCTGCCGAGTAGCCGGACCTCTGGGGTGAACCATGTTGAGTCCTGCCAACCGGGAGCAGATACACCTGGTGAACTATGTGGAGGATTACCTGGACTCAGTCGAGTCACTGCCTTTCGACCTGCAGAGGAACGTCTGATGCGGGAGATCGACGCCAAATACCAAGAGATCCTGAAAGAATTGGATGACTACTGTGGGAAGTTCAAGCGTGAGATGAACGGCACGCAGAAGAGGCGGGTGCTACACTGCATCCAGAGGGCCCTGATCCGCAGCCAGGAGCTGGGCGATGAGAAGATCCAGATCGTGAGTCAGATGGTGGAGCTGGTGGAGAACCGCACCAGGCAGGTGGACAGTCACGTGGAGCTCTTCGAGGCACACCAGGACATCAGTGACAGCACTGGCAGCAGTGGCAAGGCCGGCCAGGACAAGTCAAAGAGTGAGACGGGCGGACAAGCCCAACAACAAGCGGTCCGGGAGGCAGCGAAACAACGAGAACCGAGAGAACGCGTCTAATAATCACGACCAGGATGACATCACCTCAGGAACACCCAAGGAGAAGAAATCAAAAACCTCAAAGAAGAAGAAACGCTCCAAGGCCAAAGCAGAGAGGGAAGCCTCTCCCGCAGACCTTCCCATCGACCCCAACGAGCCCACGTACTGTCTGTGCAATCAGATCTCCTATGGAGAGATGATCGGCTGTGACAATGATGAGTGTCCCATCGAGTGGTTCCACTTTTCTTGTGTGGGGCTCAACCATAAACCAAAGGGCAAGTGGTACTGCCCCAAATGTCGGGGGGAGAATGAGAAAACAATGGACAAAGCCCTGGAAAAGTCCAAGAAAGAGAGGGCTTACAACAGGTAGTGTGTGGACGTGCACACGGGCAGGAGAACAAAATCCAAGTCCCAGGATGGGCAGATGAGTATTTTTAGAGACTGGTAGAAATGGATCCTCTCCTCGGGATGGCAGGAACAGCCTGCGTCTTCATGGTGTACCTGTAACCAGACTGGGTCTGCAGATCAGCGTTTTAGAAACTACAAATATAGGTTCGAATTAAACATGTCAGCAAGTATCAGACTGGTTTTTGGGGTTGGGGAGTGACTTGGAAGTAACCTAACAGATGTATAAAGAAGAGATTTAATTTGGCTGTTTCCACAAAAAAGTTATGGTTTACAAAAAAAAAAAAAAAAAAAAAAAAAATTAGCCAGGTTGCTGAAGTACAGCAAGTGTGCTTCTCACTCCCATAATGTATATCCACATGACAAGTTGGTCAAAGGTTTAAAGTCTAAATATTATTTTTAAAAAGGTTAATGGGTAAATTTTACGTGACATATTTTATACATGGCCTCTTCCCCAACTGGCCATTTTTAATGACTGGGTACATTTTTAATAGTTCAGACACAAGTGGTCCAGGCAGTGGGTCCAAGTCTTGCCTCTGCTACCCTAGGTCGTAGTGTGGCCACCTTTAACTTATGAAGTGTATAAATGTACATTTTCCAGCCACCTTGCCCTGCTGTATTATTACCGGAAGTGCAGCCTGGTGCTGTTGTGAAGCCGAAGTGTGCATCCTGCTGCGTGTGTGAGCTGTATAGATGTTGCATCAAGAAATAAATGAAACTTGGCCAGTTTGTTTCTTTAGCATTTAATTTTAACATACAAAACATTTTAAAATTTTTGTCTTAAAAATTTATACACCAGCAGTTTAGACAAAGCCTTAAGCAAATTGTATATTATTGATCTCACATAATAAGGAAGTAGACATTATGTCTATGCCAGCAAATAAATGTCAAAAAATACTTAGAGCAGAGGGTAGAAAGTGACTGTGTATTTGAGATCCAGCCCCACCGTTCGTTTTGTGTGGCCTGTGAGCTAAGAATGGTCTCTGTGTTTCTAAGTGGTTTTAAAAATCACATTTCATGCTACATGAAAGTCCTATGAAATTCAGATTGGAGTGTCCATAAATAAAGACTCATTGGAACACACACACAAAAAAATGGTTTCTAGGCACCTACTAATATTTTTTTTTTCCTTTGAAACCTCTTGAGCCAGGCCCCCACAGTTCAAGTTGCCCTTAGCACCACTATCTTCCATACTCCTACTAGTATGTCCTATTAAGCCAAGCTTAAAGCATTCAACTGCTTTCCTAACCCAAAGTCCCAAAGTCCACATTCCTCCAAATAAAAGCATGGCCAGGTCAATCACAATAATACCCGACTCCTGTTACCAACTTCTGTCTTACTTAGGGTTTCTATTCCTTTGAGGAGACACCATGACCATGGCAATGCTTATCAAGAAAAAACATTTAACTAGGACTGCCTTATACAGCTCAGAAGTTTAGTCTGTTATTATCATGGTGGGAAGCATGAGTCACACAGGCAGACATGGTGTTGAAGATGGACTTGAGAATTCTACATCTGCATTGGCAGGCAGCCAGAAGAGAGACAGAGAGAGACACTGGGACTGGCTTCAGCATTTGAAACCTCAAAGCCCAGCCCCAGTGACACAGTTTATTCAACAAGGCTACATGTACTCCTACAAGGCCCCACCTCCTCCTATAAGGCCACATCTCCTAGCAGTGCCACTCCCTTGGAACCTAAAGGGGCCATTTTCATTAAAACCCACACAGTCACACACACACCCCCATAGAACTCCTACCTGAAAATGGAAGCTTAGACTAACGGACACTGGAAACATCTTAGATAACATTACAACTCAGGAACAACACACTTTAAGGACAGATCTCAGCCAGTTCTTCTCCCTTTGGGTACACAGACTCAAACCAGGTTGGGAATTTCATTTGAGCCCTTTTGGGGAAAGTTGTGGTATTTTAAATCTGGAGATAAACTTATAAGGTACTAAGATATATGCATATATGGGGCAATACCCTGAAATACCAAAACCCATAGGCCCCAATAAAAACCTGGTTGGTACCTGTGGTTTTCCTAGTCCCCTAGGCTCCTCTGGTATGCCCATGTCCCAAAGAACCAGTCAGCACCTAACCTGATTCAGGACTACTTGGTCTGCCTTCAGCCAAAATCCCTTTACTATGTGGGAATATCTTACAACCTGCCATTTGCAACTTTGCCACAAGACACTGCTGATGCATGTTCCTGGTCCCGGCCAAAATTAACCCTAAGTGATATACAAGGACGAGGACTATGTGTCATGTCAAAGGTATCAGGTAACCTAGCTTCTTCCTCTTTGGATAATTATGAGACCATTATTCACAACCTGACTACTGTAGGCCCCAAAGGTCCACAACTATTTTTTTCTGCCCCTTCTGACACCTGATGGGCTTGTCCCAATGGTATTACACAAGGTCTGTTAGTCTCCTGCATTGTCCCTGGACTGCATTTATGTTTTTGTGTCCACATCTTCCCACAAATTAATATTTATGGTGGTAATGCAGGCCACCTGCATCTAGCCATGACAATTGACCACCCTCAATGGAAACAAGCAATCTTCATATTGGTTCCAGTCTTAGTAGGTGCAGGGATTGCAGGGTCCACAGAACTAGGAACAACAGCCTTAGGTATCCAAGACCAGCGATTTAGAACCTTGAGCTAACAGGTAAAATAAGATCTGGGATCTTTTGGAAAACTGTCTCTAAGTACCCTTGCAATACAAAAAGAAGGGTCCTAAATTTCCTATTATTCATGAAGAAAAGGAGGTTATGTGTAGCCCTTGGAGAAACCTGTTGTTTCTATGTTAACCAATCAGGTATAATTAAGGAGACCCTAGCCATGGTGAGAAACAACCTTAAAACCAAATACTTAGACCAACAGGAGGGGAACAGCTGGTATCAGTCCCTGCTTAACTGGTCCCCTTGGCTAACCACTCTTGTTTCAGTCACAGTAGGCTCCCTGATCCTTCTCCTGATGTTTCCCATGGTCAGGGCATGCGTCTTCTGGTGTATTGCAAATTTTATTTCCTGTCATATAGTAAATGTTAAAATATTTGCCCTCCATCAGCATCATCGGCCCTACAGCAACTAGAAATGGAAATTTCCTATGGAGGATTTGACAGGGACACGTAAGAAAAGGGAAGAGGGGGAGGATGAGAAACTACACTGACTCCATCTTGTCCTTGGAAGAAGCCATTTGAAGATTCTAGCTAAGTTAGGTTTCTATTTACTGTAAAATTTACATTTCTTTTTCTCAGAATTGGGCTATTCCCCACCCCTATGAACACAGAATGTTTTATAACAAATGTTCCAGGAAGGTTTCCTTAACTGCCTAGTCTCATTTCTGTAACCATGATTGCTTGTAAAATCTCCCCTTTTATAAGGTTCTTGCCTTATAAAAGAGGCTTGAACATTTGGTTCAGGGCTGCTCTCTAGAACCCTGTCTTAGGGTGAGACAGCCACTGGACTGGTTTTGCTGTGCATAGAATAAAGCTTGCTTCAGTTTGGACATAATTTGTGGTCAGTGGTCTCTACTCTTTTTTGGTATGGTTAACAATAAGGGAAAGCCATGTGGGGGTGACCATGATCACAATATATTATACGCACATACACAAATTGCCAAAAAAGAAAACAGAAAAAGCAAATTCAAATGAAGAGGAATCTTACTATAGTTTGATTCTTTTTTTTTTTTTTGCTCCATTTCTTGAAGAGCATGCATTAAGTACCTATGAGAGTAGTCATTCTCAACATGTGGGTTGCTACCTATTTGGCAAACCTCTGTTCCCCCCCAAAAAATATTTATGTTACAATTCTTAACAGTAGCAAAAATACAGTCATGAAGTATCAATGAAAATATTTTTATGGTTGGGGTTCACCCCAACTTGAGGAACTGTATTAAAGGGTTGCAGCATTAGGAAGGTTGAGAACCACTGCTCTAGAGTCTCACAAAGCTAAGAATCTAGGCTCCGGAACAGACACTCACATAGGTAAATGTGTAATTACAACTTAGGACAAGTGTCGTGGGAGAAAAGCCAGGTGTAGTAACAGACAAATGCACTGATTTATATTGAGGAGGGACCACACATTAGCCAATGTTCACCTGCATATAGCAAATGCTATGTTAGCTTAAGCCTAAAGGGATTCACAGTCAAATACTAAGTGACTTTTATAATGAGTATTGAAGCAGCCACAGAAGAATAAGCTGATGTATCTGGGCCTCAAACCCACATCACAGAACTCTGTGTGAAGGCAACTGCTGCCCTCAGAACAGCATCCACTCTGCAAAAATCGCCACAGAACTGGATGTCTTGTAACCTGCTAGATTCTGAATTCAAGTTCCCCACAGGAACCTCAAGTTGGTAAATATAAAGCATGTTCAGAACTTCCACAGCACAGAGCATGGCAAACACCATACCATTTAGTTCCTCAGTTCCAGGAACCACACTAAAGAAGCTGAAAGTGTTCCAAAGAGAATCCACTCTGTCTGCCACTGTTGGAAAGAAAGGCCTTCCCCCAGGGAGCAGCTGAAATTTATGGGAGACTCTTCCTCAGAGCAGACTGGGATGAGCAAAGCTCCAGGCAGAGAGATAGATTTAAGCTGGGAAGGGGGAAGAATTTGGCCATTTCTCCCTTTAAGACCTGTCTAGGAGTCAGTGGGACAAGGGTACAGTGTGGAGAGTGATCATAGAGGCCAACGCAGCTTAACTGGAGCAGTGATCACAGGCCACAATGTAACCCTTTTCCTTAAAGGATAGTGGCATCCTTAAGGGTGTCAGAGTTACTATTAATGTGGTTGTATTAACATTTTAAAAAATATTTCTGGCTGCAGTGGAGAGTGGATTGAGGGGAGCTGCTGCGGGCTTCTGCTCAGTGAGTGGAGATGCAGTGAAGTTAGCTGATGTTAATTATCACTTCTGGGATGCTCAACAGGACCTGGGAAGTGCAGAGGGAGCAGCAAATGTGCTAATGCCTCCAAGGATCATTGTCCCATTTCCTCCCTCCCTCTCTCCCTCCTTCCTTCCTTCCTTCCTTCCCTCCTTCCCTCCCTCCCTCCCTCCTTCCCTCCCTCCCTCCCTCCCTCCCTCCCTCCTTCTCTCCTTCCTTCCTTTTTATTTTTAAGGATAAATTTGTAGAAGCTTGGCTCAGTTCATAGTGTGGATCATGGTCGCCAGGTTACATCACCTCTGAATTTTTTGGGTCAGACTTACCGTCCACATTTTGATGGGCTGTGTGCACTACATACGGGAGTTAGCTGCTCTGTTTCACCTAATACCTGAAAGGAAACATGAAGTGTTTAATTTTAATTAAGCATGTTAATTAGGTGAGCCCAAAGGGGTTCCTGATTGATAGATCTTAGTAGTTGACCTCAGGAGGAGGAAGTGGCCAATAAGGGAACAAACCTTGGTGGCAAGCTTTGGGAATGTCATCTAATGATTTTTAGCAAGCCAGAGGGAATGGGGAGAAAAAGAGAAAGCCTGTCAGAGCTGTGTTTGCCAGGTCCAGGGTGGCTACAGTCCCTTCAACAATCTTGCACTCAGAAGACTAAGAGAAGGCTTTTGATTTCATAATAATCAATGTAGACCCACAAGAGGAAGTGGTTATGGAGAGGTGAAGACAGTCAGGCACTTGCCTAGCATTCATGATGCTATGAGTTCATACTGGGAGAGAAAGGGAAGCAGGGAGGTAGAATAGAGGTAACTTTGGATGAAAGGCTACAGTTCACATAGAGATCACTGAAATACTGAAGGGATTTGACAAAAACAGGAAGGGTAACATAAAGTGCTAGAGGACTGGGTCTCTGCTTTGGAAAATGACAGCATTAAAAGTAACATTTGAAAAAAAAAAAAAAAGTAACATTTGAATGACCATATTTCACGCTCCAGTGCATGATATTTCTATGCAAGGCTGCGTCTTTGTAACCCGTGTAAGAACATTACCTGTGTTGCTCCCTTCTGGTGAAGCAGTGTAAATCTCTCAGCAGGTATGAGCTGGGACATGAGGAGCTGGATGTCATGCCACAAGATGCCATCTCTGTTGTGAGGAAGGGAGGGGCATTAACAATGGAGTTTAGAAAAAAGAAGCAGAGGAATATGAAGAGGGTGGTGGGATGGAAGGAGAGTAAAAATAGTCCAACAGTTTCCAAATTTCTCTCCTCTACTTCCTCTCAGCTAATTCTTTTCTTAAAATCCTACATCTGGCTTCCTCTCTCTCACCATTCTCCTAAAGCTATTTTCGAAGTCCCTGGTGGCCTCTGAATTTCTAAATAGAAATGCTCTCTCCACCATTATTTTCTGTCTGCTCTACTTAGAAATAAAGTTGTATAGAGGTGTCTCTTTTATGCTCAACTTTAAGCCCTCCACACTTCCTAATTAGGAAAGAAAAAAAGTGGCTTCAAAAATGAATAAGTAAATATATTTAAAACCAAACTAAAAAAGTAATCATCGCTCCAAATTCCTACCTCAGGCTACAAAACTGAGCCTATTAGATGCAGATGCTGAGAACATCCCTCTCTTCACAGAACCCACTCACACACAGGAGTAAGTGCACATAGCGAGTCCATTCGTTCTAATCTGCTTTTTTTTTAAAAAATGCAAAAGCAACACTTACACCATACATTGCTATAACAATTGTACTTCATTCAATGGTTTCACTAAAATGTTTTAGAACAACAAGAAGAAAATCTTTGGAGTTCTTTGACTAAAAACATCAGAATGAGGCTAGCAAGATGGTTCAGCAGGTGAAGGTGCTTGCTGACAATCTTGATGAACTGAGTTCGATCCCCCAAATCCACGTAGTGGAAGAAAAGAACAAGTTGCTATAAATTGCCCTCTCACTCTCACATGCATGCTATCGTACACTCATGCATATAGTATATACATATACAAACACACTCAAGAAATAAACACATGTAATAAAAATTAAATATCATAAGACAACTGCCAAAGACACCTAAATAAAAGAATCCACCATCCTCATTTAGGAGTGTACTTGTGGGACATTTTTCTTGACTTCAGCTATAGCAGTTGGACTGCTAGCCTGAAACGTACATTTTGTATCTTGGGAAACATTTTAAATGCTCCTTTTAGGAAACTTGCTGAACTATACATTTCAACTGAGTGTACACCATAGGACTTCCTGAGTTTCATGGTGAGTATCACCCCGCAAAACATTCCTGCTGCTTTCAACCCTTCAGTTGTTAGGAAAACATCTTGAAAGTATCCAGCAGTCATTTCTGCTTTTGTTTCTAAAAAGTTTTCTATCTCTTTGCCCCTTTTCCCTGCCATGATGTGTATCTTTTTAAATTTATTTTTAATTTACACATTACACTGGAAAAATTAGCCCTCCAACTTCCTTATAAATCACAAATACATTTTTCAGGATCCTAAGACTACCTTAAAACACATGTACTCTATTAGTTGGTCAAAATTTAAATCTTTTGTTGTATTTTTGTTCTATATGCCTTCCCTCTTTTCTTCTTTTATTTCTTCTCTTTCTTTCTTCCAGCAATATCAGAACCATAGAAAGAACATCTACTCTAAGAATAAGCAGTTTTGACAGGCTTTTTGTTGTTGTAGTTGTTGTTGTACTGGACATTGAGCCATTGAACCTGGAGCTTCAAGAATGCTAGGCAAGCACCCTCCCAGTGAGCCATGTCCTCATAAGTAACATGCATGACTTCTAACATTTTTAGGATTTTTATTCCTATATTTACTGATATAATCTACCAAGAACTTGCTTTGGATGTCTTTATTTTTCCCAGTTATTATTCACCAGCTCTTTTGCAGAGGAATCACCTCAACTTTAGATGGCATGCTTCTTAAGGTAAGATTATCTCTTTACTTCCTTTTCTCAACAGAATTGTTTGAATGTTCACTTTTTATGGATCCAGTTGAAACTCAAAATCTTTTTAATAACTCAAGAAAATTTCTCTTTATATTTTCATTGCGATTTAATAGTTTTATCCATTATTTTAGGGTGAATTCACAATTGTAAAATATTCAGTATTTACTGCTAGAGATCAGCTCAGTGGTAGACTGCCAGCCTTGCATGGGCAAGACCCTATGTTTGATTCCTAGTACAAAAGTAAGAAAAAGGAGAGAGAGAGAGAGAGAGAGAGAGAGAGAGAGAGAGGGAGGGAGGGAGGGAGGGAGGGAGGAAGGAAGGAAGGAAGGAAGGAAGGAAGGAAGGAAGAAGGAAGGAAGGAAGGAAAGAAAGAAGGAAGGAAGACAATTTAAATAGTTTTCACAATTGGTGTGTAAGACTAAACTGCTCTTTTAATGTAGTCGTCCACTGAAGTCTACTTTTCTCCCCTCAGTAATTCAGTGAGTTCAAATTACTTCTATGTGTTTCTTTTTGAGTTTATCATTATCTTAGTTCAATTTTGAATATCTTAAGTTATATATTTACATATCTTTATAATTTATAATTATTTGTATAAAGAAAAGATGTATCATATATATTTTGTTGTTGTTTACCTCTGTATACTCTTATTTTCCATGTTTATATGAATATCCCACACAGGGGATTACACAGTTTCTATGAAACAAGATCATTTCCACTCTTCCCATTAAATACTGAGGTGCTGTACTTCACCCCTTGTCTTCCTTCAGTGGCTAGCATGGCAGTTGTGCTCTGAATTTTAATGAAACTCTTTCTGTAAATGATTCTGAAACTACTAAATAGAGGATGATCTTCCAGGTTATATTAATCTATGTTCTGAGAAATTTCCTGGAATTTTTTATTTTTCCATTAAATCCAATCAAGAAACTTTATGTCAGTGCTTCTACTATGTTTTTAGATTTTATGATTTTAATGTCTTGTTATCTTAAATAAAGTACATTTCTTTCCAGTAGGAACAAACACATCTTCACCATTACTGCCACCATAACATCATTGTTATCGAGATTATCTGTTTTCTATGTTTTAAGTTTTCTTTTAATTGATGTATTCTCCTTTCTTCATGTCATGTGTACATATATATATATGCATTATAGATAGATAGATAGATAGATAGATAGATAGATAGATAGATAGATAGATAGATTTCACTTAGCATGGTCTCCAGTTGCATCTAGCTTCCAGCAAACAGTAGAATTTCATTCTTTTTTTTATTATGGCTGACTAAAACCCTATTGTGTATGTATACCAAGTTTGGTTTTGTTTTTTTTTTTTTTTTATCCAGTTAGCTGTTGAATGACATCTAGATTGACTCTGTAATTTGGTATTATGAATAGTACTACAATAAACATGACTGTGCAGATATCTTTTGGTATGGTAACTTCAAGTCCTTTGAGTTTGTACCCAGAAGTGGTGTAGATGAAACCTAAGGAAGTCCATATTAGTTTCCAAGCTGGAAGGACTAATTTATATTCCTATCAGGAGTGTATGAGGGTCCCTCCTTCCCTTTCTCCACATCTTCACCAGCATTTGTTGTTATTTGTTTTCTTTTTGATAGCCATTTTTACTGGGATAAAACAGAATCTTGGTAGAGTTATTAATTTGAATTTCTTTAGATGTATTTTAAATATAAAAATCTCTTCAGTTCATCTGATTGTTTCCTAGAATTGCCTTCTTAGATGAACAGATAAAGGTTTTCAGTTTAACACATAGACTATACCCCAGTGTCTCTCTGTGTGTATATTTGTGCCACAATCAATATAAATTTACTCTTCTGCTTTTTTCCATTGTTAGATCAGATAATGTCTAAGTGTTAATAAATGCTTCTTGAGAAATCTGTTGGGCTAATCATGCTTATTCCTGTTTCTATATCAGACTAGGTAATTTATGAGCAGCAGAAATGTATTGATCACCACTCTGGAAGGGAGGAGGCCTAAGGTCAAGTTCCAGCACACTATGTCTGGAAAGCATCTGCCCTTTGCTTCAGTGACAGTACTTTGTTGATGTGTCCTCTCAGGGTGAAGAAGGAGGCAAGAAACAAGGCATCCTCCTCTATAAGAACAATAATCCCATTCATTATTCTCTTCTTTGTAACAGCCATGTGTAAGGTAGTTGCCAACAGATAAATTTCCCAACATGCAGCTGGGCATTGGTGGTACATGCCTTTAATCCCAGACTTGGGAGGCAGAGGCAGTCATATCTCTTAGTTCAAGACCAGCCTGGTCTACAGAATGAGTTCCAGGACAGCCAGGGCTACACAGAATAATCCTGTCTTGGGGGAAAAATAAATTCCCAATATTCAAAGCGGAGCCACCCTTCTTCATTATAACAACTATTTACAGCTGTAGATTACACAATTAATTAGTTGGCAAGTTTGACAGGATTCTTTGTTGATGATGGCTTTGTAGGACTTTTCAGGCAATTTTGTATTGATTCTAGTTGCTAGCATTTTATTTAGGGTTATTTATGCCCATGTTTATAAGTGGCACTTAACTGAAATATTATCCCTTTTCATTCCCGTTACAAAATACTATTTTTCAGAGTCTGTGGGTTTTGTTTAAAATATTGCCAAGGCTTATTTTTTTTTCTCTTTTAGGGTTGCTTAAATTGCCAAGAAATAATCTGGGGTTTGCAGGCATGAAATCACCTGGAGAACACATGTTAGAAGAATATTATTTTATGTCTCTTCTTTCTCCTTAAGTCTCTTAATTTACATTTCCCTAGACATGTGTGAGTTTCTCATTTATTGTGTGTTGTAAAGCTGCTCTCATTTATTATATGATGCAAAGTTGTTTTCATTGTCTTTATGTCTTCTCTAGTATGATGTAACTTGGTTTTCTTATTTTTATGTTGGCTCATGATTTATGTACTTATTGGTCTTTTCAACAAACTGCTTTTTGATTGATGAACTGATTCCTTTTTAGCCTACTTTTGAGGTACAGTTTTATTTTTATTCCTTAAATATCTTTATTGTATTGACTTTGTTGGTGGCTTTTTTTTTTCTTTTTTCAGCTGACTGTTTGACCCCCTGTTAATCTTAACATGCAATGAACATTTCAGGGCTGTTGAATCTCCCTTTAGATTAGCTATATGCAAAGTATTATTTTAACAACGTTTGCTTTTTTCTACATTGCAGTTTTAAAATTTTTTTGAACCCAGAATTATTCGGAAAATTGTTAAAATTTCTGTTTTTAACATTTTCTAATTTATTTCTAGTTCTGAATGTATTATGGTGAAATGCGTCCTTGCTATTTTTATATAATGGAATTGGTTACATTTTCTTTCATATCTAATATGTAATTCCTGTTTTTTAGTTACCTTTGTAAACAAGGCATATTTTGTTTTGAAGGGGTATAGGGTTTAATAACTATGGGACAAAGTAAGTTACATTAGTTAGAATTTGGTCCTTTATTTACTTCTCTCCCTTGTATTTTGTCACTCAAAAACTGAAATAAGTGATTAAAGCTTTATTTGTTGGAGGATGGCTCTTAATTTCTCACTCTAATTTATGATAGTATATTGTATCATATATCACTCAAGCATATTTTATACCCTTATCTTTTTTTTTTACAATAAAATGGTAAACACATGAATAGAATTCATCAAACAAAAATTGGAAGTTTCCCTGACCAAATATAGAGTAATTCTGGTCAATTAATACCTCCACACAAATTTCCAACCTGTCTACTTGTCCCTTTATCCACTAACACCACTCTGATCTGCACACTGTCCCTTGTTTTAGATTCTCCTTTTCATTTTAACATAAACGTGAAAACAGCTTGTAGAGATCGAATTCTCTTGTTCTCCGGTTTAAAGTCTCCCGACACCTTTCCCTCTAAGCTCAGTGTAGAATAAGCCATATTTTAACTCTGCTTGCAGAGCTGTAGATTTGGCTTCTGCCTTTCTCCCACTCCGTTGTTACAGACATCCACTTGTACAGCCCTCTATTCCACATCTCTCTGCAGCACTCAACATGGCATTTTATTCTTGAATATTTGCTCGTGGTTCCTTGTTACGGGTTATAATATGAAACTGTGCTTTCCTCCAGTTTACTGTTTTTATTTCGAGTTACAGTTTGTCCAACTTTAACATCAGGAATTCTGCTTCTATATCAAAGTAGAAGTGGCGAGTTATCTACCATATTAATTAGAAAACCAGATGAAACATATAAACCATGGTTCCTTTAGACACTGAAAACAACAGAGGACAGTGATTTCTAAGAGACGGAAAAGCAAGTGAGTTGAGTTCTGTGATAGCCTGCACGGATCGAGCTCCTGAGCAGAACAGATACACTGGGGGTACTTGGGGATAACAATAAACACTACTACATTTTAATAAACAAAGAAGGCAAAAATGATACTTTTAAGTGAGCTGTAGATCAATAACACACACCCTAACATAAGCGTATTTTCAGTCTTAGAAAAGGGGAACAGAAAAAAAAATATTCAGTCAAATAGTATTCAAAATTTTCCATGATGCAATGAAAGTTACAAACTCATGGCTGAAGAACCAGAAGCAAACGTAGCAGAAAAAGGAAGAGCACCGCACAGCAGCGCACCGCCACTGAGAGTTAAACTGAGCCCAGTGCCCGGTCGTTTTCTGTGTGACGTGTAGGGGATGTTCTTCCATTTGTACACCCCCTAATATACCTGTGTTTCGGTACTTCCCTGTGGACTGAACTCCTCCCACCCATCAGCACTGAGACCTGAGCTTCAGGACCATGTCATTTCATAGAAGAGTTTTTACTACGCCGTTTGTCTGGACAACTTTTTTTCCTGTTTTTCAGATTGGGAACTATCCGTTTGTTGGATTCTGACATCTGCTTTATAAATCCTCCTAAAAATGTTCCCTTGTTATTTTTAAAGCTATGGTCTCAATTCTGTTACATGATTTCTTTTCTTAGTCAATGTGTGTTCTGTTCATAAAGCAGTCCTATATTCTGTGACCATATTTATTTTATCCATTATTTTTCTTAATACTTCAGTTTTCAATGATTATCAACTCTAATACATTTGTATTGAAGTGCTTTGTATCTTATATAAAAATTTTCCATATTTTCTCTAGATTGCTTCAGAATGAAGTTCTGACATAAAGTTATCTCCTCATACTTAAGGAATGCATTTTAATCACAACTTTCCCTTCTATGCAGGGTATTTCTGCCCATGATGGCAACAATAGCATCCCTACAATTCTTGTGCTGACTCTAATCTGATAACTGTTGCTATGACTGCAACCACCCCAGCTACTCCCACAAATAGCAATGTCAAAACCTCATCCTTTCTCATTATTACTCTCTTCTAGGCCCCATATTCCTCAAGGTTTTTTTGCCAGGAAACAAAATTCAACTAAGAAAATTCAAGAACCTGCACTATAAAAGCTGTGATCAAGGATTGGAGAGAGGAATCAGTAGTTAAGCGGACCTGTGCTTAGTTCCCAGCACCCACATGACAGTTCACAATCTGCTAGAATTCCAGCTCCAGGGATCCAACTCCTTCCTCTGGCCTCCACAGGTTGCAGCGTGCATGTGGTGGACATAAGCTCTGTCAAGTTCACACACACATTCACACAGACACAGACACACACAGACACACAGACACACAGACACACAGACACACACACACACACACACACACACACACACACACACACACACGTTATGAACTGATCTAAGAAATGGTGTAGAGGCTTTAGTGTCCAGGAGATCAATGTGTGATTGTGTCCCTAGCATTGAAAGATGGATACTGTTGCCGGTAACTTTAGGAGACACCCACTCAGGGACCTCCACTGAGGTCAGTTCTTGACTGCGTATACCCAGAAAAGAATTTCTGGTCAAATTAGAGTGGAGCCCTGTTAGCTTATTAAGATAGCCTATTATCCTTCATATGGTAGACAGCAGTAAGGACAGTATTAGTTCACTTTCTGTTGCAATAACAGAATACTTGATGCCGGGTGCTTCATACAGTGATGTATTTAGCTTACAGTTTTGTAGGCTGAAAGTTCAAGATGAAACAGTTCATCCAGCCTCTGATGAAGGAATTGTGATAAAACAGCTCCACCTGGGAGCACGAGCTGAGGAAATCATGTAGTAAGGCAGAAGACCAGAGAGTAGGAAGGACAAGTCATCCTTTTTATAACAACTTGCCCTCCCCAAAACTTCATTTTGTCAGCAACTCATTTCCAAGGAATATGGCTCCAAAGACCCAATGAGTTCCACTCACACCCCACCTCTTAAAGGCTCCATCACTGCCCCACAAGTCACACCAGGAACCAACATGGACATTTGGGGAACACTGCTGACCACACCAGGGGCCTTCACATCTGTTGGCTTGTTGTTCGATGCTTTTGTTTTCTTCACTGACGAATGGTACTTCTGCTGTGTGGAGAAATAGAAGTATTATATAAATTTGATTGAGCTTATACCATAAAATGATTACTAGATTCTTAGTGAATTTAAGAAAAAGTTCAGTGTTACATTTTTTTTTTACTCTATTTTTAGTTCTTTTGCTTAGCTTTGCTGCTGTCAAGGGAGAACACCTCTTGCACCATGGTCTTTACATTTATAAACAACACATGAGAATGTCTGTTGAATAGAATAAATGCATTGGCGATCATTTATCTAGAAAGAAAAAAGAGAGAGAGAGAGAGAAAGGAAGGGAGGAAGGAAGGAAGGAAGGAAAGGAAGGAAGAAAAGAGGAAAGGAAAGGAGGAAGGAAGGAAGGAAAGGAAGGAGAGAGAGAGAGAGAGAGAGAGAGAGAGAGAGAGAGAGAGAGAGAATGCAAGTATCTCAACAGTAACTTCAAGAAAGGGAAGAAGGGTAAGGCAAGTACAAGTGTCCAGGAGCAGGGTCAGATTTTTCTGTCCTTAAGTTTGAGGCGACAATAGATGTTAAAATAGAACTTCTTGTCTAGGGCGGCAAATGCTGGCCTGCACTCTAGCTCTGGAACTTTCTTCAGTGAGAAATGGGTTAAGGAGAGCAAACTGAGAAAGAAGTGAAAAACCTTGGGTGACAGTTACTAAGGAGAGAAAGGAACAGAGCACAGGAGAGAGGCAGAGGGACCTGAGAGCATGCTGCAGTGAGCATCTTACTTACTTTGCCATGGGGAACTCCACCCTCTGAGCACAGGTTTTTCCTCTGTCACTCACATTTCTCCATTCTCCGTTTTCCATGAGCTGTGTCCTTCCCGCTCATTTACTCACCCCTCCCCCATCTATTATTAAAATAGCACATCGGAACAACGACAGTTTCAACTAGATAGCCTTATCAGCACAAAGCTGGAGTTGTGTGAAATATAAATCCCCCGTAATGAAGGGAATACTAAATAATTTTAATAGAAAATGTCCTTTCATGATAAAAAAAAAAGATTTATGCTCAATGATTAGCCGAGGAGTCTGCTTCCTAATAAAAAGCATTGCATACTCTTTCATATTTAGTGACTAGATACCTTTCATGATACGTATTCTCCTTTAGCAGCAAAAGTTATAGACAAGGTCTGCTGGTCATGAATCAGCTCCCCAGTTACCAGCCCTCATCCTTTCATTCAGCGTGCCTTAAGTAAGCCCCTATGGTGTGGTCATGCCGGGTGCTAAGAGCAATTGAAAGTTCATACAGTGTCCCTGTCTTCAAGGCCATTACTAGTGAAGCTTTATTAGGAGTCAGTCATTTAGACTTAAGTTTGTTAAAATTGTATTTTTAGAAGTCTTTTATCACCGCAGGAGTCTACATGGATAGAGAAATTATTATTTCAAACTGAAGAATAAATTTAGGGATAAGGGGAAAATAATTCTTGCATTTCAAATTGACTTACCTCCTGACTACTACTCTACCCAAGTACCGGAATTTCATTTCTTCTTCTTCTTCTTCTTCTTCTTCTTCTTCTTCTTCTTCTTCTTCTTCTTCTTCTTCTTCTTCTTCTTCTTCTTCTTCTTTTCTTCTTCTTCTTCTTCTTCTTCTTCTTTCTTCTTCTTCTTCTTCTTCTTCTTCTTCTTCTCCTTCTTCTTCTTCTTCTTCTTTTTCTCCTTCTCCTCCTTCTTCCTCTTCTTCTTTCTTATTTTTTCTTTATTGAAAATAAATTATTTTCTTCCATAGTATATCTTGATTACAATTTTCAGTTCCTCCCCATCTTGCCTCTCTTCCAGATCCACTCTCTTTCTGTCTCTCATTAGAAAAGAGCAGGATTCTAAGAGATAACTAGCAAATATGACAAAATAAGATATGATAAGATAAAATGAAAACCATCACACTGAGATTGGACAAAGCAACAGAAGGAAAAGAGCTCCAAGGGCAGGCATAAGAATCAGAGACCCCCTCATTCACAGACTCAGGAGTCCCATAAAAATACCAACCTAAACGCTATAATATATATGCAGAGGACCATTTAGGCCTTGTGCTTGCCACTTCAGTCTCTGTGAGTTCATATAAGCCTTACTTGGTTGAGTCAAGGGCCTTGTTTTTCTGGTGTCTTCCACTCCCTCTGGCTTTTACACTCTTTCTACCTCCTCCTCCATGGGGATCCTTGAGCTGCGGGGAGAGAGGATTTGTTGGAGATATCCCATGTAAAGCTGTATATTCCAAGGACTCTCTCTCTCTCTCTCTCTCTCTCTCTCTCCCTCTCCCTCTCTCTCTCTGTAATGTCTAGCTGTGGGTCTGCTGTGGGATGGTCTGTATGTCAAATGTGTTGCTGATTGGTCAATGAATAAATCACTGATTGGTCAGTGGCCAGGCAGGAAGTATAGGCGGGACTAACAGAGAGGAGAATTGAGAGAACAGGAAGCTGGGTGAGAGAGACACTGCTAGCCGCCATGATGACAAGCCACATGTGAAGATGCCGGTAAGCCATGAGCCATGTGGCAAGGTATAGATTAATAGAAATGGATTAATTTGAGCTGTAGGAACAGTTAGCAAGAAGCCTGCCACGGCCATACAGTTTGTAAGCAATATAAGTCTCTGTGTTTACTTGGTCGGGTCTGAGAGGTTGTGGGACTGGCAGGTGAGAGAGATTTGTCCTGACTGTGGGCCAGGCAGGAAAACTCAAGCTACAAATGGCGTCCAACGTGGTGGCAAGAGTTTCCACCTAAAACCTGAGAAAAGATTCTAAAACGGAGCTAAAAACAGCTTCCTAATTGTCTCTCTCAAATGAGCAGCAGCTGCCAGTTTGAGCTACTGGCGGGTTTCTAGCGTGTACGCTCGGCCTGCAGTATGGCGGGAATGAGGCCTCTGCAAGTGGCACATTAAGCTGCGTGGTGGATTTAGCCTTGGCTAGTACAAAACAAAAAAAGATGTTTCTGGACTACACGCTGCTTGGATAAAAGCATAGACCCACGATAGCTCCCAGAGCTGGTGGTAAACGTAGCCATGTTGGGAAGCTGAGGTGGGCGGAGCCAGCAGCCACAGCTGCTGCAACTTAAAGCAATAGATTCACAATAAGACAGATTCAGATGTAACAGTTTAAAATGTGTGCAAAATTTACGTAGACTTGAAAGAGATTAAAAAGGTGATATATACAGTTACAGAAACAAATACATAGTTTTAAAAAATAGTCTTTAAAGAGACAGTAAAATATAAAAAATAAGCCACGTGAAGATGAATATTACACAGAGAATCTGGATTGTGTTGTCTTTGGGATTTTTAACTGCAGAAAAACATTTGATTGTAAAAGCTGTTGAGTTATGCCAAAATGTATATTTTAAAGGTACCTTGACTTCAAAATTTGGATATAAGGATATGTTGCTTTGGAAAGGAGATTCTGCTTTTGTTCCCACAGAAAGCCAGAGGCTATGGATTTGTTCCAGATTAAGATACATCAGGTTTGACCAGCCAAGACCCCCTGAAAGGTCTCCGATGACACCATGGCCCAGATGATCCAACATCCAGAATGATTTCAAGGCACCTGGCTCAGACGATACAGCCTCACAGACTACTCCATGATCCTAAAATTTTCTTTGTTTCCCCAGAAGATACTATGTCAAATGTGTTGCTGATTGGTCAATGAATAAATCACTGATTGGTCAGTGGCCAGGCAGGAAGTATAGGCGGGACTAACAGAGAGGAGAATTGAGAGAACAGGAAGCTGGGTGAGAGAGACACTGCTAGCCGCCATGATGACAAGCCACATGTGAAGATGCCGGTAAGCCATGAGCCATGTGGCAAGGTATAGATTAATAGAAATGGATTAATTTAAGCTGTAAGAACAGTTAGCAAGAAGTCTGCCACGGCCATACAGTTTGAAACCAATATAAGTCTCTGTGTTTATTTGATCGGGTTTAAGCAGCTTGGGACTGGCGGGTGAGAGAGATTTGTCCTGACTGTGGGCCAGGCAAGAAAACTCTAGCAACAGTGGGTCTGTGAATCTCTTTCCATCTACTGCAGGAGAAATCTTCTCTGATGATGACTGGAATTTATTCTCTGGTTCTTGCTGTGGAATGTCTTTCTGTGTGCTGTGAATATGTGTTAGTACCATTGGCTAATAAAGCTGCATTGGCCTATGGCAGGGCAAGATGGAGCCAGGTGGGAAAATCCAAGAGGAATAATGAAAGAAAAAAGGAGACACCAGCCTCTGCCCAAGGAGCAGCAAGATGGCAGCAGACCAGTAACACCACATACCCATGACAACTTATAGATTAATATAAATGGGTTAAGTCATAAGGGCTAACTAGCAAGAAGCTTGAGCTATAAGCCATCCAGTTTGTAATTAATATAAGCCTCTGAGTGATTATTTTATAAGTGGCTTCGGGAACTCAGGGCTGGGTGGGACACAGGAAAACTTCCAGCTACAAGTTCTTGGTCACACAAGCAATGTCAGGTATGGCTTCCAGCTTGTGGAGCAGGCCTTAAGACAACTGAAATGTCAACAAGTTCTGTGCCACTGTTGCTATAGTGTATCTTGCAGTGAGGACAGATTGTAGGTCAAACATTTTGTGACTGGGTTGGTGTCCACGTTTCTCTTTTGGCAGCCTGTAGAGTACCTTCCCTTACCAAAGACCCATAGGGGTGTCCTGCACACATAAAACATAGGGGTGAAGGCTCCATGTAGGCACTAGCTTGACTTCTCCTAGTTTACTGAGTTGTATGTGTGTTGTCCTTAGCAATGCCCCCCACCTCCCATCAGTTTGTGGAAAGCAACCCACTGTTTTAGCAACAGCCTGGGTTGTTTGGAGATTTCCATTGGACCTCCTTGGCCAACAATTAAATTGAATGCAAACTAGTCCTGATCCTGGAAGCCTTCTTTGGTGAAAAGAGATGGCCAGCCGGAACTCCTCATCACCCATTACTTGGAGACATCATCAGGATAACCTTCACATATTTTAGGAAGTTTCTTTTCCACTCCACTCGGTTTCCATATCTTCTCTCAAATACCCCTCAATTCCAGCTGTCTCTTTCCAAATAATCTCCCTCAACCCCATCTCCCCTGCCTGTGCCAATTAGATCCTCCCACTCCCTTCCATCCACCACACCCTCCCCCTTCTCCAGTCTACCTGTAAAAATCTATTCTATTTCTCCCTCCCAGGGAGATCCCTGTGTCCCCCCAGTTCTTTCCTCTATACCTAACATCTCCAAGTCTACAGACTCTCAGATTGTAGGTTGGCTATCATTTCTTTAATGGCTAATATCCAGATATAAGTGAATAATACTATATTTGTATTTCTGGTTCTGGGTTACCTCACTCCGGATGAATTTTTTCAAGTTCCATCCATTTGCCTGCAAATTTCATGATGCCACTTTTATTTTTTTAATAGCTGAGTAATACCTAATTCTGTAAATGTACTGCATTTTCTTTACCCATTCTTCTTTTGAGGTATATCTAGGTAGTTTCCAGTTTCTGGCTATTATAAATAAAACAACAATGAACATGGCTGAGCAAGTGGCCTTGTGATAGGATGGAGTGTCCTTTGAGTATATGCCCAGAGTGATATAGTTGGATATTGAGGTAGATCTATTCCTAACTTTCTGAGGAGCTGCCATACTAATTTTCATATTAGTTATACAAGTTTGCACTTCTACCAGCAATGGATGAGTGTTTTCCTTATTCCGCATCCTCACCAGCATGAGCTGTCACTTGTGTTATTGATCTTAGTCATTCTGACACGTCTAAGAGGGAATCTCAAAGTGGTTTTGATTTGCATTTCCTTGATGGCTAAGGATGTTAAATATTTCTTTAGTTGTTTCTCAGCCATTTGAGTCCCTCTGTTGAGAATTCTGTTTAGATCTGTACCCCACTTTTAGTTAGGTTATTCCTGGATTGCTTTAAGTGATTTCCTCTTTAAGGACCTCTATCATATTTATAAAGGCTATTTTAAGGTCTTTTTCCTGTGCTTCTGCTATCATGGAATATTCAGGACCTGTGGTGGTAGAATAGCTTGGCTCTGGTGGATACATATTGCCTTAGATGTATTTTTACACTCGCATTTAGGCATTTGGGATTTGAATGATTATAAGTCTAGGTGCTGTTTACTAGTTGTGTCTTTGTTGGGTGTGTTGTTCCTTGGTTGCTGTTTCCTCTATAAATTTTAGGAGAGTGTGATGGCTGTGTGTTGCCTCATAGAAAATTTTCTGCAGACCTGATAGTTGAGGCCTCTTGTGGCTCCAAGTAAAATGCGTTTCTCACCTTAGGAGCTGATACCTATGGTTGGGTGATAGGCTAAAGGCTTGAAGGGGTTCACTGGAAGGATGAGAGCGACGTTCAACCAGGATCTTCTTATTTTGTCTCCATGAATGCAGGTAGTCAGTGAAGAAATGTCACCTCAGAACATCCACCATAGCACTAGGGATGAGACCAGGGCATTAGATCTGTTTCCCTGGCCTGCCCAGCCACTGTGTTTATAAGGAATACTTGCTGGTATTGGAGACTGCTATAATGGGATGAGGTTGGGGAAAGGAAGGTTGGTGGAGAAGTTTGTGATCCATTGGGGATGAACTCAGAGGGGAAAGGGAGACTTCAGCACATCTTCTGCTACAGACCTGGGAATGAGACTGGGGGTGTTGAACTGAAGGAGCAGAAGGAGAGGTGAAGATCTGTGATCAGCCTAGCTGTTTCCCTGGCAGGCTTGTCCTTTGGCTTAGCATGGGAAGTCTGCTAGGGTTGGGGCCTTGGACAAAGCAACGAATAGAGGGAGCAAGGTTAGAAGGGGAGATCTGTATGATCCACAGTAATAGGAGGCAGGGAAGACAGCCACAGGTGTTCTGTTGTGGAACTGGGGGTGAGACTGGGGAATTAGATCTGTCTGGGGGAACAGAGGGAGAAGAAAAGAACTGCAGGCAGTCTACCTGGTTTTCTTTCAGGTGTCCTCTGTTAGAAGAGGGTGCCTACAGGAGGTTGGGGTGGGGCTGCAGCTGGTTTCTCTTGCAGAGTTAAAGATGAACCTGGGGGACTGGATTTTCTGTGAAGAAGGGAGTGGTGAAAATCTTCAGTTGGCTCACCTGTTTCCCTGGCCTGCTCAGTGATGTATGTGTTCTCAGGGAATCCTGGTGGTGTCGGAGGCTGGGAGAATGGGATGAGTTGGGGGAAGGAAGGTTGGGAGAGAAGATGCTTGTGATCCCTGGGGCTGTGACAGAGTGGAAAGGGAGATTGCAGGTTTTCTGTTTTCTGCTACAGAGCTGGAGATGAGACTGTGGGGATCTGGGGGAGAAGGAGAGATGTGGATCCACTGTCAGCCTACTAAGTAGGATATCTTTAGTATCAACCTAAATACACTGTGTTCTACTATATCACTATATTGTACTAGTATAAATTTTTAAAATATGATTTAATTATTAGTTACTGAGTCAGTAATGCACATCTAGCACAGTGTTAAAGAAATGATTTTTGAAGAAGTTATGTAATAAAGATATTAACTGAGAACAAGAAGTAATATATAAAATAAATTTTAGTATACCACACAATGCAGAGCCATATTACCTTGTTTAACTACACACTATTCTTTATTTCTGACCTGCAAAAGCACAACAGAATAGCCCATCAGGATCAATACCAACAGGCGAGACTAAAAAGTCCTGGGGAAGGAAGAAGACTGAATTGTAGTGGACCCAAGCAGAGCTGAGTGTTTTCCCTGGTTTGCAATGCATTTTTCTCTATTTTTTTAAATTTTATTTTCCCATCTAAGCTCTTTACTGCTTGCTTCAATACCCACCCTGTCACTCAATTACAGCATACCTTTGAACGAGTAATTAGGAATAGAGGAGGTATTATTAAAAGCAGATGGAGAGGAAACCAAATCACATCCCAATAAAGGTCACCACTGAAAGAAACCACAAACAGGAGGTTAGTATGTGACATTTCTTTCAGACAGTCTCTCTTTCCCACTGACCCCACTGCCTGTATTTTTTTCAGTGGGGAGCTTAAAGTCTTGGATGGAATTCATTTATCATGGATGTTGTTTCCGTCACAACTCTTGAGGGAATTGTTCTGATGAGCTTAGACAATTACATACCCTGTGAACGTGTTTAACTAAACCAGTGTTCAGAAATGACATTTGCTACAATGGAGCAAGTTTGGATGGGAGAAGTGAATATCCCCTGGGTTCCTTTAATCTTTGTTGGACACATACACACCCAGGCATGGCTGATATGTTTGTGCATGCCTTGATTTTAGTGTTGGGTAAAGTTTTATTTTTCTCTAAGGTGGCTTGTTGAAAGTACCTTCATAATGGTAATTGTGGCCCCAGGCATTTGGAGGCACTTTCTTCATAAACGATACCTCCCAAGCCTCCCATTTTGCCTTTTTATTGCATTCTCACACCTCCCATGTGTAGGTCACAAGGTAGACAAAGGAGGTCACTATGAGGAACTAAGAAAAAGGACAAAAGGTATTTTTCACTTTTCAGCACTAGAGAATGGAAGCTAGTTAAACTACATAAGTGGAAAGGGCAGGTGGTTCAGCCAGCACCCCCTTATTTGATCTTGATCGTGGTAAACTATTCAGACAAGATAGGAATCTGAACCACCCCCCATGTTTAAATACACACACACACACACACACACACACACACACACACACACACACGCAATATATATATATATATATATATATATATATATATATATATATATATATATATATATATATTTAAAAGAAGCATAATACAACACTCAGTCTAAGTGTTTTTAGCTTATAAAGTTGGCTCAGTTTTGCTCTACTGTACTCTAGCTGGGAACAAAACAGAATTTGAATAAAATAATTAAGGAATAAGTAATTTGTATGGCAACTAACTGCTAAATTATAAATTAAAACCAACAAATAATATTAGCCTGTACAACACATTAATTTTGTTATGATAAAATACGTTAAAATTTATAGAAATAACCATTTTAGTGTCAGACTAACTATTGTTTTTCTTCCAAAATAAAAATCATCTCAGTTTCAACATACAGGTTCAGCTGCAGCTGCTGTATCACTGGGGAAAAAGTAGTAGATTCAAACCCACGAAGAACATACTTGGCTACTGAGCCCTTTCTCATTATTGCTGGTTTCTGGGAATTGTTATTTGACCTAATTTGATTTGCACAATTGACATGCAACATCTTCAAGTTGCCAAACTCCCTTTTAGAGCATTAAAGTGTAAATTAAACAAAAATATTAGAGGTGGGGTGGGTAAAGCAGTTGCTGTGCAAGTGTAAAGATCAGAGTTCAAATCCCCAGAGCCCCTGCAAAGTCATATGTGGTAGTATGTGTCTGTAATCCCAACAGGGAGATGAGAAATGGAGGTGGAAGAACCCCTCAAAGCCCAGGGCCAGCTAGCCTGGCATACTCAGAAGCAAAACCAAAAAAGAAATCTGCCCTAAGCAAGATAGAAGGCAAGAGAAGCCACATGAGCTATACTCTGAAAAGAAGCAAAAATTCTAGTGGTCTTAGTTGAATGAATTACAACATTGGTTTTAAGAAATATAGAGAGGAATCAGCAAGATATATTTGACATTGAAGAAAAAAATAATAAAAGTTATGTCCTTACCAAGTAAAATAAGATAAAACTGAGGGCAAAGAGAAAACAAAAGAGGGGAGAGAAGCTTTAGAAAAAGGCTTTCTCTGTGGTTAAAGGAAAAGTGTTCATGGAGACAAAAAAAAAAAAAAAAAAAAAAGAGCCACCTGGTTTCTCTGTTCCTCACTTGTGTGGATTTCTGCAACAGGAATCTCTCTAAGTTACACTTACCTCTCTGTAAAGTCACTTTTGCATGGAAATTGTATTTCTTTCTCAGGCTTTCAACCCAGTCTAAAAAGTCTCTCTTACATCTCTTTCCTCCTAGGTTGCTGTTGTTGTTTATTACTGAACATTAAGTCAGAAAAACCAGGAAAGTATTATTTGAATGCTGCCTATTCTGCAAGGTTAAAATAGTCAAGTAGGAGGTAGCATTCAGTCCTGGTTTCTTAAGGTCATGTTTTCCATAGCTATATACAATTCTCAAGTATAAGCAACACATTGATATACCAAGACTTTCAAGGATACTAAGTACTTCTTCAGCTCTGTGTTGCATAGTTTTATGTCAACTCAACACAAGCTAAAGTCATCTGAGAGGGGATAACCTCAACTAAGAAAATGCCTCCAGTTAAGACTGGCTTATACGCAGGCCTATAAGGAATTTTCTTTATTAGTGATTGATGAAGGAGAGCCCAACACACTGTGGGTGATGCCATCCCTGAGCCAGTGGCCCTGGGTTCTATAAGAAAGCCTGCTGAGGAACAAGAAGGAAGAAGCCAGTAAACACACCCCTCCATGGCCTCTGCTTCAACTCTTGCCTCCAGATTCCTGCCCTGTTTGAGTTACTCTCCTGACATTTTTCAGTGATGAGCAACGATATGGAAGTGTAAGACAAACAAACCCTTTCCTCCCCAACTTGCTTTTTGGTCATGGTATTTCACCACAGCAATAGAAACCCTAACTAAGACAGATTGGTACCAGGAATGGGGTATTGCTGTGACAGACTTGACCATGTTGTTGGGAGGATTGTGGAAGGACTTTGGAACTTTGGACTAGAAAAGCCAATGAATGTTAAGAGCTCAATGACCTGTTCTGTAGGAGCTTGGAAAATAAGAATGTTGAGGGCAATGCAGAAGATGGGGGCCTGGCTTATTAATTTTCAGAGATAAATTCAAAGACTTTTAAGGCCATTTGTTACCTTGAGTTAAGATTCTGAGGCTCTGACTAGCTGAGGTTGAAGAATCAGCTGTGATTAACAAGATACCAGAACTACAAAAGTGAAACCTTTGCTTTCAAGGACACTTGACACTGGTTGACTGGAGCTGAGTCTTGTGTGTCAAGATAATAAGGGGTCAAATGTGCTGGATAGTTTTATGTCAACTTGACACAAACTAGAGTTATCTGAAAGAAGAGAACTTCAATTAAGAAAATGCCTCCATAAGATTGGGTTGTAGGCCTGCATGTAAGGCATTTTCTTGGACCAGCCCAGTGGGTAGTGCCATCCCTGGGCTGGTAGTCAGGGATTCTATAAGAAAGCAGACTGACAAAGCCATAAAGAGCAAGACAGTAAGCAGCATCCCTCCATGGCCTCTGCATGAGCTCCTACCTCTAGCTTCCTGACCTGTTTAAGTTCCTGTCCTGACTTCCTTCCATGATAAACAGTGACATAGCAATGTTAAGTCAAATAAACCATTTCCTCCTCAACTTGTTTTTGGTCATGGTCCTTCATTGTAGCAATTGAAACCCTAACTAAGACAAGTGCTCTCTAACTGAAGCGCAAGGAGTATAGACCAGTATAGACCAAATGCACACTGAAACTTGTGCTCAGAGACAAAAATCATTCGGGAAGCTTGTATTTCATAACTGATATCACTTCTATTTTGTCTTTAAGTACTTCATTTAGTGTTTCTATTTTGATCATAGCTCATGATCATGATCAAAATCAGATAATTCATGCAAAACATCACTAAAGTGTCTGGTATATGATATATCTGATAAATATTAGCCTGTTGTCATTAACTTGAAGTTGTGTTTGTATTTTACAGCTTTTACTTTCCATGTAAAATGACAATTTAGCAATATCACATTAGAGGTAGAAACTATTAAAAGTGTAAGGATATAGAAAGAGATTCAGATACATAAATTATTATTTTAAAATATTTTTTTCAATAATTTTTTTCTTTCTGCTAGAAGTTGCTGTGTATGTATCTACACATGGACACACACTCACACACACACACACACACACACACACACACACACACACACTTTAATTTATAACAGGAGGGAGAGACAAGCCTATAAATTCTTCAGTTTTATTTTCATCAGTTTGATTTACCACAAAAAAATAGTCCTTTGAAACTACATTCTTTATTAACATGTATAAATAATTTTTTAAATGGTAATGGCCTTTGAACATGAATCAGGTACCTGTCAAAGTCTACTTTTAAAAAATGAAGAAAGTGAATAAATAACTGTCTGTCAATATATATGAAAGTTTCTATACATCAAAGTTCTTTAGATTAATGGAAAGTTAGTGAAACGACTTCCTCCAACACAGTTCAAGTAAGGACTAAACAGGCAGAAACACCGAGAAGGCTGTCACTCCATTTCTCTGATGAAGTGCATAGGTTGCAGAATCAAAGACTCCTGGTCTCCTTGTGAAAACAAGAATTGCAAGCCCATCTAGGCATAATGTGCACACCTTTAATCCCAACACTCGAGAGGCCGAGGCAAGAGGATCTATGAGTTTGAGGCCAGCCTGGTGTACATAGCAACTTCCAGGTCAGCAGAGCCTACACAGAAAAAAAAAACCAAAAAATTACAATCAATAACTATAAGAATATTAAATTGTTCTATGACTGGCAAGCAATGGAAAAAACAATAAAATGAAAGCAATTACTGTTCTGTATTAAATATTGACTAAAAATAAATTGGTAACAAAGAATTTCTCCACCCACAGCAAACTGCCTATGCAATGTCTAAGACAAGAAATTACTTTCTTTGAAAACACTATGAATTATTAAAGGTTTATACACATAATCCAAACAAATAAAATGGGATCAATAACAATCACATAACTGAGTCCATATTAGAAGTATACTACCTTTTTCATTTCCTGAAATATTGATATTATTATTATTATTTAGGTAGTACCATTTACTTTCCATCCCTTACAGTTCCATGTGTGTCTGTACATATGTACTCAAGGAATAATGTACTGCTTTGGACCTATTTAAGAAATAATGGTAACTAGTTTATAAAACTTAAATGAGGTCTCCTTATCCAAATGAAATACAGTGCACTGGACTTAGTCTCAAACTCATGTGTTTCTTCCACCAATAAATACATGTCTTTGGTCAAAAAGAATTGACCAAGAGAGTGTAGAGGAATGATTTGGCCTAAACTATTACCAGTACTGGAAAAATCTCATAGAATAAAACTTGCTATATATAGTATATATAATTCCTACAGACTACAAGTCAAGAATACCAGGATACCAGGATGGTTGGCATGTGCTGCGATGATAAATGGATTGTCACCTGGATTTGTGCCAGAGCAGCCTGTAAGCTTAGCTAGGCTCACCATATCAAATTAAGATACTCTATCTCAGAGACTATCTCTCCACGAACTATGTGCTTGAGAATGGGAACAGGATTATATTCTTTTAACTTCATTATCTGGCTCAATGAAAATACTAAAAACTCCAATGAATCAGCTTAAAGAACTCATGGTTGTCACCAATCATAAACAGTAAGAAAAGCATCCCCTACCTAGAACATGACTACTCCAAGCCAAATAACTAAAGCACGACAGTGGTCCTTGTGGATCGTAGGACAAAATGACAGGAAGCAGTGTAGAAAGTGTGCTGTCTTCCAGTAATGAAGAACTGAGAGGAAATGTCAGTGTACAGAGCAGGAGGAAGAGGTGTACTTGTGCTTCAGCCATGGGAGACAAGGAAAGACCATTCGCTCCCCTGACCAAGGACATGTTTCTAGGTATGTTTTATATTAGACCCTGGGTTTTCCTTTTTGACACTTTCAGTTACTGATAAATCAGGGTATGAGGTAGGAGTTATAATAAGACGAAACCTAGACCATAACAGATATCAAAAAATTCCTAATGCTTGAACTTTAATTCTTACAACTGTCACATAGTGCAGACTTCCACTTATTGTCACTGGGAACTGGCCATGAACCCTTTATACAATCTCCAAGCTCAGGCTAGAGAAGTAAAAACAGTAGCAATGTGCTTAAAACCATCACTAACACCTGCACAGTGCCTGGTATTATTTTACATTCTTCTTATGGATCAGCTTCTTTAGTCCCAATTAATGATCCTATGAGGCTTGCCTATTGTCCTAATCTTGGGGGAGGAGATGCATAAGGAGACTTCCAATAATAAAACACAAGGAAGAGAGTAACATTCACTTCAATCTTAACTCATATTTTGGAAGACCTGGCTGTTCTTTTACTGAGTCACAGGGAGGGTGGATTCAGTAGCAGTCACAGGATATGCAAATACAAGTGACCAATAGTTAAAGATCTGGAATAAAGAGGGTTAGCATTTCAGAAGATGCATTGGTGATGCTCCTGGGGTAGTGAGAAAAGCACAACAAGCCTGGATGTGTGCCTGAGATGTCACAGAGAAGCCTTAGTGGCGCCACAATGATGGAACTTAAAAAAGTCTTGCTTTTTTTTAGATTTAGTCTTAAAACCTTTGTCATAAAACCTTTGAGAACCAAACTCCATTTGAAGAGGCAAGAAAATGCCCAGTTTTATGTGGACTCTTATACTGGGATTGGATATCATAGACAGAGAAGGCAGATGAATCAAAATTTTCAAGGATAGAGTGGTCTAAGCAAGGACTCACTGCTTACTTAAATATCTTCAAATCATGTATTCAATCCAGTTTGGAGTTCACAAGACTCAGACATTTATATAGCAAGATTCAAATTCAGGCCAACTCAGTTTGTTGCAAGCAATTTTATTTTTCTATGGAGATCATCCTGAGTCAGTGTCAGTAAGTCATTTCTCCTTCTCCTTCTCCTCCTCCTCCTCCTCCTCCTCCTCCTTCTTCTTCCTCTTCTTCTTCTTCTCCATCTTCTCTTCCTCTTCCTGTCCTCCTCCTCCTCCTCCTTCTTCTTCCTCTTCTTCTCCATCTTCTCTTCCTCTTCCTCTTCCTCTCCTCCTCCTCCTCCTCTTCCTCTCCGCCTCCTCCTTCTTTTCCTTTTAGTTTTTTTTCTTCTTTGGTTATTCTGTAGTCTAGACTAGCCTCCAATTCATGGCCATCCTCATGCTTTAGCTGAGTGAGTGCTAGGATCACAGGTGTAAGCCATCCTGCCTGGCTGGTAAGTTTTCTCCATATAGTAAAAAGACAGCTATTAAGCACCATCCTTTCATTTATCTAGCAATACATCAAGCAAATAGGTGGAGTACATGGCTACAGAAGAAGGACTTCTCCATCAAAATTATAAAGAACAATAAAAAATTATTTTAATTTAGTCAATTGTCTAGGAAAGTGCTGGTATAAGAAGTGGGAAAGGGTTGAATGTAGTACATTACATGGAATCTGTGGATCATCTGAATGGTTTGCTTGTCTGTGTTTTTTTTTATAATGTTAACAACATGAGTGATTTTTGTTTAATTCTCAGAACACTCCGGAGCCCAGAAAAGACTAAGAATCACAGTACTAAGGTAATAAATCAGAATTAAAGAGATTTATGTAATTTTTCTCCTTCTACTAAATATTGAGTGACCAAGAAGGTATCACACCAGAGAGAGGGTAAACTGGTCATCATGATTCATGCTTCTAATTTAAAGCTGTAACTAGAGAATGCAGCATAGTCACTGGATTAGACCCTCAAGTTCAAATACTAGTCTCACCCCTTTCTAGATGCATAAATGGTCAGAAGTTACCTAGCATCTCTCTTGCTCAGTTTTCTCAGCAGTAAGCACAGCATCTCCCATCCATTGTTATGAAGAATATTAAGGTACATTATTTACAATGTCCTTATCGGAGTACTTGACGGTCTGTAAGTGCTTGTGCAAGCTATTGTGTTTATTATCATATAACCATGACAGGATATTATTTTAAAACATTTTCCCCAATTCATAAGTTTCTATTCAGAGATTCTTAGTAACTCTGTCAATGACAAAGGTCCCACACTAGCTGCATTTATTTTTTGTCTTTTTGACTGTGTTGTAACTCAGGATATCATTTATTTTTTCCTATGTCATTTTTTTCTAATTATGATATGTTGTGCAGTTTTCATCAAGTTTCCTCAGACAGCAGTTGTAATTTAATTTTAAGTAAAATTTGAAACTCTTGGCATCTACACTTCCTTATATCTGGCAACACAGAGCTTCTTAGTCCTAAGACTCAAAGAGTGCCTTTGAGTTTCTACAAACCAACAGGCATGTGAATAAGGAGTCAGGTAATACAAAAGCATGTAATTAAATTTCCCTTAAAATAAGCAATTCTTTCAGATCTTTGGTTCTGATTAGAGGAGAAGCAGTTTCTAAGCAATGAACCAGTTTTTTGGATTTTTAAGGATATGGTGTCTTAAGAAAAGAAACAGTTCTTTTAAAAATAGATTAAAATATTCACCCCAAATGAGATCCCTTTAAAGTAAATTTCCATTTACCTTAGTGATTTACCTACAGAAAAAGAGGAAGGATTTATCCATATAATATGTCCGTTGATTCCTCAGAGCCTCATAAGCAGCTCCCCTTGTAATACTGCTCAAACATTAAGACAGAAAAGGGTCAGAGGAAGATAGAGATAGAGGGTAAGGGGTAGCTCAGTGATAAAGTGTTTGCCTAGTATTCATAAAGCCCTCGGTTTGATCCCCAGTGTCACCAAAGTATGTGTGATAGGGAGAGAAGAGAGGCAAGAGTTACAAAACTTTTAAAATTACTGTGCTATTTCATTTTATTATTTGTTTGAGAGTTTTTTCTGCATGTATATCTGTGCCTTACACATATTCTTGGTATCTACAGAGGCCAGAAAAAGGCATTGGGTTCTAAAAACCAGAGTTACAGATGGCTGTGAGCCACTGTGTGGGTGCTGGGAATAGAACCCCAGTCTTATAGTGCATTTTTTATGCATCATACTTGCTCTACTTGTCATTAACTAAGAATTACAAATATCTGTACTCTTTTGCATCTTGAATCACATTTCCAAGTTAAACTGAAGACAGGTAGATCAGAAAACACAATCATTGTAGTATCAAGCCTTTTTCCTTTTCTTGAAGCCATGGATAACATGGGGAAAGTTACACTTGTCTCATTAAGAAAGGCATTAAACTAAGAGGACAACAAATGCTCATCAGGCCAAAATTAGGTGTACTCTACATATATAAATATAGCTTTAACTTCAGGGCATGGAAGTCTCCACATTGCTCCTGCATAAACTCCATGTAACCACAGGACCAGAGCCATTCACTAGATGCAATCTAGGCCACTTCCATGTTGTTATCCTGAAAACTTCTATTAGGCATTCAACTTTATAAGTACTCTTAAATATAATTTTCAGAGCCTTATTTAATAACACATTGTTAATAAAATACACTTAAATACATTAAATTCCATTTTTATACTACCATCTATTAAATATGTTCATCATTTATTTAACTATCTTTAAAAACATTTTAAGTTGAGGGCTAGAGAGATGGCTCAGAGGTTAAGAGCACTGCCTGTTCTTCTAGAGGTCCTGAGTTCAAATCCTAGCAATCATATGGTGACTTACAACCATCTACAATGAGATCTGATGCCTTCTTCTGGCATGCAGGCATGCATGCAGATACAACACTATATACATAACAAAATAAATAAATCTTTAACAAACATTTTGAGTTAATCACTTTAGTGTATTTTCCAAGACGTTCTAATGCACATATTAAACTATTCATTGTTTTGAGTGAAATTGCCTCACTCATATAGACATATTTTCCACATTTAAATGACCTATCACTATGAGAAAGCTTTTTTAAGCATGAAAATTATTAGCAATCCCACCAGTCCATTTCTTTGTGGGGATGCATTGCTCCACTTACAGAGTTAGAAAGACTAAATTTGTAAAGCAAATAATGGCCATCTCCTTTATAAACCACGTTGGAATTAGCTTACAGCATCATGTATACAAGCCTGTTTGTTACATCTTCACAAATGACATAAAAACACAGCAAAGAACAAGCTATGTGACTTCTCACATGGTCCCACCTATCATTCCAACTTGGATGTTGGGTGAGAAAAACATCAACAGTTTTGGACAGTTTTGAATGCTATGAACTACAATAACAAGCAGCCAGGCAAAAATATGTCCATTTATACAACAGTGGCATGGAAATCATGTGTGGCCAAAAACTTTCTGACTGGATTGAAGGCCTGCTCAACAGGAGGGAACTCATGCAGAATTCATGGCTAGGAAGGCAATATGCCTTAGAGGAAATTCAACTATTGTTATTTTGATGAATGGATATATTTATCAAACTTCCTTCTAAACATTCCTTATATATGTATAGATTAGTGCAGCTCTCAGTCCTCTTCAGAGAAGATTCCCATGGAAGTAAGTAGAAGTTAACGCACAGATGCACACCTGATAAAAGTGCAGAGAACAAGTGACTATGGAGTGATCAACCTTATGTCACAGTTTCTCCCCACAAGTCTCAGAGACATTGCAGATAAAGGGGCACAAAGATTGTAATATCTAGAGGATGAGAAGAACTATTGTGAAATAGTGTCTTCTTAACATGACAGAGTCATTGTTCCCACAAACTCATAATAGCTGTGACTGCCTGAACAAGACCTGTCCAAGATCAAATGAGCCATCATTTCAGCACAGATTGGAGAGGTACTCATGAGGCCCAACCCCTAGCTGCGGATTATTGGCAGTTAGTTGATGGCTGTTAGGGGAGGGAGAGTCAGTTTTCTTCAGTGGTATAGTCTATGCTCCAGTAGACAACTTTCCAGTGTGCCACACTCTAGTGAGCTATACCTATGTGGATATGGGGAGGGTCCAGATAGAGGGTAAAATAAGAGGTGAGCATAATAAAAATATATCATATATGTGCATGAAATTCTCAAACAATAAATAAATTTTACAACTCTTTCTCAAATGTTTAATGAAACCAGTATTAATTAGTCACCACCACAAAGGAGTTTTCAGGGCAGCTTTCAAGAATTGCCAACAAAGATGTCACACAGAGGTGCAGTGAGAAACCATGAAGACAAAAAAAAAAAAATCAAACAAACCAACACTGAAATGTGCCTCGGTAGGACCAAGTCACAGAAGACTAGATGAATTATAACCATAAGAAGGAGACTATTTTTAAAATTCTCTTTGATTTCATGGACTCTTCAGACTAGAAAGAGATGAAAATTGAGAGGATACTTGTTAACTGTGCAGTATTTATGTCTAGGCATTAAATAATATGTTCAAATCAGTCATAGACTCCTACATCTAATAATAAAGTAAAATGACAAAAGTTTATACTCAAATCTCCCCATGCTAATAAGCCATGCCACAAAAAGAGAAAATGAAAGTATACTTTTATAGAGCATGGAAGCATTTTTATTTTCCCAAGTGTCTTGGTGTTTAATTTATTGGTAATTTTGATTTTCTTTTATTTCTCTTCCTGTACAACATGTATTTTCTTGAAAATCACTGGACTTCTTTATTTTCTGTCTCTGTAGAACTCCCCAGTCAGCAGCTCCATCTTGACATATCTCCAGCATGAATATTCAAAAGATGCCTCCATATTTGAGTTGGATAGTCCAAGAACACTTCAAGCTCAATATAAACCAAGTTGAATGTTGTAAGACAAATTGCTAAATGGTCTTATTAAATTAAAAAAAAACCTGGAACCAGATATTGGGGTTAAAACTGAGAGATCTGAGGAATAGGACAAGCCACAGCCAACCTCACCTTATCAACCCTCAGCATCCAAAGAGACCTACTTCCTGTATACCCATGCCTATATGCCTTTCTGTTCTGCCATCTCACTTCCTCTGTTTGCCAGCTACATCACTTCCTGTCTGTCTGTACAGACCTTCAGACCTTTAAAGGGATTAAAGGTATGTGCCACCACAATTGGCTTTGTTCCCAGTGTGGCTTTGAACTCACAGACATCCGGATGGATCTCTGCTTCTCCAATGTTAGGATTAAAGGCATGTGCTACCATTGCCTGACTTCTATGTTTAATATAGTGGCTGGCTTTTTCCTCTGATCCTCAGATAAGCTTTATTAAGGTGCACAATATATTGGGGGACACAATATATCATCACAGAATGTGTGTGTACCAATTTGGTTTATGGTACCATGAAAATTGTAAACATCCAAATAATATTGTTGGCGATATTAATTCTATAATGGACAGACCTAGCATGCAGACACTGCCCCCCCATACCACTCTGATTATAGCCCAAGCCTTTATCTTCCTTCTTGTCCTACTGTACTTCCTTCCTTCCTTCCTTCCTTCCTTCCTTCCTTCCTTCCTTCCTTCCTTCCTTCCTTCCTTCCTTCCTTCCTTTGAGTGCTTACCCCTTATTTGACATTTGCAGCTACATCTACCTTTATAGCTTTACTTTCCTACAAGTGTTTAATGGATGACAGCCTTATGAAACAACCTTACCTCAAAAAATCGGGGACAAAGCTTTTCTTCCCTTCTCAATTTTTCCAAAAATGCTATGACCATACACTGATCATACAATGTGAATGGAAACGACCATGCTCTCAGAGATTGTGTCCTCTCATCTCGCCAGTATCCTAATTTACTTTTTTATTATGTCTCTTGGGTTTTGCAACCCAAAGTATTCCTGTTTCATGATTTAATCTCCAGCTGTAGTAACAACAATTATACTGCACCTCAGCTCAATGCCGTTATATACACTCCAAGCTACAGGAAAGTAATCTGCTCAGATATCACCCTTTGTTTGTACCTTTTGTAGCATTCTAATTGTTTTAAACTTCTGTGATAATATTGGTATACATGTATAAATTTTCTAAACAATGGAGTTGTAGATCTAACAAAGCACCCAACAATTTTCATTGAATAATTGGATGGATAAAGAGAAAACTTCTGCAAAGGACTCTCTAAGGCTTTTGTATTTTTCACCCAGATGTTTGGCATCACAAAGACACTTTTGAAAAGGAAGTAAATTAATTGGTAATAAATGATATTTTCTTTTAGCTCCCATTATTGTGAACCAGCTACATAACCACAGTGTTCTAAGTGCATGTTTGTGCTTCCTCGATTTCCAAAGCCAAACACCTGCAGCTCACCAACCACACATAATGAAATATTTTTACCATGACAAATGGATTTGGGGAGTGGACAACTTCTGAACACCCAGCTAAATACCAAACCAAATGTCAGTTTCTTCACAGACTCTTAATAACATGATTCCTCTTCCCCTAGTCAGTGATGCTCTGGTCTGAGAAACTTCTGCCCTGTGTCTCCAGTGAGTAAGCAACACAGTCATATTTATTGTAAATAAACTGAAAGGATCTGGAAGTTCTGGAATGTTTTATTTTCAAAATCTGTACGTTATGTTCTTTTTTTTATTGAAAACAGATTATTTTCTCATGCAATATATCCTGATTATAGTTTCCCCTTCCTCTATTTCTCCCAGTTCCTCCCTACCGCCCCTTCTCTTGGATCCACTCCCTTTGTGTCTCTCTTTAGAAAAGAACGGGCCTCTAGGGGATAACAACCAAACATGACAAAATAAAGTATAATACAATGAAGCAAAAACTACATCAGAGCTGGCCAGGGCAACCCAATAGGAGTAAAAGAGTCCAAAGAGCAGGACAAGAGTCAGAGACCCACTCAGATTCAGTCAGGACTCTCATAAAAATACTGAGCTAATAGTTACAAGTTACATGCAGAGGATCTGGTGCAGACCTGTGTAGACCCTGTGCTTGCTGCTTTGGTCTCTGTGAACTCATATACACCTTGATTAGTTGATTCAGAGGGCCTTATTCTCCTGGTGTCCTCCATCCCCTGTGACTCTTACAGTCTCTGCCTCCTCTTCTGCTCGGTTTCCTGAGCTCTGAGCAGAGTGATTGGATGGAGACCTACAATTTATACTCTCCATGCCTGACTGCGGGTCTCTGAATCGGTTCCCATCTGCTGTCAGAGAAAGTCTCTCTGATGATGATTGGATAAATCACTGATCTATTTTATTTTCTGTATATATATATACATATATATATGTATATATAAAATATATATATTATTATATATATTATATATAATATATATATAATATATTATATGTATTGTATGTAAAAAAGAACATAATGTACAGATTTTGAAAATAAAACATTCCAGAACTTCCAGATCCTTTCAGTTTTACAATAAACTGAAATATATATTATTTATATATATATAATATATATATTATATATATATATATTTTAATATATCTTAATATATATATTAAGAAACAAATATTTTTTAAAAAATTTTAGAGCTGTAGTGTTTGGTTTTACCCTAGGTCTCTGGAGAATCTAGTCTCTGGTTCTTGGATACCCAAGCAGTGTCCGATGTGGGTTACTTCACGTGGAGTGGGCCTCCAATCAAATCAGAAAGTCAGACATTGGTTGACTACTTCCGTAAGTTCTGTGCCACCACTGCCCCACCACATTTTACAGGCAGGACAGATTGTAGTCAAGTGTTTTGTACATGACACTAGTACATAGGGTGAAGGCTCCATGTAGGCACCAGCTTACTTCTCCATGTTCAATGCATATGTTGTTGTCAGCAGTGGAGCTCTACTGTCAGTTTGCAGAGAGCAGCATCTTGTCTTAACAAACATCTGGGTTGTTTGGGGATTTCCATGGGACCCCATGGCCAATAACTCAACTGAATATACCCTAGTCCCACCACTGGAATCCTCACCTGGCTGAAAGAGATGGTTAGTTGAGACTCCATGTCCCCCATTACTAGAACTCTTCATTAAGGTCACCCTCATAGATTCCAGGGAATTTCTACTGCACTAGGTTTCCATGCCCCCAGATGCCCCCATATTCAATTCCAGCCTTCTCTTCCTGCACTCTCTCCCTCCATCTCAACCCTTGCCTGTGCACCTGATCCACATGACCACCATCTCCTCTTCCAAACAGCTCCTAGTCCACTCATAAAATCTATCATATTTCACTCTCTCAGGAAGATCCACGTGTCCCCAAAGATTCCTCCTCTTTACCTAACCTCTCTGGGTCTACATAGTGTAGCTTGGTTATCATTTATTTAACAGCTAATATTCATTTATAAGTTAGTAATACCATATTTGACTTTCTGGGTTTGGATTACCTCACTCAGGACGATTTTTTTTTCTAGTTCCATTGATTTGCCTTAAAAAAACAAACAAACAAAAAACAACAGCTAAGTAATACTCCAATGTGTAAATGTATCACATTTTCTTTATCTTTAGCCAATTGAGTTTCATCTATTGAGAATTAATTCACTGTTTCTGTTGCGAGACATCTATGTTGTATCTAGTTTCCGGCTATTATGAATAGAGTATCAATGAACATGGTTGGACAAGTGTCCTTGTGGTAGGATGGCGCGTCCTCTGGGTATGTAGCTGGGTCTTGAGGTAGATCAAATCCCAGGTTTCTGAGAAACTTAATTTCTATAGTAGCTATACAAGTTTTACACTCTAATCAGCAATGGGTGAGTGTTCCCTTAGCTCCACCTCCTAACCAGCATGAACCATCACTTGTGTTATCCATCTTAGCCATTCTGAAAGGTGTAAAATGGAATCTCAAAGTAGTTTTGATTTTAATTTCCTTGATAGCTAAGGATGGTGAATATTTCTTTAAGCATTTCTCAGCCAATTGAGTTTCCTCTATTGAGAATTCACTGTTTAGATCTGTACCCCATTTTAAAATTGGATTATTTGGTTTGTTGATGTCTAATTTCTTGAGTTCTTTTCTTTATATATTTTGGATACTAGTCCTCTATTGGATGTGGAATTGGTAAAAATCTTTTTCCATTATCTAGGCTGTAGCTTTGTCCTATTGACAGTGTCCTTTGCCTTAACGAAGACTTTCAGTGTCATGAGGCTCCATTTATTAACTATTGAACTTAGTTCCTGAACTATTGTTGTTCTGTTCAGAACATCATCTTCTGTGCCAAATAAGTTCAAGGCTATTCTCCACTTTCTCTTCTGTCAGGTTCAGTGGATCTAGTTTTTTGTTTGATCCACTTGAACCTTGCTTTCATCCAGGGTGATAAACATGGCTCTATTTCCTTTCTTCTACATGCAGATATCCAGTGTGACCAGCACCATTTCTTGAAGATTTTTTTCCCAGTGTATATTTCTGGCCTCTTTATCAAAACCACTTGTTCATAAGTGAGTGGATTTATACCTGGGTCTTCAATTCAATTCCATTGATCAATATGTCTGTTTTTATGCCAATAACATGTTGTTTTAATTACTATAGCTTAGTAATACAATTTAAAATATGAAATGGTGAGACCTCCAGCAGTTCTTTTATTGCTCAGGATTGTTTTAGCTATCTTGGGTTTTTGTTTTTCCATATAGAGAAGAGAATTATTCTTTCAAGGTCTATGAAGAACTATCTTGGAATTTTGATTGGATTGCATTGAAACTGTAGATTGCAGGCTAGAGAGAAGGTTCCATGGTTGAGAGTACTGGTCACTCCTCTAGAGGACCTGTGCTCAATTCCCAGTATCCATATGGAAGCTCTCAACTGTCTGTAACTCAAGTTCCAGGGCTTCTGACACCCTCATGCAGACACACATGCAGGCAAAACACAAATAAACACAAAATAAAAATAAACTGAAAAAAAAGAAAGAAACTGTAGATTGCTTTTTGTAGGATGGCCATTTTTATTATATTAATCCTACTGACCCACAAGTTAGTATATTTCATATTCTGATATCTTATTCAATTTCTTTCTTCAAAGGCTTGAGTTTTTATTATATAAATCTTTCACTTGCTTGGTTAGAGAAACATGAGGTGCTGAGAAGAAAGTATATTCCTTTGGCTTTGGGTGGAATGTTCTGTAAATATTTGGTAGGTCCTTTTGTCATTTAATGTCCAGCATTTCTCTCTTTAGTTTTTTTCTGGATGACTGGTCCACTGGTGAGAGTTGAGTAGTGAAGACTCCCACAATCATTGTGTGAGGATGAATATGTGATTTAAGCTGTAATAGTGTTTCTTGCTCAAACATGGGTACCATTGTGTTTAGTGCATAAATGTTAAGAATTGAAATGTCATCTTCATAGACTTTTTCCTTTGATTAGTATGAAGTGTCCTTCCCTATGTCTTTTTATTAGTTTTGGTTTGAAGTCTATTTTGTTAGATATGAAAGTAGATACAGCAACTTGTTTTAGGTTCATTTGCTTAGGATGTCTTTTTCTAACCCCTTACCCCGAGGTAATCTCTATCCTAGATGTTGAAGTGTTTCTTGGATGCAACAGAAGAATGCATTTATTAAGAATTTTAGCATTCATTCATTTAGTCTGTGTCTTTTTATTTATAAGTTGAGACCACTGACATTGAGAGATATGAGTGACTAATGATTGTTGATTACTGTTATTTCGTTATTGTTGGTGGTAGTGATGGTGGGGATGGGGGTGGGGGTATTGTTGTTGTTGGTGGGGGGGGTATTGTTGGTGGTAGGGGGGCGGTGGTGGTGGTGGTATTGTTGTTGTTGTTGGTGGTGGTGGTAGGGTGGTGTGTGTGTGTGTGTGTGTGTGTGTGTGTGTGTGTGTGTGTGTGTGTGTGTGTGTAGGAGGGGGTGCATGTGCTTCCCTTCTTTTGATTTGGCTGGTGTGAGTTTATTTACTCCCTGTGTTTTTGGTTGTGTAGTTAACCTCCTTAGTTTGGAGTTTTCTTCCTAACATCTTCTATAAGGATGGATTTGTAGATAGATATTGTTTAAATTTTACTTTATCATGGAATACCTTAGTTTCTCTGTCTATGGTGTTTGAAAATTCTGCTGGTATAGTAGTCTAGGCTGGCATCTGTTCATCTCTTAGAGTCTGCAGCACATCTGTCCAGGACTTTTAGAGTCTCCATTGAGGAGTCAGGTGTAATTCTAATAGGTCTGCCTTTATATGTTACTTAGACATTTTCCCTTGCAACTTTTGATATTCTTTCTTTGTTCTGTATATTTAGTATTTTGATTACTATGTGCCACAAAGACTTTCCTTTTTGGTCCAATCTGTTTGATGTTCTGTATGCTTCTTGTATATTTTTAGGCATCTCCTTCTTTAGACTAGGGAAATTTTCTTCTATGGTTTTATTGAAAACATTTTCTGGGCCATTGAGTTAGGATTCTTCTTCTTCCTCTATCTGTAATATGTTTGGTTTTTTCATAGTGTCCCAGATTTCCTGGATGTTTGGTATCAGGAACTTTTCAGATTTCACATTTTCTTTGACCGATGTATCCATTTCTTCTATTGTGTCTTCAACACCTGAGATTCTTTCTTCTATCTTTGTAGTCTGTGGTTAAACTTGCCTCTGTAGTTGCTATTTGATTTCCTAAATCTTTCATTTCCAGAATTCCTTCATTGTGTGTCTGTGTGTGTGTGTTAACGATTTATTTATTTGTACTTTATGTGCATTGGTGTTTTGTCTGCATGTATGTCTGTGTGAGGTGTCAAATCACTTGGAGCTGAATTGCAGACAGTTGCAAGTTGCCATGTGGATGCTGGGAATTGAACTGAGGTCTTCTAGAAGAGCAGCCAGTGCTCTTAACTGCTGAGCCATCTCTCCAGTCCCCAATTTTGTGTTTTCTTTATTGCTTCTATTTCCATTTTAAGGTCTTGAACAATTTTATTCATTTCCTTCAGCTCTGTCTGTGTGTGTGTGTGTGTGTGTGTGTGTGTGTGTGTGTGTGTGTGTGTGTGTGTGTGTGTGTTTTCTTGGCTTTCTTTAAGGAATTTATTCATTTCATCTTTAAGGACTTCTATTATCTTCATGTAGTTGGTTTTGAGGTCTTTTTGTTGTTCTTCATCTATGTTGGAATATTCAGGGCCTGTTGTGGTAGGACAGTTGTGCTCTGGTGGAGACATGTTTCCCTGGCTGTTTTGATTTTGTTTTTATACTGGCGTCTTCTGGGTTTGGGATGCTTATACGTCTAGGTGCTGATTTATGAATTTGCCTTTGTTGGGTGAATATGTTGTTCCTTTATTTCTGTTTGCCCTCTGGATCTTTGGAGAATGTGATGACCGTGTGTTGCCTGTTTTCCTGGACTGTTCAGCTGGTGCTTTCACAGGGAATGCCTGCTGGTGTTTGGAGGCTGGGATACTGGGATGTGTTTGAGGAAAGAATGTTGGAGGAGAAGTTCTTTGAGACACATTAGGGATGGGGTCAGAGAGGGAAGGGAGACCACAGCAGATTTCCAGCTACAGAGCTGGGGATGAGACTGGGGAACAGGATCTCACGAGCAATAGGAGATGCATGGATCTGCCTTCAGCCTTCTTGTTGACCTGGGAAGAGCTGCCCTGAGGTTAGCAGTGGCTGTCTGCTAGATTTTTGGGTCTGTGACAAAGCAACAAATGTAGGAAGGGAGGTTAGAAGGGGATGGGTTTTAAGAACCAAAGGAGTTGTGGGCAGGGGTGAGGGAAGGCTGCCTCTGGTGTTCTGTTATAGTACTAGGGGCAAGCCTGAGGGAACAAAGAGGAAGGAGATGGTCTATGGGCAGCCTACCTGGTTTTCTGATAGGTACAGCCTGTGGTTTAGTGGGCATTACTACTGGATTTGAGGGCTGGGATACAGCAATGAGTGTGGGGAGGAAGGCTAGGAAGGGAAGGGCTGTGGGGGTCCACAAGAGATGTGGGGTGGGGGAGGGAAGGCTGTGGCCAATGTTCTGTTACAATGCTAGGGCCAAGACTGTGGGATTGGGTCTGTAGGAACAGAGAGAGCACATTATGGTTTTTTTTTTTTTTTTTTTTTTTTTTTTTACCAAACAACCATGTTGGAAGAAAATACAAGTGAGTCTTAGCTACTACTGCTGTTCCTGCAGATGCTTCTTCCATTTCAACCAATGGCTTTTAAGTGGTAAATGTTCCTAAAATTCTTTTACCCTCTAGAACAGCAGTAATTCCATCTATATCACTGTTTCACTTTTAAAGTAGGCCTGTGGCTTTCAAAATTCAGGTCAAATGGTTCTGTGTTCAAAGCATCAAGCCTATCTCTCTAATAATATTATGTTTCAGGACACTCTTAGCTAGCTATATACATAATGATCACAGACTCTGTATATTTACTAATACAAGGCCAATTTTTATCTTGCATTACTAACACTTTAAAAAAAAAATAAAAAGTGTGGAATTATTTTGAAGGAATGGCAAGGTGAGCAGACTGAATAGAGATTTATTTAGATATGAGACCCTTAAGAAATAACAGAAAGAAATTGATCATATCATAGCTGGTATATTGATAAACATAATTTAAATGCTTTGACATTATTAATGATCATATATTGAGAAACAATTATTTTGAGCTAGAAAAACATAATTTTCCTACTAAGGAAATTTCAAAACCATATTTCTTACCATTTTAAAAAATTATGTCATGAACCTAATACCAAAATCTGATTTTAAAATGACTGCTTGCTATGCATATATGTCCCACCGAATGTAAAGTAGGAAACATAGTAGACTTTTACATCCTAAGAGGTAAACCATAATACTTTTGGAGACTGTGTGTATTGGTTTGAATGAGAATGGTCCCCATAGTCTCATATCTTTGAAGGCTTGGTCCATAGTTGATGGAAGTATTTGGAAAGGATTATAAGGCATGGCATTATTGGAGGAGATGTGTCACAGGGTTGGGGGTGTGTGTTGGGGGAGTCAGGTTGAAGTTTCAAAAACCCAGGCTATTCTCAGCGCACCCCCCCCACTCTCTGCCTCATGCCTATGAATCAGATGTAAGCTCTTAGCTACTGCTCCAGCATGGTACCTACCTGCCTGCTGCTATGTTCCCCACCGTGATGATTATGGACTCACCCTCTGAAACTAGAAGCAAGCCCTCAACGAAATGCTTTCTTTTCTAAGTTGCCTTGGTCATGTTGTCTCTTCAAAAGCAATAGAAAAGTAAGACACTGCAAAATTAATCAGCAAGTATTCTCCAAATGTTCTGTTGGTTACTTTTCCTCAGGTTGACCTTTAAAACCAAAGTAAACAGCATGTATGGAAGCATCTGCCTTCTGTGATCTGGGAAATATCTCCTTGGCTAGCTTTTAGGACTTCATGGAATTGAGGCTGCTGCTTGTGTGCTTTATCTTAAAGAAGCCTAGAAACCTCCAATCTCTGCTTTAGGATCTATCAGTTTAAGATAAAAATTACCATCATTTTCATGTTTTATTTGATTTATGTATGTGAGAATATGTGTGTGTGTGTGTGTCTGTCTGTCTGTCTGTCTGTCTGTCTGTGTATGTGCA